>NC_083351.1:83829575-84429575 GCF_030254825.1 Meriones unguiculatus
TAAACTTCTTGTTAACTAAAAATCATGCCTCTTCTGCTCTCCTCCTAGACATTGTGTGGAGAACTGTGTTACCTCTCTACAGTGTACTCCACACTCCCTGCTTCTCAGTTACAGCCCACTTACCTTTCCTGTGTTCCTAAAGGGCCCTGCTTTCCATTCTTTTTTTAATTTTTATTTTTTTCTTATCAGTTACATTTTATTAACTCTGTATCCCAGCTCTATCCCGCTCCCTCATTCCCTCCCACTCCCACCCTTCCTCCCTCATCTCTACCCTGCCCCTTTCCAAGTCCACTGATGGGGGGACCTCCTCCCCATTCATCTGATCCTGTTTTATCAGGCAGAGGAATTTTTAAGGCAGCATAGCATTTAGGCTTTGTGTGTGTGTTTGTGTGTTTATTGTCGGCTGATTTTAGCCAGGTTTATAATAAGAATTAGTAGCAAAATGTAGAGCAGAAAGATTTGGAAAACTTCCATTGACCAGAAAAGCCTGTGTCAAGTTGAAGATGAGGAAAATGTTTTAGTGGGATTAACAGTGTTAAAGAACATCCAAGGCCTTTGCACTAGGGCAATATGACAGAGTCTTCACGAACACCTAAGGAACTTGCTTACTCCACTGAAGGCAGTCTCCAGAATTTGAAAAACTTATTTTTGTTATTAATTTATTTGAGGAAGTAAGCTTGCCATTGCACTCATGGAAAGATCAGAGAACAACTTGTGGGCTTCTCTTCTTCCAGTGTTGGCCCCAGGGGTGGGACTTGGGTCATATGGCTTGGTAGCAAGCACATTTACCCATTGAGCTATCTGTCTGGCTCCAGAATTTAAAAGAGTAAAATCATCTGAAAGATGCTTAGGGCAGTGTCTGCCTGGCTTCAGCTTGCCAGGCACTCAGTACGACTGCAGTAGTTCAAAGAGACCCATAGAATGCTCAAGCAGGTAGCAGGCGTTATCGCTACCTACACTATGCTGGATTTGCAAGTGTGGAAAATGTAATAAGCAAGGTAACCCTTCTTCTGGAGGCTTCCTGCCAGAGTTCTAAAAAAGCCCAAGAGGCTAGCAATTCGTACGAGCATAGAAGTCTCTGCAGACAGTCCCTGAGAGAGACTTATGAAGCAATGTGGGTGAAGCCTGAACTGCCATAGAGACCTCTGAGTTTTGATGAGGCCAGGAACACATAATGTTTACCAAGGAAGCTATAGACAAACGAAGCCAGCAGAAGAAAGAGGCTATGTGACCTGCTCCACAATCTCGTTGAACCTTACATCACACCCCACCATGCACCAGATGCCAGACATGGAGTAATAGTATTTAACGTTTACCTCACTGGGTTTTGGTCCAACCCTTCCTTTGCTTGTGTCCTCCTCTTTCCCCTTGGAATCAGTATATTTACTCTGTGGCAATGTATATTAGAGGTACACAGCTTTTAATTTTCATAAGAGTTTACCTTGAGTTTTAGAAGAGACTTTGAACTCTTAAATAATGTTGGGACTGCAAAACTATAGGGACTTGGGATGAATATATCTTGCATTATGGGACGTACAGAAGCCTTTTGGGAACCAGAGGTAAAATGTTATAGCTTAAAGTGATGTGCTTGGGTGTCAAGTTGACAGAAGGGCTCAAGGGGGCCTGGATAATGCTGGATCTGGAAGCAGACTGTCCATATGATGTTGATATTGGAAGCATTCAGAATGCAAGAATTATGGAGCCACCAAGGCTCCTATCCAGATTTCTAAGAAAGGCCTGAGAGGCCAGGCTTGAATAGAAAGAAAGCACCAAGGACATGAATAAGGCTTACCTCCAGGTATGTTGTGAAGGCTCTCTCCTAATCCATGATCTAATAATATCTTGATAGACTTATAAGATGATGGCAACAGAAGATGGGGAGAGGGTATAGGATCTAACTGGAGAAAGTTTGTCATTAGAAACATACTCTTGGTACAGTATCTGTCCCTTATCTCTTATCCTCCAAGAACTGAAGAAGCGCTTCTACCTATCATAGGCTCCCATAAAACCATGGGTGGAACCCTGTGAAACCATGAACCAAGATAAATTCCTCCTCTTTTAAGTTGTGCCAGGCATTCTATCACAGCAAAGAAAAAAATAACTACTCACCATTGCTTCTTGGTGGCACTTATTATAAGTCAAGTAACCATGAAGAAGAAGAAGAAGAAGAAGAAGAAGAAGAAGAAGAAGAAGAAGAAGAAGAAGAAGAAGAAGAAGAAGAAGAAGAAGAAGAAGAAAGAGAAAACTAAACTAGGTGCAACCATTAAGAACACTGGCAATTCTTCCAAAGGACTCAGGTTCAATTTCTAGCACCCATATGACAGCTCACAGTCATGTGTAACCCAGTCCCAGGATAGCCCATCACTGCTTTTGCCTCCATGGGCACCAGCACACACATGGTACACAGACATACATTCAGGCAAGACAACATTACACATAAATAAAAATGATTTTAAAGAATCATGAAGGAACTTTTTTTTCTCACAGGGTTTCTCTGTGTAGCCTTGGCTGTCCTGGATTCACTTTGTAGACCAGGATAACCTCAAACTCACAGAAATCCTCCTGCCTCTACTTCCATGAGGGTTGGGAGTACAGATGTGTACCACCACACCCAGCCGTGAGGACGATCCATGTTTTGATTGGTGAGATTATGCGGATCTGTTTATTTGCCATACAATATTAAATAACATACTTAAAATATAAATATCTTATTACATGTAGATAATAAATTTTTATTATAAATAATAAATATAAATAAATAAAATTCAACAATTTTTTTCTATCTTTAAATAGGACATAGAGAAAGCAGGCACCACTCTGAATCTCCATCCTAGCAGGTTAACTGTATGTGCCTTCTTCTTCTTGCAAATGTTTTTATCAGTGTTCCCCCCTGCAGCATCTCTCCTGTGGCTTGTAGCTGAAACTCAAGGCTACACCCCCCTCTCTCCCTCCCTCCTAATCCGGCACTCTTGAACAACAGACATCAGCCACAGGGAGCAACCACATTGTACAATTTACGTGCTGCTAACTAGATTTCAGACTGTTAACAACTTGAAAGTAATCTGTCAGTGTCGCCAGCTGAGTACTCAGTCAGCGCTTAGACTGAATTTTCTTGAATGAAAATGGAGGTGGCATTTTAAAAGTCCATTTTACTGTTAGGCCACAGAGGAGGGCTTTGCAGCCAGTCCTGAAGATACCTGATAAAACAGGATCAGATGAATGGGGAGGAGGTCCCCCCTATCAGTGGACTTGGAAAGGGGCACGGTGGAGATGAAGGAGGGAGGGAGGGACTAGGAGGGAATGAGGGATCGGGACACGGCTGGGATACAGAGTTAATAGAATGTAACTGATAAGAAAAAAAATAAAATTCAAAAAAAAAAAAAAATGAAGTAGTCCATGCTGCCACTGGGGGCCTTGTTAATGAGTGTGGCCCATGCTGCCGCCTGAGGCCATGTTGATGTCCATGCTGTCGTGACAGAGGCCACCTTGATATCTGTGGCCTGTGCTGCTGCTGAGGGCCGTGCTGGTGTCCATGGCCTGTGATCTACTAGAGGCCATGTTGATGTCCACGGGCCATGTCCATGTTGATGTCCATGTAACCATAAAGGCTGTGTTGATGTCCAGGGTCTGTATTGCTGCCAGAGACCAAGTTAAAGTTCGTGTTCCTTGTAGCTGCCAAAGGCCGTGTGGATGTTTGTGGTCTGTGCTGTCACCAGAAACCATGTGGAAGTCCATGATTCAAGCCACTGCTAAACGTAAAGGGCAAGGAAGCTACTTTTATAGTGGTATCAATGACTGCAGTCTCGTGGTTAAGAATGAAAGGCTTCTATGACAATCTCCCTCACCCACCCACCCCCACCTGACAAATGAAAGGAAAGAAACGGTCTAGACAGGAAGCTACTGGAGAGAACTCTTAAAAAATGTTAAGCATAGCTCTTCATAGTTGAGGGCTTCTGGCTGGGTGGCTGTGGGGAAGGACTCAGTTTTCTTTAGGGGCCTGACAACTGGGAGTTTGACCATGATACAGTGAGTATATCAGCAACACAAATTGTACTTGTCTTTTTCTTTGTTTTGTTTTGTTTCTGTTCTTTTTCTTGGAGGAGGTCACAAGGGTGTGGGGAGCGGACCTGGGAGAATGGGAAGTAAATGGGATGTATTATGTGAAAGCCCCAATAATCAGTAGAAATATTTTGGGGAAAAAAATAAAGTATGCTGTTCTTTGGACTCATGGCTTTTGCCAAATCCCCTCTCCCTGGCCTGGTGTTAGCCTAATGATGACCTCTATCTACAAGTATCTTCTTTTTAATAAAATGGCCATCTTGGCTCACAGGACTTCTGCCCTCCTCTCTGTGCTCTTGTCATTATTAGCAATGACTTCCTCATATCCAAGTATCCCTCGAATGGCCTCCCATGAGACTAGATCTTTTTTTCCATAAGCAAAATGAACACTACGCATATCTTCATCTGACTGACATCTGGTGAGCACAGTAGGGCCACAGGTACTGCTTTCGTCCCTCTGCTGACATGCCTTCATCTGGAAAAGTGTTTTCATCTTCTACACATGTGCCAGATGCAACAAGATGAGGGTTCCTTAGCCTTACACCAAAGGCTGGGATGGCTAATCATCTCATCCTTATCGGATGGAGAGTGTCTTGAAGAGGAGTCAAATGTAGCACTAGGTGTGTCTGTGAGAACATTTCTAGAGCCAATTAGATTTTGTCAGCTCCAATGCAATCACTGGTTTAATCTATTGAAGAATTCAAAAACTGAACAGACTGATAACAAGGGGCTAAATGCGAACAGCAAAGCCTAAGTAAAAGGAGGATCACTGAAGTGGCATCTTTAGAGGCTTTCCCTTGCCCCGCCCCTCCTGGGAGCAGCCCTCTTACCGTCCCTGCCCTCTTCCCTCTGAAACAAAACAAAAACAAGCCTTCCCGGTAGATTGTCTCTGCCAGATATCTGGTCAGTGATTTACAAAAGAACTAAGCAGATGGTCTGTAACCAGCTGGGGAGCTGTGGCTTACACAAAACAAAGGGGCCAAGAATGGCTCGTTTCTTTGAGTAACTGTTTTGTTCTTTATGCATTTTGTAATTTTGTTTTGTTTGAAGTAGGCTCCCTAGTAGATCAGGCTGACCTCAAGCTCACTGTACAGCTGAGGCTGGCCTTGAACTCCTGATCTCATAAAACATTAACCTCTAAAACAGAAAAATAAAAGTTTTCAGATGTCAAAATCTGATATTTAGTCTACTTTTCTGCCTACTGTAAGCAAAATTTCATTAAAAAATTCATTTGCAATAGGCAAGAAGATAACAGAAAAGGGAGAAAGTGGTGTTTTTCATAATCCAAGAAAAGCAACTCCTCTGCTTGTTTGAGTTAAGTCCCTAAGAAACCTGGGACAAGTCTCACTCAGGCCCTGTGGTTCCTCCCTGCACTTCTAACCCTGCGCCTCCCCTAAGCCTCTTCCTCTCAGGGGCTGCGCTACTCCTTCCCTTCCTTAGCCTGATACCATATAACAGCCATTTTGGCTACTAGTTTTTTGGCCTTGCCTGCCTCTGTTGGTCTGCTCCTCTCTGGCTCTCTCCCCCTCTCTCTTCTTATGGTCTGGTTTAGTCTGCCAGCCATGTCCATCCTGACTCTTCCGTCTGCTGGCTTTCCCCCTTATATCTACAACAAAAGTCTTCTCCACACTTTAGAGTAATCATGTCCTCCTCCTTTTATATCATTCCTGTTCATTCAGTTTGTTAGTTTTGTTTCGCAGAGTTTCGTGTAGTTCCAGGTTAGCCTCAGACTCACTCTGCATCTGACCCCAAAAATACTGGGATTACAGCTGTCTGCCACATCCAGTTTTATGCAGTAGTAATAGAGACTGAATCTACAGCTTTGTGCATACTAGACAAACACTCCTAATGGAGTTACATCTCAAGTTGGGATGTGTGTGTGTTTGTGTGTGTCTGTGTGTGTGTGTGTTCCAGTATGGAGGCCAAATCTACAGCCTTGCACATGAGAGGCAAGTACTCCAACACTGAGCTAATAAGTGCTCGGCCTCTCAGCCCCCTGTTCTAATATGAAATAACTTACCAGACCCTTTTGTATCCTCTCCTTTCCAAATGCTGCTGAAACAAGGACATTAGAGGAGCAACAGTGCAGCAGTCCAGAGAGTTCAATGGATTCTAAAAGACAATTTTAATGGCTGGGGAGATGGCTCAGTCAGTAAAAGGCTTGCCTCACAAAGCCTTAAATGAAAAAACTAGGCTCGTGGTAGCCATCTATGAGGTAGAGAAGAGACAGATGAACCCCTGGAAGGTCACAGGCAGGTGAGCCTGGCCTACATGGTAAGAGTCCAGGCCAAGGAGAAACACTGTCTCAAACAGAATGTGGGAGGCGTAGGACCACATACAAGGTTGCCTTCACCTCTACATGTATAATCACGCATGTTCATGAGTGCACACACAAGAGCACATGTGCACATGGAAACAATTCTGAGAAATAAGTGGAGGCCTGGTAGGTAAACTGGGGACTCAACACAACAACATCGGGGAACAAAGTCAAGGTAAGGCTGCTGAATCTTCATTGCACAGGGGAAACCAATGGGGTGGGGCAGGCATAGCAAAACAGACGTCTGCGGTCTGCACAAGCTACACTGAGAGAAACTGTACTTACAGACGCAGAACCAGAAGCCTGAGATAAAAGACCTGCCAAACATCCAAAGTGAGATATGAACTACGAGGGTAAGTTGGATAGAATATTTGCAGTCTACATTGTCTAGTATCCATATTCTTGAAAAACCGTAATTACAGTGTTACAAAGGGGAAAAGAGTAATTTTTACTGGGAAGAGAACTATCAGAATCTACCTTAAAAAGGAGTTAAGGTTAGCAAGCTAACCCCATGTGGGGTATACATAGCAAGGATAAGAAAGGCATCTATTTCTTAGAAGCAACATAATTACAGGTACAGAAACATGAAGGCCTTCCTGTAATGCGGAACACATAGCCAAAGGATGTAAAAGCAATGTATGGAAGAGCTGTCTGCACCCATGCTCACTGCAGCACTGTGGACAATAGTCAGGATGTAGGAGTGGATGAATGCTCTTTGGATGATAACTGAGAACTGCACTCATCAACGGTAGAATCTATTTTGAAAATTTTAGCTGGGCAGTGGTGGTGCATGCTCTTAATCCCAGGACTTGGGGGGGGCAGCGGGAGGGGCTCTCTGGCCTACAGAGTGAGTTAGAATACATTCAAATGGATTGCTCCTCCATCTTTAGAAAGAAAGGTGAGCATTTTGTTAAGTGACTAAGCTAGATTCAGAAAAGCAAGTGCCACATGAACTCACTTATATGTAATAATGAGAAGCTTATAGGGTCTAGGACTGACGAACTATGGATCAAAGGTGTTGTGGTTTGAATAGGTTTGACCCCCCCATAGACTCATGTGTTTGGATGCTTGGCCCACAGGTAGTGGCACCACTAGAAGGTGTGGCCTTGTTGGAGTAGCTGTGGCCTTGTTGGAGGAACTGTGTCACTATGGAGCTGGGCTTTGAGGTTTCCTATGCTCATGCTTGGCCCAATATGGAACGAGAGCCTCTTTCTGGCTGCCTTTGGATCAAGATGTAGAACTCTTGACTCATCCAGTACCATGTCTGCCTGGATGTTACCATGCCTCCTGCCATGATGATAACAGACTAAACTTCTGAAACTGTAAGCCAGTCCTAATTAAACTATGCTCTTTATAAGAGTCGCCTTGATCATGTTGTCCCTTCACAGCTTGAAACCCTAACTAAGACAAAAGGTCACAGAATTTTAGTTATACAGGAGCAGCTAATTTTTACACACTTGAAAATTACTGACAGAGGACTGGAACTGAGGCGCAGCTGATGGTGACTGGCTTGCATGCAAAATGAAGCCATGGCTTTGGCCCTTAGCATCACATAAACCTGCAAAAACCTCCTTAGGGAGCAAAGGCTGGGAGATCAGAAGTTTATGGCTGTCTTTGCCTATATAATGAGTTCAAGGCCAGTTTGGAATACATGAGACCACCTCAACCAAATAATAACAGTATTAAGGTAATATCATTTAAGATTTCTCACAACAAAGCAATGGTTAGCATGAGATATACAAGATATATAAATAGCTTGATGCAGTCGTTCCATAATAAGTATGTATATCATGTTTCACCCAACATATTCAATTTAAAGTGTTTATTATACAAATGAAATAATGATAATTAAAATTAATGCCTACTATATAACCTTTATTTGAATTATCCCAGTAACAAACTTTTTTAAAAGTGTCATTCATAATATCAAATTAGCAACTTGCACATGCTTTATAAATCAATATGCTGGAAAAGATACATCGTACGCATAGTACTCCTGCAAAAAAATAAAAATAAAAAACACCATGGTCTCAATATTTAAATTATGGAATAATTAGCAAACCAAAATTGAGGTACATTAAAAAAAGTTTAGACTTCAGAAAATATCATTTACAAAGAGAATAAGTCTGCAGTTCCAGAATAAATGAAATTCAAAGCATTAAACTAACACTCAATATCCAAACAACTCCTGGGTTGCCTGTTTTCATACTCTAAAAACGCTAAAAGACTCAAAGCAGGTTGAGTCTCCTGCGGTAACTGGTAACTAGTAACTGCTCTGTGCCTGTCCAGGAGAATATCACTCTTCCTAAGAAGCACATGCTGAGGACTTTAAGGTTAAACAATCTTAAATCTAATTTACCTACTCAGCCAGTTCAACAAAATCAACAGGCATTCTATACTTCTAAATGTAAGGAAGGGATGAGCAGAGAGTTATATTGTACTAATTCTTCCAGCTTTTCACTTAGAAAGACTCCAGAACCTCCCTGGCACACCCACCCACAGAATAATAATAAATTAACTAAAGCTGAAAATAGTGGTGTAGTCTTCCCTTGTTCTTTAAAAAAGAAACATGTTCTTTAAAACAGATAATATGTGGGTTTTATTCTTTCATTGTATGTTTAAAGCTGACTTGCATTTATTGGATGTTTAGTCTTTCTAAACATGTAGGTAGTTTCACTTTTTTAAAATACTGTATTAAAGAGTTCTATCCTTGATCAACAACAACAACAACAAAAAAAAAGACTTCAGAACCACAGAAAAGTTATTATAGAATAATAAACCTCACCAGGTCAGATTCTAACAACTAATTACGATGTTCCTTAGTGCTGTTCAGAGCTTCTCAGAGACCTTGAAGAGATGTAGGCCTAAGAGCTGTGCTCCCCAAATCCAACTGAACTGTTTCATGTGCAGCCCCTCCCCCATACAATTACATTGAAACTGCAATCCTCAGTGTGATGGTGCTTGGAGATGGGGCTGTTGAGGGAAAGTGAAGAGAAAAAAAAAGCTTAAAATGGGTCCAGAGTCTTAGACAGGTACAGCACAGAGCCACCGCCCTTCCGCCTGACTCACTCCTCTTCCTTCTTCACCAAAAACCACTGCTGCAAACCAAGGAACCTCCACTAAATCTGGGATCACTGTTGCTGTGTCCCCCAGCCAGCAAAACTGTCCAAAATGATGCTGTTGTTTAAAGCTCCCAGAGCTGGCAGAGACATGCCTGGGACATAAGAGGCTGCTCAGTACAGGAGAAGGGACTTGCCCAAAACCTCGCTCCTGGTAATCTAGCTGAAGCCTGCACTACAATCCTCCACAAAACCATTAGGGAGACAGGAACATGATGGTGGCACGCAAGAATGGACACTAAGTGGGTAATGAGTCATTCAGATGATGAGTTCTGAGAGAGTCCACACGTGTTCCATTCACTAATTGAAGCCGGAAAAGGACTTCACGTTCAGGGTAGAATTAATCATGTCACAGGGTAGGCAGGGTAAGAGGCTCTACAAGTTCAATTTTGTCAGATTTTTTAAAAGGAAATTTTAATTGTTGTTATTCTAAGTTTTATTAACTACTTGTGGAAAAAAAAATCTTCTGCCTCTACATACTCTACAAGGTCCTACTGCTGTTGGCGAATATTTCTATATCTTGTATCTAATATCTTACATCAGTTTTTCTATTCTGCCCTTCAAAGAATATTTTTACAGGGAGGGAAAAAAGAGAACTTTTATACAAAAATGTGTGTGTGTATACACACACACATATATACATTTTGGCATAGTGGGAGCCAGGGGGTATGCTTACCTGTGTGTGGGCATGTGAAAGCTGAAGGCTGATGTTGATGTTTCCCTCTACTTAGCCTTACTTTAAATTTAATTTTGTGTGTGTGTTTATGCATGTGTGAGTGACAGCTGAAGTATGTTTATGGAGGTCAAAGGACAACTTACAGAAGTTCTGTCTCCCAGCATTCCTGCTTTGTCAGGCTTGCTGGCCTGCATCTTGACCCTCTGTGCCATCTCACTACCTACCTGACTTTCTTGAGACATGGTTTATACTGGCCAGACATCGAGCTCCTCACCACAGGGCAGAGACATGGATCCCTGTATTGGTGCTGATATGGGAAATGGAAATCTGAACCTAGGTCCTCATGCTTGCAAGATAAGCACTTTACACACAGAGCCGTCTCCCAGCTGCAAGGTTCCTTTGAATGATGAAATACCTTCATAGCAAAAGGGGGTAGAGAAAGTCGGAAGTCTGCTTGTACCCTTGACTGCCTGTGCAAAGCTTGGAAAGCATGGAGAATAGAGATTGTTTCTGTGAACAGTACTCAGAGACAAAATCCAGGGGATTTTTGCCCTCTTGTGATTGTGAGGTGGCTCAGAGATTCATTCCATCCCAGCATGCCATCATCGCCGCTGAACTTTAGGGAGTGGGCTTAATAAAATTCCACGAAGAAGTTAAGTCCTCTTTCTATACAGGTCAGGGAGTTTCTTTCCCTCATAAGAACAGATGGAAAGCTAAGTTATGACTGGATGTTGGTGACACTCCAAGAGGGTGTCAAAAGATCAGGCAGCCATGGAGTAATAGAAATGAATATGGAAAAACACCTGCTCCCCAGCCAGTAACATAATATTCCTATTTTATACATGAGGCAGTCAAGACTGTGGGGCCGAGTATAAGAAACAGAAGAGGAGAAAAGAAGGCGCCTAGAGAAGAGACTGTCCAGTTTCCTGGCTGGCCTCCCACTCACCATCCTGACTCTGCCTCCCATGGCATGGGATCACACGTGTGTGCCACCATGCCTGGCTGTCCAAAAGGCTGTGTGTGTTTGTGTGTGTGTGTGTGTCTGTGCTTGTATGTATTTGCATGTAAAGTCCCAATTTGACTTCAAGTGTCATTCTTCAAGAGCTATGCACATTATATTTTTTAAGGTTATTTATTATTAGCGTTTTATGTGTGCATGTGTTCATGTGGGTTCATATACCTTGACATGCATGTAGAGATCAGAGGACAGCTTTGTGAAGTTGTCTTTCCTTCTACCTTTTTGGGGGTTCCAGGAAATTGCCAGGCTTGTAAAGCAAAAGCCTGCTAAACCATCTTCCTAGCCCCCATCTTCTGTTTTTGAGACAGAATCTCTCACTGGCCTGAAACTCACAGAACAGGTTCAGCTGGCTGGCGAGTGAGTGCAGGGTCTGCTTGTCTCCACTTTTCCAGTGTGGGAATCATAAGCGTGTGCCACCAAACCCTGACTACTGAGGATCAAACTCAGCACACAGCAAACCTTTTCCGAATGGAGATTCTACTCCAACCCCTCAAAGAGGGCTTTTAAAATACACATGCCAAGAACAAACTTTGTCAATATTAAAATATTTTGGAAATCATTATTTAATAAAAGGTTTATGTCCAGATAGACAAGGAACACCTAAAAATTAATAACAATTTGATTTAAAAATAGGCAAAACACTACCGGGTCAGAGCCATGGCGGTGGCAAATTCAAGTCCAGTCAACCCAGTGGTGTTTTTTGATGTCAGCATTGGCAGCCAGGAAGTTGGTCGCATGAAGATCGAGTTGTTTGCAGACGTGGTGCCTAAGATGGCCGAGAACTTTAGGCAGTTTTGCACTGGAGAGTTCAGAAAAGATGGTGTTCCGATAGGATATAAAGGAAGCACCTTCCACAGGGTCATAAAGGATTTCATGATTCAAGGTGGAGATTTTGTTAATGGTGATGGTACTGGAGTCGCCAGTATTTACTGGGGTCCATTTGCAGATGAAAATTTTAAACTCAGACACTCGGCTCCAGGCCTGCTTTCCATGGCCAACAGTGGTCCCAGTACAAATGGCTGCCAGTTCTTTATCACGTGCTCTAAGTGTGATTGGCTGGATGGGAAGCATGTGGTGTTTGGGAAAATCATTGATGGACTCCTAGTGATGAGAAAGATCGAGAATGTTCCAACAGGCCCCAACAATAAGCCCAAACTGCCAGTGGTAATCTCACAGTGTGGGGAAATGTAATCTAGACCAAGACTGAGCCAGGTCGCCTGCTGTTTTGGGTGACATTCTCCCATGAGTCTGACAAGCTGAACTGACCTGTGTGTTTGCTTAACTGCCTCCACTGTGTGATCCAGGACCTGGAAGTATCACAATCAGAACCAAGATCCCATTTAAATTTTGAACTGTAAATAAAGGCCTTTTTTTTTAATGCAAAAAAAAAAAAAAATAGGCAAAACAGCCTGGCAGCGGTGGCACATTCCTTTAACCCTAGTACTTAGGAGGCAGAGGCAGATAAATCTTTGTGAGTTCTAGGCTAGCCTAGTCTACAGAGCTAGCTCTGGGACAGCCAGGGCTAAACAAAGAAACCCTGTCCCAAACAAACAAACAAATAAAACAAAACAGAAATAAAAACAAAAAAGATTTGAGCAAAGTACACCAAAGGAGACAGGGTATAAGCATATGAAAATATGATCAATATCACTTGTCTTTAGGGCAACACATATCAAGACAAGAAGATACCATTGAACACTTATTAGAATGACTAAAATCCAAAATTCTCACAAGACCATTTGCTGCCAAGAATTCAGAGCAAGAATGTCATTGCAAGATGGTCCTGTAAAACGGTACAACCATGCTAGACGATGGCTTGCCAACTCTTTGCAAAATTAATTTGGCCACACTGTCCAGAATCACACTCCCTGGTGTTTATATGGTTGCTAAGAAGAATGTATCTATACAGAAACCTACACATAAATGTTTACAGCTTTCACTAAAACCTGGAGCAACCAGTGTTGTTGAGTGTGTACAGAATAACTAAAAGGTTTGTAAAGAGCTGGACATGATGGTCTGCGCCTGTAATCCCAACACTCAGGAGCAGAGGCAGATGGATCTCTGTGAGTTCAAGGCAAGCCTGGTTCTACAAAATGAGTCTAGGACAGCCAAGACTTGTTACGCAGAGAGACCTATCTCAAAAAAAAAAAAAAAGTTGAAAAGACTGCAGAGTTCCATTCACATATTGAAAGGGGGAATGTTATATAAAAAAGACACAGAAGATGACTGACTATGACAACACAGGACTAGTGTTTGGGATATTAAAGTTTTTCCATATGATGACTTAGTGATGGATATATAACTGTATGCATTAGACAAGACCAGAGCACAAACAGTAAACACTGCAGTGGATGCAAGTCTCCAGACTCTAGTGGAAGGCCACAGAACCCTGGGGAGATGCTGAGAAAAGACTCCAGCTACTGATAAATGGCATGAAGTTATCAAACAGGGAGAGGCAAATGAGAAGAAAGAAAGCATGCTGACCTAGGGAAGCTGGGAAATGTCTAAGGACAAAAAGGAACTGGGCTTGAAAGATTACCCACAGTCTAGTTGATAGAATTGTTTCCCACAGTGTATCAGTGAACAGTTTTGAAGGCACTGACCATGCCCACAGGACAAGGCTTTCTCGTGCCTGGGAAGGGAAGTTGTAGATAAGCAAGGGTGGGGGTGGAGTGGGGGGCTGCAATTCACCGTGTGGCACTGAGCTAGATGCCGTCTTGACTCCACTGTTTGACCTGGTGCAGACACTCACAGGCCTCCAAACAATGATGGGTATGTGTAAATACATGAGTGACTACACACACACACACACACACACACACACACACACACATGCACATGCTAGCTCTGTCTGCCAAAGCGACCTACATGCCATAACCAGAGGAACAACCAGATACCTAGATCTCTGCTTCTAACGCTGTTCTCCAATAAAGGCAACCCAGACCCTTGGAGCAATTGCTAAAGTTAGGGCTCCAGCCAGTGCAAGCAAGGTAGCCCTCAAAACAAAACAAGAATGGTGGTACGGGAAAGGGACACAGAAGCTAAATGGCCAAAACTAGAATAATTTGTGCAGTCACATAATTCATATAGGATTGAATGGGAACCAAAGTAGATAACAAATAACTATTTCTATCAGTGTGAGTTTATGTTGATATAAATAATTGAATGGGGAGAATTCCAAATAATTTATGTGGGTTCTGTGCTCTCCAGGAGGTGGAGCAGGCCCCTTCCCCATCCCTGAACCTGAGCTATTCACTGGGCCTTCCTTCCAAAACACAGTGTGAAAATGGGGGGGCAGGAAAGCAGCTCTGTGGTGAATAACCCACAAATGCCACCTCACACAGGTGACGGACATTTCCAGTGATAAGGCATGCTTAGAGCACATACCCTCTTCCTTCACACCTGTGGTTCTCTTCCCTGACCCTGAGGAAACCCTCAGAAAGTTCAAACTGAAGGATTTTTTGTAACATAATTAACCATTACTTATTAACGATCAAAGTTATTAAGAAAAGAAAATATGAGAGACTGTCACAGCCACAAGATCCCTAAGGAGACATTACTACCTCAGGGATCCTGGATGGAATCCTGGAACAGAGAAAGGACAGCGGGACAAGACGATGGAATTTAAATAAATAATGGTGATTTGGTAATATTACTGTGCCATTTCCAGCTCATTAGTTATAACAACTCCAGCAATATGAGGCTGTCAGTGGAGGAGCTTGGCACCGTTCATACAGGTTATGATTGCAGTAACTTTGTAAGCCTAAAATAAATATCAAGGTATTCTAACGTAAAAGTGTGTTAAATATACAGGCACACTCATGCACATATGTCTACCTAGGCTGTACCTGAAGAGAGCTGGATTCAGCCAGTGTGGGAGCATCACCATTCACAGAACAGGAAAATCACACGAAACAGGAATACCACACAACAGGCAAAATCTTTAAAAAAATTCTGTCGTTTAACCTTGTAACGTGTCTAATTCTGCCATTCTGCATGCACTGGTACATACACACAGAGGGCTAACCTCTCTAGAGAGTCTACAAGGTACTGGGAATTCAAACTCCCCAAACAATGGATCATAGGCCATTGGTAATTCACAAAATCAACAGAGTGGGTCACAACCAGCATTATTTGTCTTATCAAAATGAAAAAAATAAAAATAAAAAGGTTTTCTCTTATTTGAAAACATATATATCAGAATGCAATTAACATAATAAAGGGTTAGGAAGAGGCTTATTTGTGTATATAGTTTGTATATCATAGATAATGCTATAATTTTTTTCATATAATATATTCTGATTATGGTTTGACCTCCCCCCCCAAAAAAAAAGAATGTTTACGTAGGTTAAATTCCAAAGATCTAGAATGCTACTGCAATAAATTCTGGCCCTGGCCTTAAGGAGCTTCAGCTTAGCAGAGGGGGAAATGGCAAGTAAATCTATAGCATGATGAACTGGGGGGGCAACTTTCACACACACAAACTTACACCAAGTAAAAAGAATACTACGCTCATCCCTTCCCACGTGCCTAACCCAGGAAGCATCTCAGTAGATTACTGACATGCTTCATTCTACTATATCCACAAAGAAATTCGAGACAAGTTGCTGCACAAGTTTTTCTACAAATATCCTAACAAATTTCTGATGGTATTTTTACTGAAACCCCTATTCCATGAATTAGTGTCAAAGCCCTTGGGTTTACTCAAATTTCTTTCACTGGTATTTTAAGTTATAAATATATTTGTCTATCTCTAGATTATTTTCAAATGAACAGAGGAAAGTTCATGCTCCATTTGTGTTTAATGCTTTTGATAGAAAAATTTTCAACTACAGGTTAAGAAAGTAGGACTGGGGACATAGCCTATGGCTCTAGCATCAATCCCCAGGACTGCCAAATACTAAGTAAGTTAATTCTGAAGATGCAACCTGCCCATTTAAGATCTCTGGTTGATCAGCCCATTTATCCTCTTCAATGAAAATTAAGTGCATTGGTAAAACACACTTTTAATAAAATACAATTGCATCACAAGTAAAGATCCTTAAATCCTTAGCAATGTAGAGCTTCAAAATAGGAAAGAAGGCAGGAAAAGACTTTCTTTTGTTTCCTCTTGGTTGAGTGAGTAAATGGTAGGGAGGAAGAGAAAACGGGACAAGCAGGTCGGAATCTGAAGGAGACTAAGGGGGGGGAGGGAAAGAAAGGCACAATCCACCCAAAAGTGGAAAAGAAACAGCCAGCCAGAACAGAAACAGCCAATCCCCAGACCAACTGGAGAGCCTGGATAGAAGCCGCAGCCATACCAATGAATTCTGAAATTTACAGCCACTCGGTTTATGCAAATGTCAAAGTGTCCTGCTCCAGAAACAAGCTTCAATGGAAAACAGACACTTTGCTCTACCGGGGAATTTAATAATTTGATCTAAGAATCTCCATTTCTTCAGTCTTGCACAGACATGCACATACTCACGTGTAATCTGACCCTGAAGAAAAAAGGGCTCTGCTGGTGCCCTCCTCGCCGCCTCAGAGCAGTGTTCCTTTACATATGAGAATAAGCAGGTGCCATGCAGAATTTTAAGGGGAAGTAAGAGGTGCAGGAAACACAAAGAAATTAAGACTCTAAATGTGTAGGGTGTTCCCTTTGAAGCCTCAGTATGTCAAAGAATTCAAGGACAGCTCAGGCCTCTCTTTATCACTTTCTCTTATTATAATTTTATGCTATAACTGAAACAAGGTTCCTTTGTGAAGTTAATTATTTAACTATGTGTAGTTACTCTATGAGCCATTAACTTTTCAAACATTTGTTTCTTTTGAGTTCTCTAAAATTAACTTGGACCCTTAACAGCAATGGAGGACGTGTTCCAGGTGTGTTAGACAATTAGGATAAAATACATCCTATTGTTTGTCTTTCTACGTCAGCTCTCTTCAATGCCTTGGTGGAAAAAAGACTCATCTTAATTGTGGCAGAACCAGGGGTGAACACATTTGCAAACTGACTCAGGAATCTTGTGGAGCGGGGGGGGGGGGGGGGGGGGAGAGTCACTGTAAGTGTGTGGGGGAGGTAGCTCTAGTGTTGCAAAGTTGGAAAGAAGAAGTTACAAGAGGGAAAAAAATTCACTACTATGATGTAACTTTAGGGCGCTGTTGCGACCTGAGCTGTGCCTTCTGTACAATGAAATTCATAAAAGAGGACATTCGCTGTGGTGCAGATATCTGGCTACAAAGGAACTGAAAAAATTTGATAAGCCACCTCTTCTATGAAAAGCCGTCATCAGTTTTCATTCTCTGACATTCCTATGCTGGGCTGCTGATGGTGAGGGAAATGCCAAGAACCCAAAGCAAGCTGACCTCACACAAAGCCGAGTCGGGACGTATTGTTTTATTAGTTGGGAGGAACACATACTACAGTACATACTACAGCACATACTACAGTACATGCTACAGCACATGCTACAGTACATACATGGCAAGCAGGGTAGCACTCTAGCAGCTGCTCTTTCCTGCCATGTTTATTTATGTAGGTTCCAGGGACCAAATTCAGATCACTGGCATCTTACTGGCTTTTGCCCACAATAGCATATGCATAACAGGCCAACAATGGCACCATATATCTTCCCCTTCTAAAAAACAAAACAAAACAAAACAAAAACAAAAACAAAAAAATGCTTGTTTTGGGAGTTTAGGAGAGAGCCAGGAATGGTGCCACATAATTCTAATTTCAGAACTTTGGAGTCTAAGGCAAGAGAGTCTGCAAGTTCAAGGCTAGCCGGGGCTACATAACAAACAGGGCAGTATTTAAAATAACAAAGCTGGGGCTGGAGAGAAGCTGCAGAAGTGAAGACTGTATATTGCTCTTCCAGAAGACCTAAGTTTTGTCCAAAGCAGCTACCAAATACTTGAGAATCCAGCTCCAGGGAATCTGACACCCTCTTCCGGCCTCGACAGGGACCTGTTCTCACATGTACACACCTACCAATACACATACATACATATAGATACATAATTTTATTTTAGTTGTTATGTATATAATTTAATAAACAAAAATAAGCATTTAAGTAAGAAAATTCTATTATTATCCAATTATAAATATGCTTTTTAATTTCCCCCTGTATTTATATTAAAGATCCAGAATAGATATGGTCTTGGTTCTGGACTCAACCAAAACATCTCCCTGTATCTTTATTTATAAATATATAATTACACTATGTTTGAGGAGCTTCCTGTGGCTACTCATACAGTTTGCATAATAACCTGCCATCCAACTGTCTCACAATGAAAGTACTGTTCTCCAATTTTGAAACTTCTATATTATTAACCATGTTAAACTTACAAAGAACACAAAGCACATCTTTACAGATAGACCTTTTGATATATTTAAAGTTACTCCCCAATTTGACGTAAGTTCCAAATGTCACAGTGTAAAAAGATTGATAAATTTAACATGTAACAAAATCACATCTCTGCATGACCAAACACCTCTAAGTGCAGTCAAAAGATAAGCACACACTGAGGAGGAGAGGGTGAGAAGGCAGCTCATGATAGAGGACTAATTTCCTTAATCTACACCTCAGTAGGAAGAAAATCAAACTCAATAAGTGAACTCAATAAGTGAGCTCTTAAGCATATTGGAAAACATCTCTCATCCTAAAAGAAAGGCAATAAAAACTATGTGAAGCGCTATTTTTAAAAACTTATCAGATTGGAAAAGATACAAAGATTTATTCACACAAACACACACACAGTGTTGTCAAGGGTTTGGAGAAACGCCCTCTGCTGGTGCAAGTATGCATTGCCACAGCCTTCTGTGCAATGGTGAGGGAAAACCTATCATAGTCCCTCTTTTAACAAGATATCCCTTAGCCAGGAATAGTGGTACACGCCTTTAATCCCAGCACTCACAGAGGCAGGCAGATTGATGTGAGTTCGAGGCCAACCTGATCTACAAAGAGTCTAGGACAGCTAGACTACACAGAGAAATCCTGTCTTAAAAAAACAAAACAAAAAAATATATCCCTTGGGATAAAGCAATGATCAGCAATTAAGAGCACTTTTTTTTTTTGCTTTTCTTGCAAAGGACACGGGTTCAATTCCCAAATACATGGCAGCTCACAGTTGTCTGTTAACACCAGTTCCCACGATCTACCGTCCTCTTCTGGTACCCTCATGTCTGCACATACATAGTGCGCACACATACACGCAGGCAAACACTCATAATTAAATCAAATCCTTTGTTTGCTTGTTTGTTCCCTTTTTTGAGGCAGGGTTTCTCTGTACAGCCCTGGATATCCTGGAACTTGCTCTGTAGACCATGTTAGCCTTGAACTCAGACATCTACCTGTCTCTGCCTCCCAAGTGCTGGGTTTAAGGCATGTGCCACCACTGCCTGGCTTAAATCTTTAAGATTATAGTCTATTATTGGTTAATACCGTTTTAATCATTGTTAGAGATGGATAATGCTGATAATTATTTGAAAAGTGTTTAACATCGCTAACCATCAGAGAAATGCAAATTAAAACCATGTTGAGATACCAACTTAGCCTAGTTAGAATGGCTATCATCAATAAATTTGACAACAAATGTTGAAATTGACGTAGAGATAGAGGGTCTCTTATTAACTGCTGGTGGAGGCACAAAGTAATACAGGCATTGTGAAAATCAGTCTGGAGATTTCTCAAAAGAAATTAAAAGTATAACTACTACTAGATCCAGATATTTCACTCTGGGGCATATGCCCAGAAAACCCCATACCACGCTAGAGATATTTGTGCTCATCTGTTAATTGCTATTCTATTAACTACAGACAGGAAATGTAACCAGCCTAGTTGTCCATCAACAGATGAATGGATATTGAAAATTCAGCTTTAGTTAACATTTAAAATTGTAACAGATACTCACTTGCAGCTTTCACTCCTCTTAACTCCAGGGCAAGCTTCCACTGCCAGGGTGGAATCAGCCACAGCCGAGTTGACGAACACACAGGACTGAACCTGAAAAGACATGCACTGTCATTTCCACTGTGCTCCTACAACACCAGGCTTCATCAGCCAATATGACGGAACAATAGGGTCATCCTCTGCACAGAGCTGTCTGTTGGGCTCACAGATCTTCCCCCAGGGTCCTGGGGTCCTGGGGTCCTGGAAGACCAGCCAAGGTCAGGAGCAGCAGCCTTGACACAGGAGGTACCTCCAGAACCCCAGCATCACACAGGGAAGCTAATACATTTGACTAGGGACTTGTCCAAGGTCACACAAGGCAGTCAGTTATTCCAACCCGGGGCTAGTTAGCCCACGTCTAACCACCATTTTATACTGTCTCTTTAGATTGCCTCTCTGTATGTGTTCTGAAGTAACTTCTGAAGCTGATGGTCTACACTCCACAGCAAGGAAGATTTAGAAGACAATCTTCCCAGAGACAAGTGGCAGCGACACCCAATTCACTCATTTCTAGCCCCCCCGCTTCTCTCTTCAGTACTGTCTAAATCTCCCCCCATTTTTTCTGTATCCCCTTTAAATTTCTCTTGCTGTTTTTCTTCTGTGCCCCTTCCTCTATTGCCATTCCAATCTTCTCTACTTAACCCAAGAAACTGTGTATCCAAATATCTAAAATAATGTGTATAAATATATAAATATTCTTTTTAAAGTATGTATTACTTATGTGTAGGTGTGTGCCTGTGTGAATGTCTGTGCATATGTCCAAATGGAAGCTGGGAGGCCAGAAGAGAGTGTCAGGTCCCTGAAGCTGCAGCAATAGCTAGAAATGATCTGGTAATGGGAACCAAACCTGGGTCCTCTGGGAGAGCAACAAGCACTCTTAACTGCTGAGCCATTTTCCTAGCCCCTTGCCTAAATATGATTTTAAGTGTATATAAATAGTAAGAATGAAGGGAACATTTTAATTCAGAAAAAGCCCCTTCCTTGGGTTAATTTTAAATACATCAAAGATGAAATGACAGAATGCCTAGTAGAATTTTTAAAGTGTCATTATGAAACCAAAAATCATTTCCATTTTAGATGATCCATATATGATTACACTTGAATTTTATCAGATGGGGCAAGGGGTGAAATAGAAATCTGAACCTTATGTATAGCTTCTACAGCTACTTCCTCGGCATGCTGGGGTTGCTGTGGATGCCTCCCCTTTCCCTCCCCTTTCTCCCCCACCCCAGGCCCAGGCAGCTGCTCCCCTATTAGGGCCTCACAGCCCTTTGTTCTCTGTGTACCTTTATCATCATCACAACTTGTTTACTGTTATTTTGTGTCCTGGTCCACATTAGGCTCTTCACTGGATTTAGAGAACTAAAGAGGGAAAAAGCTTTGGCATTGTATTCATCTTTGGATTCCCAGAAGGCTGGGAACATGAAGGTCCTCGGCACAGGTGCTTTGAATGGTAGACCAGAAATGCACAGTTAACTGGAAAACATGTGGCTTTCAGACAGGCTGGGGTTACCACAGGGCAGGGCTCTTAGGTGATGGTTGGCTCTTGATTTGGCTAAAGTTAGAGAAAGCCCTTGGTTCTTGAGAAGAGGAAATATGCACGTTACATTCGTACAAACTGTCCTTCACAGCTCGCTTCCATCTTGGTGAAATGATTTTCCAAATGACAGATGACTCCCAACACTCTTAAAGGCCTGATCACTTAAAGTCGACCCTCCTCTCCCTCCCCTGGTAATGGCAAGGGATTCACCACACTTTCATTTAGTTCAAAGCGTTGTGTATGTCACATCAGTTTATTTATTTATTTATTTTTATTTATTTGTTGGTGGTGGTGGTGGTTTTTCGAGACAGGGCTTCCCTGTGTTGACCAGGCTGGCTTCGAACTCACAGGATCTGCCTGACTCTGCCTCACTGAGTGCTGAGAATAAAGCACTTGTGTGGTTTGTGTGCCACCAAGCGCAGCAACCAGTTTATTTTCATTCTGATTCCCCTAATCACACACTTTCCTCCAGCCGGTACTATTTCACCTCTAAAATAACTTCTTAGGGCCACCTTGCAGATGAGAAAGCAATTGTGCTAAAAGTATATCCGCAGCCACACCACATGTTAGATCAGAAAGACCCTACAGAGGAGCTTCTACCAACCGGCATGTGGTGGTGTGGGCCCAACGGTCCTAACACAGACGCTCTTGGTGCCCTTACTTTTTCTGCTGAACACACAGGCATCAGTTCCGGCTACTTTCCCTCAGCTGGGCCAGGCAGACGCTCAATACTGTCATTTCAGCTCCTGCCCCCACCTCTGCACACTGGGTAAACGAAACTGACACCCGGGGAGCGCGTTCCCATTCAAGGGTCCCTAAGCTGAAACACCTGCACAGAGGCCACACAACCAAGGTCGCCATCGCTGCGTGAAGCATGTGCAACCCCCACCCCGCCGCTCTCCCTGTTCTTCCGAAGTGTGCGGTGGGGGGACTTCCCCGATGTCCCTCAGACTCTTTCTTCCCATCAACTCAGTCCCCTAGGGGACCCGCCACTCGGGGGCTTCGAGGTTCTCACGCATGGAGGGGACTGGGGAGAGTGGTCAGCGCGGGCCCCCACCCCGCGCGGGAGACCCGGAGAGAGGCGGACAAAGTGCGGTGCACACAAGGGAGCGGAGCTCGCGCTGGCTCTGCGGGCGATGCCCGGCACCTGCGGCCCCTCGCGCCACAGCCGCGGTCGTGCCCATGGGGTGTGTGGTGGAGCGGGGCCCCTAGCTTGGACCGCGAAAGTGGGGAGGGAAAGACGGCGCCTGGCCTTGGCCGTCCGGGACCGCCTCCCTATTACTTCGGGCTTGAAGCTTAGATCACCTTCAGGGTCAGGCCATCTGGGTGTAGATCCTACCCCGCTCTTTGCTAGCGTATAAGCTTGGGCCGCTTAACTGTACCCCTTTCTGCCGGAAGCGGGGGCGTCGTCACGGTACCTGCCCATGAGCGAATCCATGCGTCCTGGGACCTGGAGCTTATCAGCTGCGGGGAGGAAGTCTTCAAGACAAACACAAGGTTCTGGGCTTCCGAACAAGGCAGCCAGCCCTTAACAGTCCTTAGCTTCAGGTGCCAACAGCTTGCTCTAACCTTTGGTAAACTGGTTGCAAGAATTAAATAAGGAGCGCCTGTGAGAGGCCTGCAAAGGTGCCTGGCACACTCAACAGGTGGTCTGTTTTAGGGGGGCTCATTTCTCTGTTGCTGATCAGGTGTCTAAAATTCACAGTGCGTTTAATTTAGATGCAAACGTGTACGCAGCGTAATGGCGGGTCAGGGCTCCGTAAACAAAGATGCAGAGAAGACTCAGGGTCTGGCAGAACTCAGTTGCCATATTACAAGAACCTGGTTTTTCCATGGTCCCAGCTTACCCAGAGTGATATGTAAATATATGACTATAACCTCTTGTTGGGGCAAAAAAAGGAAAGAAAAAGAAATTCCCCGTGAAAGAACAAAGCACCTCTAAATACCTGCTTCTGAACTTTCACTGCCAAATTCCCCAGCTGAGAACAACAGACTGTAGGTGAAACGCTGGGCTGCCCACTGCCTTCGGGTCACACTGTTGCTCACTCGCTGTTAGCCGAGTGCCTTTACTTTTTTCATGAGTTTATTCATTCTGCACCAATTCAGACTAGTGGTTTTACACTCCATCCCCCAAAGATTTAGAAATGAAGGTAAACAGTTACATCAATGGGAGGAACCCTCTCAGTGCAAGGGAAGGCACTTCCAGGACTTTTCCGCATTGAATCTTCCATCTCTTTGCTGTAGGGACTCTCCAGTTACTGAGGGATACTCTAAGCATTTTAACTCGTCTAAGTTCACACTGATAGCCAGGATTTGAATCTAGTTCTGCCTAGGTCTCCCACCCACCCACTTCCATGGACATTGTGTCTCCTTTTTGTTTCATAACAAGAAAAAGAGTAAACTACTCAAGACAAAAACAACACAAACTCAAGTGGTGCTATTCCCTTAATCCCAGCGCTCAAGAGGCAGAGGCAGTGGCTCTCCATGAGTCTGAAACATGTGTCTACAAAGCATGTTCCCAGCAAGCCAAAGTTACTTAGACACTTTCTCAAAAAATAGACCGACTCATTTGGTTCTTGCAAAAGGGGGAGCAGGGGCGGGGAAGTAAGGGACATCAAACTTTTATAGTCACCTTTTAAAATAATTCTTTTTAGCAAGATAAGTAAACATCAAGCTTGGTTTTCTGAAGAAAGAAGAAAGGGCCTATCACAACCCAGACACACACAGGAAGCTACTGGATGAAATCATTCACAACAAAATTGGTGAAATAGTATTTAGTAGTCCCTTTTAAGCACTTTCAAAACACTTGATTCTTGAAAAACGACAAAATAATGAAGAGCTGTCTCCCCCTCCCCCCCCTTTTTTTTCTTACTTGGGTAATTGTTAGCTAATAAAGCAGTCAAAATAAATTTTAGAAGAGAAGTCAATGAGAGTGGGAGAATGAACTAGGTAATGAAAGGCCCACAGCAAGAGGGCAGGGTGTGAGAGGTGTACTTTCTTTTGTCTGCCTCACAGGGGGAGAAGATTTCCTATTTGTAAGAAACTTGAAAACAAAAAGAAGAAGAAGAAGAAGAAGAAGAAGAAGAAGAAGAAGAAGAAGAAGAAGAAGAAGAAGAAGGTGGTTACAAAAGTATGTTGCATTTTCCTAGCTAAATTGTAGAGTGGAAGCCATAGTTTGATGTTTGTTGTGTTGGTGGCAGGAGTGGGGAAGCAGCATTGTCTTCCCAAGGCAAACCTTGAAACCTCCATCTGTGGGCATCCTAGATCCTGAATGTGTCAGTGCTGCTAAGGGTTTGGACTGAGGGTGTTGGGGGGAGTTGCTTCAAAAAGGGAAGACAAGTTCACTGCCTCTTTTCCAACAGGGAGGCATTATGCAGGAAGTGAGCTTTCAAAGAGTTCCAAAAGCAAATGAATACAAGGAATGGCAGAGGCTCCGCACATAGTTTTCAAGGGTTACTCCATTGGTTCTCAACCTTCCTAATGTTGAGACCTTTTAATACAAGTCCTCATGTTGTGGTGCCCCCCAACCATAAAATTATTTTTGTTGCTACTTTATAAGTCTAAATTTTGCTATGGTTGTAAATTGTAATCATAATGTAAATATCTGTGTTTTCCAATGGTCTTAGGTGACCCCTGTGAAAGGGTCACAACCCACAGGTTGAAATCCACTGGGATAGGTACTATTTTTCAGAGGGTCAGAGGAAGGGATGGACTAGCATGGCAGAGGGGAAAGACCTAGGCTTGTCCTGTGCAAGCTGACTGCATGCTCCTTTGTTTATCATGGTTAGCCCTGTGCTGGGGAGTGAGTTAGACCCTTTGCTTGATAGTGCAGGCTGAAGAATGGAGAGGAGGGGAGGGAGGAGCTCTAGGAGCCTTCTTAAAGGTCCTACTGAGCTTCTGGATCTCATGCTCAAGCATATTCATTTCCCAACACAAGGCAGAGTTCTGCTGAGTCACTTACCTTGTGCGACAGCATTCATTTGCAAATGGCATGAGCAAGCCCAGCAGCAACTCAGCTCCAGAGATATTGAACAGTGTCCAGTGTGCATGGCTGCACACTATACATGATGCACCCCAAACACCTTCCACCCACTGAGCTCCAAACCAGAGTATCGTCTTGTGGACAGATCACACCAACTAGAATTGGGGAGTCCTTTCATTTGCCTACCAAAACACAGTACAAACTGCTGGAGGCATGGGGACCCATTGTCCACCGAACACCCAAACCAAACAGCCACTATCCTTGCTCTCCTGTTTCTTCTCTCATGGTTGGCGCTCATGAGGGAAGCAGGAGGTCATGTTACATTGTGTGGAACAGGAGACCTTACAGTTCTGCAGATAGCCTTCACTCTGAATGAACCATGCAAGAGGGTCAGTCCCAGCTCTGACTACATTAGCGGTTCTCAACCTTTGGGGGAGGTCAAGGAACCCTTTCACAGGGGTCACCTAAGACCATCAGATATTTACATTGCAATTCATGACAGTAGGAAAATTACAGTTACTAAGTAGCAACAAAATAATTTTATGGATAGGGGTCACCACAACATGAGGAACTGTGTTAAGGGGTAGCAGGATAAAGAAGGTTGAGAACCATTGAACTGCATGGTCTTTCATGACACTAATAATATGATCTGTTTAGGTGATTGTTGCATTGAGCTGTGACACCAACAGCCACCTCCTGCCTGGAGTTTCAGGGGAAAGCTTATGGGGAGGTGGGGGCTGGCTGGCTCAAGGCTCCAGTTGCGGCTTGTAGAAACCATAACAATGACATTTTTAATCACTTCTTTCCTTCTATTATAAGGACCTTTTTTAACCTGTTTTTATTTCCTGTTTTATATTTGCCTTTGGGACACATCTCCAGGAAGTCATTATCAAGGCCTACTTTAGTGACCAAACTGCTCAAAAGACAGAAAACACCCTTCTTACACCACAGCTTCCTCTTCTGCTGTGCCTGCCTTGCTTTCCTTCTTCTTTGTGACCTCCGGTCCCTAGCACCTCTTCTTCCTTTCTCTATCCATTGTCTCCATTCTGAGTTATCTTACATTTTCCCCAGATGTCCTGGTTAAGGTTTTTGTCAATTTGACATAATCTAAAGTCATCTTAGAAGAGTGAACCTCAATTGAGAAAAAGAGAGAGAGAGAGAGAGAGAGAGAGAGAGAGAGAGAGAGAGAGCGCCTCCATTAGACTGGCCTATGGCCATGTCCCATAGGGAATTTTCTGGATTGATGACTGCTGTGGGAGGGCCCAACCTGTAGGTGGCACCAACCCTGGGCAGGTGGTCCTGGCTTGTATAAGAAAGTAGAGTGGTGGCTGGAGAGAGATGGTTTAGAGGTTAAGAGCACTGACTGTTCTTCCAAAGGTCCCAAATTCAATTCCCAGCAGCCACCATTATAACCATCTATAATGAGATCTGGTGCCCTCTTCTGGCATTCAGCCATACATGCAGGCAGAATGCTCTATAAATAAATAAATCTTAAAAAGAAAGAAGGCGGAGCAAGCCAGTAAGCCACATTTCTCCTTGATCTCTGCTTCAGTTCCTGCCTCCAGGTTCTTGCTGGAGATCCTGCCCTACTTTCCCTTAGTGATGAACTGTAAAATGAAATAAACCCTTTTTCTCCATGTTCATTTTGGTCTTAATCTTTATCAGAGCAACAGAAAGCAAACTAGAACACCAGCTGTGATAGCCAGTCTTGGTTGTCACCTTGACTGAATCAGTTCACTTTCTCCTTTGAAGTCAGTTTAGGAATTATGTCATGGAATTCTGTCACCCAAAATTTGGGTGGACCGTCCCAATTAGCCTAAGCCAAATAGCCCCCCACAGGCTGGTACAGAGGCTGAGCTACACAAGAGAAAGTTTACAGGTGTGCCTGGAGGCTTATCTGTCAGGCGATTGTAGGTCTGGCCAAGCTGACAATATTAACCATCATAGTAGCCTCACTGAGGCAGAATTTATACACTCACTATTTTCTGTATACACCTGTACGGACCACTTTTATGTCAACTTGACACAAGCTAGAGACATATGAGAGGAGGGAATCTCAGTTAAGAAATGCCTCCTTAAGATCAGGGTGTAGGCCAGCCTGTAGGGCATCTTCTTAATTAGTGATTAATGGAGGTGGGCCCAGGCATTGTGGGTAGGGTTCGGTGTCCTATAAGAAAGCAGGCTGAGCAAGGCAGTAAGCAGCACTCCCTCAGTGGTCTCTACATCCACTCCTGCCTCCAGGTTCCTGCTGTTTGAGTTCTTGTCCTGACTCCCATCAATGATGGACTATGATTTGGAAATGTAAGCTAAAAAAAACCCTTTCTCCCCAATTTGCTTTTGGTCATGGTGTTTCATCATAACAATGAAAACCCTAAGAGAACTGAAGAGAACTGCAGGCAATCCAAGGAGATCTCTCTCATTTCTAAGCACAGCTATTATTAAGCAACAAAAGGAAATAATACATAAAACTGTCATTTTGAAGATCTCATGTCTGTGCTGAGAAATTCACAGCCAAGAAATTTTGTTTCCTTGTATTGTCTGGTTTTCTTGACACTCAAAATGCCTTTATCTCTATCCTTTCCTGAACATGATGGTCCCTCATGTCTCAGACCATTCACTTCATCTTCTCTGCACCTCCTTCCTCCTCATGTCATTACAAAGACCATCATAAACCATTGATTCCAAATCAGTAACCCTGAAGGATGCTCACATACCCACATACCTACTGTACATCTTTCATCTTGGTGTCCACCAGCCCCTCTCATCAATATTTAAAATGGAACTCAGTAACTTATCATAACCACTGTCAAGCAGGCATGTTGGCACACACACCTTAGAGTACCAGAAGGCTGAGAGTGGGAGATTATGAGTTTAAGGCCAGTCTGGACTAACAGTGAGTCTGCCTCAGGAAAACACCACCACCATCAAAGAGTTTGTTTTATGTTTCAATTTTCGTAATTTGAACAGCATTCCCCTTCTTCCAGACACTCACATTTGAAACCTTTTCTCCAGTGTGCCTCCCAAATGCTATTAAAAGTATACATACGGGGGCTGGAGAGATGGCTCAGTGGTTAAGAGCACTGTCTGCTCCTCCAAAGGACCCAGGTTCAATTCCCAGCATCCACATGGCAGCTTACAACTGTCTATGCCCCTTGTTTCAAGGGATCTAACACCTTCACACTAATGCACATAAAAAAAAGAAAACAAATTAAATAAAAAAAGATGTATGCTAGGGCTGAGACACACCATAATCACCTGTTTAATAAACAGAAAGCTTTAAAAAAAAAGTATACATACAATAAGCTTGGCTAATTTATTTTTATGATAATGTCTGGTTTTGTCTTATATTATCAGATGTGAGTTTTTTAAAGAAAAATTTGCCAAAATAAATTTGAATAGATGTATACAGATACCTTGATTAACAATGTGATATTATTAATCACTCAATGATACTTTATTTCTGACAAGAACATGATATAAAATCTGGCTTCTACCTTGGATAATTTAATTTTATTGGTCTAAAATTGCATACAGTTATAATATTTTTACCTACAATAAGGGGATATTAAATTTTCAAAGCAATATGCCAGTCATTTTGAAAAGAAATTTTGTTATGAAAATTTAAACATTCATAGAAACAATAAAATGAACACCCATAGGACCTCCTTGCAAGAAAGGGAAGGAAAAGCGCGGAGGGGGGAGTGGGAAGAATGTTCATATGTCAGTTTATTCTGCCCTCCTTGTCTCACTATGTCATTATAATAGTGTTACATAAAAACAAAAGTGTGGGCTTATTAACACAGCGTATGAACGGTGACATACAATGCTGTTTCAGTGCCATTTTATTATCACCAAAGCTGACAGTCACAACAGCATTGCATGGTTCTTAGTTCCTCCCAGCTAAAATTTCCTCTGTCTCAAATATGCATCTCCCCAAGTTAGTTCGTCTTGTTGTATTTTGGTTGAATTGGAAACCACATAAATTGCAACCACTGCTTTTGGTTTGAGCTCTGAAGTCCTTTTAAGTCTTTCTGTTTTTCCATGTCACTGAATTATAGAACAAAACAGGTCCCTAAGTCCAAATGTCCCACAGTTCCACAGTTTTGCTATCTGTTTGCCTCCTTTCTAGCTGGTGTAGGTTAACAATTTGTTCATCTATTCTCAAGTGTGTGTGCTGGTGCAAATCGTTTTGAGTCTTTTTATTCTTTTTTTTTATATATATCATATTCCTTTTTCATATGTATCAAAACTCACACTGAACAATGAGTCCTGGGTTATAAAAGAGGATTTATTCCTATAATTGTCTGTGACTTTTTCTGCCATTTGACCAAAACAACACTCAAGCACCACAAGGCCTTGTCTTGTTCTCATTTTACCTCCTTGTTCACTCAGAAAAGCGTATTTCTTTCACAGTGCTTTCTTTTTCTCTTGCATTTGTTTCTCTTAACATTTCAATCAAAGTCAATTGCAATGAGCTAACTAGTCATAGTCCAGCATTTTCCCTAAAAGTAAACTGATGACATAATGCTAGATGTAAGGACACCTCAATGCATGTCCGTAAGAAAATTAGTTTATAAAATATGCAGAAAAATGTCCTCATCTTAGATAGCTGTATTCTTTGATTCTGTAGACTCTCCTGGGAGAATATAGATTTATTAAGAAATATGTGCATTTAGGGCTGAAGACACGAACAGTCAGTAAAATACTTGCTACACAAATATGAAAACCCATTTTTAAGAAAACCCATTTTTTGCATCCCTGTAAAAGCCATTACAGAGTCAAGAGGACACCTTTCTTGCTGGTTAGCCAAATTGCCAAGTTCCAAGGTCAGTGAGCCACCTTGTTTCTTAGTTACTTTTCCACTACTGTGAAGAAACATCAGGACCAAGGCAATTTATGAAAGAAAGCACTTAATTGGGGGGTTGCTTACAGTTTCACAAGGTGACCCATGACCATGCTGGGAAACATGGCATCATTCATGAAACTAGAGCAGTAGCTAAGTGCTTACATCCTGATCCCCAAGTTGGAGGCAGGGTCAGGGGCAGATCTTGGCCTTGTGTGAGTTTTTGAAACCTCAAAGTCCATGCCTTAGTGACATCCTTCCTCCGACAATACCGCACCTCCTAATCCTTCTTAAAACGTTTCCACTAACTAAAGTCCATCATTCAAACATGAGCCTATGGGGCCCATTCTCGCTCAAACCACCACACCTTATATTTTAAAATAAACTGAAGAGCAATTGAGAAAGAGAGCTGACGTTGATCTCTGGTCTCCACATGCACAACCAAACACATGTGCACACACATGAACATATACATATACAGTTCAAGTTTGCGTCTATTGATGTGATAAACCCCATGACGAAAAACAATTTGGGAGAGGAAAAGATTTACTTGGCTTACACATCCTAATCACAGTCCAGCATTGAAGGAAAATAGGCCTAGAACCTGGAAGCAGGAACTAAAATCAGAGACCGTGGAGGAATGTTCCTTACTGGCTAGCTCCCCATAGTGCAATCAGCTTTTCCTTCCTTCCTCCCTCCCTTCCTTCCTTCCTTCCTTCCTTCCTTCCTTCCTTCCTTCCTTCCCTCCTTCCTTCCTTCCTTCCTTCCCTTAGGTTTTTTTTTGTTGTTTTGTTTCGTTTATGTGTGCCTGCATGCTAGAAGAGGGCACCAGATCTCACTATAAATGGTTGTGAGCCACCATATAGTTGCTGGGAACTGAACTCAGGACCTTTGGAAGAAAAAACAGTGCTCTTAACCTCTGAGTCATTTCTCCAGCTCCCTGTTGTTTTGTTTTTCAAACGAGGTTTCTATGTATAGTCCTGGTTGTCCTGGAACTTGCTCTGTAGGATAGGCTGGCCTCAAACCTAGAGATCTGACTGCCTCTTCCTCCCAACTCCTGGGATTAAAGACCAGCTCAATTTTCTTTCTTATACAATCCAGAATTACCTGCCCAGGAGATAAATGGCTCAATAATTAAGAGTATTGGCTGTTCTTCCAGAGGACTGGAATTTAAATCTATTACCCACATGGTACCTAACAACTGTCTATAACTCCAGTCCAGGGGATCTGAACTGTCCTCTTCTGGCCTCCGTAGGTATGGCATGCAGATATACATGTAAACAAAATACCTATATATATGAAATAAAAATAAATAATAAATAATTGCAGACCAATTAAAGGAGGAATTTTCTCAATTAAGGTTCCTTCTTCCTGGATGAGCCTAGTTTGTGTCTAGTTGACAAAAATAACCTATTCAACACATATATTAAAAAATGTGCTCAGGAAAAAGACATAAAATAATAACTCCTATATTAGTTACCAGTTTTGATTAGGAACAGTCAATTTTAAACTTAAAGGTTTTAGATATACCAAGCAGATGATTTAGAAATAACTAGAAGGGTTAAGTTCATAGCTGTGTGGGTGTTTTGCACTTAGTAATATTTGATGGTAATATTCTTATGAATTAAATCTGGAGCTGTGTGAAGAAATATCTTTCCTGAGAATCTGTAGTTACTGAAGCAAGTGTTACCACAAATGTACATAATTTTTCATGAAGATTTTGTTTTTTAAATATTTTCTCTACACTTGAGGGTCATCACCAGAAGTCTGGCAAAGGATGTGCAACAGGTGATAGTTATTTGTGGTTGTTGTGCATTCAGGTATTTGTGTGTGACAAGTCACTCAGCTGTCACCAATACCCCATGTGTTAGCCTCTAGGGTATTCTCAGTTGCTAACTAGCTGAAGCACAAGTTGACCACATTCCTTTTCTGAGCAGCCAGTTGGGTTGGATTGTTTTGTTTGTGTTTGTTGTGTCCGTGTAAGCATGTATGTGTGTGTGTGTGTGTGTGTGTGTGTGTGTGTGTGTGCATTCATATGTGTACATAGAGAATTTAGAGGTTGATTTTGGCTATCTTCTTCAGGTGCTTCTGTCTCATCTTTTTTTATTATTTTTGAAAGCTTCATATATGAATGCCCACTTAGCAGAATGATAATCCTAGGATTTCCTCTGGGGTCTATGACCTACCCAGTCATGGGTTTTAGGCCTAGTAAACAGTAACAGGTATGAGTTCTGTCCTGCAGAGCGGTCTTTAAAATCCAATCAAAACTTGGTTGGTTATTCCCATAACATTCATGCCACTGTGGCTTCAGTGGATATATTTTGCCAGACAAGTTGTTACTGTAGCTCACAAGGTTCACAGCTGGGTAAGACTGTTGGGAACTTTTCTCCCCCAAGAGTATAAGAAGAACCATCTGTCACTATGGAAACTATAGAAATGAAGCTTCCAGACTGTCATCAGCTTGATTTCTCTGTGTCCTATCATGCAGTCTGTGTGATTTCAGCAGTCAGGTCTTCCAGGGAGCAATGTTAACAGCATGTAATGTCTGGGGGGAGTCTTGGAACCCCACAGGCCAACAACTCACAAAGAACCACCTCACTCAGCTTTTTGTTTGAGGGAGGTATTGTCCTCCCATTATAGAGTAACTCCATTTAACCCCACTTTATGTATGTTTATGTAGACATGTTAGGAAGCTTCTATAATAGAAGGTGTCCATGTGGCATTTCAGAGGCCTCCAGTGTTAGTTGGTCCCTCCATAATGCCCTTCCTGTCCCCTACCACATTTAACCTTTTCTTGTTCCACTATTTTCTCTTTCCTAAAATGTAAGATTTCAGAAATTTTAAATTTAAGAAAAAGAAAAACTGGTTTTTGGACTTTACCTCTAGTTGGATTATCTAAAATACTAATTGAAATGTTAATTTTAAGCTAGTCCATAAAATGATTTGGGCCTGATGCTTTCAAATGTTAATTATAGGAAAATCAGATTATAGAATTTAAGAGAGATAACCTAAAGATATCTAAAAATATCTTTTCATTATGTACACAGGAAACATCCAAACTGCTTTTGCTAAACAAACTTAAAATGTAAATTTAAAGATGACTTTCAGGATTGACCTGTATTTTGCAGTATTGTTGCTCTTGTCCATTTAAAATGTGCATATATTAACAAGGTTCAGTTGGGCCAACTTTTGCTTTGGAAAAGTTGCTAAGAGATAATGTACTGCGTTGTTATGAGTGATGTATTTTACCTTTTGAATATGTTGCTGGGGCTGTCTTTCACTGGTTCTTAGTCTCATTTATATGAAAATTTAGAAACAGGACAGCAGGAAGCTTGAGGACTATTTAGTATGAAAAAAGCAGGCAGGAGGTTCTGCCACTTGCTACCACTCCCAAAGCTAACTGCGTGACAGAAATTGGTGTGTGTGTGTGTCAGAGGAAAGTGGAATAGACATGGAAAGAAAGAGCATCACATGCCTCGCAAAAAGGCTGTTCCCATTTTCAAAGTGAGAGGTGAGCTCAGGAACTTCAGTGAGGCACTGAATGAAAAATTTCTATGCTCAGCCAGGCATGGGGGTGCACACCTGTACTCCCAGCACTCAGGGAGGCAGAGGCAGGTTTTTGCCTGCATGTATGTATGTTACCCTGTACATGCCTGATGCCCTCAGAGGTCAGAATCTCCTGGAACTGGAATTACAGATGGTTGTAAGCCACTATGTAGGTGCAGAGAATTGAACGTGGGTCTTCTGCAAGAACAGGTGTTCTCAACTGCTAAGCTGTCTGTCCAGCCCCACACAGGGCTATCTTACACACCAGAAGTCCATTGTCCCAGTTCTGGGTGCAGGCTGAGCTCAAGGTGAGAAGAGAGTTGCTTCAATCCCAGAATCTGCTCCACACCTGAAGTTCAGTTCCTGAGGGAAGGATGGCAATCCTAGGTGTTCCTTGACTTCTCACCCCAGTATCTGGCTTCCTGCTCACATGACATTCTTCTTGTCATGGATTCTTCCTGTGTGAATGTCTGTTTCCCTTTTTATAAATACACCAGTATTTTATGGTGGATTAGGGCCCATCCTCCTGAACTCATTTTTAATTTGGTTACCTCTGTTAAGCTCCCACTTCCAAGTAAGGTCACACACTAAGGGAGTACACAATTCAAACTATAGAACTATTTTCTTTTCTCAGACGGGTGTTTCTGCTGTTTTCCTTCTTTCTGTTATTTTTATTTCTATTTCCCTCAAATTAATTGTCCTGGTTTCATTTTCTGATGACACAAAACATACTGCTCCATTCTCTTTAATTTATTCCTTCCCTCTTTCCTTTCTTTTACATCCAACCCTAGTCCATCCATTTCTATTCAATCTGCACATTGTTCCAAGGTCAAACTTATTTTTGTTTTGTTTTGTTTTGTGTAGACTTGGCTGTAGTGGACTTGCTTTGTTGACCAGGCTGTCCTTGACCAAACAGTAATCCACCTGCCTCTGCCTCCCTGAGTGTGGGGATTAAAAGCATGCTCTCACTACCAAGCCCTGCTGAAGGTCAAATTTCTGATAGTATAACTTTGAACAGGAAAGTTATGCACAGAAATTCCCTTCATCCTCAATATTTTGAGTCTAGGCTCCTTCCCTTGGTGTTAGGCTCTTTTTCAGTCAAGAAACTTCAGGCAGTTTCTTGAAGATTCCTCCACTTTTGACTGGCTTTCCTCTCAAGTAACTGTTTTTTCATTCTCTCTTCCCCCTTTCCTTATTTTTCCACTCTGATTACCTGAGTACCATCCTACCATCCTGCTTTAAATGTTGTAGGACCCACTCCTTCTCAAAGAGCTTCTAGCTCACACCCCAGTTGTCAGAGCCGCTTCAGAAATCATTAACCATCATTTCACTGGGCACTGCTAGTGATGTAGCCCGGGACTTTGTAAGAGCTAGAGAAGCTTTCTGTTGCTGGCCTACATCCCTCGCCTTCCTCCTCTCATCCTTCTTCTCCTCCTCCTTTTCCTCTCCACACCCCAAATCTTCCAATCCTTAGAGCAAGCAGGTGCTTCATTTCATCTAACCTAAAATGCCATTGAACTTAGTGTACACCTCTAGTTTGTCACCGTTACCAGGGAAACCAATGTTTCTTTTGGGGCTTTTAGTCTCATTGATAAAAGAATTTTAAATGGAGTCAGAAGGAAGCTTGAGGACAATGTTATTAAATTTTTAGAGAAAAGCAACACGACAGGCGAACTAAAATCCCTTAGCAGACAGGAGGAGGAAGATGGGCGAAAATAATCATACCTTTGAGTTAGGCATGGCAGTCGGAGAAACAATGAGAAAGCCCAGAGGACTAACGTGGTTAGCACCATGCCTCAGGGCTGAGTTCAGAGGGTACCTGAGCCCTGACCCTGTGTCCAGGGTGAAAAAGAACACCAGGAACACGTGGTTAGAAATAGAAACAAACACACTGTGTTTGGTTTGATTTCATTTATTTTAAAGAAAGAAAATGTACTCCCAGGAATGGGAGTGGCTAGTGAGCTGAGGAAAGAACCCCAAAGACCAAGGAGTTATAGCCCTTTAAAGGCCCATTATGTGGCACCAGCTCCACCTGTCTGCATTGCTTTCTTGGACATGCGCTGTACCCTAGATAAAGGGCTTCCAGTCTCCTCTTCCAGGAGCTTGCCTCCTCGTACTACCTAACATCACACCCAGGCTTCCCAGATCCTCAGGGATATTGCTTCCCCACACCAGCAGGTAGTCCCTGTTACTTCCCACCAATCTGCCTCTTGATTTGACACATGGATTCTCTGATATCTTATACCTCCAGCATCTAATTGAACAGCTTAAAGGAGCACAATTGCAAACCCTACAAACGTAGAGGAGTTTTAATCCAGCAACATTGGTTACTCTGCCTAGAATACAGACACACTTTTAATCCCAGGAGACAGAGGCAAGCAGATCTCTGAGTATAAGGCCAGCCTGGTATAGAGCAAGTTTCAGGAAAAGAAAAGCTTGGGTCCAGGCATGGTGGTATATGCCTTTAATCTCAGCATGTAGCTCTCTTAGTTCTAGTCAATGCTACTCAGATAGTTCGGTTGAGTCAGTGAGTTGAAAGGCAGTGCAGCAGAGTTGAGTTTGTGGCAGTTCAGTTTATGGAATTCAGAGGCAGTTTTTACCAGGAGACTTTTTACAGAGACAGATTGAAGAGAGAACAAGTTAGACATGGGTAAGACAGAATGAGCCAGTGAATGAGAAGCCAGAGGGTTAGAACAGATTGCTGTAGTTAATTTGAGGCCAAGCAGAGCAATTCACTCAGAGAAGCCAGTTTGAATGAGTCAGCCCAGAGAGGAGTTTGATCCAGAACAGCTGAATTGAACCAGCCAGAAAGAGAGTTCAGAAAGAGCTAGAAAGGGTAAGCTTATTCAGCAGTAAGTCTCAGAGCCTGAAAACATTCTAAGCCTAGATTCGATTGTACGGAGGCTAGAAGCTTCTAGGACTATGACTAGGTTAGCAGACAAAAACAGTAAGTCTCAGAGATAGCAAAAACATGAGGAGAATAAAAGTTACAAAGGATAATGGGAAAAAAATGCTCCTGACTGATGAGGTTTATAACCACACTCAAGAGCTATAGCACGTAAGTAAGCAGTCCTAGAACAGCTAATCAGAAGAGGCCTACAAGAATGCTGCAAAATCACCAAAATGACAGGAATCGAGACACAACTCTGATAAATAACTCAATATCGATAGTCTCAGTGCCCCAATGATCAGTCACAAATTCACAGGTGGGTGTAAAAATCAGAAGCCATCTTCTTACTGCCTCCAATAAACACATCTTGCCATTAACAATAGATACCATCTCAGGATAAAAGAATAGAAAAAGGTATTCCAAGCAAATAGAACTAGGAAAGAAGCAGACATTGCTATTCTAATAGCTGATTTAAAAAAAATAGACAGAACCAAAACTCACAAGAAAATATTTAAAAAATCACTTTATACTGATTGAAAGAACAGTCCACTAGGGAGCTGTTACAACTGTAAGCATGTCTATACCAGCACAGGCATGTAAACATGTCTATACCAGCACAGGCTTTGCATGTCTATACCAGCCCAGGCTTTGCATGTCTATACCAGCACTGGCTTTGCATGTCTATACCAGCACAGGCTTTGTATGTCTATACCAGCACAGGCGCACCCACTTTACAGAGCAAATACTACATCTAAAACCTTAGCACACTGATAGCGAGGGGCATAAACACCTCACTCTCACTGATAGACAAGTTATCCAGACAAAAATAAACAGAGAAACAGTGAATGTCAATGGCATCATAAATCAAATGGACCTAACAAATATCTACAAAACATTTTATCCCAGTGCTAAAGAATACACTAGAATTGAATGAAAAATAAAAAATAAAAACATACCAAACTCTTGAGGACACAATAGAGTTCTAAGAAGGAAGCTAACAGTGCTAAGTGCCTACATTAAAAAAGTTTGAGATATCTCAAATTAGTAACTTAATGATACACTTTAATGTGTTTGAAAAGCAATAAGGAAATAAAGCAGTAGAGAGAAAGAGATAATCAAAACCAGGGCAGAGAGAAGTGAAATAAGAAAAATAATAAGAAATTAATGAAACAAAAAGCTGGTTCTTTGAGAATATAAACATGATATACATAGATAGAGCATGCCTTCAATCCCAGCACGCATGGAGGCAGAAGCACATGGATCTCTGTGAGTGTGAGGCCAGCCTGGTCTACAAAGAAAGACCAGGACAGCCAAGGCTACACTGAGAAAGCCTGCCTCGTAAAACCACAAGCAAACTAACAAACAAACAAACATGATTGAAAAACTTATTCAAGCTAGCCAGTAGAAAGAGAGAGGAAAAAAAAAACAGATACCAATGATTTTCAGAAAATCATAAGGACATATCTTTAAAAAACTGAGATGGCTCAATGGTTAGGAGCACTATTTGCTCTTCCAAAGGACCCAGGCTCAATTCCCAGCACCCACATGGAAGCTCACAACTGTCTGTAACCTCCATTCTAAGGGATCTGACATCTTCATACTAATGCACATAAAATAAAATTAAATAAATTGTTTTTTAAAAAACTATTTCACTTAATTGGAAAATCTAATAAATAAATGAATTTCTATGCTATGAATCTAAACCAAAAAATTAAATTATTTAAATGGATTTATCACCAGAAATGAGGTTGAAGCACCAATAAAAAGCCTTCTAATTAAAAAAAAAAAAAAAAAAAAAACCCAGGACTAGAAAAATTCACTGGAGTATTACACCAAAACTTCAAAAGAAGAATTAATACCAAGACTATCCAAGTTATTCCATGAAGTAGAAGAGGAAAGGAGGCTTCCAAACTTTTTTTAAAAAATGAATCCAGTATTACCCTGATACAAAACCAGGATTGAAAGTAAAACTTGCTCTCTAGGGAGATGGCTCAATGGTTACAAGTACTTATTGTTCTTCCAGAAGACCTGAATTTTATCCCCAGCATTGACATGATAGTTCACAACTATTCATAACTTCAATTTCCAGAGATCCAACACCCTTATGACCATTGTAGGCATCAAGCATGGAAATGACATAGGCATGCATGAAAGCAAAACACTCATACGATAAATAAATCTTTTTTAAAGAAAATTACAGACTGATCTCCATGATGTACATAGTTACAAATATTCTCAATAAAATCACACAGAATTAAGTTACATTAAAAATCATTCATCACAACTTTTTGCTTCATTTAAAAGATACAGGGATGGGTGAACACATGTAAAGCAATAAAAGTTATCCATCATATAAAAGACCCAAAATCACATTATCATCACAATAGATGTAGAAACTGCTTTTGATAAATTCAATATCCCTTCATGACAAAAGTGATGAAAAGGCTGTGGAAAGAAAGAACATACCTCAATATAATGAAGGCTATATATGGCAAGCCTATAACCAGCATCATGCTAAATGGAGAAAAATTCAAAGCATTTCCATTAAGATCAGGAACAAGGCCCCTCTCCCTACCCCTATCTAATACAATGTTTGGAGTCTTTGCTGGAGCAATAAGATACAAGAAGGAAAGACAAGGATACAAATAAGAAAAGAAATCAAAGTATTTTTATTTGGAGATGATATGATGTTATACATAAGAAATGCAAAATTTTCCACACACACACACAAAAAAAAACACTTAGAGTTTATAACATTTTAAGCAACATGTCAGGATACCAAATTTACACAAATAATGAGCTTTTTTACATACCAATGACAAACATTCTGAAAAAACATCAGGGAACTAATCCTAGTCATAACAGACGCATACACACACAAGAATAAATTTACCAAGGAAACAAAACGCCTATAGTACTGCAGATGTTAAGATGCTGAAGAAAGAAGTCGAGAAAGACACTAGATGGGAAGATATTCCCATGCTCACAGATTGGAAGAAGGAATCTTGTAGAAATAGGAATTACTTTAAAAGCAATCTACAAGTTCAATGCAATTCCAATAAAGATTCCAGGGCCACTCTTAACAAACACAGAGGGGGAAATAATCTCCAAATTTATATAGCATCACAAAAAAATATCAGGGTTAGCAACCTGAACTAAAAGAGTACTGTTAGAGGTATCACTCTACTTGATTTCAAATCATACTGCAGAGCCATTGTAACCAAAACAGTATGGTAGAGATCTGGAGAGACGACCCAGCAGTTGAGAGTACTAGCTCTTCTTCCAAAGGGTCCAGTTTGATTCCTAGCACCCATGTGGCATGGTTCTCAACCTTCCTAATGCTGCAACCCTTTAATACAGTTCTTTGTGTTGTAGTGATCCCAACCATAAAATTAGTGTTGTTGCTACTTCGTAACTGTAAGTTTGCTGCTATTGTGACTCACAATGTAAATATATGATTTGCAGGATGGTCTTAGGAAACCCCTGTGAAAAGGTCATTTGAGCCATGGAGGATGTTGGAAGCCACGTGGTCGTCCCGCCAGCAGAAACGCACACAGACACAAGGATCCTTCCGCAACAAGCCTTTATTACAGTTAAGTGATGAAAGGAGGAGAGGAGAGGGAGAGCCCCGATGTGGCACTGTTTATATAAGCCCTGGTCGCACCTAAGTGACGTGTCAATACCCTGATTGGCTGCTCACTCTTTACCCTGTCTGACTACTCGGGCTTGGCGTGCTTAGCGTGTTTACGCAATTCGCGCATGCGTACTGGAGGTTGTTTACAGTTGTGAGGGCAGAATGTCAGTGCCATCTGGTGGCGTCTGAGTCTCAGCTCTCCACATCCCCCTTTTGTTTTAATAAATGAAAACTGCCTTAAAGCCTTGTGAATGCGGCACAAGAGAGCCCTAAGCTCGATCAAGCGAACTCCTTCTTTGGGGAGTAAGTGATCAAGAGCTTTAGATTACTCCCTTACCCCACCAGGTGCAATGGAGACAAGTCCTCTGGGTGCAGGGGCTAAGGGAGAAGATTAAAAAAGGAGGTGACACCCATTCCCATGCAATGGAATAAAATTCCAGGGATTGCAAGGGCTGTCATCCTCCTATTTAGGTACCATAGCCACTTAGGCAAAGGCAACATTGACTTGGATCACTCATCGACTCAGTGCAATGGGTAAAACCCCTGAGGTACATCGACTGAGTGTCACAGTCTGTTTTAATTTTTTAACATGGATAACCAAATTTTGGGAGATGATTCTTGTTTCAAGGCCACAAATGCTTGCAAGATAGCAACCTAGTCACGTTTGTGTTGGGTATTGAGTTTGCAGAACAACCAGAGTAAAAACACTAAGCCACAACATAGTGCTGCACCAAACATTCCAACCCCCACCCAATCTTAAAGTAAGAAAAGGCAGAAGAAACCCAGGATGATGAGCCATCTGTGAACGATGAATCCACTCGAGTAGAATTAGTGGTCATCCTCGCCGCCCTTGACTCTTCAAGTAGTAGCAGGTGTATCTGTTAAAAGATCATCTTCAGCTGTCACGAGCTTTCGCGTGAGGCGCTCCGGTACCCAGAATGGATTGTTTTCTTCCTGTGGGAAAACACAGACAGCTCCCCTGGATCTTATTAAGATAGGATCCGGGCCTTTCCATTGACCAGTCAAGACATCCTTCCATTTGATCATTTCCTTGGGCCTATCAGGTCCTAAGCAGTGACGATGAGCCGCCGAATGGCCTTGACTGTCCAAATTTAAAAAATTGAGTGTGAAGAGTGCCAAGGAAACGGTCACTCGTGGCACTGAGGGCAGAGTCTACTCGACTCCTCCCTTTTGTTTTATTAAGTAAGATTTTAGGGTGCGATGAGCACGTTCAATAATACCCTGACTTTGAGGGTTATATGGGAGACCCGTTAGATGGGTTACTTTCATTTGATGACAAAACTGTCCAAATTTTTGAGAAGTATAGGCCGGCCCATTGTCAGTTTTTAGAATTTCGGGCTTTCCCCAGGCACTCCATGCCTCTAGGCAATGTTGAATAACATGGGCTGCCTTTTCTCCAGTCAGGGGAGAAGCAAACATAACTCCAGAGCAAGTATCAACAGAAACATGCAAATATTGAAGTTTACCAAAAAATGAAATGTGGGTAACATCCATCTGCCACACTTGTAGTGGGCGGATTCCTCTGGGATTAATTCCAACATGAGGCATAGGTAAGAACTGACAACAATTTGACATTGGGTAACAATATCTCTAGCTTCTTTTCTAGTTATGTCAAATCGATGACACAATGTCTCAGCTGTAACATGAAATTTTTTATGAAACTCCTTAGCCAATTCTAAATTTGAAAGGAGGGCAAATGCAATCATCTTTGTGACTCGATCTGCCAGGTCATTTCCATGGGACATGGGCCCCGATAGACCAGAATGAGCCCTAATATGTGTAATTAAAACAGGGGATCTTCTGGTAATTAAGGCAAACTGAATCCTTTGAAAAAATTTTGCAAGCTTGCTAGATGCTTTAATTAATCCAGCAGCCTCTAAGATTTTGGTTGCATTTACCACATAACTAGAATCAGAAACAATATTTAAAGGACCTGGAAATTTTTCCAGAACTTCTAGCACTACTAAACATTCCACAATTTGAGGCGAGGTCTCATGATATTGCTTAGAAACAACTTTATTATTAACCACATAAGCTCCTACTCCTGTTTTTGACCCATCTGTATAAACTACCAGTCCATCCCGAAGTGGTTTCTGGGACGTTACATGCGGGAAGACTACCTCCTGAGTTAAAGCAAATTACAAAATAGGGTGTCGAGGGTAATGATTATCAATTAAACCACTAAAGGAGGTAACTAGCACTGCCCAAGTATCAGAGGTAGCAGTTAATACCTGAACTTGGTGAGCCGTATAAGGCACTATTAAAGACTTTGGCTCCTTCCCAAAGTATGTAATGGCTGTTTTTAACCCACGAAGTGCGAGTTGAACGACTGCATCCGGATACCATTCAATAATTTTTGTAGGAGAAGCATTGGGATGAACCCACACTAAGGGTCCATCTTGCCATAATACAGCAGTTGGTAAATGTTTAGTTTTAATGACACACAGGTCAAAGGACTTAGTTTCATCTACACGTTTTAATTGGGCATCCTGTAAAGCGTTTTCTACCACTTGCAGGGCGTGGCTTGCAGCCAGTGTTAAGGCTCTGGGTGAAGAAATATGAGCATCCCCTTCCAAAATATCAAATAGGGGTTTTAATTCAGCAGAAGGAATCTTTAAAAACGGCCTAAGCCAATTTTATCACCTAATAATTTTTGAAAATCATTTAAGGTATGTAAATGATCCCTGTGAATTTCTATTTTTTGAGGAATTATTCGTTCCAGATAAATAACAGTCCCTAGAAAGGAACCTACTTCTGAAATTTGGACCTTTTTGGTGGCAATATGCAATCCCCATTGCTGCAGGGTTTTTTGCAACAAAGGATACGCATCTTGTAAGATGGCTAACTCCTCATGGCACAAGAGAATATCATCCATATAATGAATCAGCAACAAGGAAGGAAATTGCTGTCTAACTGGTTCAAGAGCCATCTGCACATACAATTGACACATGGTGGGGCTATTAGCCATGCCTTGAGGTAGAACTGTCCACTGATATCTTTGGTCTGGCTCATGGTGATTAACAGCAGGTAGGGTAAACAAATCTCTGTCTGTCTCGTGGGCACAATGGAATGGAGAAAAAACAATCCCTGATGTCTATTATTATAATTCTCCATTGCTTAGGCAGGGCTGAAAGCAGAGGCAAGCCTCATTGCACTGTTCCAAATAATCGCATCTGTGCATTAATAGCCCTCAGGTCATGGAGAAGCCTCCACTTTCCTGATTTCTTTTTTATAAAAAAAATGGGTGTATTCCAGGGGGAAGTAGATGGTTCCAAATGACCAAGCTGTACCTGTTCTTTAACCAGCCTTGTAGCGGCTTTTAGCTTTTCAGAGGAAAGGGGCCATTGAGGAACCCATACGGCTTCCTCTGTGAGCCAAGATATGGGCATGGAACCCTCAATGGCAGTTAATGAAAACCCAGGCCTTGTTTTCCTGTATTATTTTTCTGTGAAATCGGGTGCAATCTCCCTTGTTCCTGTTTACCAAGGCCTTTTCCTTCCTTATAACCCATCCTTTTTATTATATCAATTGCCTGTTGAGAGTACTCATCGGTCAATGCTAATCCTAAATCCTGCAAAATATCTCTTCCCCAGAGATTGACAGGGAGAGGAAGAACATATGGTATGAAACTTCCTGTTTGACCTTCCGGTGCTTGCCACCTCAAAGAATGTGAACTAACTGCAGGGCTGGCCTCATATCCCAACCCTTGTAAGGAGTGGGATGATTGTGTAACAGGCCATGCCTTAGGCCACCAGGTGGAAGAAATAATGCTTTTATCAGCCCCTGTGTCCAAAATACCAGTAAAACCTTTTTCTTCTATTTGTAATTGTAAGGTAGGTCTGGTCTTAAGATCAACTACCAAATGAGCAAAATCTGTTCCTGTGGAACCGAGTCCTTTTGTGCCCCTTGGTGTTTCGGTAGATGGAAAACAGTCATGAAGACTTGGGAGGAGGACTAATTGAGCAATCCTATCTCCAGGAGAAATAGAAAATGTGCCTTGGGGGCAGGAACAAAGCACCTGGAGCTGTCCCGTAAAATCCTGATCTAAAATTCCAGGATGGACCATAAGTCCTTTTAAAGTGAGAGAGGAGCGACCCAAAATAAGACCGACACTTCCTTCAGGCAGGGGACCTTCAAACTCCACTGGGACAGGTTGCACCCCCATGTGTGGCATTAATAAGAATTGGGAGGTGGAACGGAGGTCCAGGCCTGCTGATCCTCTTGTCGCTCTACAGCTGGATAAGCCCTCCTGTTGTCTGTGTCCCATTTCTTTTGGGGCCCTGAAATCCGTTTTTTGGAATATTTTCATTCCTCTCATCAGGGGGGATTTCATGCTGGATAAGTTTTCCCTGAATATCTCTAATTGACCGGCATTCATTAGCCCAGTGATTGCCCTTTTTACACTTAGGGCAAAGTCCAGGAACTTTCTTTTGCACAGACACACGACAGTCTCTTTTAAAATGACCCATTCTGCCACAATTAAAACAAACTTTATTATTTTCAGAACTTGGGCAGTTATTGTTCTGTAATATGGCTGCCGCCAGGCCAGTGTTGGTAAGCGGGCCTCCGAGTCCTCGGCAAACCTTTATCCAGTCTGTCAGTCCTTTGTTCCTTCTGGGGGTAATGACTGCCTTGCATTCTGGTGAAGCATTTTCATACACCAGTTCTTCTATCATTGGCCGGACCCTTTCCCGGTCTCCAAATATCCTGCCTGCTGCATCCGTCATTCTGGCCACAAATTCTGGGAATGACTCCTGAGGACCCTGGATAATTTTTGTTAAATGGCCCTCGGTCCCACCCTTCTTTGAAAGGGCCTTCCATGCTTTAATGGCAGCAGCAGATATTTGGCCGTACGCTCCCCAATCATAATCTGTCTATTGCTGGACATGCGGACCTTGTCCTGTTAGTAGCTCAAATGTCCAGCGTTGTTGATTGTCTTCTGCATTGGCATTAGCCCTAGCTTGGGATTGACAGGCATCATACCATAGGGCTTTCCATTCCAAATACACTCCCATATTAGGGAGGGCAGCTTTCACTACAGTCTGCCAATCATTTGGGGTCATTGCTGTAGAGCCTAGCCTCTCAAGCTGCATAATCGTGAAATTAGCATCTACCCCGTACTTATTAACTGACTCTGCCAGTTCCTTGACTAGAGGGTAATCTACAGGCACGTGGACACGGCCTCCCTCCACATCTTCAAATACTGGAAAAGTCTGAAAAATTTTGTGTCTATCTTCTGTTGAAAAGAAGGAATCAGGACAGTGCCTCCCGGTGTAGGATGGGGGAGCACTAGAGACAACAGGAGCGGCTGACTGAGAAAGTGCGCCCTTCCTGTTCCTCATACTACTTTGCTTTTGATATAATAGTAACGGCCGCTCATCCAGATGGTATCGTTTTTCCTCATAGCAGGCTGCTTCCCCCTCCAAGTCCTCTTTGTCAGAGGGATATAGCTGCTCAAATCCCAGGGCGTTCTTTCCCTTACCTCTCACTTCCGTGGCTTTAACATCCACAGAAGGGTCTTTTTTCTTAGAGATGTCTCTATTTCTATCCATTGGGGCCCCTAATCTTTTGTCACGTCCTGTTTCTGGCATGTCGTCTCGCATCTCCCCTACCCTTAGCCTTTGCTAATCCCTTTTCTTCCGAGGCTGTCCTCAAGTTTGCACGAAACCAAAAGAAAGAGGACTATGACAGCTATCACAGCAGGGAAGGCCATAAGGGCTTCTGCTAGCTGAAATGAAAAACGAGATAAATCAAGATCAAACTTGTCTTTCAGGACAAACCTCAATGTTGCGGTTCTGAATCCCTCCCCGCGAACGGGGGCTCTCCTCGGTAGCACGGGCGGTGGCAGGCTCCCTGCCTCCCGGGTTTCGGCACCAGATGTTGGAAGCCGCATGGTCGTCCCGCCAGCAGAAATGCACGCAGACACAAGGATCCTTCCACAACAAGCCTTTATTACAGTTAAGGGATGAAAGGAGGAGAGGAGAGAGAGAGCTCCGATGTGGCGCTGTTTATATAAGCGCTGGTCGCACCTAAGTGACGTGTCAATACCCTGATTGGCTGCTCACTCTTTACCCCATCTGACTACTCGGGCTTGGCGTGCTTAGCGTGCTTATGCAATTCGCACATGCGTACTGGAGGTTGTTTACAGTTGTGAAGGCGGAATGTCAGTGCCATCTGGTGGCGTCTGAGTCTCAGCTCTCCACAGGAGGAGTCACAACCCACAGGTTGAGAACCACTGCTTCACTGGAAGGTTTTCATATCTGGTACTGAGAATCTCATCTACAGCCCACAGCTAGAGAAAAATGGATATATACCATTCCTGGATATTTCTGCAAGCCTTAGGAGACAACACTGAGCAATCAGAAATTTAAAAATCTGGGGGAAAAAAATCAAAGTTCTAGTCAGTTCCTTGAGGCCAAAGCAGATGTCTTTGACCTGGTGACTACAGGAGCAGCTGAATTGCAGCCACTGTAAGGTCAGTGTCTTTCAGTTGCAATTTAAATAATCCTGAATCAGAAGAGGGAAGGCAATTTCTAGGCAGAGAGCCACATTCAACAAGTAAGTGTTCCTTGTGTGCCTGCTACACCCTGGTTTTATGTTAAATTCTGGACTATGAAAATAAAGGAAACAGTTGCCCTAGTCCAGCTCTTTCTAGGTTAGAAGAGAAAATGCCCCACCAGCCCTGGCCAGTTTAGACAGCACTCAGTTGAACTCTTTGTACACTCTAATTGTCTCAGAGAAGGATTTTGCGCTAGCGGCTTCATCAGGAGAAATGTTTTCTGCCATGTAACAGATACATCTTGGGCTGTCATTAACTGTGAACTTGTGATAATCTTGTCCTTTTCATAACTTAATCTGTTCCGATAAAAAATTAAGACATAACAGCAATTTAGAACATAGATTTAATATTATCTTTGCAACCCAGCTTGCTCTTTTAAATGGTTAACAGTGAGATCTACATAAAAAGCAGAGAATAGTTTAAATTAAATCCTCCCGGGCTTATGCATTGCACACTACTCATATTCAAGATTTGATCACTTAACAGAAATCTAGAACAAAAAATACTCACATTAGGCCAAAGGGTAAAGAAAAGACTATACCGTTTGGTATAATATTTCATATTCAAATAAATTTCATATTCCCTTAACACTGAACATAGATGATCAACTATGGTTTGTTGGACATTAACATACTGGGCAAATGAAATTGCATGTTGGCTTTCCCATAAGTCACCTGAGCCAGAAAGATTTCTGAAGCTTAGGACATTGTCAGAAGGAATTTAAGTCCCTAAAGTTCATAAAAACCTGTATTATTTAATACATAGTTAAAAGTATAAGCTGATCATTTTTAGTGATCATTGGTGTTTATGGTGTCAAATGTTGGAAAAAACTTCAATAGAAATGTGCAATGTATTTTTTTTTGAAACTTACAAATAGATATGCAATGAGAGCCAGTTTTTACACTTTGTTGATAATTGTCCAGGACCTTGAGAGGCAAAAGTAGGCTTCAGTCTAAATTAGAAATGGTACAGTTAAGAGTAGCTGCTGGTTCAAGGCTGGCCTGAGAGATGTGGGGAGTTCCAGGCCATCCTAGAAAATATAGTGAGACTTTGCCCAAAGAAACAGTAGTTTCCCTCAACCCAAATAAATTAAAAAGGACTGTCGATATCTTCAAAATTGTGTTACTTTAAGAAAACTTCCCTTTACAGAGCCAAGCCAGGTTGTGTATATTCATATATAACTCATGAGAAGATATGAACCAGCTGTGAGCTGACAAATCTTGAAGCTGAGGTAATTTTATAGGTTTTGAGTTCCAAATGAACTTGAAATGGTGCACACATTATTGGCTACATAGTAGATTTGTTTGTTAAAATAAATGGAAACACGAAAATAACTAGTGTTCTACTGATAATCCCAGCACTCAGGAGGCAGAGGCAGGTAGATCTCTGTGAGTTCAAGGACAGCCTGGTGTACAGAGTGAGTTCTAGGACAGGCAGGGCTACACAAGTGAAACCCTGTCTCAAAAAACAAAACTCAATGCTCCTTCTAATGCTTTGCCTGGTATGTGCAAGGCGGTGTTTTGAAGCCTTCTTTGCAAGGAAAAAAAAAATTTAATGCCTTAGAAGGCAGCTCTGGCTTCATCCAGTACATATGGCATTTTTGGAACGATGTGCCTTTGTGTGCATGTGTGTGATGTTCATATGTGTGTGGGCACATGTATATGCAGGTGGGTGGACCACAGGACAACGTTAGGGGGGTCATTCCTCAGACACCATGTACTCTTTTCAAAATGTTGTCATTTCATGTGTAAGAGTGCTTGCATGTATATATGTACAACATGAGCATGTAGGGCCCCAGGAGGCCAGAAGAGAGTATTGGATACACTGGAATGGGAGTTACAAACAATGTTTATGAGCTGTGACATGGATGCCTGGCAGATTGAACCCAGGTCCTCAGTAAGAGCATAAGTGTTTTTAACCCTTCAGTATCTCTCCATCCTGACTTTTGTTTTTATTTTGAGACAGGCTTTTACACAGGCTTTCGGCATTGAATTTAGGACCTTGGCTTTGCATGCATAATATAGCAGTTCCCTTTAAGATTTAAATGTTTCACTTTTGGAGGGAAGCTCATTATGACAGGATTTTTTCAGGGTGGTAAAACAACAGAATGTTCTAAGGCAGCAGTTCTCCATCTGTGGGTCCAACGCTCTTGCAGTTGACCCCTGACCATTCTGCATATCAAACAGCATCAAAGTTAAAATTATGAAATAGCCACAAAAGTAATTTTATAATTGGGGACTACCACAACAGGAGGAACTGTTATTAAAAGCTGAGAACCACTGCTCTAAGGGGAGATAAAACATTCCCTCCTGCACAGACAATCTTAAGCCAGGAAGTAAACAACTCAAATAGCTTCAGGAAGTCCCTGAAACTGATGAGATTCACCAAGCCACTTTCTTTCCAAACATATATAAGCAATAAAGACTGCTGAGAGACATTCTCAGGTAAGCTGAGCTGCCTAAAAGAAGCAGACTGACCATGCTACTTAGTTAAGAGGCTCAGATCAACTGAGCTTTCTGAAAAGGAAACTCCCCAACCTAAATTTTGCATAGTGAGTTCATTTTCCAGTTTTTGTGGACTGTCCCCATGCAGGAGCTTTGATGATACAGCTGTCTCTGAGTCATTTCTGCTCCTATAAGTTACTTACCCATATTCCTGTAAATAACCACAATATAAGTCTGATTCACCAAGTTGGATTTCTATGGCATCTGTACTTTGGTCTGCCTTCAGTTCTTTCTCTATAGTGAGTGGGAATTTGTTCACATCTCCCCAGGAATAGTGTCAATCAAACAACACTATGGCAAGCACTTACTTAAGTATCTCCACAGTCCAACACACAAAGCTGTATGCTCACATGTGCATGTGCATACATGTGTGTGTTTGTCTAAGTAAGGAGGCCATAAACAATGCCAAGTGTCTCTCTATTGCTCCCACCTTTTGAGACAGGATCTACATTGGACAAACCAATTAGTAGAATGGCTGGTCAGTAGGCTCTAGCATCCTAGCACTAAGGTTCAGATGAGTACGACCACACCTGCCTTTTCTAGGATCCTACTTCATGTCCTCAGGCTTGTGTGTAACAAGCTTTTTGCCAAAGCTTCCCAAGCTGGGGTCTCATGGATTCCAGGCTGCCATGCAACTTGCTTTGTAACTAGGAACGACTTTGAATATCTGCCCCTGCTGAGGCATCTGCCTCCATGTGTTGAGGTTATGGGCGCCACACCTGATCCCCTGATCTGCTGGTGATTGAACCCAAGTCCTTGTTCGGGCTAGTCAGGTACTACCATCCAAGCTGCAAACCTCAGCCATACCTACCTCAGTGTTTCTATGACAGGTGACTAGCTGCTCTAACTTCCTGCTGTGACCATGTTTGTATTTAGCACTCAATTTCTTTATTAATACTGTTCTATTAAGACAGAAAGCAAAAGCTAACAAGGCGCAGAATTCTTTATGCAATTGTGCCCATTCACTACCTTAAAAATACCTGTTTCTATGACATAAAATTTCAAAGATGGGAAATTATTGGCCCTAAATGTCTTAGAGTCTAAATTTTAAAAAAGGTTTGATGCTGAAATAGGTTAAAAATGTGCTGGCTAGCTGGGCATGCACGTGCTGCTAATCTCAGCACTCAAGAAATGAAGGCAGGACCATCTGGAGTTCAAAATCCTCATTGGCTACACAGAGAGTCGAGTCCAGCCTTGGATAAAGGAGACACTATCTGAGAAAAGAAAAGAAGAAAAAGAGGAAAGGAAAAAAAGAAAGAGGAGAGATTTACTCCACTACATTAACTATCTGTGAGGTTTCTTACCACAGACTACCAAAAATTTTCCAGGACCCCTATGATAGGAAAGAACTGACTCTCTCAAGCTGTCCTCTGACCTCCATATACATGCTATGGCATAAATGTACTCACAGTAGACACACACACATAGATTTTTAGAACATTTTAGAAGAAGTTAAAAAGTCATTTCAACTAGTGATTGGAAAAATAAGAATTGTGATATTTTGTATTCATTCAAAAGTATATTTGAAGTTTCCCTAGCTTGAATCATCATTTTATGTGAGATTACGAAGCCATTTGAGTGACTGATCATTCTTACAGTTTATCTGTGTAATACCTGATAGGATAAATGTGTGATTCTTCCCAAGGTGTTGATGAGCAAAAAAAAAAATCTAACCAGCAAAAAAAAAAAATTCATAAAACTACTGTTCTACTAAGCTTGGAAGGATGAAAACTGCTTATAGGCATATTGTAAGCATCGTAGAACATGAGAGTTTCATTCAGTGCTGAATAGATGAAAGGTCCATAATAAGCCCTGTTCAGGTTGTTTCCTGTATGTGTGTGTGTGTGTGTTTAATTGTGTATGTGAGTACATATTGGCATGCATATGTTTCTGTACATGTTGGGGAGGGGCAGGTATGTTTCTAGTGAACATTGCATGCTCCTCAATCACCTTACACCTTTATTATTATTATTGTTATTATTATTATTATTATTATTATTATTATTATTATTATTATTATGACAGCCTCTACTAAACCTGGGGCTCACTGACTCAGCTAGACTGACTGGCCACTGAGCCCCAGTGGCTCTGCCTTCCCAGCTCTTGTATCTGGGGATAGAAGTTGTGTCAGCTTTTTACATGGTACTAGGGATTCGAACTCAGGTCCTCGTGCTTCCGTCAGCATAATGAGTCCAAAACTCATCAGCCAGAATATGATTCTTTTGTGTGGATGAAGAAGGCCATGGTATACAACCTTCATGCTTTGTTTTTTCATTCTCCAATATGTAGATTTGTGGGTTGTTTCCACGTTTTTGTTGTTGGTATTGGTTCTTCGAGACAAGGTAAGCTAAAGTAAACCCTTCTCCTTTAAACTGCTTTTGTCAGGTTATTTTATCACAGTGATAGAAATGAAACTAAGAAAAGCCATCGCTATGATTTGCATAGTTCCCTAAACAGAATCATAATTCCTGATGATGAGGATGAGGAGGATGATGATGATGATGATAATGATGATGATGATGATAATGATGATGGTGGTGATGGCGGTTGTGGTAGTGGTGCTGCTAGTTTCTAAATCCAAATCATGTTTGTAAATGCTCCCAGAAGGGAGTGATTGCTTTCACAGATGACTGTATGGAGAGAGGAAGTGCTGGGACAAGAGGGTTTTAAGGAGACATTAATTTTATCTGCACTGCTTCTTTTTGCTTTTGAATGTAGGGTGCCATACACCCCCAGACACATGCACATGCACTCACACACATGATTTACTTTTAAAATACATACCTCATTTTAAAATAAAGTAGGAAAACTGATAAGGAGAAATGCTTGTTAATTTGGAATAGAAGGAATATGTTATTACTCTTTTATGTTGATTTTTTTTAATTGTAAAAATACTTTGGCTGGTGGTATAGCTCAGAGGTAGCAGAGCCCTCACCTTGCATGTTCAGGGTGTGGGGTTGTGTTTGTTTGCTTTGAGGACAAATCATTTTGTCCCGATATCAAAATCAATTTAGTACATATCAGATAGGAAAATGACAGACGACAGCAGTGGAAATGAATCTGGGACCAGAGTACATGTCAGCTAGTTGAGGGCTTGGACATGAGGAGCAGAAGGATGAGGGAGCAAAGACTCTTAAGTTATTTAATGTTGCATTACAGCCCCTAAAATTACCCACAGTGTCCTCTCTACTCCTATTCTCTCTCTCTCTCTCTCTCTCTCTCTCTCTCTCTCTGTCTCTCTTTCTCTCTCTCTCCTTCCTTTTAAATCCTACCTCATTTATTTTATTTTATGGAGACATTTTTTCAAGGGCCACTGTTATGAAAAGACATGGAGGACACAGGCTAAAGGTCTTTGAAACAGAGAGGATGGAGGGATGGGAATGCAGGCTGGCACAGCTCAGAACAGCAGGCATGAAAGAAGCAGAGAGTAAGCAGGGCTGGGGCAACCCAGATCACAGGGACAGCCCTTCAAAAGGCCCTTGCCAGCAGACCCTTCTCCAATCCAGCACCCATTCCCTTGGGCAGCTTCACCATTTCAGTGACAGGAAGACACACACGTGGGGGCCTGTAAAAGAATGAGCTACTAAATTGTGAACTATACTGAATGTCTCACTTTTCCCTGATATTCTTTTTTAAGTAAGGGTCTCACTATGTAGACCAGGGCAGGCTGCAGTTCATAGGAATCAGCTTGCCTCTGCTTCCCGGGTGCTGGGACCAAGGGCCTGCACCACCACACCCTGCTTCTTTTAAGTTGTTTATTGCACAGATACATACACAAAACAATAAGAGCTGAGAACAAAACACAAAGGTCCTGACTTCCACAGAGGGTTACAACATGAGGAAGGCAACGTGACTATGGCCTGAGTTCTGACTCCACACTCCACCAGGCCATCTCTCTCCAGCCCAAGATGGAACACTTCAGTTTTCTCTTCTGAGATTTGTTTTTGTTGTTGTTGTTGTTGTTTGGGGGGTTTGGTTTTGGCTTGAGGGTTTTGTTTTGTTTTGTTTTGTTTTGTTTTTGTTTTTGTTTTGTTTTGTTGTTTTTTTTTTTTTTTAGATAGAGTCTCAATCTGTCTGGAACTCACTCTATAGACCAGGCTGGCCTCAAACTCACAGAGTTCTGCCTCTGTCTCTCTACTGATCACCACCCAGCCTGGAATTCTTTAATTACCAAACAATCCTTCCACCCTCTCTCCACCATAAAGAAGAGCTGCCAACAAATTTTTAGAATTTGAATTCTGTAAAACCCTGCTCTAGAACCTGGTTGTTGGAACAAGACCACGTGGTACTCTGCTACTTGACTGCTGGCTTGACAGCAGGCAAACAACCGGAATGTGTTTGTTTTTTGGTGTAACTGCAAAACAGCCTGCTTACATCTGCTGAGAATATATGAGATATTATGTACATTTTTTGGCAGAGTGACATTAAACAAATACTACAAAACATGAGTGCTGCTGTCCTAAGACGTGGAACTTGCTTTTCTAGTCTTATAAAAGCAGGGGCCAAAGACTAGAAAACCTTTTAAGCCATAATAAGTAATAAGGGGCTGGAGAGATGGTTCATAGATTAAGAGCACTGCCTGTTCTTCCAAAGAAACCCCATAGCAGCTTACAACCATCAATGATGAGATCTGGTGCCCTCTTCTGGCCTGCGTCATACATGCCGGCAAGAATACTGTATAAATAATAAATGAATAAATCTTGAGAAAGAAGAATAATAAGCCAGGCATAGTGGTACATATCTGCAACCTCAGAACTCAGAAGACAAAGTAGGAGGATGGGGGTTCAAGACCAGCACCTGAGCAATCTGAAACTGTCTTAGAAAGGGGAGAGTGGGGTGATAGATGTTTTGAGTCTGGCATGATGGACATGTCTATAACCTAAAAGCAGGAAATTACATAGCAAGACCCTGCTCAAAAATAACAAATGAGCAAACAAAAATAATAGAACAGTTTTGAAATGAAGAAGGCAGATTTTATTTTCCTTCCTTGGATGGTGGTAATACTCCCAGAGACTCAAAGAATCCTTGTTTTAATCTCTAGAAATCCTGCCAAATCTTGGTCAAGACTGGTGTGGTGTGGCACACACCTTAATCCCAGCACTTGGAAGGCTGAAGCGGAAGGACCACAAGTTTGAGGCCTGCCTAGATCAGATAGTAAATTCTAGGTCTTCATACTACAGAGTGAGAACCTGTCTCAAAACAACAAGGGGGAAAATGTGCTGTTCAATAAGCCTTCCTTCCTGTCCTTTCCTTTCTTTTCCTTTCCCTTTCTTCTTTTCCTTTCCTTTTCTTTTTCCTTTTTCCTTTCTTTCTTTCTTTCTCTCTCTTTCTTTCTTTTTTCTTTCTTTCTCTCTCTCTTTTTCTCTCTTTCTTTCTCTCTCTCTTTCTCTCTCTCTTTCTTTCTTTCTTTCTCTCTTTCTCCCTCTCTTTCTTTCTTTCTTTCTTTCTTTCTTTCTTTCTTTCTCTCTCTTTCTTTCTCTCTTTCTCTCTTTCTCTTTCTTTCTTTCTTTCTTTCTCTCTCTTTCTTTCTCTCTTCCTTTCTCTCTTTCTTTTTCTTTCTCTCTCTCTTTCTCTTTTACTCTCTTTCTCTCTCTTTCTTTCTCTTTCTTTCTTTCTCTCTTTCTCTTTCTTTCTCTCTCTTTCTTTCTTTCTTTCTTCTCTTTCTTTCTCTCTCTCTTTCTCCCTCTTTCTCTTTCTTTCTTTCTCTCTTTCTCTCTTTCTTTCTCTCTCTTTCTTTCTTTCTTTCTCTCTTTCTCCCTCTCTTTCTTTCTTTCTCTCTTTCTTTCTCTTTCTCTCTTTCTTTCTCTCTCTTTCTTTCTTTCTTCTCTTTCTTTCTCTCTCTTTCTTTCTCCCTCTTTCTCTTTCTTTCTTTCTTTCTTTCTCTCTTTCTCTCTTTCTCTCTCTTTCTCTCTCTCTCTCCTTCCTTCCTTTCTTTCTTCCTTCCTTCCTTCCTTCCTTCCTTCCTTCCTTCCTTTCTTTCTTTCTTTCTTTCTTTCTTTCTTTCTTTCTTTCTTTCTTTCTTTCCTTCTTTCTTTCCATTGTTTCACTGTATAGCCCTGGCCATCCTAGAGCTCCCTCTATAGATGGGCCTTGAACTCAGAGAGCCACCTGCCTCTCCCTCCCACCAATCTCTACTTCCCTTCTCAGTAAGCCTTTTTGTTTTGGGTTTTTTGTTTGTTTGGTTGGTTGGTTGGTTGTTTTGTTTTTGTTTTTGTTTGTTGTTGCTGTTTTGCTTTTGTTTTTGTTTTTTGTAAGCCTTTCTTAACAGTGTTCTCCCTCCTTGTCAGTGTTCAATGATCTCTACCTTAAAAACCCCTAGACTCTTTTTTTCCTAGGTCTTTCTATCTTTTTTCCCCCTTAAGTTTTGGTTGTTTTATTTCTCGGGGTCTTGAGACTTGGGTTTCCTGAAACATGTTGCTTTGTAGTCCAGGCTGGCCTTGAATCTGAGCGCTTCCTTGCACAGCTTTCTGAGTGCTGGAAATTCAGTCTAAATCTTCAGCCCTTTGCCCTGCCTGCTAGGGATCAATTTTTTTCTGGACCCCTGTGTCTGGGTCGCCAGCACAGGATCTGGATCTCAAGCCTCAAGTTCCTGCAAGCATCCACAGTGACTATAAAAGAAAGGGAAGACATGAGTTTATCCAATGAGAACTGGCCTGGCGCACTGGGTGGTGCGTCAATCCGTGTCTAAGCTGCAGGAGCCCGGTGAGTAGACATCTGTCTGAAGTCATGACTGTTCAGAGCACTTCACAAAAGCAATGTCGATCCTTTGCTGTCTTTGTGTGATCAGTGCAGATCTTACTCTAAGAATGCCAGAAACAACTAAATTTATTAGACTGCTTTTGTTTCTGGGATGCCCTTTACTTTCACACACTTGAATGAAAAATTTCAGCACAAAATTATTTTCCCCACTACGAGTGTTGTTGTCACTCTTATTGGTAAATATACATACAGCTTTGGTTTATGTAGATGAGGTGTTTCATACGGTCTCATACTCCTTGGTACAAATGAGCCACTAAGGTTTTAACATTTCTATCTTTACCCAGACAATGGTGGCACCTGCCTTTAATCCCAGCACTAGGAAGACAGAGACAAGCAGATCCCTATGAGTTTGAGGCCTGTCAGGGACCACCTGAGGGAACTCGCCAACTTCAGAGACCACCTGAAGGAGCTCACCAACTTGCCTCAACTTGCCCGTTTCCTTACCTGCGGTAAACATACTGCTTGGTAACAGCAGAGATGTGCTCACAGAACCATGGCTCATCACAAGATGTTTCAGGCCCCTGGCTGAGAAGAATTTGTAATTTTTCACCCACCCTACTTCCTCATCCTGAACCCTATATAAAAGCTGATTCTGCTCAGTAAAGTTGGTCCTTGACAAGCACCTGTTTGCTTGGACTCATTTCTTTCTCTCAGCTCATCTTTTCACAGGATCGGATTCTCTTCTATCCCCCCGCTAATAACAGGCTCCGCTGGCCAGAGCAGAGGCCAGCCTGGCTTACAGAGCAAGTTCCAGGACAGCAAGGCTATACAGAGAAACACTGTCTAGAAAAAGAAAACAAAACACAAAATATTTATCTTTAAAGTCTGAAATAATAACTGCTGAGTTGAGCCAGAGGTGACAGTTTATTCCTTCAGTCCTGGCACTGAGGAGGCATAGGCAGGAGGATCTCTGTGAGTTCCAGCCTGGTCTACACAGCCTGGTGCAAGCCAGCCAGGGCTACAGAGTGTGATCCTGTTTAAAAAGAAATAAAACAGGGGGGCCAAGATGGCGGCACCGGGAGAGCACTGTGTCTAAGAAGTGGGACAACACACTCCGTGCAGCGACCAGGAGACTGAACTTTGGGCCCTAAAACAACAGCTATCATGATTTCCAGGTGAGGGGAGGCTCCCACGGCATGGGAATCTGTCGGGTCCACTCTCGGCTGCCCAGCCAGAACCCGGAAGAAATCCTGGCTAATGCGGGCTTTGGGTCTCCGGGCTGGAGCCCCAAGCCTGCGTGTCCCGATCACTTTCCCAGGCTGATCGGTGGGCACAACGGTGCCAGAGACTGGGAGTCCCAGTCGCAAAAAAACCCACGGGGAAGGAAAGTTGCGAGACTGATCACAGGTCACCCAGTCTTTCCCTGGAAGGTCTCGCTGACCGCGGGTACCCGCCGCCATCACAACTGAGCTCCCGCCACGCCACACGGAGAGCAGCTGAGCGCCCAGCTCAAAATCCCTACTCCCCCTTGGGAGGAGGCAGGAGGCGGCCAGCAGAATCTGTCACAGACCACATTGTCTGTACCCCAACCCGAGATCGGGGCTGAGAAAACCCAATCCTTTCGGGCACTCCCCCAAACGCCTCCATAACCCTGCCGCGGCAGAGCGGAAGGATAAAGAGGCACACAGCAGCTTCACAGTGCCAGAACTCCAGTCCTGCCGCTGCTACTAGCAAACAAACTTCAGCTCGGGATCTGGGACTGTGGACATTCTACACGTCCTGAGATTCTCCTGGGTCCAGCGCAATAAGGTCTAGCAGCAAGTTCTATCACCTGCGCCCCCCTCCCGACCCCTGGCAGAGAAACCCCGGCTCAGGATCAGACTGAGAAGCCCCAACCCCTTCTGACACTCCCCTGAGAGCACCTCCATAAGCTTGCCCTAGCGGAGGGGAAGGTCAGAGGGGAAGGACAGAGAGAAAGCCTGCCAAGGACATAGCACCCTCTCTCCAGCTTACCCAGCGGCCCCTAGCAGAGAAACCCAAGCTCTGGATCTGAGGACACTCAACCCTACCCGGTACTCTCTCAGGATCAGCAAACATAGGTTCTACCGCCAGGCTGCTTCTGGCAGAGAGATCTGGGCCCGGGATCAGGGATTGAGAACACTCAACCTAACTCTTTCCCGCGCCACCCTGGGACCAGTCAACATAACCCCTCCTGGCAGAGGGAAAGGACAAAGAGGCAGCACACAGGAAAGGTGGACACCGAGTCCTGCGGCCACAGTGTCACAGAGCTGACTGTTAGCCTACCGGTTAGGCTAAATGTCCACTCTCCGAAGCAGGACCAAATCAGAAAGGACCCCCTTTGCATTCCAACTGGTCCTGCAAGAGAGTGAGTGAGCCTTCTAGGGAGAGTTTGCCCCAGACCCAGGGCCTCTCCACAGAAGCAACCAGATGAGATCCCTGCCACCCACACCCCTAGTGTGGGCATCATAGGAATTCTTGGGATAGCGGCCCCAACATTGAAGCCTCTGCTTTGCGGGTCCACCAGTGTAATCCAGGCAAACAATCCCTGGATCTCAGACAAAACTGCGTAACAGTGACTTGCAGGCCACTGCAATAGTCAGAGAATCCGCGCATGCACACTGCGCCCGCTAAAAGCGCACGCGAATAGCGCCAGCATCACATTCCTTACTTAGGCAAAACTGAAACCACAGTGCACATTCCCAAACCAGTGAACCTCTCTCATATTCCTGAAAAAACAGTCCAGAAAACAGAAAGAGAGGATCATAGCCTGAACTACAATCTCGAGGAACAAACAGTGAGGATTATAAATAACCAGATGGCTAGAGGCAGACGTAAGAACACTCCCAACAAAAATCAGGACATAATGACCTCACCAGCAACCCCACAAAACAATGGACATTTCAATTCACTAGATATACAAGAAAACAACCTCAAAACTATGTTTCTCTAGCTATTAGAGACCCATAAAGATGAAATGAACAAAGCCCTCAGAGAAATAGCCAAAGAAATCGAGACTAACCAAGAGGAAACAAATCGTGCTCTCAGAGAAATGACCACGAAAATTGAGGCAAACAAAGAAGAAATGCACAAAGCTCTCAAAGAAATGTCCACACAAATGAAGGCAAATAAAGAAGAAATAAACAAAGCTCTCATAGAAATACAGGCAATTATACCCAAAGAAGTAGAGGCACAATTAGTGATAGATGGAGAGGAAACAGACAAAAAAATAGAAGCTGTCATTGAAAAGCAGGACTCCACATTCAAACAGATGAAGGAATTGGTGCAAGACATGAAAACCGAATTAGAATCAATAAAGAAAACACAAATAGAGAAAAACCAGGAGCTGGAGAACATAGAGAAAAGATCAGGAACTACAAAGGTAAGCATCACCAACAGAATACAAGAGATGAAAAAAAGAATCTCAGGAGCCGAAGATACACTTGTGGAAATTGACACGTCTCTCAAAGAAAAAAATAAAATCAGAAAAGTTCCAAACACAAAACATCCAAGAAATCAAGGACACCATGAAAAGACAAAACCTAAGAATAATAGGAGTAGGAGAAAAAGAAGACATCAGGCTCAAAGGTCCGGAAATTATTTTCAAGAAAATTATAGAAGAAAACTTTCCCAACTTAAAGAAGGAGATGGCCATAAACATACAAGAGGCCTACAGAACACCAAGTAGACTAGACCAGAAAAGAAATTCTTCACGTCACATCATAGTCAAAACACTGAACCTACAGAACACAGAAAAAATTCTAAAAGCAGCAAGGGAAAAAGGCCAAGTAACATATGAAGGTAGACCTATCAGAATCACACCAGATTTCTCAATAGAAACTATGAAAGCCAGAAGGGCCTGGACAGAAATCATACAGTCCTTAAGGACCACAGATTCCAACCCAGACTACTATACCCAGCAAAACTTTCAATCAACATAGACGGAGAATTCAAAATATTCCAAGACAAAACCAAATTTAAACAATATCTACATAGTAACCCAGCTCTACAGAAGTTACTAGAAGGGAAACTCCAAACCAAAGAAAACAACTACAACTAAGGAAACAGAGGAAATAGATAACTACACACACACACACACACACACAAAAAAAAAAAAAAAAGAATACAAGCAATGAAACTCAGTGACACCACCAACCCCACATCTAAAGTAACAATTGTTGGTCACTAGTTTCTATCAACATCAATGGACTCAACTCCCCAATAAAAAGACACAGACTAACAGAATGGTTGCAGAAACAGGATCCATCATTCTATTGTATCCAAGAAACACACCTATGCAACAAAGATAAACACTACCTCAGAGTAAAGGGCTGGAAAAATGTCTTTCAAGCAAATGGTTCCAGAAAACAAGCTGGAGTAGCCATCCTAATATCTAATAAAATAGACTTTCAACCCAAGTTAATCAAAAAAGATAAGGAGGGCCACTATAGTCTCATCAAAGGAAAAATCCACCAAGAGGACATCACAATTTTGAATATCTATGCCCCAAATACAAGAGCACCTACATTCGTAAATAAAACAATATTAAAGCTTAAGTCACACATTGATCCTAATACCGTAATAGTGGGAGACTTCAACACTCCACTCTCACCAAGGGACAGATCAACCAGACAGAAAACAAATAGGGAAATAAAAACACTTACAGAGACCCTAAATCAAATGGACCTAATAGATGTCTACAGATCTTTTCATCCAAACTCAAAAGAGTACACCTTCTTTTCAGCACTGCATGGAACTTTCTCCAAAATAGACCATATAGTTGGTCATAAAGCAAGCCTCAACAGATACAAAAAGATTAAAATAATCCCTTGTATTCTATCTGACCACTATGGACTAAAGCTGGACCTCAACAACAACAGAAATAACAAACAGCCTACACGCACATGGAAACTGAACAACTTGTTACTCAATGACAGCTGGGTTAAGGAAGAAAGAAAGAAAGAAATTAAAGACTTCCTAGAATTTAATGAAAATGAAGGCACAACATACCCAAATTTATGGGACACATTGAAAGCAGTGCTCAGGGGAAAATTTATAGCACTAAGTGCCTGCAAGAAGAAATTTGTAACATCACATACAAACAACTTAATGGCCCAACTGAAAACCCTTGAGAAAAAAAAGAAGCAGATACACCCAAGAGGAGCAGACAGCTGGAAATAATCAAACTCAGGGCTGAAACCAATCAATTAGAAACAAATAAAACTATTCAAAGAATCAATGAAACAAAAAGCTGGTTCTTTGAGAAAATCAACAAGATAGACAAACCCTTAGCCAAACTAACTAAAAAGCAGAGAGAATCTATCCAAATCAACAAAATCAGAGATGAAAAGGGTGACATAACTACAGACACTGAGGAAATTCAAACAATCATTAGGTCATACTACAAAAGCCTATATGCCACAAAATTTGAAAACCTAAATGAAATGGATAATTTTCTTGATCAATTCCATCTTCCAACATTAAGTCAAGACCAGGTAGAAAGACTGAATAGCCCTATATCCCCCAAGGAAATTGAAGCAGTCATTCACAGTCTCCCCTCCAAAAAAAGCCCTGGGCCAGATGGTTTCAGCGCGGAATTCTACCAGACCTTCAAAGAAGTGCTAACACCAATTCTCCTCAAACTATTCCACAAAATAGAAACAGAAGGTACATTACCAAACTCATTCTATGAAGTGACAGTCACCCTGATACCTAAACCGCACAAAGACCCAACAAAAAAAGAGAATTTCAGACCTATCTCTCTTACGAATATTGACGCAAAAATACTCAATAAAATACTTGCAAACTGAATCCAAGAACACATCAAAGATATCATCTACCACGACCAAGTAGGCTTCATCCCAGGCATGCAAGGGTGGTTCAACATACGGAAATCCATCAATGTAATCTACCACATAAACAAACTGAAGGAGAAAAACCACATGATCATCTCCTTAGATGCTGAAAAAGCATTTGACAAAGTCCAACACCCATTCATGTTTAAAGTCTTGGAGAGATCAGGAATACAAGGCACATATCTAAACATAGTAAAGGCAATATACAGCAAGCCTATAGCCAACATCAAACTCAATGGAAAGAAACTTAAATCAATCCCACTGAAATCAGGGACAAGACAAGGCTGCCCACTCTCTCCATACCTCTTCAACATAGTACTTGAAGTCCTAGCCAGAGCAATAAGACAACAAAGGAGATCAAGGGGATACAAATCGGAAAGGAAGAGGTCAAAGTGTCACTATTTGCAGATGATATGATAGTATATATGAGCAACCCCAAAAATTCAACCAGAGAACTCCTCCAGCTGATAAGCACCTTCAGCAAAGTGGCAGGATACAAAATCAACTCAAAAAAATCAGAAGCCCTCCTGTATACCAAAGACAAAAGGGCCAAGGAAGAAATTAGGGAAACAACACCCTTCACAATAGCCACTAATAACATAAAATACCTTAGGGTGACACTAACCAAGCAAGTGAAAGACCTGTTTGAGAAAAACTTCAAGTCTCTGAAGAAAGAAATTGAAGAAGATATCAGAAGATGGAAAGATCTCCCGTGCTCATGGATTGGTAGGATTAACACTGTGAAAATGGCTATCCTGCCAAAAGCAATCTACAGATTCAATGCAATTCCCATCAAAATACCAACTCAATTCTTTACAGACCTTGAAAAAAAGATTCTCAGCTTCATATGGAGAAAGAAAAAACTCAGAATCTCCAAAACAATCCTGTACAACAACAGATCATCTGGAGGTATCTCCATCCCCGATCTCAGGTTGTACTACAGAGCAATAGTAATAAAAACTGCATGGTATTGGCATAAAAACAGAAAGGAGGATCAATGGAACCACATAGAAGACCCAGAAATAAACCCACATACCTATGAATACTTGATTTTTGACAAAGAAGCCAAAACCATTCAATGGAAAAAAGACAGCATCTTCAACAAATGGTGCTGGTCCAACTGGATGTCCACATGCAGAAAAATGAAAATAGACCATATTTATCACCCTGCACAAAACTAAAGTCCAAGTGGATCAAAGACCTCAGCATAAAACCAGATACTCTAAATCTGTTAGAAGAAAAAGTGGGGAACAGCCTAGAACTCATTGGCACAGGAGACAACTTCCTGAACAGAACACCAACAGCACAGTCTCTAAGAGCAACAATCAATAAATGGGACCTCATGAAACTGAAAAGCTTCTGTAAAGCAAAGGACACCGTCATCAAAACAAAACGACTGCCTACAGATTGGGAAAGAATCTTCACTAACCCATTATCTGACAGAGGACTAATATCCAGTATATACAAAGAACTAAAGAAGCTGAAAAGCAGCAAACCAAGTAATCCAATTAAAAAAAAAATGGGGAACAGAGATAAACAGAGAATTCTTGACAGAGGAATATCGAATGGCAGAGAAACACTTAAAGAAAAACTCATCCTCATTAGCCATCAGGGAAATGCAAATCAAAGCGTCCCTGAGATATCACCTTACACCCATGAGAATGGCCAAGATGAAAAACTCAAGTGACAACACATGCTGGAGAGGTTGTGGAGAAAGGGGAACCCTCCTCCACTGCTGGTGGGAATGTAAACTGGTACAACCACTCTGGAAAGCTATCTGGAGCTTTCTAAGACAATTAGGAATAGTGCTTCCTCAAGACCCAGCTATACCACTGCTAGGTATATACCCAAAGTTTGCTCAAGTACACAAAAGGGATACTTGCTCAACCATGTTTATAACAGCTTTATTTGTAATAGCCAGAACCTGGAAACAACCCAGATGTCCATCAACGGAGGAATGGGTACAGAAATTGTGGTATTTTTACACAATGGAATACTACTCAGCAATCAAAAAGGAGGAAATCATGAAATTTGCAGGCAAATGGTGGGATCTAGAAATGATCATTCTGAGTGAAATATCCCAGAAGGAGAAAGACAAACATGGTATATATTCACTTATATCGACCTATAAGATATGATAAACATAATGAAATCTATACACCTAAAAAAGATAATCAAGAGAGCAGACATGGGGTAAGATGATCAATCCTCGTTTAGAAAGACAGATGGGATGTGCATTGAACGTATGACAGGAGTCTACTGAGCACATATGAAAGACTCTGACTAGCAGTGTTTTCAAAGCAAAGACTCATGACCAAACCTTTGGCAGAGTACAGGGAATCATAAGAAAGAAGGGGAGTTAGTCTGATGGGGAAAGGATAGGAGCTCCCCAAGGACCAAATATATCTGGGCACAGGGTCTTTTCTGAGACTGACATTCAACCAAGGACCATGTATGGATATAACCTAGAACCTCCGCTCAGATGTAGCCTGTGGTAGCTCAGTAACCAATTATTTTCCCATAGTGAGGAGAACAAGGACTATTTCTAACAGGAACTCAATGACTGGCTCTTTGGCCTCCCTACCTCCCAAGGGAGGAGCAGTCCTGTTAGGCCACAGAGGAGGGCTTTGCAGCCAGTCCTGAAGATACCTGATAAAACAGGATCAGATGAATGGGGAGGAGGTCCCCCCTATCAGTGGACTTGGAAAGGGGCAGGGTGGAGATGAGGGAGGGAGGGAGGGACTGGGAGGGATTGAGGGATCGGGACATGGCTGGGATACAGAGTTAATAAAATGTAACTGATAAGAAAAAAATAAAATTTAAAAAAAAGAAATAAAACAAAAGCCAACACAACAAAAAGTACTAAACTGTTCCAATATTATTTTTCTGTATTAAATCTGCTTGGGAGCATTTATACAGTTGAGATTTGGACTTTGCAGCTAGAAGAGCTAGTTGGAATCTAGACTTAGTTAATAATGATACTCCCAGCTTAGCTAATGCTTTACTTTGCTTTTTTTAAATTTTAATTTAATTTTATTTTTAATTACACTTTATTTACTTTGTATCCACCCTCTAGTTCCCTCCCTCCTCCCTTCCCAATCCCTCTCTTCTTCCCCCTTCTCCACCCATGCCCCTCCCCAAGTCCACTGGTAGGGGAGGGTTTCTTTTTCTTCCTTTTGATCCTAGTCTGTTAGGTCTCATCAGGAGTGGCTGCATTGTCTTCCTCTGTGGCCTTGTAAGGCTGCTCCTCCCTCACGGGGAGGTGATCAAAGAGCAGGCCAATCAGTTCATGTCAGAAGCAGTCCCTGTTCCCACTACTATGGAACCCACTTAGACACTAAACTGCCATGGGCTACATTTGTGCAGGGATCCTAGGTTATCTCCATGCATGGTACTTGGTTGGAGTATGAGTCTCAGGAAAGACCTCTGTGTTCAAATTTTTTGGTTCTGCCACAGACCGGCCCAGTCGGGCTCCCATCGTCTGCGAGAGAACAAGGCTTTAGACAGGAAGACACGGTTTCAGCGAAGAATTGACAGACAGAGACACCTTGATGGTTTTGACTCTGCTGCAACTTTACTGAAATCAAGCTAGTATTTTTATACAAAAGGCACCTTAAAATTGGCATGCTTCCCAGAACATTCAGACTTTTTACCAAGAATACAAAGTTTACATTTTAACTCAAAATGTAGTCAAACATAAAGCAGTACCCACAAGTAATCTTGGCCTAAAAACTTTTTGATCAGAGGAAACAAAGGAAAAGAAACCTCAAATATAGTTTCATTATTGCTAACCAATGAAGAGGAAAGTCAGGAACTAAGTTAGATGCCTGCCAAAGTCCCTCTCTAAATCAAAATCTAACTACACCTTTGTTAACCATCCTCCCATATGTCCTGCCCAAGATTTATGATCTTCCTTAGGAACAAGGCACTGAAGGGAGAGAGAAACTCCCGCCAGCTGCACCTCTCATGCTATTATTTCCTAAGAAGGAGCGTATTATTATTTCACTATTCTTAATGCCTATTAATACTAAATCTAATTCATTACTTTTTTTAAACTTATTTTTATTAAAGCCTTTAACAATCTACTAATAATAAATTTCTTTATAAAGTTAGTTGTGCTGTTTCAGGTGTCACAGAGAAAGATCAAAGAATTCATTATTCCAGCCCCAGAGCCACAACTGAAGAAGCGTAGAAATCTCAGAACACGTCTCTTTTCCAAGTGGGATGAGTTTGCCAGGGACCTTCCAGGGGGCGTATTTCCAGGGAAATCATATCCCCCGCCCTGTAGCTTATGCTACTATGGCGACACTGGCGTGGGTGTAGCATGTTGCTCTCCTTGTGGACCTCCTATCCTCTCCAGATCTTACTATTTTCCACTTCTTTCATAAGATTCCCTGCATTCTGCCCAAACTTTGGCCGTAAGTCTCTACATCTGCTTTGATTGGTAAACATCATGACCAAAAGCAAGATGGGGAGGAAGGATACCTTGGAGGTAGCCAAGGCGAGCACTCAAGGCAGGAAACTGGAGTGATTAGGCACAGCAGAAAGCATGGTGATGTTGCTGATTGGCTTTCTCCTTGGCCTTACACTCAGCTACCTTTCTTTATCTTTCTTTTTAAAAAATGAATTAAAGTGTTATTTATTATGTGTATGTTTTGGCCTCATGCGTGCTTGGATACCAGCTATATACCAGGTGCCCACAGCAGCCAGAAGAGGCCATCCGATCCTCTGGAACTGGAGTTACAGTAGGTTGTTAGGTGTCATATCCATGCTGGGAATCAAACCCAGGTCCTCTGGAAAACCAGGCAGTGCTCTTAACCACTGAGCCATCTCTCTACCCTCAACCACCTGTCTTAGCCCTTCTGGGACCACCTGCCTATGGGTGGCATCACCACAAAGCGTGGGCCCTGCAGGCCAATTTGATGGAGGCATTTTCTCAGTAAAAGTCCTTCTTCCTAGAAGAAACAAGTTTGTATGAAGTTAACAAAAAGTACTCAGCACAACTAATAATCATCATCTATTATGTAGGTTATCCAGACTAGGTCCTGTCTTGCCGCATTGAACACTCAGCATTTATTGACTCCTTTGTGATGTGCCAGAAGATGATGTTCAAGGTGCTTGCAATAAGTCAGTTAATAAAACAGACTACAATCTTTCACTTCGTGTCATTTCACAATTCAAACCCTAGCTAGCTTATGAAAGCCTTTCTCTACATTCCAAAGTCCCTTCTCAAACTTTGCAGTTATGAATGTAGACATTCCTTAGTTTAGACCAGTGGCTCTCAACTTTCCTAACACTTCAACCCTTTAATACAGTTCCTTATGTTGTGGTGACCCTCAACCATAAAATTAGTCTTGTTTGCTTCTTCATAACTGTAATTTTTATGAACTGCTGTGAATAGTAATACAAATATCTGCATTTTTAGGTGACCTCTGTGTGGCTCTCCTCCTGCCGGCAGCTGTCTCCCCAGCCCGTGAACACAGGAGGGGCACGAGACAAGAAGCGTGCCTGGAACAGCCGGCAAGCACTGCACAGGAATCACAGACACCGGGAACCACAGCACGCTCCTATCATATGAATGGGAACACAGCACCTAATTATCCTATAGGCGCAGGGAGGGGACAGCTAGCAGGGGGCTGTGTCAAAGGCCATATACCAAGTGAGGCTAGGAACATCTGTCTAGAGGCACTCTTCAGATGAAGTCAGGCAGCAGGCAGGGGACCCTGCCAGAAAGAGGGCATCCTACACCTTTGTGCCAAACTCAGAATGGCTGTCCAGATGAGGAGGGCTGAAGCCTCAAACAGCAGGTCCTTCCAACACCCCCGTGAAAGGATTGCTGGTCCCCCAAAGCGTTTAACACATAGGTTATTACACCTTGTAGATCAACGCCTTTTCTCTTTCTCTCCAGCACCAATTGTCATCTCTCTCACTCTGTTGACGCAGCCACCAAAAAGAGTTCACTTGAACAAGTCTGTATTCCTATGTCAGGTTTTATAAAACGGCAATTTACCATCCAACTTTTACTCTCTGAGGTAGAGGGTGATGCATTAGTGTTGATACTTCAATTGCATGAACACTTATAATCTGTTCTCTTTCACTTTGCCTGTCTTCTCTCAATGCAGCATCCACAGGGACCCTCTGAAGTAGCAATTTAGTCACTTTCCCAAAGTGATGGCTCATTTCACTCATTTTTGAGAAAATGTCTGTCAAATATCCAAGTAACTATTATAAGTAACTATTATTTAATCTACCATCAGTCACTCAAGAAAATCAGTAAAATTGCTGTGGAAGGCATTTCAGGGAATCTGATACATAAGCCAGGCATATAGAGCCAGATTCTTCTCACAATAAAAATGAATTTATTAACTTTTTCACAGCTAATATGTGCACAGATTATACATAAGCAACATCAATAAAAGTGATTGAGTGAATCAAGACAATGGCATCAAAATTACACTGATAATGGGTATGTGCTGCCTCACTTGCTCAGTAAAAACAGCTGGGCTGTTTTATGTATGAGTGTCAGTGCTGATAATCCCAGCACTCAAGAGGCTGAGGCAAGAGAATAATGAATTAGCAGCCATTGAGGCCATCCTAGGTTACACACAGCATTTTGGGGAAGATTGAGTCCTTGCTAAACAGTAAGATCACTAACTTTATGACAATTTTGCCCTTGAAGACCTGTGATGTGACAAAATTGGTAGTAAGCATAAAGCATCAACTTTGTCTTTATGGGATGCTGAACCTGTCAAGAGTTATGCTTATCTGAGCTTGGAGCAGAACTCCCTCTGAGACTCTGTTTTTCCTATGAAGGAAGCAACTCTAGTTGTACTGTTGGTCTCATTGTGTTCCTAGTGCTGGGGGACAAACCCAAGCACACAAGGTAAGCACGTCGCTACACAGCCACATGCCCAGACCTACAGTGTAGCTTTCAGACTTGGGCATTTGGCACTTTCGTTCTTGAAAATGAATCAACTGGCCTGGTACTTCAAGGAAAACTACAAAAGCTGAAATAGCATCAAGTCTGCAGCTTCCCAATACATTCCTGATGAGACATGGCGATTACCAACGAGTGTGATATTTTTATGCATATAAATGTGTCATCCCTTGGAAGCCTGTTTGACTCAGTGAGCTGTCCAAACAATTGATTATAGATATTCTAATATCTGGGCACACAGGATAAAGCTCATAGTTCAAAACAGGTGAGTGAACTTTAGTATAACAAGAACATCAAGGTCATTGATTTAGTTTTATATTCCATTTTGTAACTTACATTTTAAAGATACAAATGCTGAGTTGTCCTAAAATATCAATAAAGAGGGTCTGGAGAGATGGCTGAGTGGTTAAGAGTACTAACTGCTCTTCCAGAGGACCTGGGTTCAATTCCCAGTACCCACATGGCAGCTCAGAGCTGTCTGTAACTCCAAGATCTCACACCTTCACACAGACATACATGCACACAAAACACCAATGCACATAAAATAAATAATTTTTAAAGGTATAAATAAAGATATAGACAACTACTTGAAAAGGCTAAACATTCCTTCTATACCATAAATTACTACAAAATGAATTTTACCACCCCCCCCCCCCAGTGGGTAAAGATGTTACCACCAACTCTGGTGATTGATTCCATCTCTGGGATGCAAGTGATGGAAGGAGACATCTGACCTCTACACAGAAGCAATGCACACACACAAAGGAAGTGTGTGTGTATGTGTGTGTGTGTGTGTGTGTGTGTGTACACTTTTTAACATAAGTATTTTGGAGGCTGAAGATGTAGTTCAATGGTTAGAGTATTTGTCCAACATGCCCAAGGTCCTGGGTTCTAACCCAAACACACACACAAAAAAAGAAAATTCAAAGTATCTTTAAAGCAATTCAACCAAAGTTCCTATCCTGACAGTTTGAAGGTAGAAGCTTCTATTAAAGTGAGGTACTGAAGACATGCAAAAGTGTGTTTTAAAAGCAATTGTTTTCACTAACCTGTTATTTTTTCATTAAAATGTATCATTCAGTGTTGCACTATTCGTGTGTGGTGTATGCGCATGTGTGGATTCATGCACATACGATGCCAGAGGAAGATGTCCATTGTTTTACTCCATAATTCTCCTCTTAGTTTTTGTTTCATTTTACTTTTTTTTTTGAGATTATAATATTATATTATTTCCTCTTTCCCTTTCCTCCCTCCAAATCCGCCCTTATATTCCTTCTTGCTCTCTTTCAAATCCATTTCCCATTAATTGTTGTTACATACATACATATGTATGTGTGTTTGTATCCTAAATACACAAAAATAACTTCCTCAGTCACTGTAATGTGACTTCTATGAATTTTTTCAAACTGACCACTGGCACTGGATAGCCAACTGGTGTGCAGTTTCCTGGGGAACACTACTGCTCCCCCTCAGCATCGCTTAATTGCCTGCAGTTCTTTGTGTAGGGCTGAGGCTTTGAGCTTTCCGTGTCTGCTTCAGCATGTTTATTGTGGTTGTTCGGTTCATCTTTAGGCTGCCATGCTGGTGAGACTTTCTGACATTCCTAGGAGACCCTCTCACAGCACACTCTAGGATCCTCTGGGATTTACAGTATTGCTGTCCCCTCTTCGGAAATGTTCCCTGAGCCTCAGAGGACAGGGGTAGGTGTGTGGGTTAGGATTGGGCTCCATAACTCCACATTTTGATTGGTTGTGCTTTTCAGGTGGTTTCCGTCTATTGCACAGGGAAGTTTCATTCTCTTTTCTTTCTTTTAAGATTTTATTTTACACACATAAACACGCACACACATTTTCCTGCGTATATGTGCAGCACTTTTGCCTGATGTCCGCAGGTTTCAGAAATGTTAGTGGATCCACTGGACTGGGGTTACAGACAGCTGTGAGCCGCCATGTAGGTGCTGAAAGAGGGAGGGTGCTCTGAAGGACAGCTAGTTCTTAACCATGCAACCATCTCCACCCCATCCTCCCCTTATTTTCTTTATTTCACCTGTATGAATGCTCTATCTGTACATACACTGCATGCCAGAAGAGGGCATCAGACCCCAGTATAGATGGTTGTGAGCCACCACGTGGTTGCTGGTAATGGAACTCAGGACCTCTGGAAGAGCAGTGTCTTCTCTCCCTCCCCTTATTTTGAGACAGGATCTCTTTCTGAACCGGGAGCTAAAAAGGCAGGCAGCAAGCCGCAACTATCCTTTTTTTCTCAACTCTCCACAGTGCTGAGGCTGTATGCCCATAGAGCTATTCCTGGGTTTTTACACTGGTAGTGGGAATTTCAGCTCAGGTTCCCATCTGCAGCAAAAATTCTTACCTCAGAGCCAGCAATCCTGAAATCCTGTTACTTTTGTTTGAAATAGGGTCTCCCTAATAGCCCTGGCTGTCCTGAGCTATGTTGAATAGGCTGGCCTTGAACTCAGCAGTCTGCCTGCCTCTGCCTCTCAGAATGCTGGGGTTACAGGCATGCACCACCACCATCAGCTCGATTACTGTTATTTTTAAATAAATTATTAAAAATGTATTTAGTTTTCCCATCTCTGAATGCCAACAACTATAACCCAAATAAAAACTTGCTGTTGTCAATCAGCATCCTCGTTCTCTTGACCCCGGTGCTTTCTATTGCTCACCCTTAAAGCCATTTTGCTTTTGAGGGTGGGGTTCGGGTAGTTCAAGACAAGATTTCTCTGTGAAGCCGTGGCAGCCCTGAAATTTGATTTGTTGACCAAGCTGGCCTGAAACTTGAGCTCCTCCTGCCTCTGCCAGAGAGCACTGGGATTAAAGATGTGTACCACCACACCCTTATGGCTATTTTGTAGTGATCTTGGACTCGAGATTCCCCCAGCTTCTGCCTCCTGGGTGCTGGGATTAAAGGTGTGAAGCATCACACCGGTGACTCAAAGGGGTTTTTATCTTCCTTCAGTAAATCAAACACACTGCTGTTCAGTGCTGCTCTTAGGGCCCACTGCACTGGAGGCCTTGTTAGACGGAAACTTCTCCTGCTTTGAACAGCTATTGGACTTGAGTCTTTGCTCAAATGTCATTATCTCAGGAATGTGGTTTACGAATAGTATTGAAAATTGTAAACTCTTCAAGCAGCCCCATCTCCCCGCATCTTCTAACCCTTATGACTAGAATGGCCTATCTCCCTCCAAACTGGCATTATGTATGCCCCAAACCTTTGGAAAACGCTTTGGTGAACATTGAATGAGTTAAAAAAAAAAAAAAAGTTTTCATTTCTGAAGACACATAGACTGATTAGCAAGAAAAAGGGGAATGAAACATAAAGGGAAATGAGGTCAATGACAGCAAAGACTTTAGAAATGGGTGGGAAAGGGATGTGGAAAAGCTCGATGTCTGAAGGTTTCTTTGGGACCTGACACACTGTAAGCAAGAAAAAAAAAAATCGAGGTAAGGGCATGTCATAAAATCGTGTGTGACAGTCTTAAGGACTCGGCAAGGAGCGCTTGCCCTGTGCTTCCGCACCTATTTCCTTTTGATACTCTCCCAAGGAACACAGCAATCCACACCAAAAGACAGCTCAAATACTAAACTTTATATTTAAAAAATGCAAAAACGACAAACAACTATCGAAAAACAGACTCGAAATGCGCCATGTCTCCCGTGCAGTCTTCTCCCTCGCTGGCAGGGATCGCTCCTTCCGCGCAGTTCCCCGGGAAACACGACAGTCTCTCGACGACTTGTTCGGAATCGTCCCTGGGTAAGCAGGTCAGGCGAGGAACCCAACGCAGAATGGTGGAGAAGCAGGAGCAAGGAAGCTCCCACTGCTGGCAGAAGGGGAAGACTCGGGGACGCTCGCCTCAGTTCTCCTCGGGCTTGTCCGCCGGCGGCCCGCTGGGCTGCAGCATTTTCTCCATCAGGTTGAAGCGTACGCGCGCTTTGCTCTCATTCTCGGCAATGGCGAAGTAGTTGAGGAGGTCGAAGTGACCCATGTAGGAGCAGTAGGAGTCCCGGTGCTGGTTCACAAGCCATTCCCACTTGGTGGTGTCGGCGTGGCCCGTGCCGATGTACTTGGACTGCAGGTGCTCCAGCTGGCTGTGGATGGTGTATCGGTCCGTCATCTCGCCGCTTTGCTCTGGGCTTCGAGATCAGACCGCAGACCACGAGCTCCCTCTCAGCGTTCAAAGGAGAGAAGCTCCGGCGCCGCTGCCGCCAAAAGAAGCCTGTATTCCTGCTGGCACTGGAGAACGACGCATGAGTAGAGGCTCTACGCCTAGACGGAAGCGGAAGTGCATTCTATTGCGGGATTGGAGTTGCCTAGGAAACACGGGTACGTCTCCTTATAGAGCCCGCCTACTTCGTAGAGCGTTGTATGACGGTCCACTTAGTGGCTCTTGGGTGATCACGTCCGAATTGAGTGTTGCATTCTGGGACTTGTAGTCCAATGAGTTTGGGTTTGGTTTGGTTTGCTTTGTTTTGTTTTGTTTTGTTTTGTTTCGATTGTTTGCCTGGTTTATGTACGACAGTGTCCAACGGCCTAGAAGTACCACACAACGGCTCCGGGCTACAAAGATGGGGAAATCCAAGAAGGTTATGGCTACAAGCGACCAAGAAAACTAACTCTTGTACCTAGAAGCTAACGCTGCGGCCTGTTCCGCCCTTGGTCCCAGCTTTGTCCCTTAAGATTTGGGTACTGGGGAAAGCTTGGTGATCAGTGTCAGCACCAATCGTTTCCCATGGGGGCTTCCACATCAAGCTACAGTTCCTCACCCACTTCATCCAAGGCCGCTCGCAAGCATTTCTTTGAAGTCAGTTGTGGCTCAAGACAAGCAACCTTTCTTTCCTTTGCACATTGTGTTTTTCTGCCTAATTCGAGCCTTATGTTCAAGTTAGGGGTTACACACTTCTTCTTGAGGGAAAGATTATGTTCTGCTTTTATGACATCCTTTATGGATACTCATATATTCTGATGGTGACTGTACCCTCAAAAAGACCACTTGAAGAATGGGCCAAGAGCAATCATAGCCAAAGAGAAGGACAATTGGAGACTATTTGAGAATACAGTAATTTGGGGTTTTGTTTGTTTGTTGTTGCTTGTTTTGAGACTGGCTTTGAGCTTACAGCAATCCTCCAGCCTTTACCTCCTGAATGCTGAGATTACAGGTGTGTGTTGCTATATCCACTATTTATCCTTCTGTTTCAATTTTGTCATAATAGGCATTTTGCCAAGCAGTGGTGGTGCACACCTGTAATCCCAGCACTAAGGAGGCAGAGGCAGGTAGATATCTGAGTTTGAGGGCAGCCTGAGCTACAGAGCTAGTTCCAGGACAGTCAGGGCTACACAGAGAAACACTGTCTCAAAAAACCAGCCAACCAAATACCACCCAAAACAACATAATAAACATTTTATCCCTAAAATATAGGCTATAAGGCATCCTTGTGGGTTCACACTCCAGCCATACTGCACCTTGCCTTCTGTTACTGTTTGTACTTTGGGACAAGGCCTCAAATTCTCCGCACCTGCTTCAGACTTTGAAGTACCATGTTAGAGGTCAAGTGGCTGTGTCCGGCTTCCTTTTCCCCTTTTTATTATTTACAATTTCACTGGTGGTTTGTTTCAGTTTGGGTTTGGGGGGGCAGGGTTGTTTGTGGTTTGGGTATTGGGAAGGGGTTTGTTTTGTTTTGTTTGTGGGGGAGAAGTTCAAGACAGGATCTCTGTGTTTAACCCTGGCTGTCCTCAAACTCACAGAGATCCATCCACCTGCCTCTGCCTCCCACATGCTGAGATTAAAGGAATGTGGCAACATCGCCCTGTTGGTCTGTTGTGCCTCTGCTGCTGTCCATTGTGGATTCAAATTCTTTGCTCATTTCTTATCAGCACAGAAGAAAATAAGTTTTTCATTTTCTTAGCAATTTTAGGAGCTCTTTATATATTAGGGTTTTGGCTCTCAAGTTATATACAAAAAGGTGTCTTTTTACTGGTCTGAGATTTTTTTTTTAAACCTCTTCATGAGAACTTACTTTCCCCGAGATGTACAAAGATTTATTTGGCTTACACATCCTAATCACAGTTTAGTATTGAAGCAAAACAGGCCGAGAACCTGGAGGCAGGAACTAAAAGCAGAGACCATGGAGGGTATTCCTTACTGGCTAGCTCCCCATAGTGCAATCAGTTTTCTTCTCTCTCTCTCTCTCTCTCTCTCTCTCTCTCTCTCTCTCTCTCTCTCTCTTTTCAGAGAGAGTGTCTCTCTATGTTGTCCTAGCTTGCCTGGAACTCGCTATGTAAACCAGACTGGTGACAAACTCACAGAGATCCTCCTGCCTCAGGTCCTGACTTTTGGTGTGTGCGATCATGGCCAGCTTTTCTCCTTTTTTGATCTTGTTTTACAGCAGCATGGTGTTCTCATGGGCAGATGCATCAGACTATAAATAACCATGCTTCTATTGGTCAACTGTATGCTGTTTTCACCCCTGCAGTGACTAATATCATACATGTGTATTATTTTACACATGTTTATTAATAGGAAGAGTTCTTCACAGGAGCAGGAGAACACAATTTAAACAAACAATTGTTACGAACATCCCTCGGTCACTCCAACCCAGTGATTCTCACAGTGACTTTCGACCATCTTGTGCTGAAGAACCTGTGTTCAAATTTTGATGTGATTTAGAAAACCAAGAGTTTAAATGAAAATTAACTAAAGACATTCTTTTTAGTGAAAGCTTATTTTAAATAGCATTTTTTACTACACTACTAAAGACTTTCAACATATACAGGTGTTGCAATAATCCTTGACACTAGGTGGCGCCAAAACACCTAAATTCGGAGCACAGAAAAACAGATCGAGAACAGTTTTATCAGGCACCCTTGACCTCCTCAACATGAATAGGCCAGAAAGGTGTGAGATACTGATGTGCTAGAGGTCAGACTTTGATCCTCCGAATGTTTAAAGGCGACCAGGTAAGACTCATAACGTAGGAGAAAGAAGGAATGATGTTCTTGTCATCTTACAACTATTACTTTGGACTTTTATATACAGTTAGAATACGTGGTGGTATGCGATTTCAGTGACAGGGGCATGTGTGGAATATATGTTGTAAGTGACAATTAATATTTACTATTGGTTTATCTTTTATTAATGCTGCTGTTAGTCCTAAACAGCTGTATACCCAAATCACCACATAGACACTGGGATTTATTTAATTAACCTAGAACACAATGCTGGGCAATAGTTACTCTATCCTAAACCTCCAAGCCCTCATAGTTTCCTAACATTTATATTTTCCACATTATACTTGCTTTTGTGATACATTAGGTCCAGTCCTTCTCTCTACGTCATTCCAAGATCTCTCTCTCATCTCTGTTCTCCCAGCTCTCTCCTGCCCTTCTCTCTTCCTCTGCCTCCCACCTTCCTGTCCTCTGGCTCCTCCCTCTCTTCCTGCTTCCTTTTCATTGCTCAAACATTGTTCCTAGTTGCTTTATTTTGGCATGTTTACACAAAGTTGAGACAGGTGATGCTTAGAATAATTATCACAATGCAATGTCTGGATTGAAACCAGAGAGTAGGGGAAAGAAATCAGCATTTGAATGAACAAGGGTAAAGTGTGTACATTCCAAAAGAACATTACACCAACAAATATACAAAAGTCTCTTTCTTCTTGAGTTTTGGTTTTGTTGTGTATGTGTTGCTGTGTGTTGAAGAAATGAAAAGTTTCAAACAAATTGTCCTGGCTCTGATTTTCTTTTTCTGTAGTTAAATACTCTGTAACTTCTGCTCTCATTTCTCAGGTATTGTGGGTTTCATGCCTAAAAGAGTTAGAATGATGCTTGGAAGGCTTCGACCCTACATAGGTATACACTATAAAGTCAAATTACCTTTTTTCAACACCCCCCCACACACATACACACTGGGGCAGACACACATGACTCCTTTGAGATTAAATGGGCTGGTCCTCTCTGATTTTCAGTGATAACAGTAAATCACAGGCTAGTACAATTTTTGAAAAAAAATTCTCATGGAGAAACTTTTTGAAAATAACTTTGAAGCATTATAAACAAACACATGCCCTTCAAATGCTGCAGTAATATTATGAAATTTGTTTTGATGACAAGATTCTTTTTGTTGTTGCTTTTGTTTTTCAAGACTTCGTTTCTCTGTATAGCCCTGGCTGTCCTGGAGCTCCTTTGTGGACCAGGCTGGCCTTGAACGTGGACATCTGCCTCCCAAATATTGGGATTAAAGGCCCATACAACCTTTACTATGGGGGAGGAGGGGAAATTTTATTTTATAAAATGAGTGCTGTTGGTTCTCACCTTTAATCCCAGTACTCAAGAGGCAAAGGCAGGCAGACACTCTACTCTGTGAGTTCTAGGCCAACCTGGTCTACAGAGAGAGTTCCTGGACAATCAACACCATCTATATAAGAGACTCTGTCTTAGAAAAAAACAATTCCTTTATTTTATTTTATTTTTTACAGAGAACAATAGTGTCTCAACTCAAGTTGTTATAAAAAAAAATACTATAGACTGAGTGGCTTATTAGCAACAGAGGTTTAGTTCTCATGGTCCTAGAAACAGGGAAGGCCAAGATGCTTTCCAGAAGACTTGGAGGGCCTGTGCTCTGTCTCACAGCTGTCTCTTGCTGTGTTCTCTCATGGGTAAAGGGGGAAGGGAGCTCTGCCAGACAGCTTTGGCATTAATCCCAATTAGGAGAGTCCTACCTACTGTCTAGTCACTCCCCAAGCCCTACGGCCTGACACCATGATTTTGGGAGTAGAGCTTCCACATACTAACAGAATGGGGCATGCAGCCACTCAGAGAAGAGCAAATTACGAATCACAGTTTATCTGTTTTTCCTGAGAGGCAAATTGTTGTTGAGCAGATAGTAAGAAGAGGTTTCTAATGTAAAAAAGGAATTTGAAAACTGGGTGGTGGCATGAATTTGTATCCCAGCCTTGGGAGATAGAGGCAAAAGAACCAGAAGTTCGAGGTTAGCTACATGAGTTCAAAGTCCGGTCTCAAAAACAAGTGTGTGTGTGTGTGTGTGTGTGTGTGTGTGTACACCAACAAGGCTTGGTAGTGGAGTGCTATTTGACCACATCTACTTTAAGCGAAGGGATTAAACAGGAGCCAAGGTAGAGAGTAATCGGGAAGAGGTGAGTCATTAAGGGGAGGGGATTAGGAGAAGCATTCTTAAAGGCCACTTAACTGCCTTACAGGTAAGAACAGGCCAACACTGACAGGAATTCTGGAAGCACATTCCAGGTACAGAACAGAAGCTCTGGCATCAGAGGCCCCTCAAAGTGTCCTCGGAGACTGCAGTATAGCTTCAGTATGGTGACAAAAGGCCCCTAGAGGAAGTCGGGAGATGACAACAAAGCCACTTGAGCGAAAGGACCTGAAAGTGCAGTCTGTCCCCATTTCTCCCAAATGTGCCTTTTCCTCTTTAGCACTTACTATTGCACACGATACAGCTCATAGCTGTCCCCCTCCCTAGAAGACACTGTCCAGCAGGACAAGGAGTTTTGTGTTTGGTTCAAACTCAGTACCCCAGCCCGTTCAGTTGTCTTGAGTACTGTTATACCCAGTTCACGAGCCCCCAAAAGATCTCCAGGAATCGACTCCGTTGCAAAACACATGTGGGTCTTTTTATTGTTAATTACAAGCTGTAGCTTGGGCTACACAGCCCCACCACCGAAGCGGTGGGAGCTGAGCGCTGCTCCCAGGTTAGTGGGGTGATTTATAGATTCTGGTCCATCCCAGCATGCCCAAGGCAGGGGCAATTCCTGCCTGGCAAGCATCTATTGGTCAAGGTGCTACATTTTGAATCAATTGGCTATAGGAAGGTCCCCAGACCATAATGACCTGGTGTCCCTCCCTAGGGGGATGGGCCAGTTTCCTAGCAACTGTTATCTCTACTGGTGGGGAAAGAATGCAGTAAGGCAGTCCTTCCCCTCAGGGCATCAACAGACTTCTCCACCCACATAGTTCAGCCCTTAATAATAGCTGCTAATTTTTAATCTTTTTGGTCTCTCAGTACTAAACATTTCAATGCTGTTAATTCGCTTAGTGGAGCTTTACGTCAGAAAAAAATTTGGAGATGGTATGGGCTAGCTTACAGACAAGGCTCCACACCACCCCTTCCCAACTCGTTCTTTGGGCATTTTTCTTCAGCTTACATAAATCTATAGGCAAAACCATTTCTGCTCTCTCCACTTCTGGATCACTGTCTGCCTCAAGGATGGCTCACAAATTCTGGCTGGAGGGGAGGGGAGGGTCAGAGGGGGGGAGAGGGCTGGACAGCCTCAGCTGAGAGTCTCAATGAGTTAACTGCTTGAGGAACTGATTCATTGCTGGAGACATAAACATACCTCAGACTGAGCCTGGTCTTTGGGGTCTTCAAGCATTATATTCCCCCCCTCAAAACAATTTTTTGAGACAAGCTCTCGTGTAGCCCAGGCTATGTAAACAAAGGTAACTATGAACTTCCGGTTCTCCTTAATGCCGCGACGGCAGACGTGGCCACAGCCCTGTGTAGTGTGCTGAGGACCAAACCCAAGGCTGGGTGCGTGCTGGGCCCGCACTCTACTCTCTGTAGACTGAGCTACATCGTCTGCTCAGGCATGTCCTTTCTTTTCTGCTTTTGTATCTCTTAATTTCCTAGGATGATCATTGCATTTGGTTTGACCCTTTTTCTCATGATGGTCTGAAGGGTGCTTGCGGGTTTGCCTCAGTTTTACCGACATTCCTCTTTGAGAACAAGGTGAGTGTGGACAGTGTCCCAAGGTCTTACCCAAAGTCACAGAACCCGCTCCCTTCCAGCGGCACCTTCCTAAATAAATAAATAAATAATGCACGATTTGTAGGTCAAACCTCTCTCTCTAGCTAGGCCAACCCACGCCCTGCTCTCTCGTCCACCAGTTGCTGAAGCCAATCTCCAAACCTAAGCCCCAAGCACAAACACCCAAGCTCTCCTCCTGGCCCCGCTCCTCCCTCCCCAAGGACGCTCAGCTGGTGAGCAGGCATTGTACAGTGGGAACTGCTGTGAGCTGGGTGTTGGCCTGGTGAGCTCAGAGAGACCGGCGGAGAAAGGCCACCGCAGCGTCCAGCCGAGTCTCACTCTGGTGTCTGTACCTGCGGACTTTGCTATCTTGCAATGGGAATACCGCCTTTCTTAGTGTCAAGTAATCTCATGCTCAGAAATTGTGTTCTTGGGAACCAGGGCCTGCTCCAGGTTGTCATCTCTCTTTTCCTGAAATGGGACCTGTGACTCCAGGCAGGGTTAACAGAGCTCTTCTGTCCTGAGTGTTTCACACAGAGGGGAAGTATGAAGACAGTGGGCGAAATCACACGGCTAGGCTCAACACTTCCACATCAGGTCTGGGATAATCTATTATTATTAGTTTGTTTATTTATTTATTTATTTATTATTATTATGCGTAGTTGCTGAAGGTGTCTGAAATAGTTAAAAATATAGCAGACTCTAACAGATGTCAAGAGATTCAAGCTCCTTAAAAGATGTAATTGACCTATAATTTCAAGCTTAAAACTGCAAGACTGTGAACAACGGTGTGTGTGACATCCTAATATTTAAGAGAAATGGATTCAATAAATTCCTAAGTTAAATTTAGATTTATAAGAGCCTTCGAGATGTTCTTATTAGGATTCTGTGCTTGCTTGGTCAACCATTTAAAACGCTAAAAATAAATTAAATATATTAAACCCATTAACACAGCTTAAAATATTTAAGAGTGGTTTCTGGAGATAAAAATCAATGAAAACGTGATAATAAAAATTTCTATATTTCAGGAATGAGAACATGCAATAGGCCACACATAAATGTGTCCTTAATTTGTAAGAAAGGCATAGCGCAGTGAGAGACAGAAAAGCAATCTTCGAAAGCGATGCTAGAACAATTGTGTACCATGTGCAAAAAAAGGATGAGTTCACGCTACACATGAACGTCATCTCCAGGTGGAGGTGAGGCTGCCGCAGCTGCAGATTAGGAAGCTGTCTGGTGGGGCACATAGAGAGTGTCTCCTGTGACCCTGCACTGGAGGGTTTCCTTACGATCTAGCAGGGGGTGAATTTAATTGTAAAACTTAGTTTATCAAAAGTGCCTTTCAACAATTGTGTTAATTTTTACTCCAGCATACAGAGTGACAGGTCCACTGTGCCATTTTCACACATTGCTCTTTCTTTGAACTCACCCAGGTCCTGTCTGCCCCTCCTCCTGTTCCCCTTTCTCCTCTTACAAAGCTTTCATTGCACCTGGATTCCATGAAGCTCTCCCAACTGTCCCCACTGTCCTCTCAGAAGAGCTCTTTCCTCAGTGTGCCCTTCCTAGTCTCACAGCTTCTTCACACACACATACAGCATACACACCATACACACATACACCACACACATACATGCCATACACACACCACACATACACATACCATACACACATACCATACAGATACCGCACATACTCCACACAGACATAACATACTCACACACATACACACACACCATGCACACCACTCACACATATACCAATCACATATCACACACTCACTACATACACACACACACCATACACACTCCACATACATACACATACCACACACAACATACCATACTACACACCACACCACACACACCACAGCACACACACACCACACACAGGATATCACCACACACATGCGCGCGCGCGCGCGCGCGCGCGCGCACACGCGCGCACACACACACACACACACACGCTTCACCCACGTTTGCCTTGGTCAGTTTCACTTCCTGCACTCACCAATTATCTGTAGTTCCATCTGCTTTTCTGTAAATGCTGTAGTTTCTGTTTTCTTTTCAGAAAAATGAAATTTCATTGTGCGTCTCTGCCACGTTTTCTTTACCCACTCATCGGTTGATGGAAATGGAGGCTGCTTCTGTTGTGCCCGAGTTGCGATACCCCAAAAGACCACCACCATGACCAAAACACATGAGGATCTTTTTATTATAAATCATTACAAGCTGCAGCTTGGGCTCACACCCCCAACTGCTGAAGCAGTGAGAGCCGAGAGCCTCTTGCTCAGGTTAGTTGGGTGATTTAAAGATTCCGGTCCCTCCCAACATGCCCAAAGCAGGGGCGATTCCTGCCTGGCAAGCATCTATTGGTTGAAATGCAAAACGGATGTTGCATTTTGAATTGATTGGCTATAGGAAGGTCCCCAAACCATTAATGATCTGGTGTCCCTCCCTAGAGGGATGGGCCAGTTCCCTAGCAACTGTATCCCTAGTGGGTGGGGAAAGAATGCAGTAAGGCGGTCCTTCCCCTCAGGGCATTACTGGACATGTCTCCACCTACTAGTTCAAGCCTTAAACTTTAAAATAATAGCCACCAATTTGTAATCTTTTGGTCTCTCACTTCCACTCTTTAGCTTTTGTGACTAGTACAGCAGTAAACAAGAATTTGCAAGTATCTCCACAGTGAGGCTTGGAGACATTTGGGAGAATGCTCAAGAGGTGGTTCTCCTTGGAGTGTGTAGAGAACCTTCACACCGACTTTCTCAGCAGCTGTACAAGTTTACACTCACACTAGCAATGCACTCGGACTCTCTTTTCTCCACACCCTCACCGGCCTTTGCTGTTGTTTGTTTTCTTGATAAGCACTCTGACTAGTGTGAGCCATCTCACACTAGTCATTCCACAGAGGTTTAATTTGCACTTCCCTGATGGCTGAAGGAAGTGATTAGTTATTTGTGATTCTTCCATTGAGAACTGTCTATTATGTTCATTAGCCCATTGATTGATTAGATGGTTTGATTTTTTTTTCTATTTGTTTGTTTTGGCATTTACTTTTTAAAAAGTTCTTTATATATTTAAATAGTAATCCCTTGTTGGATGTAGAGTTGGCAGATTTTTCTGCATTCTGTGTTGTCCCTTCACTCTGGTAAGCTTTTCCTTTGCCATACATAAACTTTTAATATCATGTGATCCCATTTGTCAGTTCTTGGGATTACTTTCTCTATCACTGAAATCCTTTTTGGGAAATCTTTATCTAATACTCTGTCATGAGCATTTTTTTCCCCGATTTCCATTTTGAACTAATTTTTCACAGCATCAGATGTACGGATCTAGTTTTAGTCTTCCACGTGTGCTGTCGTCTTTGCATCATTGCTGAGCAGGCAGTTGAGAAGCTCCATTTGGCCCTGGGGGGTCCTATTGAAGGCTTCTGACCCTAGAGTTGGAGGTTTTTCAGATTGTGAACGCTGACTTCTCTGAAGCTTGGCTTCTCCTGTAGTAACATCCTCTGCTCTCCCTCCTAGCTGCCCACAGGAGATGAAGACCTCTTGAACCACTCTAAGGAGGTCCTCTGACTCGAACCTTTGGCTTTAATTTGAAGATTAGTGTATTAGAACCTAGAATTTTCTCTCCTCGGTGCATCAGTGGCACTGAGCAGCGGGCCCCTAAACTAAGTTCATGGGTGCTATCTCCCCAGTAATTATCAGACTGTGAGGCTGAGACACACTGGCTGGTGTGTCTCTGTCCTTATACCATCAAATTCACCACAGACAAAACTCTCAGCAGCCCCATCCATACAGCATGCAGGAACTACCATCACCAACCTTACCACTGGTGAGGAGTGATTTGTTTTTTCCACTGACAAAATGAGACAGCTCAAGTGAGATTAAAGTATAAATGCAGGTTGATTAGGTGTAGCTCTTGGGTGAGTTCACTGGTCCCAAGGAAGGAGGACAGAGAAGTAGCCATGGAGAGGGAGACAAAGAGGAAGGGGAAGAGAAAGAGAAAGAGCTTGTGCACTAAGGGAGAGAGAAAATGCAGAGAGAGGGAGGGAACCAAATGTCTGGATTATATAGGGAAGCCCATGCCCTGGGCTGGAAAGGTCAGGGTAGAGGGTAGGGTATGCCAGCCATGCTTTCAAACAGGTAGGAACTTAGGGATGTTGGGAAAACCTGTAGGCCAGGTCCATTTTGATATATAAAATATGCACCTCAGCCACTTTGCCAGAGTCTGAAATCCAACAAGGAGGTATTCACTGCATTCTGACTCTGTGAGTGAAAAGACCTCAAGATTCCCATGCTGGAGGCAGCTGCTTAGGATTACTTCATGACCCTATTGTCTTAGGTTGAGATTTCCAGCAGCAGAGCCTGGGACGAGGACCACACTGTCAAAACCTGAGCTCTCAGAACAAAGGGTGTGTGGAAGAAGTAAGGCCTTCCTTAAAGCAGTGGTTCTCAACCTTCATAATGCTGAGACCTTTTGTTGTACCCAGATGGAGACCCCAAAAGACCACTAGAGTCGAATCCGATGCAAAACACACGAGGTTTTATTGGATACAAGCTCAATCTTGGGTTGCAGCAACCTCTCTATTAAAGCAGGGGGGCGTGACCCCCAGCTCTAGGAGAACAGGGTTTTTAAAGGGAAAAAAACCTCAAGGAGGGGCACCAAGCTTTGGGTAGGGGGTTTGCTTTAGGCCCCAAGACCATAAAGCTGTCCCACCCAGCCACTATTTGATCATGAGTAATGCCTGAAATGTGCTGATTAGCTGCTGCTAGGGGAAGGTCAATTAGCAGTCTCTGTGGTCACAAGCTAGGGGCCATCTGGGTGGGTTGCAGAGAAATGATATTTCAAAGAATGTGGTCGAGCCTGATTACTCCCTGTAGAGGCCGAACATGTCTTAATTAACCGGGTCCTTTGTGTAAATTTTTACTCAGGACTTCAATCATGCTTCCCTAAGACTAATTTTAAACTTTGAACCTCTCACCTTTAATGCAATTTGTCATGTTATAGTGACCCCAACCATAAAATTATTTTTGTCGCTATTTCATAACTGTAATTTCACTACTGTTAAGAATCATATTGTAAATACGACCCACAGGTTGAGAACCACTGGCTTAGCCCTACTTAGCAAGAAAGTGGGCTCAGCAGGGGATCCACTTTAACTGTCCTAGCCGTCATCACCATCACCACCTGCAACTCCAGCGGAATTTGAATTTAGGGCAAGGCAGCACCTCTACAATTGGGGACAATCTCTGGACAAAAAAGCAGAGATTCATTGCAACCAGGGATTTTTAAAGCAATCTCAGAGTAGTGAGACACTGGGCTCCTAAGCCCAGGAGCAGTCCTGACAACTGGGCATTACTGTCCCTCCTTCACAGCTGATATCACTGCCTGGCTCACAGATTCATTTGCAAGGAAAATGAGGCCGGAGGACTGGGATCTTGAATATAAATGGAATCCAGATATCCCAGGATGTCAGGAACTGGACTGTCTGAAGTCTGATGGGAAGTCACGGAGCTTCTGGAAAATAAATTCCATTCATGTATACAAGGATTTGTGCAAGTACGGCAGCACTTTGCTGTATCTAAATGTCTGCACCCCTCCCAGATGCCTTGGTGGAAAGCTAATCCTCCTGAGAGGTGAGTCTCAGGGAAGTGATTACTCCATGAGAGTGGAGGCCATGAGAGTAGAGCCACTGAAAGCTCAGCTCTCATCTCACATCTTAGTCCCCCTGGGATTGCAGCTGGTGCCACACCAGGCCTGGCCTAAGTAACAGATTGCCTGTCTTTGTTTCAGTTCTGGGGACTGTATCAGAGAACACTTTGTACTGAACTACTCTGCAGGCTTTTTCATTAGCACTTGTATGTGAGCATGGGTATCTACCTTCACATGTACAAGCTAAACAGTCTGCCTTCCTATTCACAGGTGCAAACACAGAAGTGTGTGTGCCACGGCGCACACCTGAAGGCAGAGGTGCCGTTCCTTGTTTGAGCTAGGATCTCTGCTGTGTCTCTGCAGTGTACGGCAGACCTGCTGGCCCACAGTGTTCACAGATTCAACCACCTCCTCTCCCCACCCATCCACTCCCAGACACGATCACACCTTTCGCATGGGTCTGACACTTAGCAAGAAGCACCTGTACGCAGTGAACCGGTTCTCTCGTTATTGCTGCTGCTCTTCCTTCTTCATCCTCCTCTCTCTTCTTTTGAGACAACTTCTCCATGGTTGTCTATGCCAACCTGCAGCTTATTTTCTTCCTGACTCAGGCCTGTAAGTAGCTGATTGTGGCTGCTCCTCACCATACCTGCTTCACAAACCCCTTTTCTATTTTCAGATCCCATTGGAGCGATGCACTCCTGATCTCAGACCCATGTTCCAGTTCTTATCACACAACAAACACAAAGTAGAGAAGATTATTGTGTGACCAGCTGGGAAGAAAGAACTTGTAGAGGTCAGAGAGGCCAGGGCAGAAGGACTGGCTAAGGGACAAGGGACATAGATTTACAAAGGGGTTGATAGGAAGCCTGATCTCTCAGAAGGAGATGTCTTTACAAGGCCTACACTTTCTTTTTTCACATTTTGAATATTATGTGTGTAGGTGTTTTGCCTACATGTGTGTCTGGGTACCACTTGAACCTCCCAGTGCTGACTCTGATGGAGCCCAGAGAAGAGTACAGGATCCCTGGAACTGGGGTTAGAAACACCATTATGGGTACTAGGGGTCAAACCTGGTGCTCCAGGAGGGCAGCCCACTAACCCATCTTTCCAGCCCCAACTGCCAGCAATTTCCTAACTGGGAGTTTATTGTTTATTTCAAACACTGTAGTTAAATTTTCCTGTCTGAACTTCATGAAGAGCCAATGAAACTGACCAATATGGGAAAAGATGAATATAGAAAAAGGCTATAGTAATATTTCAACACACAGGCAATTCCATGTTCAAGCTATTTTCATTCCTCCCTGCTATCACAAGAAAATTAGCAGCAATTAAAACTATTCTTTTTTTTCCTCTCCTGATTTCCATGCAGAGCAGGGAGTTTAAAATAGAATGTTAAGTAGCATAAGTGACACAGTAAACATCCCAGCAAGTGTTTGACAGAGATAAGTTTTAACACTTCTGCTAAAAATTGAAAAACTGTCACTTCCGTGTTAGAGCTGAAAATAGCCATTGCTTACAAGTTGTTCTTTCTGATGCAAATGCCTGTCACCCTTTGTGTTGCTAGCACCAACATGCAAACACTCCATATTAATGCATGTAGCCTTAGAACTGCCTGATGAATGGTGCTGGCTTGTTGACGATAACACATTTAATCTACTTTAAATGAATGCTCTCTCCTCAGAGACCTGACTTGATTCTCTCTTCCCTTCTGTGAATTCAATACCATACTAGTTCCACTTAGTAAATATGTATGGAGCAACTTTTAGCTAAAAATTCAGGGACCAGACAGTCCCCAGACTAGACAGGTAAACTCAGGTGACAGGCGCTGTGTAGAGTAGAATGTAACTGTGGCTACAAATATGATGATTTCATGGTGCAATCAGAGCAGAGGTACAGTAATTTTAATATATCTGATTAAAAGAAAGCTTGTTTCTAGAATGGTCTAATGTAGGGTTGGGGGAGAGGGGGCTCACATCAGGAGGCTGAGGCAGGAGGATTTTCAGAAGCTCAAAGCCAGTCTGGGCTGTAGAATAAAACCCCCAACAACAGAAGCAGATGTTAGGTGGCCGTGGAAATACTTTTGGTGGGAAGTAAAGCTACAAATCAAAGGGCTTTGATGACTTGGGCAGCTTTGTTACCTTCCAGTTCCCACCCTTTTCTCTTGGTTACTAATTATGTGCCCTCTCTCCAATTCCAATTTCTGTTAGCACCTTCCTACTTGAACTGAAGAGTAATCCCTGTCTGCCTCACAATTAAATGGTCCTGTGTGTCTACAATTTGGTCAACAAATATAAATGAAATGCTTATTTCATGACATGCAAGGGAGAGATTTGCTGTTCTTTAGTTTTCTCCTGATGGTTAGAATGCCACCATCTTGGAATCATGGAGCTGGCTCAGGTATGGAAGCCAAACACGGAAAGACAGCCATGTTCAGGATTCCGAGTCTCTTCCATCAGGCTCCTCAAACCAAACCCAAGCCATTTCCCTCAGGAATGTGTTTGGAGGGAAATGAATGCCTGTGCTGCTTAAGGTACTGTCATTGGCATGTCTGTGTTTCCTCAGTTTACGTGTCACACAGCCACAAGCTGATAAACTTAAATAGGATGAAGAGATGGGAAGTACAGGGGCCAGAAATGTAAAAGAGCTCCTCACTACCTAGAGAGCTCCTGTCTCTCAACTGAGTCACTTTCCAGGGCAACTTACCAAACCCCGGCAAGCATGCCTGCAGAGGTGGGGTCAGGGGCTTGTCGCACAGAGTAAAGGGGAGAGCTGCCTAGGCAGACACCTGATATTAACTGCTGGCTTCTACATGAAAATGAAGGCATGTGCAGTGCATCCACACAGCAGCACACACAAGAACACATATACATGCAGATATCACACAAAAAATAGTAGATTCTAGCCTTTGAGCAAGATAACTTCAACAGCCATAAAAACACATATGCGGCATCATGAACACACTTCAGTGTAGTCCCTAACTCTTGAATCTATTTTTTTAGTGTGCATTTATTTATTTATTTTTGTTTATTTGAGTTCTGTTTTGGTTTTGTCTGTTTTTTGGTTTCTTTGTGACAGGGTTTCTCTGTGTAGCCTTGGCTATCTTGGGCTTGCTTTGTAGACCAGGCTGGCCTCAAACTCAGAGATCCTCCTGCATCTGCCTTCCCAAGTCCTGGGGTTACAATTGTGCACCACTGCACCCTGCTGCTTGTTTTTGTTTTTTTTTTTTTTTTATTTTGAAACAGGATTTTTCTGTGTTGACCTGGCTGACTTGGAACTTGCCATGTAGACCAGGCTGGCCTCAAATTCAAAGATCTGCCTGCTTCTGCCTCTTGAGTTCTGAGATTAAAGGCCTGTGGCACCACCACCCAGCTCCTCTTTTTATTATTATTATTATTAAATTAAATAAAAAACTTTTTGTATGTGTGTACACTTGAATAGAAGTGTGTGCACCACATGTGATCAGGTGCCCATGAAGTCCAGAGGAGAACATTAGATCCACCAGAACTGGTGTTGTGGGTGTCAGTCGGCTGCGCCTGAGCTGACAACCAAACCCAGATTCTCCGCAAGAGCAGCAAATGCCCTTAACCACTGAGCCATCCCTCTACTCCATAACTTAATTTTATTTATTATTCTTGTGTGCATGAAGGATCTCTCTGTCACTGTGTCTCTGTGTGTGTGTATGTATGTGTATGCATGTGTGAACATGAACTGAGCATGCCACAGCTTGAGTGTGGAGGTCAGAGGACAACTCGTCTTAGTCATTTTGTCCTTCCACTCTTCTTTGTCCTTCAGGGCTATGTATGCAGACCTGGGTTCCTGAGCATATGGGTGATCCTCTTGTTTCTGTTCTCTGAGAAGCCCCGGAAGTGCTGGGGCTGGAGATGTGTGCTGTCACATCCAGTTCTTTACAGGGGTGCGAGGGTGGGAACTCAGATTATCAGGCTTACAGGCAAGGACTTGACATGCCGAGTCATCGCACAGGCCCACTCTTTTTTGCATTATCACACTATTTATTGTTGTTCATAATTTATATGCATGGTGATTTTGCCTGCATGCATATTTGTGTACCATGTATGTGCCAAACTCTTTGGCCTCCAGTCTCTTTTTCTCAATAAACTGACTGGTGCTGAAGTTATTTTCTGTGGTATAAACCAAGAAGTTGGCTGCATCTTGGTAGAGGTCACAAAAAGCCTTTAGGCAGCACAGCTATGAATGTAGACTTGTAGCTCCTGCTGTGGGAGACAGAACCAGGAAAGACAGTAAGCAGGGAATCGTGGCTGTCAGCACACTCTCCTCCAAGTGATAGTCTGCTCACCATGCCTGGAAAGGCCCAGCAAGGTGCACCTTTTAGGTCACTGTAGCAATTTGGCTGCAGAAGTGACCTAGTTTGCTTTCTGTTGCCGTGATAAACCCCATAACCAAAATCAAATTGTGGACAAAAAGATTTACTTTATCTCACAGTTCACAGCACATCGTGAAGGGAAGTCAGGGCAGGAACCTGTTACAGGAACTGAAATAGGGGCCATGGAAAAACACATCTTGCGGGCTAATTCTCCATGGCTTGTACAGCCTGCTTCCTTATACAACTCAGGACCACCTTGCCCGGGAGTGGCACTGTCTACAGTGGGCTGAACCCTCTCACATCAAGCATCAATCAAGAAGATGCCCCCCTCCCTCCCATGGACTTGCCTTCAGGCCAAACTGATGGAGACATTTTTCCCAATTGAAGTTCCTTTTCCACAGATGACCCTGACTTATATCAAGTTGACCAAAAAGCTAACCAGCACAAGTGGAGACCAGGAGTGAAACAGGGCTGTGGGGTGAAGGATTGAAGAAATATGTGGCACTCTTCGCCAGAGATGCCTATAGTCCTTGCAAGTCTCTATGTTCTCTTTTTCCCTCTCCTCTCTCGCCTCCCCGTCCACCCATCCCTACTTCTTCTGATTAGAATGACTTGCCTTGTGAAATTGTCAACATCCTCTATAGACTTTGTTTCCCTATAACAGTTTGATTACTCTTTCTTTGTTCATGCTGTTGACATAATTTAAATACATGAAGCAGGCTAGCACTTGACTGTCATACATGAAGTTTCTCTAACACCACATACAATGAGAGTCATGGTGCATAGGTGTAATGCCATCCCTTGAGATAATGGGGAAGAATTTCAGCTCATTCTTTTTCAAATTAATTAAGTTATTTATTCCTTTTACATCTCAATTGTTGACCCCTCGCTCCCATCTCCCAGTCCTACTCTCCCTCCTTGTTCCCCTTCCCCTCCCCTTCCCTCCCCCTCAAAAAAGGAGGGCTCCACCACCAACCCATCCTAGCACATCAGGTCTCAACAGGACTGAGCACATCCTCTTCCTCCATGGACTGGCAAGGCAGCCCCTCCACGGGGAAGAAATCTAAAAGCTGGCAACAGAGTCCTTGTTGAAGACAGCCCCCACTCCCCTTACTAGGGAAACCACATAAATACCAGCTACCCATTCTGTACATCTGTGTGGGGACCTAGGTCCTGTCCATACGTGGTCCTTGCTTGGTGCTTCCATCTCCATAGCCCCTTTGGGCCCAGACTTGTTTGCTCTGTTGCTCTTCTTGTGGAGGTCCTGTGCTCCCTGGATCCTTCAATCCTTCCCCCACTCCTCTGAAAGGCATCAGCATCATTCTTAACTGTCTCAAGGACCCCACCCCTCTTCTGTTAACTGATGTTAACAGACCCAGTCTTCTGTGGGTCTTCTACAGGCAACCACAGCGTCTGTGGGTTCGAGAAAGTAGTGGCCATAGCATGCCCTGAAAAGAGCATTTCCCAACACTACTGCATCCTCTGACTCTTGCATTCTTTCTGTCCCTTCTCCCATGATGTTCCCTGAGCCTTATGGGGAGTGACACAAATTTTGAATTGAGAGCTGCAAATTCAACAATTACTTATTCTTAGGCTTTTGACCAAGTATGAGTCTTTGTTAGATATTCTTAGCTATTGTTTTAAAGCTAATAGCTTTGTTAGCTATTGTCCACTACAAGAATAAAATTTCTCTAATCAAAGCTGACCACAGCAGCAGTCTATGGGCATATCATTTAGAAGGCACCGGGATGTGAAAATCATGTCCATTTAGCAAACCAGTTGCTGTAGCTTCCCAATGAGGGCCTGTGACCTCCCAGGCCATGAGCTTTTGACCCAGTGCATAGTAGCTGGCATGAATTCCCTCCTGTGGAGTAGGCCTCAAATCTGATCAAAAAGTGGTAGGCTATCCCCATAATGTATTTGCCACTATTGTATTATTGTGCTCATTTTGTCTGGTCAGCCAGCAGTGTGGTGCATAGGGTCCACAAATGTATAAGACAGTGCTGGCAATTCTTTTCCAGTACCCCACACAGCATCTGCTGAGACTGAGGACTATCTTGCAGAGACAAAGCTTCCAGTTGCACTGTTTCCTCCATGTCCTGTGACTAGAGGTCGTGGTGTCTTCAGCAATATGGTCTTCCCATCTAGCTCTGGTGGGCAATGAACAGCAGTGACAATTGTCATGTATTATAAATAACACACATGTATATGTGTATTTAGGTGTCATAAGCTCAAATTCAGCAATTACTCCTGAGGATATGACTTTGCAATTGTGCTTTGCTTTTAACTTAAAAAAGTAACTACAGACTCACAGACTCACTGTGCAGTTTAAACAGTTTAAACTCTAATGTGTCTTTCTTCCTCAGTGATAGTATCTCATATAGCTATGCAGGAGCAAAACAGGAAATTGACATTGGTAAATTACTATGAACTAAACTACAGTTACCCCTTCAACATTAAAAAATAAAAAGTTCCTGCTCATTATTATGTGTGTAGGTGAGACTTTAATGAAAGTCTATTAAATGTACAAAGATGAAGTGAAGCAAGGGGGTGGCGCTGACGCTCTCAGCAGCCATCGCACAAAGCTTTCCTCATGCAGGCTGCTGCCGACAGAAGCTGGAGTGGCCAGGGAGGCCACAGCTAGTGTTAGAAGCCTGGTGTTACCTGGAGAGAGTAGAGCGATTCCAGCCTTCACCTGATTTTTGCCCCTTGGTGTTCCATTAACACCTGCTAGGGCTCAGAGCAGCAGGCAGAATGGCAGAACAGAGCTGGGATAGCAGAGAATGTCTAAGCTAGTGCCAAGGTTAATGTGTAGCTCTGCCAAGCTCTTTCATTTTGCCAATAGAGCCTAAAGTCATTATGCTGAAAATTAATCTGGCGAGGGCTTTAGATGGTCTTGAAATCTGTCTTTTGTGCCACCATCGAAGCGTGTGGCTCACCCACCTGACGGCCACCGTTAATCTTCATTCTTTCCCCAATGGAACATTGCCCTATAAATGATTGTGCTAGCAAAACAGACTCAAATTTCAATAAAAGTGACATAGGGGAACCTGTCACATTCTCACTCTGTTACTCACACATTTTCTCTGTGTTAGTCAACCTCTTAAAGTGTTCTGAGTCATGGGAACTCATGGCCCAGCTACTGAAAATGCAATTCAGCTGTTCCAAGGGGGAAATCAGATAAGGGGTTAATCTGTTATTCAAACAATAAGAGGAAAAAAATAGCACAAAGAGACAAAAAGCTCAATATCACCAATGCCCTTCACTCAAAAAGTCGGTAGATTTTAACTCAGAGAGTCAAGGCTTTAAAAACCTCGGTGATTACACCATTGCCTTTCAGCATGACTCAAATGCGAAGCAGACATCTGCTGTTTAGAATATATTTAGCCATCCTTCTCACCTACACACGAGTGTTTATACCGAGAGCCATGGGACCTTTTAAACAGCCTTTACCCCAAGCATGCTTGGGAATGTGTCAGTCCCCAGAGTGCCTTCCTGCAGTGTCCACAGGCCCCTGTGTACAATCCTGTGCTTCTTTCGTTCAGAGAGGTCCCTGATTCCAGAACACTCCAAGGAGCATTCCTCACTCTTCTGTCTTCTGGTGATTCCTACTGGCTTTGACCTCACCAAGGGATAAACTCATTGCATTCCCTTAAAACTTAACTTGCAGCTGGGTTGTGGTGGCACACACCATTGATCCCAGCACTTGGGAGATAGAGGGAGGGGGATCTTTGTGAGTTCGAGGCCAACCTGGTCTACAGAGTGAGCTACAAGGCTACACAAAGAAACCTTGTCTCAAAACAAACCCTTAACTCTGCTTAGGAAACAAGAATGACTGTTATAATAGGCAAGACTTGTGAAGTAGTTCTTCAACTTTTTCGTTTATTGTAAGATTTTTAGAGTTATAGGCATGTGAAAGAACTTAGGAGGTCTAAAATGATGTGATGTATGGGACTAGAACAGACAGGTATGAGGGAATTTACTGGCCTTGTCTATTTGACCTTAAGGATTTTTTAAACACTTTTGTATGTTTGGTATTTTCCCATAATACTTTTTAAAATTTAAACCCAGTACACTTATTTTTTATAGGTAGAAAAGCCTGTTAAGAAAGAACATGTGCTTATGATTATGGCTAACGTGGTAATGATAATACTTGTAGAATTAGCAATGTTACTAAGCTCAGCAAGGCTCTTTCTCATTTCACCATGCATGTAAGAATTAGAAAGATAATGACTGTGTAGGAAAAGGCAGGTTAAATCTTATTTTTTAGTGAAAGTTTTTAGTTATGAAAAACAGAGCCAAGAAAAATGATAATGGCTGAACTTCTAAGCTCTGTCTTAAGTGGTCTGTATTAATCATTGAATTTTCATAGCTCCTACATGATGTATCTTATTGGTATGTGATCCTACTGGTGGTACCTTTGTGTGTGTGTGTGTGTGTGTGTGTGTGTGTGTGTGTGTGTGTGTGGTGTAGGTTTCAAGCCTTCAAGAGGTGGAGCCTAGCTAGAGGAAGTGCGTCAGGGACAGATGAGCTTGGACAGTTATAGTCTGGTCTGCTTCCGGCCTGGGCCCTTTCTGCTTTCTGGTCTACTCAGAGGTGGGCAAACAATGGTTTCACACCATGATGGACTGAATCCCCTCAAACCATGAGCCAAAGAAAATCCTTCAATTTTCAGTCGCTTTTGTCAATAATTTGGTCACAGTGATGATAAAAGAAATCAATACAGCTATCCTACAGTGCAGACTTTCTGCACATCTTGACATTTCTGAAATCAGGATACATCTCTCCACTGCCAGCATAATTCAAGCATCAATCTGGATTGACATTTAATGTTTTCAGAGATTGTCATTTTGAAAAATATTTATATACATACACACGCATATATTTGTGTGAATATGTGTTCCCATGTATGGTATGTATAGAGATCAGTAGACTATTTTGTTGGGTTGGTTCTTGCCTTCTACCTTCATGTGAGTTCCTGGGATCCAACTCAGGTTGCCAGGCTTTTGAGGTTCATGATTTCAGGGGATTCAGTCCATGGTTTCTTAGTCCTGTTGCTTTGAGTCTGAGGTGGCATAGAGTTTCATGGTGGTGGGAGCATGTGGCAGAGACCACTTACTTAATGGCTGTCACATAGTACAGGGAGAGACAGGAAGGGAATAGGGTAAGAGATGTCTTTAGCCATGGCCCACTTACTCCAGACTAGGCCTTATCTCCACGGTTGGGCAGCATGCTTCCCAATAGTCCAAGCAAATTTCAAACCCATCAATGGATCAAACCTTTGATTCAGTCATTGCCCTCATGATCTAACCCTCTTGCACACACCCTCAGAGACTTTCCCAGAGGTGTGCTTTTCTAGTCTTGGAGCTGCCTCTAAAGTTAGTTAAGTTGACAGCTAAGACTACCATCGCATAAGCTTGGATTAGGACCATATGGTGTTCCCAATGAGAAAATATGGATGAAACTAGGCATGCCTAAGAGCAGATTTGAGAAAGAATTTCTCCTCAAAATCCCCCCCACTCCGGCTGATAAGCATCTTGATCCATTATGGCAATAGCAACAACCAAATGTTTGATGACAAACAGAGCTGTCTTAAAACATTTCTTTCATCACACAGATTTACGTTTGCTTGTCATAAGCACACTCATGCTTCCCTTCCTGATGAGTGCAAACTCAAAGCTGGGCTCTCTCTCTTGTTGGATGGTAGCGTGATACTGTGCTACACCCCCTGAGGACCCTTCATATGCACTCAAAACCTGTCCTGCATCCAGATCCTGTTCACATAATTGTGAAGGCAGTCATGGACGGGAAACTGAAAATCAGGTTAGAAGAAACAGATGAGATCATGCCACACAACTCAGCACCTACCACCAAGCAACCGGAATGGCAGCATCATAGAGTAGTCAGAAATTGTGTCAAAGACACGATTCTGAGATTCTGGGAAGCAAAGAGAAATGTTATCTTTTGCTTCATTAGTATTTAAAAATGCAAAATGGCATATTCACTAGTAACATCACAGTAATAAAATGTGTTTTCAAACCTAAAAATGACTGGGACAGACAAGTTTTTTTTTTATTTCCTGTATGGTGGGTTTATTTTTTTCTACCCTTTTATCTTCTTTGTATAAAAGTCTTCTGTCAGAGCCCTTCTATGTAGATATATTTCTTAATATTATATGAAGGAGAGGAACATCTTGTTATGAATTATGTATATAGTTAAATAAAATACATTAATATTCCCACTTTACAGATTAGGAAATTTAAACACAGACACACACAGAGATCAGTTAACTTGGCCAAATGCCCCAAAGCAACATGTCTTGGTATGGTTGATATTAAAGACTGGGTTTCCCATAAGCAGGAGCTGAGAGAGTCTGAAATGGCAGCTGCTTATTAGGTATCATCACCCAGGATTGGGAGTGTCAGAAGCAGGATAGGCCAGAGCGAGAAGCCAAGCTGTGGTACAGGCACAGAACCTCAGTCCGACTGTCAAGGGGTGCTGAGGCAAACAGTGCTCATCAGAGCCATGCTGCTGAAGTGGCGCAGAACACCGGCTGCCTGGGGATGTCATACTTGCAGGTGAAGTGGCTCTCTGTGGCTGACTCAGACCTGTGCATGCACAGCTGAAACTGCCAGCTGCCTGCATTTCTATCGGTCAGACATCAGTTCTCTCCTAGGGAAGGAAACAAAAGCTGAATAATACAATGCCTGTTTAAAAACAAAACAAAACAAAACAAACAAACAAAAACCAAGTTGAATGGATGGTTCAAGTTAAGCAGTCTGGTTCCAGAGCTCACACTTTGTGTGTGTGTGTGTGTGTATATGTGTGTGTTTGTGTGTGCGCACGTGCATGTGTGTTTAGGATATTCAAAAGTATAAGTTAATTATACAAAATAACAGGCTTTATTAGGACACCATGGAACATGTATATAATGTATTTTGTTTTCATTCACCCTATCACCCTCTCCTGTCCCCTTCCTCCTCCTGCTAATCCAGTCTATCTTCCTAACCAGTTCCTCCTCCTGCCCCATTCCCACCCCACCCCTTGTCTCAACACAAAAAAAGCTCATCAGAGTTATTCACATAAATATTGATGATTTAGAAGTGGCTACATCATTGAGGAAAATGTCCCTCCCTCCACCAGTAAGCATTAACTGTTTCTAACTCTTCAGTTGGGACACAGCTTTCTGAGTCTCTCCACCCTCCAGCATGGGCTCAGTATTGGTAACCACAGCTGCTAAGTTTAAGAGAGCAACAATCATACAAGTCCCAGACTCAGATTTCTGACGGCCTTTGATGCCAGGCTGGAACTTAGACAGAGCAACTGATCTTTCTTCCCCTTTGCCACAGTTTTCCATGTAGCATAGGCTAGAACTTGGGATTTCATGAATGCTAAGCCAGCATTCTGAGCAACATTGAACTGTGCATCCTATCTCCAGCCTTCACTCTGTTTCATCATATCCCCTTAAATCAGTTTCTCATTTGAAGACTTACGATGTTTTGTGGTGACAATAGTCTAATTCTGCATTTTCTTAAGGATCATGGGAAGACACTTGGCAAGGTGTGTCCCACAAATTCACAGGAGCAAAGAAGTGATCTTTTCATCTGAGGAGTATATAAAAGGGAAAAAGTAACACAATTAAACTCATAGAACTTCAGCAGGGGATGAAGTGGATGATGGGAAGAAGAAAGAGAAAAAAGCCAGTGCTCAAACATAATGTAAGGCCTTCTGGTGTAGAAGTGCATCTTTCTAAACTAGAGGCAGGGGTTCACCTAAATTGAACAAAATATATGAATGTAAAGATGTTTCACCTATTTGTAAAAATGACACTGAGAATAAATTACTCCCATTCAAAATCCACTTAAGAAAGATCTGACTTCTCTGCACTGGAGGTTATTCTTGGATCCTTTATCAGTCTGTAAGAACATGGACTTTTTCTGGTGGTGGCACACTCCTTCAATCCTAGCACATGGGAGGCAGAGGCAGGCAGATCTTCATGAATTAGGGGCATGCCTGGTCTACAGAGTGAGTTCCAGGACATCCAAGGCTACACAAAGAAACCCTGACTCAGAAAAAAACAAAAAGAACACAAACTTTTGTTCTGACCTTGAGGGCTGAACGCTACATAAAAGAAAAGGCATGGCTTATTCATTACAGTATGTCTATATTTTTCTGTTCAGGTGTTAAAGAATATATTAATTGTGCATGGCAGTGAGTTTCATTATGACATTTCCATAAATGTGCAAAACATACTTTGATCATCTCCCCCCTCACACCCTAGCCCTACTGTTTTGCTTTGATCAGTTCTCAAGAGGACCACAGTATTGCAAAAAGAAGTTTCCAGAAATGAGCACTGAGCAACAGTCTCCTTGAACACTTCAGCATCTGCTTAGGCAAAGTCACATCTACAGGAAAATCATTTTCTTTTAAGAGCCACTGAGCAGATAAACCATGATGTCTCCAGGTGAGAATTTAATTTTTTTTTTTTTCATTTCACAGTGAACATTTTTTTTTATGTAGAGAGCTGCGGAATGCTGCGCCTTAAAGATGGAGCTGGTTTCTGCCTTCCACCTTCCTGATGGTGAGTGCTCTCTGTCACGAACAATTCCACATTTGGCTAAGGCCGAAGATCTGGCTTGCTTCCATGTATGTGGACCTATCTGCATTGCCCACATGGCACACTGGGGTTGGCTACCCAGAGGCTATTTAAGCTGTGGGCTGGCTTTCCCCAGGGTCAGATGATTGTTCAAGGTTCCTGAATAAACTGCATTGAAAAAAAAAATCCCTCTGTTTCCCCCAAGAAAAAAGCAGGCCCCCAGGGACAACTGAACTCAGCGCTACAAGATACAATAAGACCAGACACAAACCCTCACATCAAGACTGGGTGAGGCAACCCAGCAGAAAAGGGTCCCAAGAGCAGGCAAGCGACTCAGAGGCACCCCCATTCCCACTGTCAAGAGTCCCCCCAAAATAACAAGTCAACAATATCATATATGTGAAAGACTTAACACAAACCTTTGCAGGCTCTGCAGTTATCCCTTCATTCTCTGAGGGCCCCCTAGCCCTGATGAGTTAATTCCACTCTCCTGGTGTCCTAAAGCCCCTCTCGCTCTCAGAATTCCTCCTCCTCCTCCAAGTTCCCTGAGCTCTGAAGAGACCTGATGGAGACCTCCAACCTCCACTCTTTCTCCACGTAATGTTTGGCGGTGGGTCCACAGAGAACTTGTGTTTTGTTTGTCTGCTGGAGCAACCAGAACATGTTCAGCTTCAGATATATTACAATGTACAAGTGCACCAGGAGAATATTTTATTGAAGTTCTTGTTAACATAAAAATAAAACAGTATCATCTGCCATACCATAAGCAATGATGACATTTAACCAACACAAAAATAATACAATGTTCTCCATTAATTTTCTAACTTTTATATGAATCACACATAAGAAAATAAATGAGCTTAAAGAAAAATGCCTTTCTTTTTCTTTATTGTTTTGAGATTTGTTTATTTTTATTTGCTATGTATGGACGTTTGCCTGCATGCGTGTCTGTGCACTCTATGTGCAGTGCCACAGAGCCCAGAAGAGACATCAGATTCCCTGAGAGCTGGAGTCGGATAACAGGGAGCCAGTATGTAGGTGCTGGGAATCACACTCAGCTCCTCTTAAAGAGCAGCCAGTTCATTTCTTGGTTGGATAATTTGGTTTGGAGTATTTCATTTTTGAAGTTCTTTATATATTTCAGATATTGTCTGATGTGGTAGTTGGCAAATTATTTTCACATTCTGTCTATGGATCATTCACTTTGCTGTGCAGAAGTTTCTTCATTTTTTGTAACTGTCAAATTCTGATATTTCTTATGCTATTACAGTTGGATTCTTAAAGGTTTTGCATATGTTTACATCTTGAAGTGCTTTCCTCAAGCAGTTTCAAAGTTTCAGGTCTTACATTTAGATTTTTGAATAGGTGTGTGTTTGTGTGTGTGTGTTTGTGTATGAGAGAGAGAGAAAGAAAGAGAGAACAGCATGATATGGACCTAGTTTCATTCTTTTAAACATGAATATACAATTTTCCCAGAACCATCTATTCAAAAATCTTTTTTTCCAATGTAAATTTTTGATACCTTTTGTCAAAAATTAAGTAGCTGTGGCTGTGCTTAGAAGAATAGAAGAATCTGGGTTATTCTTCTGTGTCACTGCTGTGTATGTCTGCCTTTGTGCCAGGGCAAGGCTCCTTCTACGGCTGTATGTGCTATAGCTTGGATCAGGAACCGCTACACTGCCACCATCACTCTTTCAGCTTAGGGCTGCTTTGGCTTTTTAGAGACTTTTGTGCTTCCACATGAATTTTAGCATTGGTTGCTTTCTAGTTCTGTGAAGAACACCATTAAAATTTTGATAACAATTGCATTGAACCAGTAGATCACTTAAAATAATATAGCCATTTTTGTAATATTAATGTTAATTTTGCTGATTCATGAAGCCTGGAAAGTCTTTCCATCTTTTAGTGTTTCCTATTTCTTTCTTAAGTGTCTCAAAGTTTCATTATCTAAATCTTTTATGCCTTTGATTAGGTTTATTCATTATGTGTGTGTAGTATATTTCAGTAATTAATTTAATTTAATGTGCATTAGTGTGAAGCTGTCAGATTCCTTAGAATTGGGGTTACAAACAGTTGTGAGCTACCATGTGAGTGCTGGGAAGCTGGGAATTGAACCCAGTCCTTTGGAAGAGCAGACAGTGTTCTTACCCACTGAACTGTCTCTCCAGCCCTGTGTGTGTGTGTGTGTGTGTGTGTGTGTGTGTGTGTGTGTGTGTGTGCATGTGTTTTAAGGCAGTTGTGAATGGGTTATTTTCCCGCTTGCAAGTCTGGTTTTGGTAAATAGAAAGACTCCTAAATTTTGCATGTTGATTTTAGGCCTCAATGCTTTGATGAAAGGGCTTGTCATACCTAAAAGTCTTTTAAGTTATTTTAGGTATAGCATCAGATCATATGAAAATAGGTATAATTTTATTTTTTTCCTATTTGGATTTTTAAAATTCTCTTTTCTTTCTTACTGTAATACCTAATACTGAACACTATCTTAAATAAAAGTAAAGAGAGTGGGCACTCTCATCTTCAGATTTTAGGGAAAATGCAGTTCACCTTTCTTCATTTAGTATAATGTTGGATGTAGGTTGTTCATATGATGTCTTTATTATGTTGAAATACATTCCTCCTATTCACAGTGTCTTTAGCTCTTTTGTCATGATGGGATGTTAAGATTTGTCAGTACTCATTTCTGAGTCTACCAAGATAATCATGTGATTTCCATACTTATGTCTATTTATATGCTGCATTACATTTTTTGATTGGTGTGTGTTGAACCAATCTTGCACACCTAGGATGAAACCAACTTAGCCATGCTGTGTTCTTTTTTGAGTGTTTGTGTGTGCGTGTGTGTTATATGAATGCGTGCACTGATGTTCATTCATGCCCATGTGTGCACATGCAGAGACCAGAGGACATTGTTGAATGTCATCACCTATCATTCTGTACCTTCTCTTGAAACAGGGTCTCTCACAGCACCTAGAGCTTGTATTTGGGCTGGGTTAGTTGGCTGCAGAGATCTGCCTGCCTCTTCTCCTCAATTAACTGTGTAACTGAATTTGGTCTATAAGTATTATATTGAGATTTTTGTTTGTTTGTTTGTTTGTTTGTTTGAAACATGGTTTCACTGTGCAGCCCTGGCTGTCCCAGAACAAATAAACAGAAAGTTATCTGTTGTTTCCAAGAAACACACCTTATTGGCAAAGGCTCCTGGAAACTGAGAGTCAAATGACAGAAGTTAACTTATCAAGTCAAGGGAAGCACAAGTCAAGGTTGTACCTAGTCTGATATCTGATAGAGCAGGCTTCAAACCAAGACTAATCAGAAGATATTAAAAGGCCACTAAATATTAATCAAGGAAAAAATCCATTCAGAAGATAAAATAATTACAACTATATGCACCAAATTTTTGAGTTCCTGATTTCCTAAAATACTTTAAAGCATAGCTACCTTTATGCTTTGGTATATGATATGATTGGTATGTGATTATGATTGGTCCTGATACAATAACATAGAGTAAATTCAATACCTCACTCCCGTCTTTAGTTAGGTGGTTCCAAACCAAAGTCAACACAGAAACTTGAGAGCCAAATCACAACATACATCAACTAGATTTAACAAGCAGCTTCTAAATGTTCTAACACAGAACCTTCTGTTAAAACTAAGCTCTTTATTGTCCATAAAGCAAGCCTTAACAAATATAAACAAGCTGAAATAACTTCTTGTGTATTATCAGATCATACTAAAGTAAAACTAAAGATTAACAACAAGAGAAACCACAGAACAGACCCAAAAAAAAAAAAAAAAAAAAAAAAGCTGGGAACTGAAGAACCTGCCTTTGAGTGAACTATGGGCTATTGAATGATGCCAGCAAAGAAATGTTTAAAATTCCTGGAATCAAATAAAAGTGATAACACAGCTTATCAGGAGCTCTATGACACAGCTAAGGCATTTCTCAGAGGAATGTTTGAACTGTGAGTGCTTACACTAAAAAAGCAGAAATCACAGGCTGGAGTGGTAGCTTAGTGGTTACAAACATCTGCTGCTCTTACAAAGGATTGAGGGCTGTTCCCAGCACTCACATGGTAGCGTGGTAGCTCACAACCATCTGTAAGTACAGTTCCTGGGATCTACCAGCCTTTCCTGGTTTCCATTGACCCTGCATGCACAGGAGGCACAAGCATGCTGGCAAGGACATAACAATAAATGAATAAATGAATAAAGAAATCAATCTTAGAAGAAGTAGAGATCTAGCCAGGCACTTGACAAGCAGAGGCAGGCAGGTCTCTGTGGACTCAAGGCCAGCCTGGTTTCAGAAGAAGTTACAGGGCTTGTGTGTGTGTGTGTGTGTGTGAGAGAGAGAGAGATCTTAAATAGCTAATCAATTATGTCTTAGAAAACCAAAAACAAGCCAAACATCAAACCAATGGGTGTCAATAAATAATAAAGATCAGGGCCTGTGAATGTCTCAGATGAGAAATGTACTTGCTGCCAAGTCAGACTTCTAGAGTTCAATCCCTGGGACCTACTCAATGCCCTGGCCACATGCTCAGATATGTATACATACTACTAAGTAAATAAATGGGAAAATTGAAGATTAATAAAGGTCAGGGTAAAAGTTAATGAAATGGAGCCTATGTAAACAGAGTATAGAATTGATCAAACAAAAAGCTGATTATTTGGAAAGAGAAAATGAGAATGCCAAACCCCTAGCAAGACTAAGAGAGAGAGAAAAAGAGAGAGAGAGAGAGAATGCTCAAGTGAATAAAATTAGAGATGAAAAATGGCTATTCCAAAAGACTCCAATGAAATCCATACACTTTGAAAACATAACCCTTCAAAACCTGGCAAACCTAGTAGAAATGATTACATGCCTAAACACATAGCCTACCAAAATTAAATTGAGGCATAACTAAACAGATCCATAATAAATATTAAGACAAAAACTATTCTATGATTAAAGGTCTAGCCACAAAAAAATAGAAGGAAAGGAAGGAAGGAAGGAAGGAAGGAAGGAAGGAAGGAAGGAAGGAAGGAAGGAAGAGAGGGAGGGGGGAGGGAGGGGGAGGGAGGGAAGGAGGGAGGGAGGGAGGTAGGAAGGGACGAAGGGAGGAAGGGAGGAAGGAAAGGAAAAAGATGAGTCCTAGGATTCTAATTCTATCATACTTCTAAGGGAGAGAAATCCTTGTCCTTCTCAAACTGCTCTACAAACTAGGACCTTGTCCTTCTCAAACTGCTCTACAAACTAGCTAGAGTTTAATGAATGGAGCGTTTCAGTCAGGAAGATGAAAAAATTCTAGAGATGTGCAATCATTGAGGATTATACAACAGTGTGAATGTATTTGGTGTCACTTAACTGTACATCTTAAAATGGTTGCAGTGTAAAGTTTATGTTGTACATATTTTAATTACAGTTTAAAAAACAAAAACAAACAAACAAAAAACAGATTGTCTTCAGGGAGTTCTAAAACCAGCCTGGAAGAAAAGTGGAAGTTCACGATGACTACATGGAGCAGGGATGCATAATTCCTCCTTAGCCAAAAGCTGTGCAGGTTCTGTGTCCAGTTTAGATGGCTAGACCCTCCAACCGGAAGCATCAGTGTGTCAGGAGGCACACCAGCAGTGTCTCGGACTCATCTGCTCAACTGCCTGCTTGACAACTCGACAAACTGAAAGTGTCAAAAATAAGATTCTTCAGCTGAGGGTACAGCTCAGTTGGTATGGGGCTTCCATTGCATGTATTGTTGTGCAGTATTCACCAGCAAAGACTGCTCAGACCTGGGTTTAAGCCAGTAGAAAGTCTTTGCTAATGACTACTGTGTGTGTTTGGGATCCCAGTGTAGTACTGAGTCTTTCTCAGGATGAGTTTTTAAGCACAAAAACCATGTTCTGGGTTGACATACTTCAGTTAACAAGAACAGTAACCCAAAAGCAGAACTTCAGAAGCCAAAAAGCAAGGTTAATACATTTAGAAACTTTCCCTTAACTCTGATGAATTAGGCCTTTGTTTTAATTTTGATAGGTGGTGCTGTCTATGTGCTGAGTTCTGTAGCCCAATTGGCATTTCCATCACGGAGTCAGTTGTGCTAAAGTCTGCTTTAAAGGAAGCCTAATAATGTCTGAGGCCCTGTTACATATATGAAGCTCTGGGTTGGATTGTCCACATAGAATCAGGCATAATGGTATGTGCCTGTAATCTTAGCACTCCAGAAAATTGTGCCAGAACCATGAGAAGTTCAAGGTCATTCTTGGTGGACAGTAAGTTTAAGGCCAGTTTGTGATACATGAGACGGTTCTTCTAAAAGGCGGAATGGGTTGGAGCATGAATTTTGTATGCTTTTGTATGGGCATGTGAGTATGGGCGCATGTACACATATGTGCCTGCTTGTAGACAGTGAGTGTCTTCCTTCTTTACTCTCTACGTTAGTTTTTTAGTCTCTTGCTGAACATAAAGCTCATTAATTGGCTAAAATGACTGGCTGGTGAACTCCAGGAATCTACCTGTCTCTACTCCTACCCCCATGCCACTGACTCCTCCATCCTGTGCTGGGTTAACAGAAGCCAGCCATGGTGCCAAGCTTTCTAATATGTGCCCTATGGATCCAAACCCAGGTCCTCATGCTTTCATGGCAGATATTGCATTGACTAACCCATCTTCTGAGATTCTACCCCTACACAAACACACCAATGGACTTTTTACACTCTCACATCCCCTGTTCCCACATTCTTACAATTTTTGAGGTGGTCTCCCCAACTCTGCATAGGGGCCCTTTTTCAACCAGTTGCTCCGAGCAAATTTTGACTCATTTTTTTATTCTCCTTTCTCATGTTTCCATCCTTTTGCCAGTGAGTCTGCCTCTTGTGAATGCGGCCAGACCTCTCGCTTGCTCCACTGCCATGGTTTCCTATGAGTCAGGATTTTCCAGAGAAGTAGAACCAATAGGAGATACAAAGAACTGCCTTATACATATGCCTTGCACATTGTAAGGAATTGGCTCATCATGCATTTATGAAAGCTAGGAAGCCCCAAGAGCTTAGGTCAACAGACTGGAGACCTGGAAAATGTAATCGGTCAGTTCCAAGCTGATTCTGAAGGCCAGAAGAACAGAAAAGCCAATGGAGACATTCCACCTAAGTCAAAAGTCAAGAGAATTCCAAGGTCTCATTTCAAGGACAGGCAGACAAAGGAATTGACCCTTAGGCTTTTTGTTTGCTTAAGGCCTTCAGGAGTTGGTATAAGGTTCAGTTGTATTGGGAAGGGCAATTTGCTTTACTGAAGCTACCAATTCAAATTTAATCCTATCTGAAGATCACCCTAACGCTCATTCCTAGAATAGTGTTTGGGCACTCTGTGACCCAGTCAAGTTGAGACAGAAAATTATGCCATGTGCTCCTCTTTATTTCTATCTATCCTCAACAGAACTGTGGAGGGTGGAAAATCTATGTCATGTATCCTTTCTGCTAGGAATTCTTTGTTCCACATCTCAGCGGAAAGCAAATTGAGACCATGAAGGCCTGCACGCCCTCTTCTTTATCCTTAGCGCGCCCCGGTTCTCTACCCTTTGCACCCCACCTGCACTGACGGTTTCTAGGAAGGCAAGCACGCTCCAGCATCAGGGTCTTCACACCTGTACCTTCCAGATCCCAGTGGTCCCCATCAGAGTGGCTCAGATACTGCTTCCTCCCTCAGAACATACAGCACCCCTTATCCTTGTTTTAGTTCCTTTTCAAATAATCAGTGCTGGGCTTGTGGGTCTGCCATACTTAAGGCCCAGCTTTTACATGCCAGCACAAGTTTAAAAACTATTCTTAGAACAGGTTTAGATTTCCACACACAGAGAAATTGCAAAACTGGTGCTACTCCATCTATTCTGCTCTAGGTTTCCCTTCTATCAAGATCTGACGTTAAGGTGACAGAGTCATCCTGACTGACAAGCCAGTTTTCACACTTCATTGATAACCAAAGGCACACTCCAGTCACATCACCTTAGTGTTGGTTCTCATTTTCAGAGATTTATTTATTTTTATTTCATACGTATGAATGTTTTCCCCTCAGGTACCCTATGTACATCATGGGTGTGTATGGTACTCACACCAGGAGGTCAGGAGAGGCATTGGATCCCCAGAACTGGAGTTATGGAGCCACCATGTTGGTGCTGTGAACCAAACTCAGATCATATGCAAAAACACCAAGTGCCAGGCCATCCCCTAGCCCCTTGTTTTTGTTTAACTCCGTTTATCACCTCCTATCCTCCTGCTTTTGCCACCACTACTACCATCACTGCCCTCACCCCTCAAGATCTCCTTTAAGATCTTCTGAGCCCCTTCTTCTGTGGCAGTTTAATTTTTTTCCTTTGTTTTATGACCTTTCAACAGCTGTAGGTTATTGCTCACGCATTTGGGGGAGGGGGTTGTGTGTGCGAGTGGGTTTGTACTTGTTAAGGCCAGAGGCGACCTCAGACTCGTTGTCAGGAATACCATTCGCCTACTTTGAAACCAGGGCTCTCATTGGTGGGAACTCACCCACGATTGAAGTTTGGCTGGCCAGGGAACCCAAGGCTTGGCATGGCTCAGCAGGCACAATATTTCTATGTGGGTTCTGGTCTCAAGCTAAAGAATAGTCACTCCCCCCACCCCCTAGCCACCTCCCTGGCTCGTAGCTAGGGCTTTTTAAGGGGTGTCAGGCTGTTGGAGTTCATTGGTGTTCCCTCATGAGAAGCCTAGGGAAAGCCTGGAGGAGACAGACTCCAGCAGTGAAGTACCATCTCCACCAGCGTTTTAAGAGTATACATCAGTGGTCTTCCTGACCTTGAGCGCTGGGTGAAGGTCTGCGGGCCAGGTCTGCGTAGTAAAAGCTGTTCTTTCTCCCTCCTTTCCCTAATGTCCTTTGTTGGGAACAGGCACTCCGCGCAGTACTTAAGAGTGCCGAGACACTCTAAAGAAAGGAGTTTCCGCCTCGGTTCTTTGAAATTGCTCTGCCTGGGAGGTTTTTCATTCTGGCCTCCGCATTTGTGGATCTACCCCATCGGTCATCTACTCACATTAGATTGTTAACTCTGGGTTATCATCCAGTGTTACCTTGTTCCTCAAATTCTTTCGTTTTGGGGCACCAGGAGCTTTTTTGGTGGCTTCCTAGTATTGATGCACGAATCATTTTTCTTTTTTGATTCTTGGTCTTCGCTTTGTTTGTCAAGAGCTTCCCACCTTCTCGGCAAAAGCCCCTTTTCTATTCCGGAGTCTCTAGTAGGGTGCCAAGCACTGAGGTAGTAGCAATACTCCTGCGGGTGCCCCACTGACAGCAGGCGGAAAGGGGCTGGCGGAAGGCGGGGCTCAGTGTCTCCGGTTCAGCCGTGGCACGGGTCCCCTCTGGAGCAGCCACACCCACGCTCAGAAACGGTTATTAGAGTCCTACCCTCGGAAATGCTCTGGACTGCAAATTTCGCCGGCGTGGAGGGATTTCCCCGGGGAAAGTCCAGCGGATCCCGCCCCACCCATCTCTCCATCCCAAAGCGCGGGGGTAAGAGGGAGGAACTTCCCAGGTGGTCCACGCCATCGCCCGCAGCAGGGGGGTGGCCCACGGACGGGGAAGGAGGCTCGTGTCTAGTTTTCAGCATCCCGCAGCGTGGCGACTCCGCTGGTGGCGGGAAGCGGCGCGCCCAGCTGAGGGCGTCCCCGGGGCGGGGCCTGGTCCCCAGCTGTGCAGCCTCTGCTCGGCGGGGAGGAACCCGCGGCGCCCAGATGCGGCTGGGGTGGCGCAGGGCTCGGACCCCGGCTGAGAAGCGCACCCAGGGCCAGCGAGAAGCGCGGGGAGCAGGGCGGCGGGGATAGGCGCACCCGGTTTCCTCCGGGCGTCCTGGATCAGCGCCCCTCCGGATCACGGTTCGTTTTGTCCGGCGAGTCCGTTTGGCTCTAACTTTTCCGGCGGGGCTGGCTGGGTTAGGGGACCGCGCTAGCCCAGAGTTTGGGATGCTGCGCAGCAGCAGGTGGGTTTGGGGTGTGGTTCTCTCTGCGCCTCTACGTACCTTCAGGAGGCGTCTTTGGGTTTCTCACCTAGAGCAGAAAGCTTTTTAAATGTTTGAGAATATAATGCTTTTTCAGAAGACTTCAGAGATGACCAATACAGTCTGACTTTATAAAGCTAGCCGAGGTACTTTTGTTTTAAGTGGAGAGGTTGAGTTTTGTTTCACTTTGTTTCATTTAATGGAGTTTGGTCGCCACTTTCTCAAACACATCAGAATGGGTACTTCTCCCATTCTCCCATACTCGAACTTGACAGTATGACTCAGGAGCCAGGAAATACAAGAACATTGATACCGCCTTGAAACAGCTCCCACAGCCCATTTTGAGGAGTTGGTTTTAGGAGAGCTATCAGGTGGCTTTGCTTAGAGAACCACAGCTCGGAATTCTGTTGGCTTTTTGGCCTTTACGAACACCAGCTGAGATCTGCGTTTTACTTCCTGTGGCCCTCTCACACTTGTTCGAGCCATTTCTCAGCAGAGGGAGGAGCTGTTGTTTCTACACAGGTATCCAAAAATGAGTCACAGGGCTGCTCTAATTGCGAGACTTTAAGAAGCTTTTGAAAAGTGAGTTTGGAGCCCTGTGCTTAGAATACAACCGGAGACAAGACTGGTGCTGTCAAACCGGGGCAGGCGACCTAGGAAGTAACTATTCAAGTTTTCGGTTTCCTCGAGCGCCTGATGGGTCAACATGCCAGCTGGGGTCACTAGGCTGATCTGAGATAACCCTTAAAATCTTTCCCGCAGAGGCTCGAGAGGAAATTCATTTCATCACTCAATAACCATTTTGCTGTTATTTTCACTGATTGGTAGAAGTAGAAAATTTAGTGGAATGATTGTAAATTAATCTGAAATTTAAAGTATTTCAGAGAGATTATATTTTTTACCAAATTGGTGCTCTAAAAAATAAATTGAAAAAAAAAAAAAAGACAAAAAACTTTGAAGAAGGCAGATGGTTGCTGGACCCAGACGTTAAGATGTCACCTCTCGCTGCGGCTGGATAGGGAGTGCCGCTCTCCTGTCGAGAAGCTCAGGCAGGGATGACTGCGGGCCCCGGTGAGCTGCTCCCCGTAGACAGCAGCTACAAGGGTCTAGTCTGCCCCTGCCTCTTCATCAACTTCCAAGTGGACAGCCGTGCACTAGTGCAGTCCTGGCCGCCAGGGCGCTAGCTCAGCAGATTCTCCAGGAAATCCAACATCGTGAGGTGCCCCAGGGTCAGGGATCAGAGAGCCCCGCATTACTGCTGGGACAGCAAGGGGAGGCTTGAGTTCTGGTCATCGGCTTGTTTTTATAGGTAGCCCATTTTACATTAAGTACATGATTTTAAAGTATATTAGTGAAGTCGGGCGGTGGTGGTACACCACTTTAATCCCAGCACTCAGGAGGCAGAGGTAAGTGGATCTCTGTGAGCTCAAAGCCAGCCTGGTCTACAGCGTGAGTTCCAGGACAGCCAAAACTACACACAGAGAAAACCTGACTCGGAGAACAAAAAACAAATAAACAAAAAGTATATTAGTATATAAAAGTATATTAGGCTTTTAAAGTGTTTAAATAAGCCATGTTTCATTTTACTTAGTAGCTGTGTAAGGGCATACCCAGTCTGTTATCACCCGTGGGCAGCTGTGGGTACTCTTAGTGATGTGTCTTTCATAAAAACAAAGTGACAAATGAGTGGTTTATAACTTTAGACTGTGAGATTGAAGCAAATTTCTGCCAATGGGTTTATACAATAGTTGCTCCTCCTCTGGGGACTGGCTTAACCTCCATGACTTCAATTATTGGAGTTCTCAAATATTAAATACGAAGTTCCAGAAATAGTAATATACTTTGATTTATTTTATTTGAGACATGGTCTTACTGTGTAGCCTTGGGTAGCCTGGTCACTATGTAGATCAGGCTGACCTAGAACTCACAAATATCTGTCTGCTTCTACCTCCTGAGTACTCATTTTAAAGGAGTGTGCCACCACCACTGGCAGTAAGACTTTGAGAGAGGGAATGTATCTACCCCAAATTAATTATACCATATTGTAATAACTGTTCCACTACTAATCCTTGTTATTCTCTTACTGTGAATAATTTATGAATTTAAACTTTATCTTAATTATGTGTGTATGGGGAGCAGCATAAATATGTGTCAGGCACTCACCAGAGTCTCTGAGCAGGATCTCTGAGGATTAAGGAAGGCCAGATTTGCCAGGCCTCTGGCATAGCCAACTTGTACAGGACAACTGCTCAACTTAAAATGACTTTAATCTCTACATTTCATCTCTCCCTGTGCAGCCTCCATGTCACATTTTCTATAAGAAAGAAAAGATAAAGTGTTATTCAGCATTGCATTCCTGGGCTCTGGCACATGATTGACTCATGATGAGTGTAAAGGAGCGTTTATTAAACAATGGACCTAACTGTAGATGAGGATTGTCCGGGAGCTAGAGGGGTAGGTGACCCAGCAGAAGGAACAGCAGTTCAGAGGAGGACTGAAACAGCATTCTGTGGTCAGGAAACTCCAGCATGTTTCCTGGGGGTGAGGGAGGGCAGAAAGATTAGGGTGGGAAGATAGAAGGACCACAAAACGTCCATGTGCTGTGCAGGCTCCAGGCCTGCTTTCTACAGAGGCCTCTGAAAACACAGCATCAGGTACATGTTTAAAACAAAGCAGGAGCTAAGGCGATGGCTCCATCAGTGAAGTGCTTGCTACAGAAGCAAAAAAAAAAAAAAAAAAAAAAAAAGCTTGCCTTTGATCCCCAGCACCCATGTAGACCCAAGAGTAAGCACAGGGTAATTGGGAACAGAAGGGCCTAGGGGCTTGCAGACCCTCTGGGCTAGCTGAATCAATAAGTTGCAGATTCAGTGAGAGAACTCAGGCACCAGTGTCAACCTCTGAGCTCCACAGCCATGCCAACGTATGTGCACCTGCCCAAACATGAAGACGTGCACACATATGCATGAATAAACACACATACACACCCTTAGAATACACTGTCTGAGAACTACGTGGTCTTAGGAAGGTGACTTTAATATTGAGATGAGAGCATGAACAAGGCTAGAATGAGGTAAGGAGGCGTGGCAATGAAGGCAGGAGCTGACAGAGCCTACATACTATAACACACCAAACCCAGCTGCTCCTGAGACGTGGCTTATGAGGAGATGAAGAAGAGTTGAGAGGATGCCTGCATTGCTGGCTAATGACTGGGAAAGGAGCATGGTGGGGAGGTCACACACCGCTTGGCGTGTAATCAGCTCTGAGCTTCACACAAACTAGAGTCAACCGGGAAGAGCGAACCTCAAGTGAGAAATTTCCTCCATCAGGTTGACCACAGGGCCTATCTGTGGGACATTTTCTTGATTAATTATTGATAGGAAAAAGCCCTCCACTCCTGGGCAGGTGGTCTTGGGGTATATTTTAAACACAAGCTAGTAAGGAGCATTCCTTCATGGTCTCTGCTTCAGTTTCAGCGTCCAGCTTCCTGCTTCAAACTCCCACCCATGTATTGGTGATGAGTCATAACTAAAACATGTGAGCCAAATAAAACCTTCCCTCTGCTAACTTGGTTTTGTTCAGTGTTTCAGCATAGCAACAGAAAACGAATCAGGACTGGAATATTCAGTGTGTATGTGAACAGGTATTATCCTAGGCTCCATAATAGGTTAAGTCTTTTATTCCGAATTGAAATCTTAAAAGAGTTTTTCGAGACATGATTTCTCTGTAGCCTTGGCTGTCCTGGACTCACTTTGTAGACCAGCTAGTCTCAAACTCACAGAGATCCTCCTGCCTCTCCCTCCCTGAGTGCTGGAATTAAAAGCACGTACCACCATGCCTAACTTTGTGATAAGTTTTTAACTTTATTTTTCTGAGACAAGCTTTTTTTTATTTTTTATTTTTAAATAACTTCCCTGTCTGTCCTAGAACTCACTTTATAGAATAGGCTGGCCTTGAACTCACAAAGATCCCACTGCCCCTGCCTCCCAGAGTGCTGGTATTAAGGGTATGCACCACCATGCCTAGCACTTTTAAACTATTTTAAGGAGGGTTAATGATTGACAACTTGGGAAATAGATCCCAAGCACCTGGCTTCATAGTTGGAGTTACTGAACTTTACTACTTGATGATCCACTTTCTGAAGGAATACATGAATGAATAACATTTAAGACTTTGTACTAAACTCAAGTTGTAATCCTTTTTTTTTTTTTTTAATCACAACAATTCTTTCCTGAGCAGGAACGACTCCAGTCATATGTGGACACTTCGTGGCTTCTGTTTTGCTGTGTAGTATCTTTCTCCTAGTTTTCATCCAAGAAATATGTAACCCATCTAGGAATACAGCTAGAGTTATCATAAACTGATGGAGTGTAGTGGTTTGAATGAGAATGCCTTCCGTAGGATGGCATATTGGTAGAACTGTTTGGGAAGGATCAGAAGGTGTGGCTTTATTGGAGGAGGAATGCAGCTGGGGTTGGCATTGAGGTTTCATGCCATTCATTCTCAATCAGTCTCTCTCTCTCTCTCTCTCAGCGTGTGTGTATATGTGTGTGTCTCACAGTTGTGGATCAAATGTAAGCTCTCAGCTACTGCTCCAGCACCATGCTTGCCTGCCCACTGCCATGTTCACCACCATGATGATAATGAACTAAATATCTTTATGGAGATTTGGGGCATCTGAAGATTCTCAGGGCTTTTTCATAAATGCTAAATGTTCACCTTTTCCTATTTCTTTGATGTATTTGGTCAGTAGAAAGGCTGGCCAGGAGCCCAGGTACTAACCAACAAGTTCTTTATAAATGGTGAAAGAATCACTAGCAAATGAAGTCAGGGATATTAACACTCCAAGTGTTACATTCACAGCTTGTGATCTGCTTTCTGATGCCTATCTCATCTTGGTTTGACTCTAATCAGCTATTCCCCTGCCTCTAACTTTCAGAATCTTAGGCGGTGAAGAAGATTCTGCCATATCCTTATCCTCTTGATGGCTTGGCAAATGATTCAGTTATTTTCTGCTGAGATCTTGCTTTGTACTGCGGGTATTTGAGTAGATTCCATTGAGTAGGTCCTAACAAAGGCATTCTCACCAGTGAACTCCCTGTGCCCCACCAAGTCCAGCCCCAAGTCTACACCAGTCTCCTTGACAACTTGACCCTCTGTGACTTGCGTTAATACTCTGGTTTTTGCTCAACATATTATTAAGCATCTTGACTTTGGACCCCTTAAAGATATAAACATTGGATTAATAAATACTGTACTCTAACTTAACCAAATTTACCAAGTTTAAAGCTCTGAAATGTTTAGATCTATAAAACTTGGTATCTTTCCATGTTTTCTTCCTGTATGAATGAAACACTTTCATGCTTCTTCAATTCATCGGGAAATTGACAGTATGAGGGCAACATGAAGCCTTCTCAGGCAGTACGACCCACACTGTCCCTTGGTTTGAATTCCTTTGCTGCCTGTGCTTCCTCTCAATAGAGAGTGAAAGGCTTGGGTTACTGTCTCATGTGGGGTTGTCTTGCTTCCTCAATTCTGCTAGAAGTTCCATGAGAGTGGGCAAATGCTATGGTTGGCTTTGGCTGGTTCCCTGGAGAGGCTCCTGCCCATTCTAGCCATTCTATGACTTTTGCGGATAATTAAGCCATGTATCTAAGTAAGCATTTGTGGTCTACTCTCTGAGCCTATGAGTCTCTGACACCGGTGTATGTCATTCAAGTTTTTTTTTTTTCTTTAAGGCTTACTACCTGGTAACTTTTAGTATATGTTAGTTTGGGGATTGGAACTCTCCAGTTGAGACAGTATGATGTCTTTAACTGTAACTGAGGGTGTTTTCCTTTCAGTGGGTATTAAGATATTCCAGATACAAGGTTCCTGATAAAGTATTTGTATGTGTGTGTGTCTACTGTGCTGTTCTCCTCCCTCCTCTGTTTAAAGCAAAGCAATATTCTTTGCAGAACTTAGTGGTTAATAATGTGAATTCCAGCTTTTTGGAATAGTGGAGGGAACAGGACATGTTCTGGCTTCAGGTTCCTCATCTGAATTCCAGAGAGCCTGCCTGTCCTTCTAGCTTTACTCCTACTCTCTGCTCCTACCCACTGGCCTAGTAGCTCACAGTATGAGTCTGGATAAAGTAGAGCAGTTCATGAGATGAATTCCGTGATAACACTACACTTCCCACTTCCTACTCTCTTCGTTGACTACATCATAAACCATGTGAAGTAAGGTCTTGGTGACAATAATTCATGGATTTTTATTACTTAAAGTCCTTTCATATGGCAGAACAGCCTGGCAGAAAAGAAATAACAAGTTATGTTACTATCGCGGCCTCTCTCTCCGCAATACCTATTAAACTTTTGAAAAGCCTCAGGCAGTCCAGTGAACCTCAATGTGTAGCCTGTAGCTTATAAACATCAAAATTACCTAGGATATTTCAAAATAAAACCAAAGAAGGAGGGCAGGGGAAGGGGAGGATGGGGAAGGGAAGGATTAAGGGAAGAAGGAGGGAAGAAAGAAAGGGAAGGAGGGAGAGAAGAAAGCAGGAAGGGAGGGAGAAAGGAAAGGAGGGAGAGAGAAAAGGAAGGAGTAAGTGAGAGAGGAAAAGAGAGAGGTAGGGAAGGAGAGAGGAAAAGAAGTTCTACCCTGGCTTTCTTTCATCTCAGATGGAGAGATTTCAAGTACCTTGAAAAGCTGTGCTTGAAGAAAGGTCAGCTTATAGGAATCAGTAACTCTTTTAGGATAGGAAGAAGTTCCAGGAAGTCTTATGCAGAAAAAATGTCGAGGTGCTGTCTTTAATCCTTAATGACCATCTAATAGCATGAAAGAGATAGCTTGGATTAAACATTCATAGATGCAGGAAGTCACATTGTTTGACTCACAGAAATGGTCAATAATTCTTCTTGGAAGGGGAAAGCGCTTGAGAGCATATTGATTTTGAATCAGCTCTTTGCAAGAACCATTAGTCATGTGCAGAGACCTGGTAAGTGAGGTCGCTTTGCTGTTTTCTTCATTCCTGTGCCCTCCATGCCTGCTTCCGGCCTCTGCTCAAGTTGTCTCTGCCTCAGTTTCTTCTCCTTTCCCCTAACAAGATACCTCCTAGTAAGCCACTTGGAGTTTCCTCAAACCCTGGTTCTGAGGGACTTACTTCCCTTTCTCACCGTTTCACATTCTTCCTCTGAGCACAGCATGCTTCCCACCCCCCTGTTGAGGGCAAGGGCTGCCTCTTTCACCTCTGTCCGAGACGTGTGAGGGAAGTGACTGAAGAGAGCCATTCTAGTGAGCATATTTATTTGAGAACTATGAAGGGATTCCAGGTTAGATATTTTAGAGCTCATTACAAACACAGCAGGCACACAGACTCCAGCACAGCCCCAGGCCCAAAGAGGTTATGGGCAGGCAGAGCCCAAACAGCAACAGACTGTGTTGTAAACTGGTCAGCAATGAAACACGGTGTTAGGAAAGAGGAAACAAGAGGAGTGTCCATCATAGACCCAGCCGAAGCTCAGAGAAATGTCACATTCTCAAGAAACCCAGCTCACGCCAAAATCAAGCTGGGAGGGTGGCTTTCATTACAAGAGGTCCCTTTCCAATAAAGGAAGAGCTTGCTGTCTCTAGATTAAAAATGAGATCCTTCACATGCGTATACAAGTGCGCACACATTTGTACTTGAGTGTGTGCATACTCACACAAGTATGTGTATGTGTGTCTGGGTGTGCATGTTGGGAGGGTGATGCTGTTGAAGAGAGAATAATGTGGCTCTTTCATTTAAAGAGTAAAATCAATAGGAAGGAACAGGGAAAGAAGATTCTGTATGCTTTATGCAAGCTGCTGTTGCTAGGTCTTAATATCCTGAATGTGTAACATACAGTGGCAAAAATAAAAAACAAACAAAAAATCCAAACATTTAAAGTTCTGATACTTGTGAATTTGTATGATGGACTTTTAAAATTAATTGTAAACATGTAGGGCTGGCAAGATGGCTCAGTGAGATGGCATTTGTCACCCAGCCTAACGACAGGACCCACATGGTATTGAAAACTGATATCCACAATATGCATACGTACACACAAAATGAATGAATAAATGAGGGCCCGGAGACACAGTACCACAGTTAAAAGCACTTGCTGCTCCTACCTAGCACCCAAATTTGGTTGCCAGAACCCACAGGGCCATTCACAGCACAACCACATGTAATGCGTAATTCCAGTTCCAGGGGCTCAGATACCCTCTTCTGCATTCCTCAGGCATGCACATAGTATGCATACATACATGCAGGCAAATACTGATGCACATAAAATTAAGTACATCTTTAAGAAAATAAATGTAACAGAAATAGCTTTTAAAATAATTTTTTTAGCATCACTATTATCAATTAAGAGGTTGTTGTGCTTGACCTAGGAGTATTTGTCCTTGACCCTTGAGTATTTGTCCTAAGTGACTCCGGAGCAGAGCGCATGCGCTGAGCGCTGTGTCGGTTCTGAATTCTCATCTGTGAACTCGGCCTCCAAGCAGGGGAGAGAGGTTGCAATACCAGTGTTGCAACTGATAGCCTCCACCCAGCTCACGCGAGGTCCTTCCTTTTTCTTTTTTTCTGGCCAGCTCTTGATCTTTTACTGTTATCCTGCTGGCTTATTTTTTTCCTCCTAGGTTATAAGCTTATCTGAAGACAGGAATGATGCGGTCTTGATTTTCTTTTAACTATTAAGATTTAATACGTAAATTGCCAGTCATTAAGTATTATTTACATGTCTGTGGCTGTAGTAAAACAACAAGATCAAAGGCAAGTTAAGAAAGGGAGAACAAATTTTCACTTCGGTTTCGAGGCTGATAGCTCACGATGGTAGGGAGGCGTGGCAACAGTCGGCAGGCGTGGTGGCTGGACCAGAAAGTCACATCTCAAAACCCGGAGTACAGGACAGAGAGTAAATTGGCAGTAGGGCTTTTTACTCTCCAGCCACCGCCACTGACATGCTCCTCCTGAAAGGCTCTACCACCTGAGACTCCCCGAACAGTGCTACTCGCTGGGGACCATCACATGTCCAAGGCTCTGGGGGATAATTCTCAAACTACCACATATCGTTAGTATTGTTTTGATTGATAAATCATATGTGCGTATTTGCGTGGTACCCTGTGACACTTGATATACATACGCAATGTGAATAATTAAATTGAGCTAATATGTCCGGCATTTTGTTTGCCTGCCTTTCTTTACGTTGAGACATAAATTTTAAATTTAATTCCTTCTTTTTTATTTACTTTATTCATTTATTTGCATGTGGTGTGTACATCCATGCATGCATACACTCACACAAAAATGAGTGTGTGGAGGCCAGAGACAGCTATCATATGTCTTCTGTTTATTTTCTACCTTATTATTTATTTATTCATTTATTTATATTGTTGGATAGTTTCATACATAAATATAATAAATTTATTTCCAAAAAACTTAGGTGATATTTGTTTCTTTAGTAATCAAATTGTGAGCACATCAATTTGTCTTTAAAAGGTAAAACAGATGACAGTGGGAATGTCCTATCTAGTCAACATGTCTTTTTTGATATTGAATTAAACAATTTCTCAAGTTATTAATTACTCTTCACTAAATTTTGAGTGCTGTGAGCATTTTTGTGTTGGCTCACTGATGATCACCTCTGTTCCACAGCTCTTATCCTCAGCATAAGCACAGTGATTATTTCCATTTTTATTTCTTCCATCTAGTCTTGGCACTGACAGATCTTGTATTCTTATTATTTCTCTCATTTTTGGCTAAGTTACTAACTAGCATGTTGTTATTAGTTTTCTGTTGGGCAGAAAGCTCCAGTTTTATGTTGTTATACTTGATTTTCTTTTCCTCTGGGATTTTTTTTCAGATTGTTATCATTATTCTAAAGGAGAGACAAAGGTTTATGAATTTTCTACCAGTGTTTCTTATTGATTTTGTATCTTTAAATCTGTAATTTCTCTGAGATACATTAGCGAGCTTATGGTAAAGATTACAGAGAATTCAGTTTTTGCCAGCCAATTATGACAGCCTGGTTTGCTTAAATTCTTCTTATTATTTTTCTGATAGGTATGTGTTCAATTCCCATTTTTCTATATGTAATTGTAATGATTCTCAGTATTCTACTGACATCCATTTGTCTATACTTTTATATTGCAAAGTGTCATTGTCTTCATTATAGTTTTATAATATATTTCATGTCAGCCAGGGCTTCCCTTACTACCTATTACTGTACTTTCAATTTATAAAAAAAATTAAGGGTCCATTAGTTGATAATTACCTTAATGTGTGTGTATGTGTGTTTCACATGTGTGTGCACATGTGTGTGGAAGCCAGAAATCAAACTCAGGTGTCAATCCTCAGGTGCACTCAGCTTGTTTTTTAAGGCAGGGTCTCTCTTGTCCTGGAAATCACTGATTGGGTAGCCATCAAGTCCGCAGGCTGCCTGTCTCTGCCTCACCAGAGCTTGTGCACCAGGCCTGGTTTTATGCGGGTTTGGGGACTGGAGCTCAAGTCCTCATGCTTGCACTTTCCAAACTGATTAAGCCATCATCCAGCACCTTGTTATTTTAGGACATTTTCTCTTCCCTTTGTCCATGTCAGGGTTTAACTGGTTTCACTGTGTAGGTAGAACTCTCATTCACTGCAGCCCTGCCTCAGCTGGCTCAGAGTCATTTTCCTTTTCAGAATTCTAACTTAAAGCCTTATAAGAAGTTTGGCTTTATGTCAGTTAAAAACTTAGTATGTTAAGAGTTTCTGATTCTATTGTAAATGTGTTAAAGATTTATTCTGAAATGGAATTTACATGAAGCCATTAATATCAGAAACAGGGCCACAGAGCAGGAAAACATTTTCTGAACTTCTGCTTTGCTTTGAGACAGGATCTCTCTGTTGTGCAGCTCTGGCAGTCCTGGGACTCTCTGTGTATACTAGCCCAAGCTGGCCTTGAACTCAGAGATCCTGCTTGCTGGGATTAAAGGCTTGTGCCACCCGGCCAAGGTCTTCTGCTATCTTCCTAGTCACCCTGCACTAGTCCAAATTCACAGCGTTAGCCTTTTGGTTAGTAATTTGGACCTCAGAGGCAGGTCTTTCCTTCAGGAAGGAAGTTTAGTGAGCTGTCAATAGCTAGAATCCACCTACAACCTCTTCGGTTATTTTAGTGCTGGGGATGTCCCTGCATACACTAGACAAACACTCTCCTGCTGAACTCTACCCCTGCTGCCTTTTTACGTTATGTTTTGAGACGGGGTTGCTCTGACTTGCCAGTCTGGCCTTGAGCTCAGGCCTTAGCTCAGGCAGCCCTTGAATTTGTGATTCTCTTACCTTGGTCAGCCCTGCTTGCCATGGATGAGATTATAGGCCTGTCTCTTTTCGCTCAGATCTTCCTTTCTTCCTTTCTTTTTTTTTTTCCTAATCTTTTGTTTTTACCAAACTTATGTATTTGATAAATTCCAATTAATCCAATGAAATATATAATGAAAACTGGAAAAAAAAATGTCTTCTTTCCTGTTTACACAAAGGCAACCAGATCCAAGCTCTTGAGATGTGTAACTTCAGTCTCTAAATAGCATGCTTCTATTCCAGTTTTTTGATTTTTCAGTTTTAGGCACTGGTGGTGCTTTAGCTCATTAACTCTTTTCTAGCCAGACATGCACCTCCATTCTCAACTCTATAACAATTTAAGCCAGATGAATATTCAGTGATTAATATTAGGAAAACAGTAATAGAAGCAGAGCCATGCATTGCATCTCGGCTATGTTTTGGAATTCCCGAATGTTCTGCTTTCCGGATGTCAGTTACTGTTTATTCGCTGTCATTCTGTTCTTGTTAGTTTGTCCTTCCTTCCAGTTATGCCAGATCCACCCAGAATTTTGTTATCTCCATCTTCCTGAACAAGCCCACAGCCTCCTTCCTCACCTAAAACACACATAGGTTGGTTTTTTTTTGTTTTGTTTTTATTTTTGTTTTTCTTTTTTCAGTCCAGCTGCCATGCTAGACTTTCCTTTTGTCGCGGTGCTTGGTAAAGCATGGAAACTGACTTCAGATTCCCAGCACCTACATGGAGAGCCAGGTGGGGCAGCATGGGGCTGCAATCCTGACCCTGGACAGGCAGAGACAGGGAAATCCCAGGGGATGGCCAGGCAGTCCAGCCAAATCACTGCAGGATTGGTGAGAAGCCCTGTCAAAAAAAAAAAAAAAAAAAAAGATGAAAAATAATCAGAGAAGATACCCAGTGTCAGCCATTGGCTTCCACACATGCACACATGGGCACATACATTCTTACACAAACATGCACACAGATGTGTGCCCCTCCCCCACAAAATTATAATAAATAATGAAATAAAGTAACTTATTAATAAATTATAAATAAATAAATTTTTATTTCATTAAAAATGAAAGCTAAGACAAGGACTTTATAAATACTAAGTCATGAGGTTATCAGGCCTCAGGCTAGCTTATACACCTCATGATTTCTTGGTCTCTGAAATGTGTGGAACTGGAGTAACCAACCACATTGAGATTGTTGAACATAAAAGCACGCATGAACATTTCCTTTCTTTCTAGAATTTCCTTTCCTTTTCCAAGTTGCTCTCATCATTCTTTTTATTTAGTTTCACCTATGCAAAGTTTTCTGTTGGGGGAATGTATCATGTGGCTTTCTCGGTGACCCTGTGGGAGGTCCCTGTCCAGAAGAAACCTCACAGAGTCCTCTGCTTCACCAGAGAGATGTTCTCCACTTTATAGCACTAGGGTCAGGCTTCTGAATGTGCTTGCCAAGTATTCCTGACCGGCTAGGACAAAAGGAACCTGGAAGAAGATGACGAGGGTCAAGGCTTCTGAATGTACTTGCCAAGTATTCGTGACTGGTTAGGACAAAAGGAACCTGGAAGGAGATGTTTTAGATTTTTATCATGAGTATTTTATAGTTGTGGTCCATATTTAATAGATGATAAATTTATTTAGATGGTGGAAAATGTTCATTCTTTATATCAAATAAAGTTTGAGTTTTTGTATTTTTACAAAGAGTTAAACAGGAAAAAAAGACTTTAGAATATTAAGAATATTAAGAAAAGAAGTAATTTAAAACCTCCAATAGTGATGGCAGGATGCTGCCATCATAAAGAACTTGCTGTGAAAGTCTGATGACCTGAGTTCAAATCCTAGAATCCATTCAAAAGTGGAAGGAAAGAATGGATGCCACAAGATTGTCTTCTGACCTCCAGATATGTGCTATAGCACACATGTCCCCACACACCTACCTATCCATCCATCCATCCATCCACCCATCCACCCGTCCGTCTGTCTGTCTATCTATCTATCTATCTATCTATCTATCTATCTATCTATGTAGTGCTATCTCTCTTTATTAAAAATGCTTAAACTTGAATAATAGAGTAACCCATAGGTGTTAAAGTCACTTATGGCCATAGATGAAAAGGTAGGTTGTTAACAACACACTGGCAAACACACTGTTGACACATGTGCTTTAGTCATTTGAGTCCAGCGAATCTCAGGAACTGATGAAAGCAGGTAGCAAAGGCAGGGTGTTCATGACTGTGTAAAAGCTCATCATGGACCGCTCCACTGAGCCCTCTCTCAATCGATGAGGTCAGCATTCATACATGGGAGACAGTGGCTTGTGAGGAAAGGTGATCTAAGCAGGCTTGGAAAGCACCAGCCTCTTGGGAGTTGCATCTCTTTCCTGAGAATCACCATGTCTACCTGCTGGGACCCTGGAAGCCTGAAGAGTCTCAGGCGATGGCCAACAATGGCAGAGGTGGGATTAGAACATGACTTCATGTAACAGCCAGGGCTGAACTCTTGGCCACTCATACTTAAATATGTAGATGTGGGATTCTAAATAGACTCCAGGTTCTGAGGGGAATTATCCTATTGCCTTAGCATTCTGAAGGATGAAACTAGCCACATCAACTCCAGACAGTTTTTAGAGACTAAGTAGAACTCCCACCAATTTTGCTTCTTTTTAGTATGGTGGCAAGAACTCCTCTGCCACATTGTGCAGAAGATACAAGCCAGCTGGAAAGTTGCACTGCACCTGCTTGCTGCTCCTTATTTTGGGTGAAGTGAACAATAGACTTCGGCTACGTTCAAAACTATCCACTTCCATTCCCAAACTGGCTATTCAAGTTCTCCAGATCTCTTATCAGACTGAACCCTGGCCAAAGTTAAAGCTACTAGATGTCTGTGTGCTGTCCTGACCTCAGGTTCCCCAGCTCCTGTGCAGCACTGTCCTTATTATCCTCTCACTGTGACTCATTATGGTTTCCTTTTCTTTTGTTCCCTCCCTCCCTCCCTCCCTCCCTCCCTCCCTCCCTCCCTCCCTTCCTTCCTTCCTTCCTTCCTTTCCCAGACAGGGTTTCTCTGTGTAGCCTTGGCTTTCCTGGAGCTCACTCTGTAGACCAGGCTGGCCTCAAATTCACAGAGTCACAGAGATCGTCCTGCCTCTGCCTCCCAAGTGCTGGGATTATAGGTGTGTATCACCATTGCCTATCTATCACTGTGGTTTTCAACAGGAAAGACAGAACCAGCTTCTGATTTAAGATATGTGTACTTTTGGAAAAAGAAATGTGTATTCTTTATATGAAATTTTAGGTAAAATATGAATAGAATATCATAACTGTAACATGTAGTTAAAATATGTCTTAGGCCATGATCATCAAACATGATCATCAGGATAATTACTCAGAATATTGCTTATATTTTTATTTCAAATTATAACAAATTTTTGTTTTAAATACATGAGAATTTAATTTCCACAAATTATGATTTTTCTGTGATTCGTGTTAGCCTCCTAATCTGGGATTAAAGGAGCGTACATTGCGGGGGCACAGAAGAGCCCAAGGAAAGCTGTCTCCGTGAACATCATGACATAACGCACACTTACGTAGTTAATAGTCACTCTTTGTGTTTTTGAGAGAACATGGGGTCTGTATAAGCTTTCCGCAGTAGGCAGGCTGTGGTTAGCTCTTCTGCTGGCCGTGTCCAGGCTCAGCCATTCAGCCCCTCTCTTTGGGTAGTCCCCACTCTCCAGAAGGCTAGCTACAGCTTCCTCAAAAGTTCCAAACAGAGGGGCACATCCCAGTGGCCTGTGCCATCCAGGTATCTGCTTCTGTCTTCTTCTCAAAGCAAGATCTACTACCAAGTCCTTATTCAAAGGACAGAGAAAGCAACAGTATTTCCAGCAGGGGACCTTTTGGTCTGAGACAGAGTAACCACTCAACCACAGTCTTGCTTTCTGTGGCTTTAGTTACTTGTAATCAACTGTTGCCAGTAAAAATGAAGCAAAATATTCCAGAAGTTTAAAAGATATATATATTTCAAGTAGCCTTTGCTGCACTATTCTATTTCTCTTTTGTTTAATTTTACTTATTTTTTTATTTTCTGTGTATATGTGTTTTGCCTGCACATATGTGTGCACTACTCATGTCTGGTGCATGTGGAGGCCAGAAGAGGCCTTAGATCCCCTAGAACCGGAGTTAGAAGTGTGTTCAGCAACTAGTCATGTCTAATTCCTATTGCACTGGTTGCCAGTAAAATTGAAGAGAAAGTGGGTCTTTCACAATCGCCGCCCGAAAGGAGTAAAACGTGTTAGAGAAGAAGCTTCTCGGATCAATGCTGCAGCACCACACAGTTCAAAGGTGTGGATAAGGACAGCAGAGTCGCCAGCAAACTCTGTCCAGCACAAGGAACCAATGAAGTGTACCAATGTCTTTCTGAAGAGAATCTCCAACAAAAATGAATGAATCCCTTTGGTAGTTGGAGGGAGAGACATCAATGATTAGGAAAGTCACTTATCTGGCAAACCTCACATATTGATATCATTGGAAAACTTAGACGTTTCTTCTTCTTGTGTATAAAAAAAGGCAGTCAGGGCCAGGCATTTGTGGCACACACCTGTAATTCCAGCATTTGGGAAGCAGAGGCATCTCTGAGTGTAAGGCCAGCTGGTCTACAGAGCCCGCTCCAGAACAGCCAGGGCTACAAAGAGAAACCCTATCTTGAAACCTGACCCCCAAAGGAGATAAGAACAGGAGTCTAAGGGGGAAATGTCAGAGATTTCGTATATATGTAGGTTGTCAGGCTTACGTGGCAAGCATTTCACCCACTGTGCTAGCTCACCTGCCTAAGAATTAAAAGGGACACATATTTTAATTTTTATACATTTTAAATTAAACAAATACCTCACTTTCCTTCCTTTTTCTAGTCACCCTCAGTGCTGTCCTTCAACTCCCACCCATGTCCCCTCCACTCCAAAATTTATAGTCTCTTTTTCTTTATTATTGTTACACCTGTGTATGTGTGTATATATGCACACACAACCTGCTGAGCCCATTTTTTTGTTGTCTGTGTATATAGTCTCAGGGTTGACCACTTCTTCCTCTCCCGGCAGTCATTTGTTGGCCATATTTCTTTGTCTGGAGATGGCACCCCATGAAACTTCCCTCTCTCCACGTTAGCATGTCAGTCGGTAGTGCCATTGTTCTGTTCTTGCTTACACAGCCATACTTTGGAGATATTCGTAGCTTCTGGCTCTAACTTTTATAATTATACTCCATCTCAATGAATGGTCTTTAAACTCATCTCATACTTCAAATGAACCCTAAGAAAATATTAAATATGTATCTTTAAAGATTTATTTATTTTTATTTTATGTGCTTTGGCATTAGCCTGCATGTATGTCTGTGTGAGGATGTCAGATCCCCTGGAGGTGGAGTTGCAAATTGTTGTGAGCAGCCATGTGGATTCTGGGATTTGAACCCAGGTCTGTCTGGAAGAAGCAGTCAGTGCTCTTAACCTCTGAGCCATCTCTCCAGCCCTGTTAAGTATGTTTGACAAATGTACTTTAAAAGAACCAACCTACTTGATTTTTATTTTGTATTTTATTTTACTTTTTCAGAGATGAGGACTGAACCCAGGGCCTTGTACTTGCTAGGCAAGCACTCTACCACTGAATTAAATCACCAACCCCTGGTTTTTATTTTATTTTTTTAATTACCTTGAGAGCAGCAACAAAATATTTTAAGCTTATGTTTGAGTTTGAGGCCAGCCTGGTCTACAGAGTGCATTCCAGAGCAGCCATGGCTGCAGAGAAGCCCTGTCTCAGGCTGAGCTCAGTGGGGAGAGACTTTCTCCGTTTTTAATATGACAATCTTTAAAATCAAGAGACAGAGCAGAGAATCAAGAATTAGTCAGTGGAGTGAAGTGATTATTCATGGGTTTGAGTCAACCTTTTGGGGAAAGAGCCTTTGTTGTCTTTTAAGGGTGTGTTCTAATGAGTGAGCTAGAAAACAGCTGTGAAGCTGCTGTGACATAGTGGAATGTCTTGTTCCCAACCAGATGACTGTGGTGTGGGGCTGGCGGGCAGGAGGGACTGGAGCAGGTGGTTGAGCAAGGTCTGCATGGGTGATCGCAGCTGAGCAGGCTGTGACCTCGCCAAGCGTGGGCAGGGCTGTGAGTTCAGCTCACCACACAGTGTGCCCTCCAGAGAGGGGGTGCTACTGGAGCTTTTCCCAGGGTCTAACGTGGACCAGCAGGTGACCTTTTGGTCTGTAGCCATCATCTCCTTTTATTATTTGAATTTTGCTAGAAAACCCAGGCCCAACAGCTATGTATTATAAAATCTGAAATAAGAGCTTGGCTACTCTACAAAAGTGATCTACAAAAATGCTCTCTTGGGGACAAGATCCTTTCCATTTCATCAATAGCTGGATACTACATCCAGTACAAAGCTCCTGTGTCTAAATGTGTACTTAAGTTAGAAAAGTGCTAAACTTTCTGAAAGTACATGAAAGCAGAATGAAGTTGAAACACTTGTTTATCACAAGTGTAGAAAGGAAGGCCCCTACGAGCTTTAGGATTTGTTTCACTTCTGCTGTACACTCACTCCCCAGGTTTGGATGTTGGCCTCCCTCTGTATTCTGCATATCATCTATGTCTGGGTTTTCTCACTACAAGTCAAAACACTTGGCACATACTGTAAAAGCAGGAAGGATTCAACTTGCTGGTATTATGGAACATTTTATTGACATATAAATTGTTTTGCTAGGGATGTAACAGCAAAGTATGACAGTCTGAATGGCTTCTAGGCCTGTCTAGTTTGCTGGCCACATTCGGCCAAGGTCAGCTATTAATGGAACCCAAGGCAAAATCCATAAGCTTTCTTAAGACATTATGAGTTGCTTTTGTTGCTGTTACTTTTTGATCTTGTATGAAGGCTCTCTGGTGTGAATTTTGTAGATGGGCACATCATATCACTGTGTCAAAAGGATGGATACCCTGGCACCAGAAATGTATACCTCACAGTTCAAGGGTCCTGTAAACTCAGTATCAAGGTTTTAGCAGGCTTGGTGGTTTGAACACAATGTCCCCCAATGTCTCAGGCATTTGAACACTTGGTCCCCAGTTGACCTCCCTCTGTTTGGGAGGTTTAGGAAGTGTGGCCTTGCAGGAGGAAGTATGTCACTAGAGATAAGCTTTGAGAGTTTTAAGACTCACATCATTTTGAGTTTACTTTCTCTGCTTTGTAGTTGCTACTTAAGATGTGAGTCCTCTGCCCTCTGATCCCGCAGCCATGCCTGCTGCCTCCCTGCCGCAATGGACCCTTGGAACTACACACACATATAAACTCATTCTTCTAAAAGCTGGCTTGGTCAGGGAACTTTATCACAGCATTCAAAAATGACTAATTTAGCAAGATTTGTTTCTTCTGAGGTCTGCTTCTTTGGCTTACAGATTAACTCTGTCTTCTCTTAGCCTTCCTCTATGTGTACAAATTGTCTCCCACTGGATTCCTTATCAGCCATATTGAATTAGAATCCATCCCCCAAAACTTCATTTTAACTTAATTACCCCATTATTAGCTCAAAATAAAAAAGCATTCTAACATACTAGAGTCAGAACTTTCACATAAGAATTTGGGATGAGGCATAGTAAAGGTGAAATGATCCATGTGAGATAATTATTGACAAACATGCTGATTAAAGCCAATTAAAAGTTTTAAGTCCTTTTTATTGATGACCAGACCAAGAGTGAGCTTGTGACTCTTGATGCCCAAGCTCAAAAACATAGAAGTTTTAGAGGCAAAACCACAAAAGCCATAATAATTTATGTCAAGGTTAAATGAGGGTCAGACTAGCCTTGAAACATTCATTTTTGGCAGAGGATGGCAATTAGTTTAGACACAATGTGCCAACTATTATTTTACTTATATCTTTTCCATTCTTTTCTTTTCTACTCATTTTAATTATCTTGGTTAATAACACCTGGACCATGGCCAAGGCCATGGAAGTCTCAAATGTGTTGCCAAGGCAGATGTGACTGTTGGGAGGGCGAGGGCAGAGGGTGAGAACTGTCTAAGCCAGCAGCTTTCAACCTGTGGGCTGCAACCCTTTCACTGTGGTCACCTAGGACCATCTGCATAGATATATTTACATTGTAATTCATAACGGTAGCAAAAATACAATTTTTAAACAACAAAAATAATTTTCTGGTTGGAGGTCACCACAGCATGTGGAACTGTGTTAAAGGATTGCAGCATTAGGAAAGTTGAGAGCCACTTGGCTAAGCAAACACGAAGTGGAGTCAGGATAAGGCGTTACCTTTGTCATAATTTAGACATAATTTAGATTATAGCAATCAGCGGGTTTTTCACTGCTGTGAAGTAAATGTACATAAAGCCTTTCCTCTATGAGCAGTTACTGCTACATTCTGTGTTCATGGAAAGTCTTCTTAGGGACGTAGAGACGGTAACCCTCCAGGGCTGTCCTCTGGAGGTGTGTACTAGCTGTGTGCTAGCTGTGTACTCACCATCCTCATTCATTGATCTTCTTGAACCATGCTTTCTGATATGACAGAAAATATGCATGTGCAAGCATGTGTGTGTGCATATGTTGCCACACGTGTATATGTGTGCATTTGTAGGCCAAAGGTTAACACTAGATATCTTCCAAAATTTCTTTCTACCTTATTTTTGAGTGACAGTCTCACTGAACTTGGTGCTAAGTAAGTGACTCAGCTGGCCAGTGAGCTCCGGGACTGGCCTGTTTCTGCTGCCCAGGGCCTGATTATAGAGTTGGATCCCTGCACCCAGATTTTCACATGGGCGCTGCTCAGTTTCAGCTCAGGCCCTCATGCTTGGGTGGCAAACACTCTACCGACTAAGCGATATCCAGGAGAAAATAGCAAGATTTTATGGGTCAAATCTAACAATAGGATCCAGGTTCTAGTGCCCTGTGTATTTAGCTAAGAGAGCTGTGCTATCCTTCATTTTGAATTCTGTTGGAAAACTTATTAATGTACTTCAAGATACTACATAATAGTGACACTCAATATACATTTTTAATGCCCTTTTCTTAGTGTCTGCCTTAACTGTTCTGTGAGAGTGAAAAGATTCTAATAAACTCTGCCTTTCTTGCTCATGCCACCTTGAGGGCTTCCTGGGTTGTTTTCATGACTTACTAGACTGAAGGTGAGTTCTCCGATGATCTCATTTCATATGTAGCCTCTCTCCATCCTCAGAAGCTAGAAGGCTGTGATTATGAAAGCTGTCATCTTTCTGGAAGGGACAAAAGGCTAGAGCTATCCTTTTCCTTCACTATTGGTTCTTGGGCCTTTCAGTCTCTCTTCAACGAGATTCTCCAGAACTGCCTGACTTTCATGATCACAAAGCTTCCATCTGTGGAATAGACTACAGATTTGATTATAAACCAGAATGGGCTTATTCCAGAAGCCCCAGGGCAGGCAGTTGCAGTGCTGGAGTCCTGCAGATGACCTGTCTCCCTACGGTTGAAATCTGCTTAGGCATCATCATCTCTTTACTTATCTATGTGCTCTCACATGGAATTGTACTGCTCAACCAAAGAAGGGTTAAGCAATCCTCCTCCCTTCCCTCTCTCTTTCGCTTCCTTCTATCTCATATTGAGTTCTCAGACCCTTAGATGGCCTTCTAAACATTGTGACTTACTGAGTCTTTTGTGCATCAAAATCACTTTTTAATATCTGCAATGACAATATGATGATACAAAATGTGCATGCCTCACAGGCTCACAGTCTTCTCATTAGAATAATGTGTACTTGAAAAGCTTTCTATGAACTGCTGAGCTGTCCTCCAAGAAGCATCTATCAGTGTTTCCTCTTCCCAGCATTTTCCCTAGAAATCTCAGAATCCTGCCCATTTTAAAAAGTATTACCTTTAAATTTTTCTGCTGTCTTGGTAGGAGAAAAAGAGGTTGGAGAGATGGCTCAGTGGTCAAGACGATGTAGAGCTCTTGCAGAGGACTGGGTCTCAGTGCCCAGCACCCACACTGCATGGCTCACTGCTGTAACTCTAGCTCTAGGAAATTTGACACCTCTGGGTTCCATAAACATACACAGTATTAAAAATAATAAAGAATTTAAGAAGAAAAAGAAAGCTGGGCATGATGGCACACACCTTTAGTCCCAGCACTCAAGAGTAGATCTCTGTGAGTCTGAGGCCAGCCTGGTCTACAAAGTGAGTTCAGGACACCCAGGGCTCTGTTACACAGGAAAACCCTGTCTTGAAAAACAGAAAGAAAGAAAAGAAAGAAAGAACTCATTATTTTGTATTCTCTTCTTTAATGGTGATTTTTTTTATGATCGTACATCTGCTGGAGATAGTTTTGTATATAATGCTTGAGTAGAGCTATTCTGCCTGACCCAGAAATGTTAAATATTTAAGGAGCTATCTCTCTCTCTCTCTCTCTCTCTCTCTATATATATATATATATATATATATATATATATATATCAAGTTAGATATGTTTAACTTTATTTAAACTTATTGCAGTATGTACATGTATGAAATTTTATGCAATACACCATTAACATGAATGATTTTATATTTATATGTCAATTAACATAAATTTAAAATAATCAAAACTACAAGCACCTTAACCCATTATCTGCCTTACAATTTCTCTTCAAGCCTGTCCCCAGACTGGGTCTTTTTTCTGCCCAGTCAATTATTCTGCTAGGAGAGTGACATTTACTGTCACTGAGAAAGTCTGGTATCAATTCTACTCGCCAAAGAGCAGAAGTAGCTTTTGAAGCAACAGAATTTGTTATATTAAAAATATCATTACAGAATAATACATTTTCTTCTTAGTCTATGTAAATAATGATCTTGGCAGCTGGGAGGGCATGGTCAGTGCTCACCATTCTCCATTATCACCAATCCAGGCAACTCCCTCCATGGGCACTACCGGATGCCATCAATCTAAAAGAGCCTTTGAGATCAAGTTCCCTGAGTGACTGTGGAAACCGTGGGAGTTACACTTTGCCACAGACTATGTAGTTGGAATAGATTCTTTCTAGCTAGAACGTACCATGTATAAGGGCAAACTAGTCCCACCTTCACATTTTCACTTCACTAAGAATGGGTGCGCATAGGAAACATTATTTTGCCTTAGTAATTATTTGTACCAACCCTATAAGGCTGGCCTTGAACTTACTGAGGTCCACTTATCTCTGCCTCCTGTGTGATGGGTTTAAAGGAATGGCCACACAGGCTAAATAAACCAAGTTAACTTTTACAGGTTGTTCTAAGTACAAGAAGGGGTGTTTACCAGCGGCAGGTAGCCACAAAATAGAGAACGTTTGGTGTCTTTCTCGAAGCCTTGTACACTCTTTATTCAAAAGTTTGCAAAACTTTGTTGTTGTTTTATTTTTTTTCTATATGTCTGTGTGCCTAATTCATGATGGAGAAATAAAAACCAAGAAAAGGAAATTGTTTCCCAAAGCAATGTAAAATTTTTGCATTACTGATTGAGTTGAGGGTGCCTGTGATAGTGAACCGTGGACGTGTGGAGGCTGTAGACCATAATCAAGGGTCTGAGTCTGCTCACAGTAGTTCTTTACTCATAAGAAAAATGTCAGGGGCCATTTAGCCCCTTTAGTGCGCCCATGGAAACGGAATCAGGAGCACAGAGCAGAGCACTTTCTCTGTCTTGAGCTTCAGCCCCTCCGAATGCACAGATCCGACTGGCACTAAAGGATTCTAACGACTGTCTCTATTTGTAGGCAAAATGAAGGACCGGCTTGCAGAGCTTCTGGAGTTGTCCAGGAGCTATGACCAGCAGTTCCCAGATGGGGATGATGACTTTGACGCTCCTCACGAAGACATCGTGTTCGAGACCGACCACATCCTGGAGTCCTTGTACCGGGTCATCCAAGACATCCAGGATGAAAACCAGCTGCTGATGGTAGATGTGAGGCGCCTGGGGAGGCAGAACGTCCGCTTCCTCACCTCCATGCGGCGCCTCAGCAGCATCAAGCGCGACACCAACTCCATCGCCAAGGCCATCAAGACCCGTGGTGAGGGTATCCACCAGAAGCTGCGCTCCATGAAGGAGCTGAGCGAGCAAGCGGAGACCAGGCACGGCGCACAGTCGGCGGTGGCTCGCATCTCGCACGCGCACTACAGCGCTCTGGCCCGCGCCTTCCAGCAAACCATGTACGAGTACAACCAGGCCGAGATGAAACAGCGCGACAACTGCAAGATCCGCATCCAGCGGCAGCTGGAGATCATGGGCAAGGACGTGTCGGGCGAGCAGATCGAGGACATGTTCGAGCAGGGCAAGTGGGACGTGTTCTCCGAGAACCTGCTGGCCGACGTGAAGGGCGCTCGGGCGGCGCTCAACGAGATCGAGAGCCGCCACCGCGAGCTGCTGCGCCTGGAGGGTCGCATCCGGGACGTGCACGAGCTCTTCCTGCAGATGGCTGTGCTGGTGGAAAAGCAGGAGGACACGCTAAACGTCATCGAGCTCAATGTGCAGAAGACCCTGGACTACACCGGCCAGGCCAAGGCGCAGGTGCGCAAGGCGGTGCAGTACAAGAAGAAGAACCCCTGCAGGACCATCTGCTGCTTCTGCTGCCCCTGTGTCAACTAGCAGCTGCCTTGGGCCGCCACTGCCCGTGGCTGGGTGGGAAACATGTCCAGGAAGCCACTCAAAGGCATCCTGCACTGGGCCGAGGGAAAGGGTCCCAACGCCTTGCCGAGGAGTTCAGAGCGTAGAGAAAGGAAGTTGGGGTTGGGATGCACTGGCCTACCAGCATAGTTGTTAGCATCCTATGGTTGGTTGATGTGGGCAGATTACCACTGCAGTTGTGTGGCGTCATTATAGGATACACAGCGCTCACATCACAGGGAGGAGCTGACGTTGCTAAGATCGGCGTTTTGAAGACTACGGTGAACATACGCGCGTACTGTGAGCACATTATCAAAACTTGCCTTCGTTTATCCTTTCTAGAAAGCTCCTTGGTGCTATTCGACTTTGAGTGACATTCGTTTGAGTATTCTTTTCGAATAACGCTGACCTTGGGTAAACGATTTCATTCACTTCTGATTATCTATTTTTGTTGTGTGAGTCCTATGTGGAAACATTCCTTGGCTCACTTCCCCTCCTCCCTAAGCTGCACTGACCACTGTTTCCTTATCACTTTTTTTTCCTTTTATCACTTCCACCAGTATATATATATATATATATATATATATATATATATATGAACAATTTTCCAAATATTTTTAAGCACCAGATTGAACACGCATTCAAGTTGAACTTTGTATCAGTCAACATTTTATATATTTTCACAGACGACATTTATTTAAAACTTATCTTTGTACTTCGTTTCCTACAAATATGTGTGTTAATGTAAGTAATATTCAATCACATGTACATAATGTGCAAGTGGAGCAAACTGTGCTTTCGTAAATTCTGTCTATGAACAAGAACGTTTTCTGCGAGTGTCAGTATTAGCTGATTGTTCTGAGTGTAGCTCATTCCTGTCTGCGCAGCTCAGTTTGGGTCAAACTTTATTTTGAACAAGTGTGTGCTGTCATTAGTGAAGATAGGTGAAAAAGTTTGAAAACACATGAAACAACTAGCAATACTAAACTGTTCTTGGAAATTTATCTTACTGTGAACCATTCCTTTCATATATTAAAGCAGAGAGATTTAAAGTGGAATAATCTTGTTTTTCAAATAAGTCTAATAAATGTGACATTATAACTATCTTTTTCTGTATCCATGTCTTGACCCACGGAGGCTAAATTGTCTTTTTCATTGCTGTTCATAACTATAATATCTGCATGAAACTCTAAACAAAGGATAAACTCAAGGAGTTTAGAACAGAATGCCCGAGTACAGTTTTCACAGTCATTTAGAAGAATCAACTCTCAACTCCTACCCATTCTTTAATACACGAGTAATTTTGGCTAAGAGTCCTGTATCTTAAGTTCTTAAGAAGGAAGGGTTTTAAAAGAGAAGAAAGAGGAATGGGAACTCTTTGGGGCCCTTTGATCTTCTTGTGAGAGAGTAAGTGGCCCTGTGCATAGGCTGCTCTTTACAGTTTGGCGGGAAACTGTAAAAACTGAGCACCGCCAGGCTCTCCTCACACTTTGCCCAGTTTATTTGTCAACTCACTACTGGGATGCTTCCCTTCCTTCAACTCACTACTGGGATGCTTCCCTTCCTCGAAGGAAGAGGAGGAAGTTCCCACAGGGCCCCATGTCCTAGTTTTTACTGTAGAGAAGAGAGAGTCTGTCTATGGAAACTAGATATTTTCTGCAAGAAGAAACAGTTCATGAATTTAACTTACAGGAAGGAACTCTGGAAGAAATTTTCTTTCTTCTTTTAGAACCATTATGAAAGTAAACAACTTTCTGTGCCTGCTAATTTTCTTTTTTCAAGACAGAGCCTCACTAGATAGCCCCAACTGACTTAGTACTCACTATACAGGCCAGGCTGGTCTTAAACTCAGAGATCTATCCTCCTGCCTCTGCCTCCTGAGGGCTGAGTTTAAAGTCGTGTTCCAGCACACCAGGTTAGAACACTTCTTTCCTAAATAATCCTAACGATTATGTTTTCACAGTGGTGACTGTTCTATCCTGTTTGTTTCTGCTCGGCTTTGCTATTTTGTTCTGTTCTACTCTTCTATTCCATCCTATTCTACTCTTTTCATTTCTGCTCTAGGCCATGCCATGCTATTCTGTCATATCCACAAAAAATCATTTCAACACAGTTTGGCAAAAGTTTTTTCCTGATGCTTCCCAAGACCTGGATCATAAGCTCCATGAGGAGTTCTGGAAAGTCATCCAAGCTGGAGCACAGATCTCATATCCTACCATAACACCCCACAGCTCTTCCAAGAGGTAACAGTGAAATGGCAGCTTTGGCCTTTGAAAAGGGTGTTCAGAGTCCCTGAGTGATGAAGCACGGTTGGCTCCTCCTCCTTGATATTCACTTGACAGACCCTGAGAAGTGACATTGGGCAAACTCCAAACACTAACGCCATATTGAGGGCAGCATGAAAAAATGGTCACAAAGAAAATTCTAAAGAGCAGAAGATGGGCCCAGAAGATAAATGCATTTACCTCTGGGTTTGGTGACCTGAATAACACCCCTGAATCCTACATGTTAGAAGGAGAGACCTGACTCTCACAGGTTGTCTACACACAAAAATAAATGAGCAAATAAATAAATAGGCATAAGTAAATGAATAAACAAGCATAAACATTTGTAGTTAATATAAGAGTTTGAAACAGTTGTAATCAGAATAACAAGCAGCCTTACTCCAAATAACAGCATTGAAAATCACTGCAATTAATGCAGCATGACTATTAGAAACAGAGTGTGAGAAGCCAGGAGAAAGCCATTTTCATACCATCTTGTCTTTATTCCCAACACATGTTATGGAATGGACAATTATCCTTATACAGAAGAAACTCCTGCTTTAACAGTGTGTTCTCTTTAATTTGTAACACTATTTTAAGCTATTAATTTGTTTGTAGGTGTGCAAAGAGAGGTACCTTCAACAGAAGTCATCAAACTGGAAATAGATGTCAGCAGCTGGAAATTTTACCCTATATTTTTAAAAATTAATTTTCTAGTTAGCATATAAAATAGTGCTTTTTAAGTTAATGCACATGATAATGGGATTCAATATGGCATTTTCACACATGTCATTTTATTTTGTTCTTTCTCATCCCTCTCACCTCACCGTCTTCTCACCTCCACCCATCCTTTACACCTCTTGCTGGTCCCTTTCCTCCCCTCAAATTATAACACCCCCTACACTGCCTTTTGCTCTTAGGTTACATGCATTTTGTTACTCTGCTTTTCTTCCTTCCTCTTACCTCCATTAAGATCTCTTCCTCCAAGACAATCCAAACAGTCCTGATGAGACTTAACAAGCTATGGGTGGAAATAGTGGAGAACGCCCCCTTTCGGTGGACTAGGGGAAGGCGATGAGGGAAGAAGGAAGAAGGGTGGGACTGGGGGGAATTAAAGGAGGGGTCTTCAATCCGGATATATAATAAATAAATTGTGAAAAAATAAAAATTAAAAAAAAATTTAAAAAGATGTCTTCCTCCTTTCTTTTATTTATTTATGAAACATACACACACACATACACACACAATGGAATTAAGGGATTTAAATCTAGACTCTGAATACAGAAGAAAGCATGTAGTATTTGTCTCTCTGAGTCTGGTTTATTTGGGGGGTTGGTTCTTTTTATTTTTGAGACAGGGTTTCTCTATGTAACCTTGAATGTCGTTAAACTCACTATGTAGATTGTGAATTTAAGGCTGGACTTAAAAAAGATTTGCCTAACCCTGGCTTCCAAGTTCTGGGATTAAAGTGTGTCATCATGCCTGACTGGAGTCTGCCTTATTCCATTTAACATACTGATTTCTACTTTCACCCATTTCCCTAAAAATGTCATGATTTCTTCACAACTGAATAAAATCCCCTTGTGTGTAGTGTCACATTTTCTTCATCTATTTATCTCTTACTAGACATCTAGGCTAGCTCCATTTTCTAGCTATTGTGGACAATGCAGCAAAGCAGGGACATTCAAGTATCTCTGCTGCATGTGTGCTTAGAGGCCTTCAAGGGCACACTCCACAGTGCTTGATCTTTGTTGTCGACTTGACCGGATCCAGAATCAAACAAAAGGCAAGCTTCTGGCACTCCTGTGAGGTGTTTTCTTCATCAGGTTAGTTGAAGTGGAAAGATGACTGTAAATGTGGGCGGCACCTTCTGGTGAAGCCTACACATATGAAGATGCAAGAAGGAAACTTCTCACTGGGTGCAGTGGTGCATGCCTATAATCCCAGCCTGAGACCAGGACAACCAAGGCTACACAAAGAAATCCTGTCTCTAAAAACCTTCACTCTTGATTACAAGTTCATCTACCCTTTTTTTGCTGCTGCTACATTTCACTGCTGGTATAACCCCACTCATTCAGTGGGCTGAAGATCAATAGCTCTCCAGGAATTCTTCAGGCCTTCAGCACCACACTGAGACTACTGAGACACTCAGTCTTGCCAATCAAATAGCTACTGGCTTCTCAGGCCTTCTGATGTGAAGCAGCCATCACTGGACTACTCAGACTGTAAGACCTGGGGTCTCACAGCTCAGGAGTTCAATAGCGCCCTTCCCAGAAACTCCCCCAGACCAAGACTCGTTGCAAAAGCAAGAGGTTTATTTACCATTGTACAGTGGGGTCACCCCCGCTGGTCAGCAAAGAGTGGCACCGGGAGACAAAGGCCTTTAGGTTTTTAAAAGAAAAATTGCGGGAGATTTGAAGTTCTAGTTTTGGCAATTTAGGATTGGATGAGGAAGCTATAAAGTAAGATAATTGGTTAGTCTTAGGTGTTCAAGCTTGGCCAGTCCTGCCAAGTGTGGATGCAGCTGCAATTGAAGGTGGGGGTGGTTAGCTCATCCTTGAAAATTAGGGCTGCGGGCTCTTGGCTGGAGGTCAAAAGCTAATCAGAAGAAGTCTAGGTTCGTTGCTAAGAAATGCTATCTCAAGGACAAGGGTCTGGTCCTTCTTTTGGTGAGTGAAGGTCATTGTTTGCTTGCCCTTTTTTTATATCTGTCCTCACGGATAGGGTCACATTTCTTCACTCTCTGGAAAGGTACTAAGAGGCTTTAGCTTAACCTGGACCTAAAACTCAAAACTATAGGCTTTAGAAGACATATAGGTTACAAAGTTAGCCTAACCCTTTCAAGACCATGTCATGTAAGCCAAGCTAAGAAATCCCTACTCTATCAGGCTGTCCCTATAATCATGACTAATGAGACACTGGATCATAAGGGAGTCCTAGTTTCAGTTTCTTAGTTATATTAGTGTGGATTTCCACAGTGGCTGCACCAGCTGGCATTGTCATCATCAGTGTGTAAAGCACCCCCACATCCTCATGAGCATCTGTTAATTTTTGTTTTCTTAATGACAGCCATTCTGACAATGGCTTATCAAAGTGGCTTTACTTTGCATATCTCTGATGGCTAAGAATATTGAATATTTCTCCAAATATTTACTGGCCATTTGTATTTAATCTTTGAGAACAGCCTATTCATTTTATTAGTCTGTTTCTTTGCTATGTAATTTGGTATTCTGATATTTAATTTTTGTATCTCTGCTAACTCCCTGTCTGATATACACTTTGCAAGTATTATTTTTCTCATTCCATAGGCTGACTCTTCACTTTGTTACATTTTTTTTGCTGTTTTTTCTATTTATCTATTTTTAAAATTTTACTGACAAACTGATATATATATGTAATAAATTTTATTCACTTTCACTCCCCATTTTTCCTTTCACTCTCCTCCCACTGAGACTCTTCTCTGCAACAAGTTCTTTCTTACTTCCATGTCCTTTGTGTGTGACCAACTGAGTGCAAATAGGTTACCCTATGAGCATGGGTGCGTGTTGATTTACTGATGGAGCATGGGCACCTTATCAGTGGCTACACTGCTAAGGTAGGTTTATTGGGCAACCAAGAATGTTGCTGAAGGTTAAAGTTTAATATTGATTTATCTTTTAGTTAAGCAGTGGTTATTCCTAAACCAGCTGTATTCCCAACACAGAGACTAGGATTTATTTAATTAACCTAGAACACAATGCTGGGCAATAGTTACTCCACCCTAAACTTCTAAACCCGCATAGTTTCCAACCATTCAGATTTCACCCATTATACTTGCTTTTAGTCATATCTTAGGTCCAATTCATCTCTCCTTGTGGTTCCAAGTTCTGTCCTGCTGATGTATCCTCTCAGACTCCTCCCACTCACTTCCTTCTCTTCCCCTCCCGACCAGGATGTCCCACCCTTTTCTCACCATTGCACAGCCTTGGGGCTGGTTGTTTAATTGACAATACAGAGAACAAATGGTGGCATGTTTACAGAAACTTGAAACAGGTGATGCTTAGAATAAACATCACAATGCAATGTCCAGATTTGAGGTAGAGAAATCAGCATTTGAATGAGCAAGGGTAAACTATATACATTCCACAAGAACATTATACCAACACTAGAACAATATCAATATTCTGTATTGTTTGGAGAATCTTTGGGCCCTCCCTATCCAACAACTCACAGGAAAGCATCTCCACCTGGCATCGAAAATTTTGTTTCATTATCTATGGCTTCTGAAAGAAGTATTGCTCTTCATTCAAACTCATTTTTTTTTAAATTCATGTATGTGGTTGTTTTTCCTATATCTATCTGTGTACCATGTATGTCCACAGAGACTGGAAGAGAATGTCAAATCCCCTGGAACTGATGTAGGAGATGGTTGTGAGCGACCGTGTAGGTGCAGGAAATTGAACCCATGTCCTCTGAGAGAGCATCCAGTACTCCTAACTACTAGCCATTTCTCCACATTCCCCTCACTCTTTTTCTTTAAATTACATATTTTTACTACTCTTATAAAGTAGTAAGTTTTCATTTAATCTTTTCATATGTCTTTCATATGTATTCCTCCTTCAATCTTTTCTGAACATGCCTGGTCCAGTTTATTGTGCAGTGTTTTAATTTTTAAATTATTTTTTTATTTTTTTATATTAGTTAAAGTTTATTAACTTTATATCCCAGCTGTAGCCCCCTCCCTCATTCCCTCCCAATCCCACCCTCCCTCCCTCATCTCTTCCCTACCCCTCTTTAAGTCCACTGATAGAGGAGGTGCTCCTCCCCTTCCATAAAATTAAAACACAGCCACAGAGGAGGCTATTGCAGCCGTGTTTTAATTTTATATAATTCCACATGTTCTACTGAGCTACGGTAAACAAAATTGTTGGTGATGTTTTGTTATGTGTGACTTTTTTCATTCATTTAGGTTCTTCAATATTTTTAAAAACTCAGTTTCCTTGCTGAATTTCTCTTCTATGGTGCCTGATTTTTTTTTTTTTTTTTTTTTTTTACAGTGCTATAACGTTAAGCTCATAGACATGGAAGCTGGAGTACAAGCTTGAACAGTCTGAGCTTCTTGTGAAAGCGTTGTGCTGCCCCATGCATGGTATAATACAGAAAGGAAGGGAGCTTATTGTTACCATAATATTGCATAGTGAGTAAAGTTTACCCTTGTATTATTCATATGCTAATCTCCCTAACCCACCATCTCATTTCAATCCAGACATGGCACTGTAATATTTATTATAAGAATCTCCTCTCACAAATTTGTGTAAACATGGCTCACCATTTATTCTCTGTCTTTCGAATAAAGCTGGCCAGCCAGTACCTGGGCAATAGAGAGAATAGGGTGAGATTTCTGATTCTTGGGAGAGAAAGAGTCAAACAGGAGAGAGGAATTTGGCAATGATGAGGAGAGAGGGAAGGACATCATGAAATTGCAGCTGGACCATAGAAGGCCATAAATGCAAGTGTTATGCGGATTTGGGTTGGGAGGTAGCTAGATTAGCTTAGAGGAGCAGAATAGAATAATAATGCTCAGTTACTGTGTATTTAAGCTAATTAAATAAATCATACCTTCTCTGTATCAACTATTTGGGAACTGAGTTAAAGAAATTGTTGATTTATTAATTTTATGTTACAGTTTATGCAAAGAGGGAGGGGACAAAAGAGACAATATTTTATAATATTGTTTATTAAAATTAATATTTATTAAAATTAATAAAATTAGTCTCTGGATTAGTGATAACTAATTCAGTTTCCAAAAGAAAATGTGAACTCACTTCTGCATGTAAAACGTCAGTCTGCTCACGGTGGTTCTATTGTCATGACACAAACAGTATAAGGCTGCCTCCTTATACTGACTGCTTCCTGGATTCCAATCCTAAACATGGATTTTTGGTAGGGTCTGACAAAATGAAATCTTAGCATGAATGACTTGGGGAATAGGCAATCTGAAACAGCTGAGCAAAGAAAGTGAAGGTCTATCTAGGGTGGATAATGCCAATCCCAAAATTCATACATTATTGGATGTTAATGTCAGTGTCAGATGTGGGATACCTCATGAGGAGTTGTTGTCTAGAAAGATCCCAGAGGCCAAAACAATATGGGCTAGCTCTGTTCTTCTCAGCTGGCCACTGGAACCAGACAGTAAGAAACTATTGCTGAATAGTTTACAGACTTGGTTGCAGAATACAAAGAAACCACACTAAGGCTGAACTTCCTCCTGCTTTTTAGATTTCATCATATCAAGGTTCCTCTGCAGGCATCTGGGAGAGAAAACTCAACAGTGGTCTTTCCCATCTTTGAGCTTTACATACCACAATACCAGTTGGCAGACAAGATGTTCCACTGCTACAATACTGGCACAATTGTTATGGGCGCATCCAACTGATTTCTGCTTGACTCTGAGGCATGAGGCACACTTCACAAGAAGGAGTTCATGCCTAATACTGTGAATCTGGTCAAAGGCTCATGACTGGGGAAGTCATGGTCACTAGGAGTGAACCTATTGCTTCTGTTTTATTAAATTAATATGTCCAAGCTACCTCCCCCATACTTGTGTTTATAACCATAGACTAGTGCTGTTCTCAGCCTTGCTCAAAACTTTTATTTGCAGTGAATTGTGGTCAATGCAGACTCAGTGCTGGTCAATGTCCTGAGACTGAGTGACCGTTGGGTGCTCAAGTCTTAAATGGGACATCTGTACCATCCCCTGAAAGGTTCAGGGAACATCACGGAGGAAGGGAGGAAAATAATTAAGAACCAGACAGTGGGAGGGTGGCTGTGAGATGCAGTGGCACTCACCAACTTACAGCTGTTGAGCTTGCCTGACGAGTGCCCACTGAGACTCCAGTTCTTAAGCGTTCAGTCACAGAATGGGGAAGGGCTCAAAGGGCTCAGCCCTGTCCAGGGGTCATAAGAGCAGTTCTGATTTCTGGAAAGGAAGTCATTGTATTTAGTGACGAAGCCACAGGTGAGTCACTGATGCTCCACCATTGACTGGCTCCGTGCACATGTGTGTGACCAGTTAAACCTAGTGTGTCAGTAGAGAAAGAAAAGAAAGAAAGAAAAACAAAAAGAACTAAAGGTGAGGTGGAGACTTGGGGTGGGGATGCAGAGTGTGGGATAAATGTGAGTATGACTTGAATGTGTTTGTGTGTATGTGAATGTGTGTGCATGAGTGTGTGTATATAACATTTTCAAAGAATAAATTAATTTTAAAAGAAGACAGTGAATGTGGACAGCTAAGTCCCAGTCAGTGACCAGCACACCTTGCACAGAGCTCAGAAGGCCTGCTATGAGGCAGAGCTTGGGAGAGATAATTTCAGGAGGTACAACTCAGGTGATATGCATAAAAAGAAAGCTGCAAAACTGTTTCATCTGAAAGTGATTTTTAGAAATTATTTTTTTTCCAACCACATAAAAGCTTTTCAAAAAATGTAGCAGGGTCACGTGAGCAGCTGGAGTACAGATTAGTAGTGTGGTGTGTGTGTTTTACACTCTCTGGGCCTCAGATTTTATCCACAAAACACACATACACACACACAAACACACAAACACACACAGTGTTTGGGGTAAGAGAAATTTGAGAAAAAGTGTGTTGGCTTATTCTGTTCCTATCTAATGTGAAATCTATTTAGATAATTTATGCAAAATAATTAACCGTCTGCTCCCAATTGTGAAAGGCTGTGTTTCAGGTCAGTAACTGTTTCAGTTACTGTGGACTTCTGTCCTAAAGTAATCTCAATCACTGAGGTTGTGTATGAGAGCCCCTGAGATACCAGTCCATTCCTGTGTGTACTTTGGCCCCAGGTACCCCACATAGACTGCTTAGACCCATGAAGCTTAAATTTAGTGCCAAAAATACCTATCAGGAGCCTGCAAGATGGCCAAGGTGGTAAAGGCATTTGCTACCAAGCCTAAATTCAATTTCTAGAACTCACATAGCAGTCTGAAAGAACCAGCTCTCACAAACTGTCCACTGACTTCCACAAGCTACCTTCAGCATATGCATGTCACACACACACACACACACAATGTATTTTTTTTTTCATTTACACTTCATACGGTCTGTGAATTAAATAGCTGCAAGGCCATTCCCAGTCTGCAGGAGTTAGAGTAATGTGTGGGTGCAGGAGAATCCTGAGCTACACTTACCACGCTAGGAACTCAGCTGGATTTCCAGGGACAAACAAATGTTTCATCTCAGTGGTAGGTGTCTCTCAAGAAGCCATCGGAGAACCCCCAGAAGGGAGAGGGAAATACAAGGAATGTCACCCTAGATACAAAGGAGTAATTCAGTCTCCACGTGACAAACCAGGAATTTTTCTTGCCCTCTCCTGCACATAGGAATGTTTGACTAGTTCATTCTGTGCCTTGCCCTGCGGTTTGCCCCAGTGCGATGCAGCCTTAAATGGGCATAGGGACATGATCTCTCCATAATCTTCAGCCACACTTTGCAATCTGTTGATGGAAAAAGAGAAAAAAGCCTGTCAAACGAGGAATGTCACTTAGTGGTAAGGTGTTAGGACATGCATTTAGAAGAAGAAATTTAAATTTCCCATTAGGGAAATTTAATGGGAAATTTAAAAATCTCCCTTTCTACACCTCATCAAAAGGACTCCCTGCATTAAGCATTATCAATGTTTGATGTAATTATTCAATAAGCTCTCATCTCCAGTGGGAAATAACAGTCTCTGCACTCACATGCACCCCTCATGGTGAGACATTAAAAGCCGACCTGTGGCATGCAGCACAGGGCTAGCAGCACAAAAAGAACCCTCCTTTTCTGTGGGTCTGAGCTAACACAACTTGGAATAAATACTTTTAAGATAATCCAGTGGTATTAGTGAATTAGTGTCTACAATAAAAATGAAATGATGGTGTCATGGCCAATGCCTGTAAACCCCAACTAGAGAGACTGAGGCAGGAGGATTACCATGAGTTTAGAGCCAATCTGGGATTTAAAGGTGAAAGAAAACAGATAAAAAAAAAACAGAACAAAACAAACAAACAAACAAAAAAAAACCCAACTAGCTGAGAGACATAGCTGAGTGGCAGTGTTTGGCTATCAGTTCCTGGTAGAGAAAAAAAAGAATGAATAAAAAAATGAAAGGAAGAAAGAAGGAAGATTTAAAACAAAACAAAACAAAAACACACACACTAAAAAAACAAAAACAAAAGAACTCCAAATTCTTCCAGGTTCATCCCAAGAAGATGAAGCAAAACCTAAAAGAGGAGAGCTAAAAATTAAACAAAGGGACATTCCAGTGTCAAGGGTCGGGGAGGGGGAACCTCCATGTATTATTTTGCAAATAAAGAAATTAAACCAATATACAGTGTAAAGGCCCATCCAGTTCTGCAAGCTGCTTCAGTCTCAAAGCCATTCTGCCCATCACCTCCTCACTGCGCTGTTCTCTAATGGATGAAACAGGGAGAGAACAATGGCATTAATTCTATTAACCTGTTGTTTCCTTATGTACTCTACTTTTTTATTTGGAAAGAAAAAAGTGTTAAAGATATGCATTGTTCTCAAAGCTTTAAGTCACAAAGCCTTAAGTAAAAAAGTAAATACTGTGGTTTATACCTCAAAGGAAAACCTGTGGCTCAGAGCTCTGCTGTGATGTATGTTTGGAGTGACACAACTCCTACAAATTTGCAAAGTAAAACAGCAACATTAAATATTCATGAATTTGAAATTATATTAGCAACCCTTAATTTTCTGCCAAAGGAAAGAGGCCTCAAAGCAGACAGTGTGTGGGCTTGGCTGACTGGGTTCACCATGGACCACGTCACACACTGCACACACACCCTTTTGCAACAAATCATCAGTTAGATTAAGGCAACTGAGGGGAAGAGAAAGTGACATTGCTCTCCAGGTCTTGGTAAAACACTTACCTCACTTGCCTTTCACAACACTGGAACGAATGTGCCTCCTTGTAATGAGTTTGCTTCCTTGTGGACATGATGGCCCTGAATACTGTCTTTTGTTCATTCCTCTTTTTAGGCAATTTTGTTCATTCTGTGGCTTTGTTGCTTTTTCATGACAGTTTCTAAGTCATTGTAGAGAGACTGACCATGAATGACCCTACCCCTCCTTAATCTGGATAATTAGGAACCAGCACACAGTCCCAGCCTTCCATGGTGTCAGCACAAGTAGGCAGCTGTCATCCAAGCCACTCAGTTGATGGGGGCGAGACATTCCATTTTCTTTAAGGGTGTGGCCCCTGACTGGTCAACCATGCTCTAGCAGGATAGTGCTCCACCCACAAGTATGGGGAGCACAAATTGGAGAAATAGGTTATCAAAATGAGAAAAGCAAGACTCAATGCTGAAAAATATTTTTTTTAAAAAAAATCATGGACAGAGAAATGAAATCAACATTATCAGAAAAATAAACAGAACTAAATGTCCTAATTAGATTTCTATTGTGTATAAGAGGATGTAGTGAAACCTCCCACCCAGACCACTCGCTGGGAAGAAGGAAAGGTTTATTGAGGATTCGAATTGCCAGTCATTCTCTTGGGAGTTAAAGAGAACAACAAAAATTGGGGGGTAGGGGGTGGAATAAGCCTTGCTTATTAAGAGGACAGGTAGTTGAGGGTAAGATGTGAACCAGAACAGCCTGGGAGCTAGTGTGTTGACCTGGATCAGTTACAGGCTTGTTTCAGTCAGTTGGAAACTAGGAAGCTAGATGGCCTTGCTAAAGGTAGTTGGCTGAAGAGGGTAGATAAAGAAAGTTGAGCTTTTCCTGACAAGCAGAAAGCTGAATTAAGAGATTGCTAAGGAATACTGAGTTGAGGTTTTTTTGTTTATCAGCCATCATTTGTTTATTGGGTTATCAGTCAGAGTCCACCCTGAGCTGAGCCCACACTGTCATTCAAGACTTGTTAGAAGCTCTGCCATTTTGGGGGCCTGACTTGGACCTCACATATGCTGTGATAAAACACTGACCAGAAGCAACTTAGTGAAGAAATGGGTTTGTGTGGTTTATAGGCCAGAATTCATCACTGAGGGAAGTCAGAGCAGGAACCTCTGGGCAGAAGCCATGGAGGGACCCTGATAAGGGGCTTGTTCTTATGGCTCACTCAGCTTGCTTTTTTATACAGTCCAGGACCACTTGACCAAGGGTGTCCAGGTAGGCTAAGCCCTCCCTCATCAATCATTAATCAAGAAAATTCCCCACGCACTTGTCTACAGGCCAATCTGATAGAGCAATTTTTTTTCAAATGATGCTATGCCTCCCCAGATGACCCTATCTAGTGTCCAAGTTGACAAAACAAAACAAAACAAAAACAAAAAACTAACCAGCATACTGGGGAATACGTTAAGTGAAATAAGACAGACTTAGAAAGAAATATATGCATTCTTTCTTTCTTTCATATGCAGAACCTAGATTTAAATTTCTCTCTTTCTCTCTCCCTCATGTGTCTGTATCTGTGCGACAGAGAGGGGTGGAGGAAAGCAGAAAAGAAAGTAGAAAGGGAACCATGAGAGAGAAAAAAGAGGCTTTAGGGGAGGGGGATGGAAAAAGAAAGGAAAGTAAAATGCATTTAACATAAAACAGAAAGGGAAGTATTTGGGGAAAAGAATAAGAGCCAGAAGTGGAGGTTCATGGGTTACAATAGAAGGTTCATTGGGAAGAGGGATGAGCTGCTACAAAGTATCGTGTACACACACACACACACACACACACACATAAATGCCATAGTAAAAATTTTAAAAATCAATTAAAACAAAAAACTTGGACTCAGAGTGCATATATGTATGCATATGTATGTACATACACATATATATTTAATAAACACACAAAACATTAACGTAACCATTTGTCATTTTTATCAATGCTAATGTGCTGCAGGTAGATATGAGGAATCAGCTGTACCACTGGCTGAGGCCCAGGTTGTCTCTTCACACTAGTGCCACCACTAATACAGAAATTACACGCTGCCCTGTAGAGCCACCACGCACTTGGCCATCAGGAACTTTCACCTTCATTCTATCTTATGGGGTCACCGTGTCTTATGCTGCCCTGTTGGAAATACTGTTGTATGAAACATTACTACATTGAGATCTCTCCGTTTGGCTCCAGTAACCTTATATGCGTCAGTCCTCACTTCAGAGGAGGCTTTAGGGCCAAATCTGAATAACCATAGCCTAGGAACACAGATTTGTATTACTTTAAGTATCATGTTTCAATGTGGGAAAAGTTTGTGGAGTTTGTTTTTTTTAATTAGAGAACAAAAGAAAATCGTAAATCAGACACCTTTCAAAAATACTGTTGGGAACAGCAGGCTGGCTGTTGCCACAAAGCTGGAATCTTTATTTGCCTCAGATGATATCTGATGCTTTTTTAAAAACACTTTTTATGTATTTATTTATTTGTTTGTTTAATGTGCATTGGTGTTGCATGCATTTATGTCTATGTGAGCGTGTCAGATCCCTTGGAATTGGAGTTGCAGACAGTTGTGAGCTGTCATGCTAGGAATTGAAGCCTGGTCCTCTGGAAAAGCAGCCAGTGCTCTTAACCCCTGAGCCAACTCTCCAGCCCCTCTGATGATATTCTTAGCTTTTGGGCTGGTGGAGTCTATCAGTCTCGGTAAATTTCAGAAAGATTTAGTCATGGTCATAAGGATGTTAGGTCAAACACAGGTGAGTCAATGAGCAGGTAGTAAGGGGCTAAAGACAACCCAGGATTATCAATTAGCCTGGTAGAGTCCTTAACACAGGCCTAGCTTTTCTTTTTGTCTCTAGAAACTTCAATCCACATGTCTTTTTTTTTTTTTTTTCAAGACAGCATTTCTCTTTGTAGTCTTGGATGTCTGGACTTGATTTGTAGACTAGGCTGGCCTCACAGGCTAGAACTCACAGAGATCTGCCTGCCTCTGCCTCCTTGAGTGCTAGGATTACAGGCCTGAACGGTCACCACTGGCTCACGTATCTCTTTATGGCAGTTTCTCTGTGTAGTCTTGACTGTCCTGGAACTAGCTCTGTAGAGCAGGCTGGCCTCAGAGATCTGCCTATCTCTGCCTCCCAAGTGCTGGGATTAACGGAATATGCCACCACTGCCCAGTTAGAAGCAGTTTTTAAAACCAATCTATAAAGCATATCATAGCTTAAAGAAACACATATATACCCTGAAAATAATTTATTATGAAACTTTTCTGTAAGAATCATGCTCAAACTGTTTCTTAAACAGGAAGTCATTACTATGTTACAAAATCTAGTTTAATATTGCCATCTGCTCTCCAGCTAGTGTTGTTAGTTATAGCAAGTGCCATTACAAAAGGCTTTCTATGTTTTGTTCAAACACTAAAGTGAATATTTTTCATGCCTTAAGGTTGTCAGCCTCACATGAGCACCCTTTGCCTGTGCTTGGGGAATTTCTCACACTTGAGGACATCCTGAGGAGGACACTCATACTTTGGCTTCCCAGACTCCCTTGCAGCTAGTTACTAGGGCTAAGAACTTTGTTCCCACCTAATATGTAGATTTGGAAAGCAGCATCTTCCCCCAGAGCCTGGTTTCCACGGAGGATGGAGAAAATGTCTCCTGTGATGTAATTTGGCCTTTGGCTCTCTTCATCTCAGAGTTTTGTTGTGCCCTGGGTTAGCTGTATTTTTAAATTGCTTATCTCCACATAATATTCCCAGTGCTTTATCAGTGTTCTGAGATGATAAGCCCCTGAACTGCTTCACGTCAACACACAAATTTAGTGTTGCAAAACAATAGTGGTTTTGTTTTGTCCACAGATACTGAAAATCAAGGCTTGAAAAAAGCATATAGTAAAGAGGACCATACTCAGGCAAAGGTCTTTGGAGCTCCCACCACTGGGTGGTAGAGAGGAGCTATCGCGGTTGCTGTAGTAGAAGCTCCTCTTGAGCAGTCCCCTCAGACTTGACAAGGACTCAGAGAACCAAGGGCTAGCTGGTGTCCCCAGAGGCCGCAGGAACTGTGAGAGGTGGCAGAGCAGTTGGCTCTTTGCAGTGGGCCCAAGGGGAGTTTGGGGGAGCCACCAGCGAGGACTGACACAGTGAGGCACACGAGTGAAGTGTCTTGCTTTTGTACGTCAGCCTAGCCTGGTGCCTAGGCTCACAAAGATTGAAGCAACCTGTCCTGTATAAGCAGGGCCTTGGGGGGACAACGTGGAGCGGGCCAGTGCAAGGCTGGGCCAGAGTTCCCTGCTTGAGGGCCGAAGGAAGGCAAACAAGCGCGTGTCCCCTAAATTGCTTCTTGTTTGAGGGTGTTTTGCCATAGCAACAAAAACGAAAGTACAACAGGGGGCAAGTTAAAACAAGGGACCGGGGCCCTGCAGGTGAGCGGTAGGGGTGGCAGGAACCGGAGGACTTGACCCTGCATTTGAGGCGCTGCAAAGGGGTCGCTTGCCGCGACCAGGGACGGGGCAACGGGGATTGGGCCGCACGGCCCTGCCCACAGCGTTCTCCAGAACCCCTTCCGGTGCGTCGGGCCGCTGGAGCGAGGAAGGAAGGCGGCGCGAAGGTGCCGGGCCCAGCACCTCATTAGCTAGAATAAACACACTGAAGGTCTTCCTGCGGACCCGTCCCCACAGCCGTCCCCTCGCGGCGGCTCGGGAGCCCCGAAGTTAGCTGTGGGGTTGTTTGCCGCGCCCGCGCACCTCAGCAGAGGCAGCAGCACCCGGCCGCCCGCCCGCTCAGAGCGCCGTCTCGGCAGTTCCTTCGTAGCCGCCAAAAGCTCAGGATGAAAGCGAGGCGGAGGCAGCGGCGCGAAACCCAGGCGGCAGCTACCGGGCCTCGGAAGCCCCACGCGGCTGGAGAGCCGCTACAAGGAGGGCGGCGGTGTAAGCTTTGTAGGGAGAGCAGAAGGCACAGTGCACGCCTATACCAGGATGGCCGAGTGGTTAAGGCGTTGGACTTAAGATCCAATGGACGTATGTCTGCGTGGGTTCGAACCCCACTCCTGGTATACGTGGATGCCTTTTTTTTCCTGTAGGTTATTTAATTAATTTTTAGGTCCAGATCCCTTGGAGAATTTAAATTCTTATTTCCAATGGGAAGAAATGTGGTTTAATCTTTAGTGGGCGATGCCGCGAGCCCAGGCTCCCGCAGTGAGGCGACCGGGTGGGTCTCCAGGGATCTGAGCTTGGCAGAAACTGACTGCTGGCGTCCTCTAGCTTCTCCTGCCCCGCGGGAGGAGCCGGGTGTCGGTCAACTTTTTGCAAAAATGCTTCTGCCTTTCTCTGCCCTGTCCGCGCCTCCTAGTTCCTTTTTTCTCTTCTTTTTTTCTTTCCCTCTAAAGCTTGCCTTGTTCACTTGCAATCCTTCACTTAACTCCAAGAAGATACCATTTGGTCCGAAGACACAGAATTTGAATTATTTTCCGTTTTCTTTTTTTTTTCTATTTTCCTCAAAAGTATTTTTAATAAAAGCAGTCTAAGATTTTAAACAGAATTTGTAGGTACGGCTCAAGGAACTCACTATACTTTCGAATAAGTTTAAAAACACTGATTAAATTCCTCGATACAGTCATAAAACCTAGAAAACACCGATCGTTAGCACGGATCGTTTATTTCCATCTGAGCCTCAGGCACGTTTACTTACCTGGAGTCGTGGAAATACTGTTTGGAAAGGTTCAGAACTCTGCGGGAAATGGTGTCGGTATGTTTAAACAGTGACACCTACCGGTGACCCTGAGGTAAATTTGTTTAGATAAACCTGATGTTTTTAATAACTGGCTTTAAGAGATTAAGGCAATGTCAATCACAAACAAAAAATTAATTCCCCTCCCCCTTTAAATCTTTCATAATAAATCTTTCACTAAACAGAATCACTCGTCACCGAGCCTTTTTTAAATGTGTGTGATAAAACACTCCTGTGGCTTCAGTGACCTTTGTATTAAACATTTTCCTTGCAAACACTGAAGATTAGGGTAGTATATGTCTGGATTAATGTCAAGACAGAAATAGTCATGGAAGACTCCTTCCTGCACAAGAAGCTTTCTTGATCTTCCTCAGCCGCAGGCTGGAGCTTGGGGACTTTGCTTCTCATCTGTACTCGTGTATGTGTACAAATGCTTGCCTGGCTGTATGAAAGCACGACGCCTGGTGCCTGGTGCCTGGCAGAGAGGAAGCCGTGGAGCTGGAGGTGCCGTGTAAGCGGCCGGGCGGCACTAGCCCAGGCCCTCTGGAAGAGCAGCAAGCTGCCGAGCTGTCTCTTCAGCTCCAACCAGACTGGCGTTCATTTTCAGGTACGGTCTCAATTAGTCAACGAACACACCTCATGCATGTGCTCCCTATTCAAATAAAGTACATTTTAATGCCCCATGTCCTAAAATGTTTATTAGTGTAGTCACAGCACAAAATGATGTATTTCACAATGACGTTTGCAAACTTGTGTAGCGTGTTGCTTGCCTGTGTGCACTGTTCCGCTGGCTTGCTCCGCCCCTTCCTGCGATTCCCTTTCCCTTCCCATATACTGTCCCTTCTGCTTTCAGGGCTGTTTGTTTGTTTGTTTGTTTGTTTTTCAAGGAGACAGTTTTCTCTGAACTTTCAGGTAGTGTGTATATATATTCATTTCCAGTATAGACGCTGAATAAAACTCCATTGTGCATGTATACTGAATTTTCTATATTCACGCATCCGCTGTTAAATGCCTAGGCTAGCCCCTTCCCTTAGCTGTTGGGAGAAACATGCTAGTAAATGCCTGCACATATATCTTTGTGGTTGCTGACTTAGATTTTTTTTTTTTTTTTTTTTTGGTAAATATCCAGGAGTACTATATTATATGGTAATTCTATTTTTTAGGGGTGTCTGTGTAACTTCCATAGTACCTGTGAGTAATTTACATTCCTACCAGCAATGTATGAGGCTTGCTACCTCCATGCTTGTTGTTTGTGTGTGTGTGTGTGAGAGAGAGAGAGAGAGAGAGAGAGAGAGAGAGAGAATATGTGAGAAAGTGTCTCATTATGTAGTCCTGGATATTCTAGAATTTACTATGTAGACCAGACAACTGCCTGCCTCTGCCTCCCAAGTGCTAAGATTAAAGGCATAGGTTACCATGACCAACTTTGGTGGGTTTTTTTTTTGTGTGTGTGGGAGGGGTTGTTCTTGCTTTGTTTGTTGTTTTGTTTGGTTGAGATTTTTTTTAAGCTGGTAGCCTTTCTGACTGGGGTGAAATGGAATCTCAAGATAGTTTAATTGTAGAGATGCCACCTAAGAGGCTGAGAGCATACATTTCCACACTTGGGAGGCAGAGGCAGGGGACGCTCTGGGGGTTAGAGACCAGCCTGGTCTACATAGCAAGTTTTACGTGTGTGACCAGATTGTGAGATCCTGGTTAAAAAGAGAAAGAAAAGGAGAGGGGGAGGGAAAGACAGACATACCTGGAATGAAATCCTAGGGGACTAAACAGTGCTGCACACAGACTAAAGCCAGCGCAGAGATGTGTGAAGTGTGAGCAGGCTGCCCTGGAAAGCAGTGCTGTGGGGCATGGGAAATGAGTCAGTCAGAGTCAGCACCATCCTATCAGCCTTCTCAGGCCAGGGTCAACTCCGGGTGCTGAGCAGTGTGACATGGAAACTGTGTCAACAGAGTGCCTCCGGAATTTTATGTGCACTCACTGTCCATACACTGAATAAAGGAATGAGCTCCAAACCCATTGAGAGCATTCCATACCTGATTCTGTACATTGTCCCTTGATCATCCTCATTTAGGGTATATGGCTATATTTCAGTCAGGTTTGGTAGCCACACAGGCACAAAAATGATGAAGGGTTGGAGAGATGGCTAAGTGGTTAGAGCTGTCTGCTCTTCCAGAGGACTGGGGTTCAGTTCCTAGCACCTACACGACAGCCCACAACTGTCTCTGACTCCAATTTCAGGGGATCTGGCACCCTAGCATATATGTACATGTGGGCAAAACACCTATGCACATAAACATTTTTTTAAATAATAAAAAAAAAAGTTTAAAAGAAAGAGAAATAATGAGTTGGGACTGGTGGAATTCTGCAATCTCAAGACACAGGATCCTGAGTCCTTACTGAATTCCAGGCCAGCCAGGCTGTAGAGAGTAACACTTGTCTCAAACAAAGCAAAGAAGACAGCTACAACAACAAGAGTTAGTATTTGTCTCCTGGGGCTGGAGAGAGGACACAGGTTTGAGCCCCAGCACCCACTTGGTGGCTCACAACATCCGTAACTCCAGTTCCAGATCTGACACACCTGACTTCCACAGGTCCCTGCACTCACGCACACACACCCACCTGCAGACAGACACACTCACACATAATGGAAAACAGTAAAAACAAAAATGTTTAAAGGAATATTTGTCTCGGTTCCCTAATCTCCCTCCTATGTAAGTACCCACAGAAGTAAGCATACTTCTAAGTCCACATTTTAGTGCACGTCCCGGGAGGTAACAGAGAGCTGATTAGCAATCTCAGAACACTGGAGGGTTTTTGAGAAGCAGGTATTTTTGTTTGGTGTTCGTTTTGTTTGTTTGTTTTACTTTGTTTTGCTTTTCTGTTTTGTTTTTTGGGTTTTGTTGGTGGTGGTGTTGGTGTTGGTGGTTCCTTGGTTGGTTGGTTTTAGATAGGGTCTCACTATTTAGCCAGGATAGTCTCAAACCCACCATGTAGCCCATGCTGGTCTCGAACTCAAGGCATTACTGTCCCTTGATTCCAGTACTGAGTGAAAGGACTGGAGTCAGCAGAAGACACACCAAGACCAAGTTCTCAGCACAAGGGGGATTCATTTGCCCCAGAGAAACAAAAGGCAAGGAATAAGAGGCAAAGACAGGAGGTAGAGGATGAGAGAGAAGGGAAAATGAACAAGGGGGAGGAAGAAAGGGGGCAAAGGAGATGGGGAAGGGATATATACCCAGAGGAACATTGCCTGTGGATAGAGAGGATGATAAATTGTGGCCCAGAGGCAAATGGCAGTTTACAAAGGGAAAGGGGGAAACCCTATGTTAGGATAAATTGGCTTTGATTTGGCATGTTAATTAGGTGAACCAAAGAGGGCTTTGATTGCTGGACTTCAATACTTTGATTGCTGGACCTTGGTGGTCAGCCTCAGGAGGAGGAAGTGGCCAAATAAGACCTTGGTGGCTAGCTTTCAGATTGCAGTCTGCTGGGCATGGTGGGGCAGGCCTTTAATCCCAGGACTTGGGGAGGCAGAGGCAAGCGGATTTCTGTGAATTTGAGGCAAACCTGGTGTCCAGGACAGCTAAGGCTACACAGAGAGCCCACCTGCCTGCTGCCGCCAAAAGACAACAACAAAAGCAAAAAACAAACAAACAAAAAGTAATCTAATAGTTCTTAGCAAGGAGGAAAAGGGTAAAAAGCAAAAGCTGTGTGTGCTGTGCTCAGGCCTGTGCGAGCCCCTTCACCGAGCCCCCAGCCCTGCTGCTCCATGTTCTGCTCCCTAATCCTGCATCCCCCCCTTGTTAGCAGGGACTTAGTTAACCAGCTCTTTAGCTTCTGCACGTCCTTGTGGCCTCCCTATGAGATCCATATAGCAGTTGATTCTGTGGGGTCAGTTCGATGCTGCTGTAATGTTTAACAAGTGCTTGGCATATAGAAGGGGCCAAGAGATTAAGGAGTTATCGCACTGACAGGAATCACAATCAGTTTTTATATGGTGGCAAGGTTGCTCACGAAATCCGTTCTGTGTGTCTTGTATTCCCATGTCAACTTTGGAGCAATAAAATAAAATTTCATTTCAAAAATGGAAATTTTGGAGGAAGGCATAGATTGGTTTGTTTTTCTGGTTTGTTTATTGAATTTCTTGTTTCATTTAATGGCCTTTAAGTGACTAGGTTTTGAGCAGCAGCAGCTTCTTCAAAGGCAGAATTGTGGGTAATTCCGTAAATAGTGTCTTGTTTAAAAAAAAAGTAATGTTCTGAAATCTAAGTTGAAAAGAAAAGAAAAATAAACTCTTGAATTTTCAAATACACAGTGAGTGAGTGCATTGTTTTCCCCTGGGTGTCACGCCTACTGGGTTAGTCACAAATAGCTATATTAAGGATGTTGTCCACATTTTTTAAACACTAGCAATTCTGACCCACCCAGTTCAGTTATTCAAAATGCAACCTTCAATATTTTTATTCTACACAAGAAAAAAAATAAGAAATTTGTGTCCCTGGGAAGATATAAAAGTAGTATGTGCTTTTCTGCTTTCCAGTGTAGCGAGGTGCTTTGATGTGTGAAGGCTGTTACTATGCAAACTGTCTCCTTGCCCATGACTAGTGTCTACTTAATCTCTTTGGTGAAGGACAAAGAACACCATGCAAAAAGGTCCTCTCTCAGCCTGAAATGACCTGCAAATGTTAAAAGGCCTAATGAGCTCAAACTCAATACTCCACGGAACTGAAACAACTAGTCACTTTCTTTGATTCCTCCTCGAGGAATCCCCAGGCCAACGTGAACTGAGGGAGGACTTTCCGTGTCCAGGTGGAGAAGAATGAAGGGTGGGTCTGGGCACAGATGTTGTCCCCACCCTCCCCAAGTTTCCTTTCTCTCTGTCTGTCCCCAGCCCAGCCTTTGATTGTCTCCCTGGAACACACAGCTACCACAGCCCTGGTTCTATGTTCTCTCTGTTTCTAATTGTTTGCTTTTGTTTTGAAGCAGGGTCTTGCCTCCAAGATAGTAGGATTATGAGTGTGTGCCATTATACACAATTCACCAATTTCATATTAAATTATCTGTTTATTTTTTATTTTTTCTGGACAGGGTTTCCATAGCATCCTTGGCTGCCCTAGAACTTGCTTTGTAGACTACCTGGCCTTGAACTCACAGAGATCCACCTGCCTCTGCCTCTTAAATGCTGGGATTAAATATGTGTGCCACCACTGCCTGGCTTTACCAATTTATTATTAACCCATCTTTTTTGTTGTTGTTGTTTTCCTGACAGAGTTTCTCTGTGTAGCCTTGACTGTCCTGGACTTACTTTGTAGACCAGGCTGGCCTCAAACTCACAGAAAATGGCCTGCCTCTGCCATTTTAATCTGCTGGGATTAAGGGCATGCACCACTGCTGCCTGGCACTTAGCAAAGTCTTCGGAGCTGTAGTTCCGCCTAAGCAACCCTTCCTTCGATAAGCATTTTTAAAATTCCCAGAATCAGCACTGCTCTGCTGAGTGCCATGATCTGCTGACAAGTAAGGCCCTCACAGTCCTGGGCTGGGGATATAACTCAGTTGGCAGAGTGATTACTTAGCAAGCATGAAAGCCCCAAGTTTGTGGTGCTGCTGGGATCACAGCAGCACATAAAACTTGGTGTAGTGGTAAATCCTCCAATCCCACCCTCTAAGAGGAGACAGGAGGGTCAGGAGTTCAAGGTCAGCTAATTTGAGAACTTGAAGGTACCCTCAGATACAGGAGTCACTGCCCAGGTCAGGGTGGGGTGGGGAGACAAGGTCCTGCCTTCTAGTGTTAGGCAACTAGTAGCAATCATTATTCCCTGGTTGCTTCATGCTGCTCTCCTTGACCTGTAGCCAGGAGCTGTCAGCTGCTCACTGGGAGACAGTCCATGTCCAGGACACTGGGATGGGGGTGGACAGAGGCAAATCCAGCCAAGTGGGTCCAGTCTGCATGCTTTCCTCATGAGGACCTGATTTAACCCTTCAGGGCCATTCCCACGAATCCCAGTGCTCAAGCCCATGCTGTGTTTGACTCTTCTGCTGACGTTAACTCATTTTTAGGTCATCAAGATTCTTTGAATTTTCATCATACCAAATTACTTCTTCTTAGCCAGGCTGGCCTGGAATCTACTGGCCTTGTAGCTGAGAATGATTTGAACTTCTAATCTGTCTGCTTCCTCTTCCCAAGTGCTAGGGTTGTAAGCTTTGTCACCATGGCCAGCTCTGTTGCTATCTTCTTAAACACAACAATATTTCCTTCACTTAAAGATGGCATTTTATGGGGTTCTGGCAGGTCAACCCAAGGTTTTCTGCATGCTACACAAACATGGTATCAATTTAGCTGATAGCTATCTTTAACAATCACCTTGAGCCCCAGTCTAGATATCTGACTGAATTATCACTTGCTGTGGAGATTAAAACTCAATCCAGAAAGGCAAGCATGCTCCTCTTTAAGAGCATATTGTGTCTAAAATACAATAATGAAACCAAGCTCCTTGTAAATAGAATACCACTATCCCAAATACAGATCTCTGGGTAGCTTTTTAGTTTAAGGGAAGTCTAGAAGTTTTGTTTTTTTCTTTTTTTCTTTTAATACTTTTGTTTGTATTATTGGTTGTGGGAGGTTTAGGGTAGGGGTTATGTGCTTTTGAGACAGGATTTTGTTTTGCACTCAGGCTGACTTCAATCTCATCGTTCTCCTGCCCCAGCCTCCTGAGTGCTGGGATTGTAAGTGTGTTGTGCCACAACCAGTTTTAATACCTTTAATCTAGGCTCCCTGAAGTTTAAAGATGTGGTGAAAGTCACTTGAAACTGAACCTACATACCTGATAAAGTATCTTAGCTGGACAAAAGGAGGAAGCGGAGAAGCAGGGGGAGGAGGGAGAGCAGCAGACAAAACCTCTCCTTTAGCAAGCTCTGGGGTGCCCCTTGAAGTAGTCTGGTTGGATTTCATAGTGTTGTGTGCAAAGATCACATTCTTGAGGTTGTGGTTGTGTGGAAAGGGCAAGTATAGAGGCAGAGGAAAGATTCTTTCTAAACAAAGGAGGATTTGAGTGGACAAGAGGAGAAACCGCTCCCCACAGAGGCATCTGACCCTGAGGGGAGGCAGTCCCGGAGGGTACTCGGGGTTGACCAGCACAGAGTAACAGACGTTTCTGTAGGGAGAGTGGCAGGCTGGAAGCTCCTCAGAAAATCCTGCTACTTCGGACTGGCCTCCTGTGGTCGGGGACGCCATGTCCGCCCAGCCGCCTCAGGGGAAAGCGGCTGGTGATAACGCCTGAGATGAGCGTGCTTCCACAGAATTCAGACAAGCACATCAGTCCACCACAAAACCTCCCTTACAACCGTGCCAACCTTTCCTCCACCACCATCAAACAAGTCTAGACGTTTTGCTCTATTTTTTGTTTCCAATTATTTAGAAAATAACAGTGACCAGGCTGTTGGCTGTCTCTTCCTCTCCCTTCTACTCTCCATTTCTAAGCACCGTGTTTAGACCCAAAGGCCAGGAAGAAGCCCACATTGCCCGACTTCCCTTTTAGTTCCCAGAAAGCCTTGAAAATAGGTCCCCGGTCAGGGCCCAAGAAGAAGTGTTGCTGGACAGCTTCCAGGGAAGCAGCCTTAAAAGACCCTGTGCGCATGCTCTTTGCCTGTTCCCATGAACTTAGATACGATCTCTGTTGCATGAACATCAAATCACACCATGGAGATGGAAGGCACAGGGAAAGTGAGCTAGGAAGAGTTTTTTCCTAAGTACTGGAGCGCAGTGCCACTCGGCTCCAGTCATCCCAGCTTCTACACATCCACAAAAATAGACAGGCACAAAAAAATGTCTTCAGAGTTTCTTCTCTTGCAACTGTTGCTAGCTCTACCTCGTGGGGATGAAAATTAATATAAGGTTTAGTATTACTATAAGCAATTCAGTACTTCAGTGCCTGCCTTCCATGCTATCACGTAAGTTATTCCCTGTCTGCCCCCCGCACCGTGATCCCAGTGCCAGAGCTTGCGTATGCTGAACACTACCATTTCATGTCACTTCGATTCTACTCTGAATACTGACATGCAATTTAACGGGCGCTATCAGATCTTCAACCCAACTGCCTGAATATCGACCTTGAAGAAATTGTATGAGACTGAAAATACAGCTAGCAGTATCAGCATTAAGGTGTCAGGCAAAATGACAAACAGCCTGGTGTGTGTTTATTTCTAAGTATTTTAGGATGCCATAGGGACAAAAGCTTGTGAAACTGCAGGATCTGGTCCCAGCAATGAAGCCATGTTTTGTGATGTCCCATTCTCTGCTTTCCTCAAGGCTTAAATATGCAAAAGAGAGGCTAGAGAGGCCCGTTAAGAGCCATGAATTTACAGGTGGCAATGAAAGAAAGAAAACACATTTGTAAGAGCTGGAGACATAGCTCAGTTTGCTGGGTACTTTCCCAGCATGCACCAAACCCTGGGTTTGATCCCTCATACTAACAACCCCCCCCCAAATAAAAGCACACACACACACACACACAAAAAAAACAAAAAACAAAAAAAAACCAACTGTGTGTGGTAATGCTGCTTGCTATCTGAGCTCTCGGGAGGAAACTCGAGGATCAGAAATTCAAGATTATCTTCTGCTATGCAGTAAACTTGAGACGAACACAGACTACTTGAGACCCCATTTCAGAAAATAAAAATAAAGAATGTGAGAAAAAGGCCTCCAAAGCTGTAGGTATCACAGAACAGCTTTATTTGCTTGTTGCTTTTTCAAGTCAAGATTTCTTGGTTGCCCTGAAATTCTCTGTGTAGACCAGGCTGGCCTAGAACTCTGAGATCCACCTGCCTCTGCCTCCTGAGTACTGAGATTAAAGGTGTGTGCTACCCTGCCCCCATGAGGATAGTTAACAACTGTCTGCAGAGATGTGAGTGTGGGCCCATGTAATTACAATGGAGCTAAATGTCTCCAGTCGCCTGCTCTCCCTGGGTCTCTAGGTGGAATTAACCTGCTGTGCTGCCCATCATTCAGAACTGTAGGATATCAACCACGAATATTTGTATAGCAATATGTATGTGAAATGTATATCATATAACAAATATGTATAGCAGAAGTATATTTGCTTCTGATTACATTATACATTACATGTCTACTGTTTTTCATCATTGTTTTAGATTATGCTTCTCCCAGTTTCTCAGTTATATCATTTTTATTTTGGCTTAATCTTATTTTGTTCCTTAGGAGTCTAGGAGCAACAGACTGATATTTAAATATATGAACATATATGTGTATACATTATATGTGTGTATAAAATACACATAGACTGACAGATAAATGCATGGTAGGCTGTAGACTCAGATTTGTGAACATTCTGTTGTGTAACATTTCCTCTGAATTAGAGCATTCCAATCTGAAGAGAAGCTCCTTTAAGACTCAGGAAATGTTAAACTAAGAGTGGTGGTGCATTCCTTTAAATCTCAGCAGTCAGGAAGCAGAGGCAGGAGGATGTCTGTGAGTTTCAGATCAGCCTGCTCCTCATAGTGAGTTCCAAACCTACCAGGGCTACATAGTGAAACTATCTCTCAAAAACAAAAACAAACAAACAAACAAACCAAAAAGATGTAGGTAGTTCTGAAGGACTCTGGAAATAAGCAACTCATTAGTCTCAGGAAGAGCCAGAAACTGACTATAAGTACTCTGCTCTTCCATTCCCAAGGTTATATAAACAGCAAGGAATGCTGAAAGGAGAAGATTCTCCAGTCTGTCAGGCTGTCTGTAAGCTGTAGAACTCCTGAACTCCAGTTTTCCTGTGTAATTGTCTATGATGGGCTAGGCTTTTTTGGTGATGCAGGTGCCTTTAAGTCCATGTTACTTTACCCATATTCCTGTCTCAGTAAATTCATTGGTTCACTAAACTGGACTTGGGTATCATTACTTTGGTCTGTTGTCTGTCCCCTAGCTCAAGTGAGTAGACTAGATGTTTGTTCTCATTTTCCCAGAAATCACATCAAACACACACACACACACACACACACACACACACACACACACACACACACCACTAAACTGCCTGCTTTTTTTTTTTTTTTTTTTTTTTTTTTTTTGAGACATGGTCTCACTAGGTAGCCCTGGCAGGTCTGAAACTCACTATCTAAAGCAGGCTGATCTGAAACTCACAGAGATCCTCCTGCCTCTGTCTCCTGACTGCTGGGATTACAGGTGTGCATTACCACTGTCACTTTAGAACTTTATCTTACAGGAGTCATTTGTTTGAAGTTGGGTATGGTGGTACACACTTGCCATCTCAGAATGGGAGGAACAGAAGTTCAAGGTCATCCTTGACTGCATAGACAGCAAGATGGCAAAACAACAGAAAAACAAAAATGAGCCATGTATTTGGGCTGTAGAGGTGGTAACTCAGATGCATTGAGGTTGCTCAGCATTCATAAGCTCTAGGTTTGAGCCCCAGTATGTGCGACTGGTTTGCAAGTTTATCTCCAGTCTGTACTCTTGGTCTTAGTTTAAAAATCAAGAAATAATCAAACGGTGATCTTTGTTGGAAGAAAGAGAAAGCTGCAAAGTGGCAGTGTTACCAGAGTCCTGATGGTCTTCTAGGGAAGAAAGGGGACCACAAGTGGCCACCTCTAGCTGGAGGTTCACGTTGGTCCTGAGGCCATAGCCATCTAAGCAAGGGCTCAGCTGTACTCTTACCACATGGGGACAGTCTAGAAAATGGGACAGCCAAAAGTCCCTGAGAAACTGACCTACTCTGGTCGGGGGGAGGGGCTCAAGATAGAATCAAGGTGGGCATTTAAAAATATTTACTGTGCCCACCCTTCATTCCCATTTATAGTTTCTATATTTTCCTTCAGCTAGAACTTCATGTTTGTACATTTCTTTAATCATGAAGAGATGGTTTCTCCTTTTTATCTGTTTGCTGGTGCCTGGATGATCACTTGCTAAATATATTTTACCACTTTATTTACTTCGGCTGAAGCTCTGGCACCATTATGTTGGCTCCTCCACACCAAAGATAAATCACTGTAATTATTTATTCTCTTGGAAAGGAACAGGAGGTGTGCATGTCAAACTAATATGCACCTTTAATGCACCCGAGTGACACATTGGAGAATGGTTCCTGAGAAGCCTTAACTGCGGCTCACATGTACAGATTCTCCCAGTTGTAGGAGATGACTGAGGTTGGTGGAATGCGTTGGGGAACTTTTATTTATTTTTCAGAGTCCCACCCATAGCTATATATTTTTAAAGATGCATGTTGAATTTCAACTTAGTTCTTCAAGGCTGTCCAAAATGAATAGAAAGCTAGAGGTTTTCATAGAACTTTGTGAAATCAGGCTATGAAAGTTTTTATTATATTGCTTTGATTTCTCTTTTTGAAGGGTTATTTTTTTGCGTTTAGCAATTTCCTTGATTATAACTACAAACACTAATCCTCTTCCCTTCTGTTCACTGAAAAATAAAAAAGGAGGAAAAATATTGTGCTTAAACTTGTTTCCTATTCCACTATGAAGCAGAAAGAAGTTTTCTGAATCTTCCCCTGTCAGGTAGGTGGATTTTAAAAATGGGTCACATAGGAGCTTGAGCTGACTTTGTGGACAAAATAGGCAGAGAGATCCAGGTGCTATTTTCATTCAGGGGATGTTCCAGCCTGAAGTGGAACACAGCCCTCACTTCTCCACAGTTGCCAAGTTGTGCTTCAGAATATGTTTATTTCTCTGTTGCAGAAATTTCCTGGTTCAGTGTTGGGGAACAGCTCTCAGGCTCTTGGCAGAAGTCTTGGTTGGTCAGAATATTTCATGCTAATCTCTGCTTCTGAATTCTTAATTTTAACTGCTTTCTAAATTCCATCTTCTTGCTCACTATGTAAGAAAATTTTAGTGGAAAATGCTAGGATCTAACTTTTTTTTTTACTCTATTTTAAAATTTGTGTGTGTGTGTGTGTGTGCACATTTGTTCGTGTGTGTGTCCATTGTGCTTGCATGTGTGCATGCATGCTTGTGTGTGTGTGTGTGTATGCCATACTGCAGAGGCCAGAAGAGGACCTTCAATACTCTGGAATTGCAGTTATAGGTGGTTGTAAGCTGCCCAATGTGGGTGCTGTGAGCTGAACTCAGGTTCTCCAAAGAGCAGCAAAGGTTTCTAAGCACAGAGCCATCTCTCCAGCCCCCTAAATTACTGTCTTATAATCAGTTTTTAGATGACCAAAACTAATTATAAACAAAACACAAGAAAAAATTTTCCAAATTCCAATTCCCTGAAAGGCAGTTTTCCAATGCTAATTTCTGTCATAATCTGTCTTGCCAAATTTGTATGAATTTTCAAACTTTTCTAATATTAAATTTAATAAGAATATTAATTTTAATGAGACTATATAATTTGCCTTTGCAAAATGTTCAGATTTTCAAAATTTCAGCATTTCTTTCTTTTTTTGGGGGGGGGTGGGGAAACAGGGTTTCTCTGTGTAGAGTTGGTTGTCCTGGACTCACTTTGTAGACCAGGCTTGTCCTTGAACTCACATCTGCTGGCCTCTGTCTCCCAGAGTGCTGGGATTACAGGTCTGAGCCCCCATGTCTGGCTCCTTTTCTTGTTTTGAGACAGGAACTCGTATATGCTGGGCTGGCCTGGACCTCCCAATGCAGCTAAGCCTTGAAGTTTTGATCTTCCAGCTTCTTCTCAGATGCTATCTACGTTTAAACAGGTTTAAGCCCATACCTGGCTCAATTAATTGCTTTAGAAAATATACAAGATTGTTTTAATTAGTTTGGTGGTGGTGGAGGCATACCTTTAATCCTAGCACTCTGGGAGGCAGAAGCAGAGAGATGCAGAAGCAGGCAGCCATCTGATTAAGAGGCCAGCCTGATCTACAGAGTGAGTTCCAGGACAGCCAGGGCTAAAACACAGAAACCCTATCTCAAAAAACAACAACAAAAAAAGTAAATAAATTTTAAAAATAAATAAATATTTTAAAAATAAATAAATGGCTCAGCAGTTAAGAGCACTGGCTGTTCTTCCAGAGGTCCGAAATTCAATTCCCAGCAACCACATGGTGGCTCACAACCATCTATAATGAGATCTGGTGCCTTCTTCTAGCACACAGACACACATGCAAGCAGAACACTGTATACATAATAAATACATCTTTAATAACAACAACAAATAACAAATAAATAACCAGCATTTGGCCCAGGTTCCAAGGGAGAATGACTTTAAATTCTTAGAAATTTCCTAATATAGGAATGTCTTTATTGTTTGTAATGAGCCTGAGGCCCTCATCTGAATGCTTGCTGAGTGTGTCGGGAAGCCTGATCACATGACTCTCAAGGGTTGGTATTTTGAGCTATAGACATGCTCTACACAGAGAAACCCTGTCTCAAAAACATAAAAAAACAAAGAAAACTCTGGACACTGTAGCTTGAGGCATGAGTTGGAGACATTTTCCTGGTTGGTGAATATAGTGACATGCTGACATTCATGAGGAGAGAAAATTTTCTCTGTATTTAAGATCACTACCTTCCCTCTGCTATGATAAAATATCTAAGGAAATTAGCACAAGGAGGAAAGCTTTTATTCTGTCCCATAATTACAGGTTTCAGTCCATGTGTAGCTGCCTCTCTGGCAGAAACGAAGGTGTTCTAAAGAGACACTTGTACTCCCATCTTTGGCTATCAAACCAATGAAAGGATAGACCTGAAGAAATTAGTATTTCTTTAAAGATCCTGTTGGGAGAGAAAACACCTGGGATGCCCAGAGGACAAACTTGTGTCATGGAGTGAGATAGAGGTGGGCATGGGACCACCTTTACGCAGGTCATTTAGTTACGCACAGCTCTTGCTTTCTTTCTAAACCCTCCCCTTAGCTGGGTGTGGTGGTGGCGTGTGCCTTTACTCCTAGCACTAAGGAGGCTGAAGAAGGTGGATCTCTGTGAGTTTGAGGCCAGACTGGTCTATATAGTGAGTTCCAGGCCAGTCAGAGTTACATTGTGAGACTCTATCTCAAAATAAAATAAAATAAACCTACCCTCAAGTCGGGACCTCAGAAGGGGAGCTGCTAGATCTTTTAGTCCCTTTTCCCAATACAGCCATATTAAATAAATCTCCTTTTCCTGCTTTTCACTATTAATTTGGCTTCTTTAATTAGCTTATTGAAGACTGCTGACCAAACTTAGCTTATTGGGGCACAGGGTATGATATTTAGGTCCAGTAATTTATGATTTGAACTTGTCACTTGGGATCATACAGAACAGTATGGGTAGCTAGCTGTGGCAGAAGAAACTATTTACCTCGTAGCACCTGGGAAGCAAAGAGAGAAGGGAACCGCGTTGGAGATTCTTTTCATTGGCATTCCCCCAATGACCTAACTTCCTCCCACTAGGCTCTACCTCCTAAAGCTTCTGTCAGGTCCCAGCATCATCATAAAATGAAGATCCAACTTTTAGCCTCTGGACCTTTGGAAGACATTAAAGATCCAAACTATAGCAGGGACCTTTATAGACATCACCTTGTGTGCCTCTCTAGCTGACCAGTGCCAATCAGTGTCTCTTACCGTAGCACTGAAATTGGATGTGTAGCACTTCCCTGAATCCTGAAAAACATTCTGGCAAATTACTGAACCTAACAAAAGTGCCTAGAGTCCCCAAATTTGTAGCCAGGTGGCCAGGATTGCAGGTGTCCTGGGGATTTCTCAACATGTAGCTGGCACCTGAAGTGAGAGCTATATTATTGGGACTGGTTCTTAAACGTGTGAAGTCTGATATTACTTGCAGGTGGCTAGCATCAGAGCTGAATTGCAATATTGCAGCCACCAAGGGTCAGAACCACTGTTCTAGGATAAAGTGATTGAAAGCATCAGGAGAATGACAGTGCCGGATAGCTTTTGTGTCACCTTGACACAAACTAAAGTCACCTGAGAGGAGAGAATCTCTATATGATTAGGCTGTAGACAACCTGTAAAGTGATTGATGGCAGAGGGGTGGATGGTTCCATCCATGGGCTGGTGATCCTGGCTTTGATAAGAAAACAGACTGGGCAAGCCATGATGAGCAAGCTAGTAAGCAGCACTCCTCCCTGGCCACTGCATCAGCTCCTGCCTCGAGGTTCCTGTCCTGCTGGAGTTCCCATCTTGACTTCCTATAATGATGACCTGTGATGCAGAAGTGTAAGCCAAATAAACCCATTCCTCCACAAGTTGCTTATAGAGTCATGGCGTTTTATCACAGCAATGGTAACTGTAACCAGGACAGTGTCAGAATCAAAAGCTCCATCAAGGTTAGGGCAGGGATCTTTTCAGGATTCACCCGGAGCAAGGGAGTTAAGGCAGGAGATGGGCAGCAGACAGAAACAAAGCCTGGGGTTTGTTTCAGAGGAGTGCCCTGAGATCAACAGAACACAGATGTGTGCATATATGTTGTGGGACCTCGTGTTCACACTCACAGAAATATTGCTCCACTGTGCCCAGAAACAAGGCTAGGATACAGAGCCACCACTTCTCTCATCATCAAGTCACTACAGGAAGTCTTCTACTTACTAGCAGGGGTAGAATGAAGCCAGCTGATGCTTCAGTTATCACTGCTACATCTTGATGCGTCTAAGTCCAGAAACTTTGTACAACAGGTAAAGAACTTGCTGAATTCACAATAATCTCAAAATGTTTTGGTATTCTGAATGTCTTGGTTCTGAAATATGAATGAGAAATGCCTTTCAACACTAGGTTGTCCACAAAAGAGTGCCCCAACTTGGCTGGCTTCCAAATAGTCTCCCAAGTCGATGCAGGTGAACACCCTCAGTGCACTATCTGTCCTAGCTTCAGGTGTGCAAATCCCAACTTGCCACTGTTGCAGAATATTCACCTAGTTAAAACTTGGAGGTCTGAAGTATATAAGCCAGAATGTATGTTTATTAAAATCTAGTATAAGGGGACTGGGAAGATGGCTCAGTGATTGACAGCACTTGTTGCTCCTGAAGGGGGCCTGGGTTCAATGCCCAGCACTCACATGGTGGCTCACAGCCATCTGTGACCCGGGTTCCTGGGGCTCAAGTGCCTTCTAATCTCTCTGGGCACCAGTCATGGCTGTAGTACATATACATAGATGCAGGCAAAACAGTTATAAATGCAAAATAAAAATCTAATAATATGTATATATGATTGTATTATAGTTGGCTGGAAAGATAATTCATTGGTTAAAAGAGCTTGCTCTCAACCATGAGGATTGAAGTTCCAGTCTAAGCATACACACACACACACACACACACACACACACACATATATATATATATATACATGTATATGTATGTATGTATACATACAAAGTTCGGGTCTAAGCATGCACATATCTACATATGTGTATGCGTATATATATGTATATATACATACTGGAGAGATGATTTAGTGGTTGAAAGTGCTCAATCATGAGGACCAAAGTTCGGTTCTAAACATCCACATAACAAGCCAAGAATTATTCACATGCCTCTGACTCCAACTCTAAGAAGGGAGGAGTCAGGAGCATCTATGAGGCTTGTTCAGGACTAGTTAAGAAAACATGAGCCCCAGACTGAGGGAGAGACCCTGCTCAAAGGAATAGGAGAGAAGAATGGCCTCCACATGCACACATTGGGCACACCCACATGCACATATACTCGGGTATGTATTTAGCTCTATGCTTGACAGTCAGAGAGTAATTTTATTTATTTTCATGAGACACTGTCTCGTGTAGCTTAAGCTGCCTTTGCACTTGCTATGTATTGAGGATAACTCTGAACTTCTGATCCTCCTGCCTCTAGATGCTGGGATTACACTCGTGCACCATTGCTCCAGTTTATGGCCAGCCCTTGTATCTGTAACTACTGATCTCTATGTTAATGAAGACAAATCAGATCATGGACAGAGATTTTGTTGCATGACACCTGGTTAGTACCAGATTTTGTACTGACAGTACTACTGTTTTCTTTTATTATGTTTACATTTGGTTGTTAATCTGTAGTTTTTATTTATAATAGTGATTTAGGTTTCACTTGAAAATAAGCTTACACAGAAATAAAGGAAAGCGATGCAAAGAAAATACTGAAAAATAATGGTACAGCTTGTATCTTTATATGGAAATTTTTTAAGATTATATCCAAATACCTGCATAAATCGCTGTGGATGTGACTCTCCTCTAGCATACATGAGGTCAAACCTCTGTTCTCCATTACTGACAAGAAAAAAAGCAGAAGAAATTAGTTGGACTATTTGAGCTGAGACTATGACTCAGGGGTGGGAGGCTGGTGAGCACATCCGAGGATCTGTGTTTCAGCATGGTGAAGACACACATACACACACACACACACTGAGTCACTTGGATCCATTCTACCCCTGATGAGTCATTTAAAACCCTTCTGAGAGACAGAAAACATAGTATCAGTGCAGGTCATCACATTCTCAGACTAAACTGTCAAAAATGTCAACATCTTGACTGGAGATCTGTTTCCAGGACCTGCTTAACACAGACTCCAGTTGATTTCCATGGAGCTCAGTATAACACAACTAATCACCATCATAACACAAAGATTCTTTGCTGTTCGAAGGGACTTCTCCATTGGTACCCACACATCTCTCCAGGGAGTAGGGCCCCAGGACTGCGCCTCAAGCTGAGTCCCTTTAAGGTTTCCTCTTCAGCACAGCCCTGCTCACACTCACCACTCTAGACCATTCTGTTTTGTTAGAGCCCCTCACAAACTAAATGAAGCAATTGAAATCCAGGCTAAGCTTACCCTGCCCAGTTAAAAACTTCAGCAGGAGACTCCAGTAAAGACAGTTAGACCCTGGGGTTCATAGAGATCCCAGGTGTCATAGTTCACTGTCTCTCTCATTCCCCAGCTCCATTTTCTGCTGAAAGGTCTGTATCCCAGACTGGCTTTTCCTTCAGGACAGAGGATAATGGGAGAATTCTAGCTTTATGCCACATACTTCAGTCTAGCAGAAAAGAGAATCCTTTAAAAACCCTAGAAAAAGCCTCTGTCACTGAAGGAGAATGACATGGCCACTGGCCAGGAGTCAGGTGTAGCCTCTCAGAACTACATAGACTTAGGAGGGAGAAGCTGGTGACCAGAAGGAAGGTGGGTTGGAAGATATCACATGGTGATATCCAGACATGATATTGGTATCCTAGGTGAGCTGTGACTAGGGACATAGCTGTACTGTCCTCTTCTTTGTTATGACCTTCATATGAAAACATGGATTGTTTGGAGAGAGGGGGAAGAAAAGAGTAAAAGAGGGAAGATCAAGGAGGAAGGAAGGAAGAGAGGAGGAGGGAGTACTCTCTATTTTGAAGCTGCTCCAGAGGCTATTATTTCCTAGACTTCCCTCTGCTAGCAGCTAATGCATGGTGGAGGCATAGAGAGCTTTGTTCTTCAATTTCTGGACCACAGCATACAGTGAAGAGAACGAAAAAGTCATTGTCCAAATATTAGGTACTCTTTCTTTTCTTTCTTTCTTTCTTTCTATTTATTTATTTATATTTTTTTTGAGACAGGGTTTCTTTGAGTATCCCTGGCCGTCCTGGACTGGCTTGGTAGACCAGGCTGGCCTCGAACACAGAGATAGACCTGCCACTGCCTCTTGAGTGATGGGATTAAAGGTGTGTGCCACCATGCCCAGCAGGTACTCTTATAGAAAGCATGGCATGGGCTGGAAGCTGGCAGCAAGACAGGAAAAAAGTGGTAACTATAATTCAAAATGCAGAGCAAAAGTGTCAAAAAATGATGAACAAAGTTCCCAATTGCAAACCTAATATAGAACTACAGCAATCAGGGCATTGGAGTTGATATGAGAAGACATATAAATCAATGGGAAACATGGAGAGCTCAGAAATAAACAGTGTATTTATGGCAAATTGATTTTTGAGAAAAGGGGCCAAGGTAATTCAATGTGAATTGCTTTTGCCACAAACGATGCTGGAACAATTAGATGCCTACATGTAACAATATGAATTTACATCCTTCCCTCATCCCACACACAGAAATGGAGGCAAACAACAGAAGAAGGCATAAAGCATGACCCACTAAAAAGAGTAAAGTAGACCCTAGCAAAATTATGTATCCTGGGTAGATGTGTAACTCAATGGGCAGTCATTACCTTAAATGAAAAAAAAAGAAAATCTGTGGGTTTGATTCCCATCTTAACATAAGCTGTGTGTGGTAATTACTGTGTACTCCAGTAATCTCAGTACTGGAGAGAAGGCAGGAGGTCAGAGGTTCAAGGACATCCTCAGCTGCATATTTGATTTGTCTCCAAAAACAACAGCAGCAACAGTATCAACAAAGTTATCTTTAGAACTTCAAAAGACAGCCACTTAGGAAAAAAAAAATGCCACAGGATGGGGGAAATATCTGAAAATTGTATACCTAACAAACAACTAAAGCTTCTGCAAAAGAGAGAATTTCAGAGTTGAAGCTAACTCAGTTTTAGAAATGAGCAAGAGGATGTGAAGGTGTGCACCTTCTTAGGAATTAAAACCGTAGTGTGACACTTCCTATTGCCACTAGAATGATGATGATAATTAATAATAATGATAACAGTCAGACAATGGTGCTCAATGATTCAGAGCAATGGCTGCTTTTCCTAAGGACCAGGGTTTATCCCCAGCACCACATAGCAGTTCACAATAGTTTGCAACTCCAGATCCAGGGGCTCCAGCACCCCCTTCTGGCCTCTATGGCCACTGCATGCACATTATGCATAAAAATACACAGGCAAAATACCCATACACATAAAATACAAACATTTTTAAAATAATTATTTATTCATTATCTATACAGTATTTGGCCTGCATGTGTGCCTGCATATATGCCTGAATGCCAGAAGAGGGCACCAGATCTCATTTTAGATGGTTATGAGCCACCATGTGGTTGCTGGGAATTGAACTCAGGACCTTTGGAAGTATAGCCATCTCTCCAGCCCACAAACATTTTTTAAAGTCAGACAATACTAAATGGGCAATGATGTGACAATAATGTCATCTTTATACATTGCTGGTGGGAACTTAAAATGATGCAGTTGTTTGTAAAGCATCTGGAAGCTTCTTTAGAAGTTAAATAAAGATCCACTCTACAGTAAAGCAGTAAAGCTCTCTACAGTTTCACTTCCAGATATCTACAGGTTGGACCTTAAAATCTGTGCTTACAAATAAAGACTCACACAAGTGTTTATTTACACCATCATTCATGATCATCAAGAAATGGTGACTGTCTAGTTTTACATTACACATCAAATGAATGGGCTATATTCATATAAATAGAAGAGTATCCTACAGAATGGGGAATGAGAAATTACTAACTCACAGGCCTCATCTATGAGACATGCTGGGTGGAAGAAGCCAGTCACAAAATGCCAAAGACTGGATGTGTGTTCTCCTGTGAAGTGTTGGGAAGGGCAGTCAGCGTGGACGGCAGCGGGTCTGTGGTGGGTAGTCAGTGCAGAGGGACAGTGGTTGCCACAGCTGCAGGCAGGAGGAAGCACGCAGGGTCAATTTGTATTGATAGAAATGTCCTAATACTGGGTTGTGGAAATGTTTGCACAGCTCGTATATGTAGTCATAGACACTAACCTGGAAACTGAAGATGTATGGATCTTATGGTCTGTCAATTCACCTCCCCTCTTCTTAAAGAGTCCCCATCCCACAGACACCCAGACAAACATTGCCCACTTCATCGTTCTTCATGGTTCAGCTGAGTTGAAGGGCACGCCAAGAGACTAACATTGTAAATAAAGAACATACAGTTATGATTTGACTACATGGTGCAATTATCAATAATTTTTTATACTTGATTCACATTTTAAGATTAGCGATAACAGAGTTTGGTGGCTTGGGACTGTAATCTCAGCTACTGAGGAGCCTGAGGCAGAAGAATTGTTATTTCAAGGCTTGCATGGGCTTCTGAAGGAATTCAAAACTTCTTGACAACTTTTCCTGACACACACACACACACACACACACACACACACACACACACACACAGGATGGAGGATAAAGTTCAGTGGTATTAGTGGTTAGTGGTATTTTTTGTTTTTTTCAACACAGGGTTTCTCTGTGTAAACATGGCTGTCCTGGACTTAATTTGTAGACCAGGCTGGCCTTGAACTCATAGAGATCTTCCTATTTCTACCTCTCAGAGTGCTAGATTACAGGCGTGTGCCACCATGCCTGGCTAGTAGCACACACTTTTAATCCAGCACTTAGGAGGCAGAGGCAGGCACATCTCTGAGTTTGAAGTTAGCCTGGTCTACAGAGTGAGTTGAAGGTCAAAGCCATCTTGACAACCTTTCCCTACACACATACCAAAAAGAAGAAAGAAAGAAAAAAAGAAGAAGAAAGGAAAAAAACAAAGTGAAAGGTGAACTAAGGATAATGGTCAGTGCGGGGAGAGAGTAGGGGTAGGAGAGGGTGATGCACAACTTTAATCCTAGCACAATCCTAAGAGTCCTCTCTTTGAGTCAACTATCAACTGCTTCAAGTTTCTGGAAACCAGACATCCAGCTTGAGGTCGTTACTGTTCAAAAATAGTCCTGAGAGCTCATACCCAGCATGAGCTTCTGTACCTTCTGGAGAATTCCCTTGCGGGGGGTTCTTGGCATCTGTACATATGACAAACAAACAGCACTGAGATGGAGTTGCTATGTTACAGCCGACTCCCTGACCACGAAGTGAAACCCAAGATGTCTTCTCAACCCATAAGCTGGAAAGTCTGACTCAGAGAAAGTGGGGGGTGCGTGCCTGCACTTACTGATGCCATAGCCAATTCTGAGCCAACCAGTAGGAGTGCTCTTTCATTCTTTAAACAGTTGGTTCATTATAAACGAAATGCAGAGTCAGGTAAGACAAAATTGTCTTTACCAGCAATGTCCAGGATCCTTAGTCTGAAAAGTCCAAGTGTTGCTTGAGTCTCTCCAGGGCTCACAAACATCTGGTGCCAGTGAGTCTCTGATACATTAAAAATCTTTAGGCGTACTCCCACTGATCTTTCCCCTGTTGTCCGAATCCTAAAGATTTTTCCACTAGCACACCTGAATATTTTCCTGAATGGGCAGATTGTTCTGCAGAGTTTGTGTATGTTTTTCCAACACTGTCTTTTTTTCTAATTATAATAGAGTTTTAAGCAGCTGCTGCAGGACTTTTGAGTTCCTTTCTTGGGTGGGAGATAAGTTTTGGCTTCAGGCTGGAATGTTCCAAAAAAAAACAAAACAAAACAAAAAAAAAACACCTTTTAAAAGCTCCATTGTGTTGAAGTTTTTAGGGCCTTGCATGATTGAGGCTATGCTGTAGATACAGAGTAGAGTAAGGACCACATATGTTCAAGATTCTGTTCAAGGGTTCCCATTACTTCAAAGCAGCTGGCCCAGCAGCTATGACTGTGTACTCCTCTTCCAGAGGCCCTGAGTACCTAGCATTCCTGCACGCACACACACACACACACTTACTTTGATGTCTTGACTAAGAATTGCCCTCCTAGGCTCATATATTTGAATGCTTGGTTCCAAGCTAGCAGAGCTATTTGGGAAGGATTGGGAGATGTCACTTTGTTGGAGGTGTGTCACGAGGGGCCAGGCTTTGAATTTTCAGAAGCCCACTCCATCCACAGTTAGTTCTCTGCTCATGCTTGTGGATCAAATGTAAACTTCCAGCTAGTCCTCCAGGACTGTGCTCCCTACCATGGTAGTTATAAACGCAATCCTGGAACTCTGACCCCCCAAATTAACCACTTTCTTTTATAAGTTGCCTTGGTCATGGTCTTTGTCACAGCAATAGAAATTTAACTAAGACACTGGCAAATTTATTTTTAATGAAAATAAATCTTCAAGCTAAGAAAGCACAATTTTCTACTCAAACTTGTTAGAAGTATGGCATTTGGCAGCACCTGAAGACATGGTTGCCAGAGGCAGGATCAGGCTTCTGAGAGGCAGCAGATCCCTGATGACTCTGGTGCCAATCCTGCAGGGCTGGGGTTGGGGCTGGGGGCAGAAACAGGGGCTGGGACTAGAGTGTTTTTCAAATCTGCCTGAAGCTGTATGCATACCTACTGCTTTTCCCATTAACAGTGAACATTTGGAGGTCTGTCCCAGGGTCTACAACCTGTCAGGTCCAGAGCCCCTCCTTGTGTGCTCTGGTTCCTAGTCACTTCTTCAACTGACCGGACCACATTCCTCTACACCTCTGTTCATTCCTCTTCCTCTCTTCTACAAATATTTGCTAAATATATCAACTCTTCATGCTGGTATACAACTCTAAATAAAGAATTAATAATAGTAAGGACATAAACAGGAGAATTAAGGTTTGCAGTACGTGGAGGCAGGGGGAAAGTACGGTATGATGGAGAGGAATAAGGAAGTGGGAAATCATTTGTGTCAAGGTAATCAGGCTTGCTTTCTAAAGAAAGGCTTGGTTGACATTCACACCCATGCCTCCGCCCAGGCTATGCTCTTCTTCCTTGTGCCCTGCATTTGGGGAATAGATTGCCCCTGATCATGCAGTTTCTTCTCATATGGGTACTGAGTGGTTAACTTCAGTAGTGAGCTTGACAGAGCACAGATTCTCCTGAGAGATGTGCTTCAAGGTGGTGTTGTCATGTTAGTTAATTGATGTAGGAACACGCAGTTTTTGGAAGTTTCAGGTCTTTGTGACAGTGTCCAAATTTCCCCTTATAAAGACATGGGTCACATTTGATAATACATAAAATACAATAAAATTCAACATGAGTTATGCTAAGTCTCGCTTTCACGGCAAAGTGAAATGAAACTGTGTTATTAAGTAAGTGTCAGAGGATTTAGACGCAGAGACTTTCTTATGGAATCCCAGAATGCAGGAGGTGAAGAAGGAGCACTGCAATGAGGTTGAAGCTAGCCTGGGCTACCTAGTTAGTTTCAGACTTGACTGGACTATAAACAAGACTCAGAGGTTAAGGGCACTGGCTGCTCTTCCAGAGGTCCTGAGTTCAATTCCCAGTAACCACATGATGGCTCACAACCATCTATAATGAGATCTGGTGCCCTCTTCTAGTGGGCAGGTTTCCATGCAGACAGAACATTGAATACATAATAAATAAAGAAATCTTTTAAAAAACAAATGCCAGGCATAGCAGAACATGCCTTAAATTCCAGCACTTAGGAGGCAGAGGCAGGTTATTTTCTGTGAGTTCAAAGCCAACCTATTCTACATAGCAAGTTCCAGGCTAGCCTGGGCTACATAGTGCATTTCTGACCTGATTGGGATATAAAATAAGATTCATTAATCCCAGCACTAAGGAGGCAGAGGCAAGTTATTCTCTGTGAGTTCAAGTCCAGCCTAATCTACATAAAAAGTTCCAGGAGTAAGACCATATCTCAAAAACAAAACAAGCAATAATAACAAAATATAACACATTTAAAAATGAAAGGGAGCTAATCAATTGGTGGTTTAGAAAGTGCTAAAAGAGACACGTATTTTGCAATACAGCACCGAGGATACACTTCTGTGTGGTGCTAGGGATAGAACCCAGTACTTTGTGTATAATAGGCAAGCATGCTACCATCTGAGCTTGGCAGCAAGAGCCTTTACCTGCTGGGCCTTCTCACTGGCTTGGAGACACCCTTCTTCTTAGCTACAGGCATATTTCCCATAGTCACTGTCTGTGTAAGACCTATAGTAGGTAGGACACCATTATGTTACAGGTGGTTTTTCCTCTTGTCCCTTAGCTCTTGGAATAACAACTAATGAAACTCACTAAATATACAAATACGTAGTCTATATAGCTAGGTTCTTCTCTGACTAGCTCATAACTTAAAATAACCCATTATTCTAATCGATATTCTGCAACGTGTCTGGTTACCAATGCTCAGGCACCGGGCATCTATTCTGCTCACACCTTGATGGTTGAATCTTCTGTGCCTATCTCTATCCCAGAATGCCTCTGCCTACCAGATATCCCACCCCTATTTCCTTCCTAAGCTATACCATATAGTTTTCTTTTTTTTAATTGACAGGTGCTACATCCATACAATACACAAGAGATTCCGCCTACAAAGTCCAGGTATTTATAACCAATCTCTTGGTGTCTACAGCTGTTCTTCATATTTTGTAAGCTATCCTAGCCTGGGGGCCACTTAGAAACTGTCCTCAGAGGGGAAAAGTTGTTTTCCTAGAGCACAAGCCTGTAATCCTAGCACGTGAGAATCTAAGGCACAGGGATCTAGAGTCTGAGATCAATCTGAACTACATAGCAAATCCTTGTCACAAGAACTAAAATGAAAATAAGCCCCTCCTACCCTAGTCAACAAAAGGGATGCTTTTGAGATCATCAAGGCAGATATAATTACTTTATTGTGTGGATATTTTGAAGGGTTTTTTTCTGTCTTATAATTTCTTCAATTACTTTGGAGCTGTCAGAGAAAAGACTACTGATGTTAAAGCTTTGCTTAAAGTCAACAGCACAGAAAGATTTTTGTTAGGGAAACCATTTTGAGTAATCTACAGGAAGGGCTCAGCTTGTCAAAGAATGAGTAAAATGAACAACCTAGCAATCTGAAAGCCATCCTCAACAATAATGTCAGAACAATAGAAAACAACAATCTTACCGGCTTGAAAATACCAGAGAGAGAAAAGGGCTTTCCAAAGGAATCAGCTAGGTTTGTCTTTCAGCCTACTCAGGTGAATAGAAGATAGGTTATTTGTTTACAGAAAGAAACCTAGTGCTGAGTCCTGGGTCATTTATGTGACTTGCTTTTTCCTGTATTTGTCACCTAGCTCACAAAAAGGGGGACAGGAATGTTGGCATTCACATCTACCACATCTCAAGCTACTTAATACCCATGGCGTGTAGGGAGGGACCCTGAACTAATTCAGCATTTCTGCTGAGTCTACAATCTTTTTGACTGAAGACCACAAGCCAACAAACATACGAAAATTTCCCTGGCCATAGAGCTAGAATAATCACGTCATCTTTGGGGTTAATTTACTTACATAGACAGGGTCTCATAGAGCTTGGCTGGACAGGAATTCTGTATGTAGGCAAGCATGACCTTTAACTCCTGGACCTCTGCCTCAACTTCCCAAGCATTGGTATGACAGGCATGGATGGCCTTGCTTGGCTTCAGGCCATGAATGTGACTGAAAGTTAATTTCCTGAACCTTGGAGAAGTAACTCAATTTCCCTGGGTCTCCTGTGTGGTTTCAAGGTAGACTGGAATATAGAAAAAACATTTTTTTTTTAATCACTTGAAATACATTTTTAAAGCCGAAGTCATGGCCTAGACCTTCCCATTGTAAATTGTGGTCAGACATGAAGATTGGAAGGAGTGAGGCTGAGATGAACTTTCTGTAAATTTTGCCTGGTAATCACGAAAGCCCTGCTCTAAAATCCCAGGGATGCCTGCAGGGAATTGACAGCTACTCCATGAGTAATGCACTAGCCTTGTGCTGAGTGAGCTCCTATGTTCTGACCTGTAGTACTGTTTCCAGGCAGTGGTTATGCACACCTTTAATCCGAGCACTTGGGAGGCAAAGGCAAGTGAGTCTCTGTGAGTTCAAGGTTGTCCTGGTCTACAGAGTGAGTTTCAGGGCAGCCAGGACTGTCTTAAAATAAATAAATGAATGGATGAATGAATGAATGAATGAATGACAAGAAAAAAGAAAGGAAGGGAAAATACACTGTTAGTATCTCTTTACAATAATAGTAAAAGTTACTGCTAGAAAAGCACTATTCACTGTTTTGTTTTTGTTTTTGTTTTGTTATTGTTGTTTTGGTTGGTTTTGGCTCCTGTATGCCCTGTCTCAATAAGCTAGCTCCTGCCACTGTTCTTAACACTTCCAGGCTGATACTATGTCAGCTTGGTAGATGGCTTGTCTAGTGTGCCTAAACACTAAATCTAATCCCCAGAATTTCAGGGTTAGAGGAAACACTAAAAATGTCTTCACATAGTTTTTGTCCATGTCAAAGTTAAAGAAATGAGGTACAAATAATAGAAAAACAAAATATGGTTGCTGGACTTGGGCTGTCTTAGAGGAAGGTTTTACCTGGAAAGATTTAAACTGTTTCCCAATTGGGTGGGAGTGTGATTTAGTGAGGGTGGGGGAGGGCCCACATGCTGGCATCAAACACTTCTTCAAGCTCTGGCACAGTCTCTTAGTAACTATGTGGATTTGGGTGACTTTTCTTAGCTTTGCTAAGTGCCTGTCAACTGAGGCTGACTGGATGGCTGAAGGGATGGAGATGTACTTTTCATAGTTCTAGAACCTGGAAGATTGAAGAACAAGGTGCTGATCTTAGAGGCTCCTCAGGTAGTTTGCAAATGGCTGCCTTTTTGCTGTATGAGAAAGGCAGAGACAGACACAGAGACAAGCACACAGAGATAGAGAGAAAGAGACAGAGAAAGGGAGGGAGGAAAAGAAGGAGGGGGAGAGAGAGAGAGAGACCATGAGAGACAGAGACAGAGAGAGACAGAAACAGAAACAGAGAAAGACAGAGACAGAGAAAGAATATGTCTTCCTGGTTTGGCAGGGCACCAATTCCATTATGAGGACTTCAGTATCATGACTTCAGTTAAATCCCACACCTCCCACAGTCTCCAAGTCCAGTTACCATCACATAAGGGGTTAGGGCTTCCCCATCTGAGTTTTGGGAGATAAAACATCCACATTCAAAAGCATAGCCCAGGTTTCAGTGTCTTGTATCACAACTCTTTGTGAGGTTTGAGAATAAAATGTGAGGCCTGTAAGAAAACCAAAAGAAAGCATTCAAAAAATGTTAATTCCCAGGCCCTTTTGAATAAAATATGAGGGCCAATAACTGCTTCTCGAATAGCTTGTTAGTGTTCTCAGGGCTGTGCTGAGCGTGTTCAGGCATGGTGTCCATGGAATCCTTCCTCCTCACCCCAAGGAGGGCACATCCTCCCTGTTTTACAGACAAGTTACCTGAGACGTTAGAAGTCATGCAGGGCAAGTGGCAGAGCTGAGATGGGGACCAGAGCACCTGCTTTCCGGTGACATATTGCTTTTTGCTGTTTAGAAAGTATATAAAATTAATTATTTAAAAGTTCCATTAAATAAACCTAAATGGATATTTTGCTAAGAGTTCTGAAGATGCAGGAAATGCTGACGATGAGCTCCGAAGGAGAAAAATCAGGCCCTGTTCCTCACTTACAAGTAAAATGGAAAATATATGGCCTTACAGGGAGACAAAGCACAGAAAAAAGCTTCCATGTCTGTTTAGCATCCCTGAGGTAGCTCAGTGGGTATGATCCCAACTCTCTGTCTTTGACCCCTGAGACTTAACTCCTCCTGCATTGTCCTCCAACCTCTCTATGCAGCACGTATGCACCACACCCATAAACAAAACATAAATACATCTAACAGAATATATTTTTTAAAAGAGCCAGTGTGTCCTATTTTTTTCTCCTAATCTCCCACATCTGTCCTTCCTCCTATCTTCCATTCTTGAAGTCTGCCCTGTCTGTAGCTCCAGTATCACAAAGGCCAACTGTGAGTGAAGAAATACAGTTTTCAAAGCTCTAGCCCAAGGGCAGCACTCTTTTGCAGCTAGAATTCTTTTGTAGAGCAACTGTCACCAGCTTTTGGGCTTCTGCCTCTGGTTAGTCAGAAGGGTGTAGATGTGTTTCTGCTCTCTCTAGAAGAATTCTGCTGTGAAGTTTTTCACCTCCACCCTAGCTTATAGGCTTGAGTATACTGTTTAGAGAGAATATGGTTTGGGAAAGCCGACAAACAAGCTGGGGTTGAGTTTTCTTTGTGTGTGTGTAAACCTTGGGCCTTGGGAAGTCCGGAGAGAACATCAGATTATCTGGAAGTGGAGTTACACGTGTTTCTCATGGTTGTTAGCTTTGTTAGCTGTCATGTGGGTGCTGGGAATCAAGCCCTGGCCCTCTGCAGGAGAGCAATCAGTGTTTTGTTTTTTTGTTTGTATTTTTCCATTCTGAGACAGGGTAGTCCTGGCTGTCCTGGAATTCACTCTGTAGACCAGGCTAGCCTTGAATTCAGAGATCCACCTGCCTGTGCCCCCCAAGTGCTGGTATTAATGCCATGCACCACCACCCTGTTGCAAACAGTGCTTTTGACCACTGAGCCATCTCTCTGGTCCCCTCTTATTCTTATTTGTTTGCTTGTTTGTCTGTCTGTTTTGAGACAGGGGTTCACTGTGCAGTGTGGCTGACCTAGAACTTTCTTTATAGACCAAGAACTCTGTGGTTGAACTCACAGAAATCCATCTGCCTCTCTGCCTCTCAAGGGCTGGGATTAAAGGTGTGAAATGTAGTCTCTCACTGAAACTTGGAGTGCACCATTAGTTAGACCAGCCAGCCAGTGAGCATCAAGAATCCTTCTGTCTCTGCAGACACAGTTCAAGTAACAAGTCCAGGCCACTGTGTGCAGCTTTTTATATATGTGCTTGGGATTGAACTCAGTACCTTAGGCTGCAAGCACTATGCTGATTAAACTATCTATTTCCTCCAGCTACTTACGTTTCTTTTTAAAGAAAAAGATTGGGAGATTAAATTTTTCCTTGGTTTCTATATTTTAAAAGTGTATATTGGTTATGAGATTTTTAGAGGAAATATGAAGTGGTATTGGAGTTTTCTAAAGAAAGTACAGCATGATCACTAAGTTATATACTGGCTGTCAGAAACAAAGGTCAGAGAGAACGCTTTCCCAGCATAACCAGGATGCAATCCCTGGATCCGTATATGGCTCTCAAGATAACCACTGGGAAGGCTGTCAGTCAAGTCCAGCGGGGCGCACAGAGAAACCATAGCTCAGTGGTTCTCAACCTGTGGGTCTTGACCTTTTGGGGGGTGACCCTTTCACAGGGGACACTTAAGAAAACAGATATTTACATCACAATTCACAACAGTAGAAAAAATACAGTTATGAAGTAGCAATGAAAATAATTTTATGGTGTGAGGTCACCACACATGAGAGGGGTCGCAAGATTAGGAAGGGTGAGAACCACTGTCATAACTCATCTAAGAATGGAAGCTAGCAACCCATCTGTTAGTCAGGGCCACTGTTGTTGTGATGAACTGTGACCAGAGCAATCTGGGGAGATTTATTCACCTTATGCTTCTACACCATTGTTTATCATCACAGGAAGTCAGGACAAGAGCACAAGCAGGGCAGGAACCTGGAGGCAGGAGCTGATGTAGAGGCCAGGGAGGGGTGCTGCTTACTGGCTTCATGCCTATGGATTGCTCAGCCTGCTTTCTTGTACAAGCCAGGACCATCAGCCCAGAGATGGCCCCACCCACCATGGGCTGGACCCTCCACCATCAGTCACTGTTTAGGAAAATGCCTCACAGCTGGATCTAAAGGAGGCATTTCCTCAATTGAGGTTTCCTCCGAGCTCTAGCCTGTGTCATGGTGGCATAAGACTAGTCATCTCAGAGTGAAAGGCTGCACAGAGGTTTGCTTGGGAATCAGGGCTCTGCTGAACCAGCCTTGCTCCAGCCTTTTTAGTAACTCACTGTGGTGAGAAGATATGGCAGGGCTCTGCAGCAGGTGGAGTGCCGCTCAACGGGCAGCTCTTGGAGCATCTTCCATTATTGAGAAAAAGAATCTGGTAATGTTTTGGTAATGATTCGATGATTTACTTACACTGAGAAATGTGCTAACATTTACTCGTGTGTGTGTATGTGTGTTCCCTTGACTTTCCACCTTTTCTTTGTAATCTACAATTTCCCTCTTTTTTTGTAATCTATAGTTTTGTCTTTGGGACAGCTTTTCTCATGTACTGAGCTTTCTGTTTTAATCTTTTAAAACATTTTAAAGGGTCGGGCATGATGGCACATGTCTGTAATCCCAGCACTTACGGAAGCAGAGGCAGGCGGATCTCTGTGAGTTCAAGGCCAGCCTGGTCTATAAAGTGAGTCCAGGACAGTCAAGGCTATACAGAGAAAACCTGCCTTGAAAAAAAACCTAGATAAATAAATAAATAAATAGCCATTTAGAATACTTATACTATGTGCCTATGAATGTGCACTTCATGCATGTTTGGTATCTGCAGAAGTCAGAAGAAAGCATGGGATCCCCTGGACTGGAGTTTCAGGTGATTGTTAGCTGCTATGTAGGCACTGGGAATCCAACCTGGGTCCTCTGCAAAAGCATCAAGTACTCCAAACCACAGACCTGTCTCTCCAGCCACTCTGTCTTTATCTGTACACATTACCTTAAGTTCTGTATAAAAATCAACAGGTTATTGTTAGGAAATGTTAGGAAATGTGAGGGTTACACGCGGGTCCACAAATCACACCACGTGGGAGGTTTATTAGGGGAAAGGGGTTACAGAGAGGGAGATGGAGAGAGAGAGAGAGTGAGAGAGAGAGAGAAAGAAAGAAAGAGAGACAGAGAGAGGGACAGAGACAGAGGAAGAGGAAGAAGAGAGAGAGAGAGGGGAGGGCCCCAGTTCTCTTATAGGGTGACCCAGGGACATGCGCAGGTAGTCTAGGTGTCTTCACAACTGCCTGATAACTGGTCTATCAGGTCCCTTGGGGCTGGCCATAGAAGTGCCTGCTTACTGATCCCAACAGTTATTAAATAATAACTTAGTGGGAGAATCATAGTAAGAAATATTTTCTGTTTCTCTTGTCCTTAAAATTAATTCTTTTAACATTATGTTAAACAAAGATTGGTTGCCATTGGTGACCCCAGGCCCACTTATTTGCCTTCTTCCTTTGTTCCTGGCAGGCTTTGCTGGCAAGTGATCAGCAGTTAAGACCACAGCCTCCCCGCCTTCCGTTGGCTTTGCATTTAAAGTCGAGTCTGTAGGAAGGATTTTAGGACATGCTGGAGCTTTAAAAGACTGTTGGTTACCTTTTTAGTCAGCAGTTCAGTAGCTCAGGTAGCCACTGTGAGATAAGAGGTGAACCAAAAAAGTTTGCAGACTTACACAAAAACTAGCGTGTAGGAAGGGGAAAGTCAGCTTTATAACTAACTTTAAAGAGCAAGCATAAGAACAGTGCCTTTTCCCCAAAGTGGGGAAGTTAAAAGTGTGCATATATTTTATAGGCTTTTCTAACTGCAGAGCAGACAAAAACCCCATCTCTTCGACTTTGAAGTTAATAATGTGTTCAAAAATCTTGCTAAGCCAAAATTAACATGACCTGTCCTCCCCTCCCCCGCCCCCAACACACCGCCTGTTGAAGAAAACAAAGGCTCCTTTCCCTCCCTTCCTCCGTCCTAGAAAAGCTGGAGGGGGAGGTCTGGAGGGTGGATACCAGGGGGAGGGCTGTGTACCTTCCTTCAAATCCTTGGTGAGTGGAATGAGGCTAGGACAGGATGCTGGCTGCGTGCTGGTTAGGTGGCGGGGGTGGGGCAGAATCCACGGTGCTGCCGGGAGTCCAGCCTGTATCGAGAGTGTTCAGGCCTGGCATGGGACCAGACTCCGCTCACATCGGCGGCTCCGTTCCGGAGCTGGGAATTGAGTCAGCCACAGAGCATCTTCTGATTTAGTACATGCCTTCCAGAGGCTGTGAAGTCAGACAATTAGGACCAGACCTTTGGAGACTCTCCAGGGAATCTATCCATACATTCCACAGACAGGCTCTGAAGCTTGGGAGCCACAGCAACTCATCATATTGCTGGTGTCTGGTACAGCCTGGACTTGAGTCCAGGGTTCCTTCCAGCCCGTTCATGTTTCATAAACTAAGTAAATAGTACATTAACAACTTTAGATATAATTTGAATATATATATAAAGGAGAATTTAGGTAAATAAATTCTACTTGTGTGTATACACATTGGTATGCCTGCAAGTGTGTGTGTGTGTGTGTAGGATATATGTTGGTGTCCAATGTCTTCCTTAACCCCTTTAACACGTTATGTTTTGAGACAGGGTCTTTCAGGGAACCTGGAGCTTGCCACCAATTTGGCTATCCTGTCTGGCCTGCAAATCCCCAGTCTCCATCCCCCAAAGCTCCCAGTGCTTGGGCTTACAGGCATGATGCGGTCCAGGGCTTTAATATGAAAGCATGGTGGAACTCAGGTACTCATGAAAGTGTGACAAGGATTTTATTGACTGAACTCCTTAGCTCTACATTTTATTAATTTTTCTTTTAAAATTATTAATTATTGTATGCACACTTACCACACATCTGTGCCACAACAGAAATGTGAAGGTCAGAGGGCAAGGTCCCTCCTTCCTCACAGTACATCACTTATCTGTGGATCTAAACTATACATCCAATACTGATTGGCTTACATACCTTTAAGACCCTCAGAAAGCCTCATTATTTGTGCTGGAGTCAAGATAAGTCAGCACACATGCCACATCCTTACACGAGTGATGCTGCTAAGGTTTGGTATAGGCTAGTGATCCCAGCCATTGAGAGGTGGATATGGGAGGATCCATAGTTCAAAGCCAGCCTGGACTAAACAAACAAGCAAAACCGAAAATCCAGAGAACACAGCGTGCTCAGAAAAGTTTCTAAGAAGCTTCTTGTTCGCTCAGTTGTTAGAGAAATTACCTAGCATCGATGAAACTCTAGGTTTAATACCCAGCACGGTGGTCCCAGTACTTGGATGGAGCAGGAAGAGCAGACATTCAAGGTTATCATTAGTTACACATTGAGTTTGATGCCAGTTTGGAATACATGAGAACTAATCTAAAGAAATTAAGATCTGTAAAAAGAACTTTTATTCTTCATTTTTTGTTGTTGTTTCAGAGGCTTACTGCCTCTTTCTACCAACCTAGGCCTTGTCCTGAAAACTTCTAGTCTCCATGTAATCTAAGGTAGGCCTAGGATGTTTTCCGCCTCTGAGATTCACTGCTTAATAACTGCTTAATAACTTCTGAGCTCTGGGATGGCTGGTCCAACTCTGCTGTTCTGGTTCAAACTCCTCTCCCAGCTGACTTCTTCAATCTGGCTTTTCTCTTGGCCTCTAAATTGCTGTGCTTGGCCTCAAACTAACTCCAGCAATCTGTTCTAATCTTCTGGCTTCTTCTCATTCTTTGGCTTCTGCATCTTAAGTTACAGAGTAGTCAAGGCTATTTAGTATGACACTGCCAAAACAAAGAACAAAAAACAAGAAGAGAAAAAGAAGGAAAGAAGGAAGGAAGAAAGGAAGGAAGGAAGGAAGGAAGGACGGACGATTGGGTTAGGGAGACAGCTCAGTGAGTAGAGAAAAAAGTCGTCCTCTGATCTCCACATGTGCATGTGAGCACAAAAGTATCTCCCCACCCCGGAAAGAAAGTCAGATTTGGAAGAAGTCGAGCATCTTGCCTAAGGGCACGGGATTGGCCTTTGAGAGTAGCTGCTTGACTCAAATGTTCAGTTTTACCCCATACACAATTGGGACCTGTCTGGGTTTTTCCTCTGTTGCTATAACAGAATAATGGAGACAGGACATTAAGAATCATCCTGATGAGCCATACCGATGGCTCTTAAGGATGAAAGACAAGATGGGGCTGCCACATTTGCTTGTTTTTTGGAGCTTATCCAAAAAACAGTGTCATCTGATGATGGACAGGCGAGTTGACTCCTGCAGAGGAAAAAGGTGACCCAACCCCCACCATAGACATTGATCCACTCATGAGAACTCTGACCCTGTGACCTGCCAGGCTTCACCTCAAACTCCTGCCTCACACATCTCACTGAGACATGAAGCTTCCAAGTGAGTTTTGGTGAGGACAAACCATAGCCATATTGGAATAGAAGCTAGGGAAGACTGTGAGATGATCACCACCTGATCAGGATGAAGGGGTGGACATGGTGGGTTGAAGAAGGAGAGGCTGCCAGAATGAGGCTGCTTAGGAGTCCATTACCAACACTCCAGATCAGAGGAGAAGTGGCACCTCAGTTACTTTTCTGTTGCTACAGTAAATGCCCAGAAAAAATGCAACTTGAAGAAGGAAGGGCTCACAGTACAGTTCACCACAGAGGGAAAGTCATGGTAGCAGGTGCTTGGAGACGCAGCTAATCCAAGCTGCACAATCAGGAATCAGAGTGAATGGATGCTACATAGCTCACTGTCTTTTTATTCTGTCCTGGGCCATGGAATTGTGTGGTCCTTCCCACTTCAATTAATCTAATGAAATAAATCCCTCCCAGGTATGCCCAGAGGCTAACCCAGTCCTATAATTCCTCGGTGATTGTCAGCCCTTTTATGATGATAATCAGTATTAGTCATCACAGTAGTGGAGTTTGAAATGGGACACACAGACATGGAAACATTGACAAGATTAAAGGACCTTACTGAAGAGGCAAGGAAAGGTAGGCTTAAGGTAGAGTGAGAAGACTTTGGATGTCAACTGAATGATTTGGATAGATCAAGAGAAGGAGATAACACTAGAAGGGAATTCACTTTCAGATTCACTGACATGGAAAGATAGAAAGACATACACGTAGGGAACACTGTGTTGTGAGTGCAAAGGGCTGTTCAGAACCTTCAAGAAAGGCTTTCAGTTTCGTCTTCATCCTTGGCATGCTTTCAGCTATGTTGACCTCACTAACTCAGTCAGTTGAAATGGTGATGACTAAGCTGATCATGGTGTCTCACAGAATTCATGAAGAAGTCCACAGCCCTGGCTCAAAGGAAAAAGGCAAATGTCAGTTTTACCTTTTTTTCCCTTTCTTTCTTTCTTTCTTTCTTTCTTTCTTTCTTTCTTTCTTTCTTTCTTTCTTTCTTTCTTTCTTTCTTTCTTTCTGTTTTTCAAGATAGGGTTCCTCTGTGTAACCCTGCCTGTCCTGGGACTCATTCTGTAGACTAGGCTGTCCACAAACTTAGAGATACACCTGCCTCTGCCTCATGAGTGCTAGAATTAAAGGCGTGTGCCACCACTGCCTGGTATCACTTTCTTTTTTCTTTTCTTTTCTTTTCTTTTCTTTTCTTTTCTTTTCTTTTCTTCTCTTCTCTTCTCTTTTCTTTCCTTCCATTTTCTTCCTTTCTTTCTCTTTTTTCTTTTTTTTTTTTTTCAGGCATGGCCTCCCTTTGTAGCCCAGGCTGACCTGAAACTCCATGTGTACCTCAGCTGGCCTCCCAACTCAAGGCAATGCTTCCACCTTAGCCTCCTGAGTACTGGTATCACAAGAGAGCACTGCTCTGTCCGGCTAATGTCAAGTTTGCTTTGTAATAATGGACAAAGTATTGGAAGCATAAGCTTCTTGGAATGTTATATTCAATAAAATAGGGCCCCCATATTTAGCTTTGTTTTATATTCAGCTGCTTGGCTCAAACTTTCCACATGTTATTTCTATGAAATAAATATTTCAGACTATGTAAAACTGAGAAACCCTGTATGGAAAAATGTCAAAATTAAAAATTTATTATTATTGTGTGTGTGATATGTCTATATATTGTTATGGTGCATGGACCATATTTAGAGGTGATAGGACAACTTTTATAAATTAAATGTTTATTTTTTGTATTAATTACAGTTTATTTACTTTGTCTCATGTTGTAGCCCCCCCTCCCTGATCCCCTCCCAATCCCACCTTCCCTCCCTCATCTCCTTCCATTCCCCTCTCCAAGTCCACTGATAGGTGAGGTCATCCTCCCCTTCCATCTGACCCTAGCTATCAGGTCTCATCAGAACTGGCTGCATTGTCATCCTCTGTGGCCTAGCTAGGCTTTTCCCCCCTCGGGGGTGTGTGTGTCAAAGAGCCAGCCACTGAGTTCATGTCAGAGACAGCCCCTGTTCCCCTTACTAGGGAATCCGCTTGGATGCTGAGCTGCCGTGGGCTACATCTGTGCAGGGGTTCTAGGTTATATCCATGAATGGTCCTTTGTTGGAGAATCAGTCTCATAAAAGACCCTTGTGCCCAGATATTTTAGTTCTGTCACTCTTCTTGTGGAGCTCCTGTCTTCTCCATGTCCTACTATCTCCCCCTTCTTTCATGGGATTTTCTACACTCTGCCCAAAGTTTGGTTATGCATCTCAGCATCTGCTTTGATACACTGCTGGGCAGAGTCTTTCAGAGGTCCTCTGTTGTAGGCTCGTGTCCTGTTCCCTCTTTTCTCCTTCTTCCAATGTCCATCCCGTTTGTCTTTCTGAGTGAGGATTGATCATCTTACCCAGGGACCTCCTTCTTGCTTAGCTTCTTTAGGTGTACAGATTTTAGTATGTTCAATCATGTTTGTAGTAGCTTTATTCATAATAGCCAGAACCTGGAAACAACCCAGATGTCCCTCAATGGAGGAATGGATACTGAAATTGTGGTACATTTACACAATGGAATACTACTCAGCAATTAAAAACAAGGAGATCATGAAATTTGCAGGCAAATGGTGGGAACTAGAGAAGATCATCCTGAGTGATGTATCCCAGAGGCAGAAAGACACACACAGAATATACTCATAAGTATAAGTCGAAGGACAACTTTTTCAAGTTAGTTCTCTTCTTTCCCCTTATAGTTCTCAGGGATGAATTCAAGTCCTCAGGGTTGGTACCTGTACCCATGGAGTCATATCATTGGCTCACCATAAATTATCAATTATTGTTTCTTCAAGTATTTTAGGAAAATTTATGAATCCTGTGAGTCTGTTGTTATTTTATTTTGGGGTATGTGTGTGTGTGTGTGTGCTGGATATGTATATGCATTCACATCCATCAGTGTCTGTGTGCACATGCACATGAGAGAGAGAGACAGGAGGATAGAGATAGACAGAGGGACAGAGAAATAGAAGGTTGAAAACAGAGGTTGAGGCTGTATGTTTTCTCAACTGACCCCCAGCTCTCACTGAACCTGGAGCTCACTGTGGCCACTAGCCCCAGAGGCTTGCTTGACATTGTCTTCCCAGTGCTGAGATTACAGATGAGTCCTTCAATGCGTGGTTTTGCACACGGGTGCTAGGGATTCAAACAGCATTTTTGTTTGTTTGTTTGTTTGGTTTTTTTTTTTTTTTTTTTTTTTTTTGAGCTTTTTCAGCAAGCTCTTTAACAACTGAGTGGTCTCTCCAGCTTTGATTCTTTTTGAGACAAGTCTCAGTGTGTAGCCCAGGCTGACCTTGAACTTGTCCTTCTCCTATTTCTGCTTTCTAGGGACAGAGATTACCATTGTGTTCTGCCATGCCACTCTTGGTTTTCATTTTTATTAAAGTGATATGAACATACCATTTAACTAATCTCTGAGTTCTAAAGTCTTCAAAGGCCATTAACAGTCTTCAAATCTTTATTTTCCATGTTCTTCCCAGGTGTCTTTCAAGTTAATTATTTTCTTTTATTTTTAGTGCTGGAAAACAAACCTAGGGCCTTGAGCATCCTAGACAAATGCTCTGAGCTCTGCCCTCAGCTCCATATCTCAGCTTGTAAGGCTGTTTATCATAATGTACTCCCCCCGACCATTTAGACATTAACTACAGACTTCTTGTCAAAAAAAAAAAAAAAGGAGACCATCCGTTTAGTTTCTCGTTGATCCATATGAAACTATCCCAACTACTTCCTGCTCAGCATCCTTGCTTAATTTACAGTAGTCCTGATTACCTTGAAGTTGAAAGGAAGCAATGTTTTGACTATGGAGGTTTAATGGGTGTTGGGTCATGCATGGAATTGTGGGTACTTTCCCTTTGCTTGATGACTTGCAGCTTTACCTTAGCAGGACATGGTGTGGAGTGTGCTTGGCATGCCAGCACTTGAGAGTCAGAATCAAGAGGATCACAAGTTCTGGGTCAGCCTGGGCTACCTAGCAAGCTCCTACCAAGAAAAAAAAAATAGAAAAGGGGGGGGGAAAGGGATTTTCTTCCTTCTCTATTTCCCTAAGTTTGTAAACACATGATTTCCATTAATGCATATTCTCTCTGACATGTTTAAGTGCTTTCTTTTTTACTCACAGATATTATCTATACATAAAAATGAGTTTCATTATGACATTTTCATAGACACATATAATGTATTTTGATCATATTCATCCCTGACCCTCTCCCATTCCCACTCTACCTCTTTTTTGCCTTAGTTGGTCCTCTTTCTACTTTCATTTTTATTCATTTTTTTCAAGACATGGTTTTTCTATGTGGCCCTATCTGACCTTGGACTTGATCTGTGGACCAGAATGACTTAGGTCTGGCTAGTCCTCAGTCAGCTACACTAACTTTTTCTCCACTCCTTTTATTTCCCCTCTTCCCTTTCCTTGTTGACAATGAACTGTCATAGCGCAGTGGTCATAGCTTTTCACTCATGAGTCATTTGGACACCTCATAATTGTTGGTTATTATTGTTATTAATTTATACAATTGTATTCCCTAGATGGTTCCTGCCATTTACTCATTTTCTTTCTTTTTCATTTAGCCCAGGTTAGTCACAAATTTGCTATGTAGGCAAGGATGACTTTGACCTTCTGATTCTTTTCACTGCCCAAGTGCTAGGATTATAGTCGTGTGCTTGGTGTTATATGCTTCTGGGATATTATGCATACTAACTGAACTGTATCCCTAGCTCCAGGACAGAAACATCTGAGACATCTGAATTCAAAACTAATCACAGACATTTTGAAATGCTGATCAATTCAATATGGATTTTCTTTTCTTTCTCTCTCTTTGTTTTTTTTGAGGCAGGGTTTCTCTGTGTAGCCTTGGCTGTCCTGGAATTCACTCTGTAGACCAGGCTGCCTCTGCCTCCTGAATGCTAAAATTAAAGATGTGTGCCTTTAAGACAATGTGGATTTTTTTTATTTGTTTGTTTATTGTTTTGTTGGTTTGTGTGTGTGTTTGTGTGTGGTGATTTGGAGGAAAATAACACTTAAGGTTGTCTTCTGGCCTCCATGCCCACACAACTGAATACACATACAAATACATATACAGAAAGACATCAGATATCATTTCTTAAACAGGGTGAGTTGTTGTTGTTGTTGTTGTTTTTGTTTTTCCCCTTGCAGGGCATTTCCTTAGGATTGTGTTTTGTGTTACATATTCTCAAAAAGTGTTACTATTATGTTTTCTTGATTACAAAGAATTTTATTTGTAGCTATCTTCAACCTCCAATTTCAACTTGTGCAAGTATTATATGTATGTATGTATGTATGTATGTATGTATGTATGTATTTATACAGCAGCCTGCCTGCATGTGTGCCTGCACACCAGAAAAGGGCACCAGTTCTCACTATAGATGGCTGTGAGCCATCATGTGGGTACTGGGAATTGAACTCAGGACCTTTAGAAGAACAGACAGTGCTCTTAACCTCTGAGTAGATGGCTGTGAGCCACCATGTGTTTGCTGGGAATTGAACTCAGGACCTTTGGAAGAACAGACAGTGCTCTTAACCTCTCTCCAGCCCAAGTATTATATATTTGACTGGAAACTTCCTTACATATTTAGTGAATATTCCAGCATCTCTTGAATATGCAGTTTTTATTACATATTTTAATCTGAGAAGGATAAGAAAGGTAAATTCTCCAAGCCATTTTCCTCTCTTCTGTGTAGGTTTATTCATATTCAACACTAAGGGAAAAGACGAAGTAAAAGCTTGATTTCTAAAAAATACACATGATAGTACAGGCTGTTAATCCCAGCACTTGGGAGGGTGAAGCAAATGCTTGTCTGTGAGTTCAAGGCCAGTCTTGTCTACATAGTGAGACTGATAAACAATAGCAACAACCAAACAAAAACTAACTCAAATCTCTCTCTCTCACACACACAACAAATGAACGGCAAAACACAAAGCCAATAAACAAAGCAAAACACAAAGCCCCCACATTGTATAGGGCTGGGGGGATGGGTAGCTCAGGTTGCCAGGACCTGTCAGTCACTGAAGCTGATGCTCAGACTTGCTATATAGTGGAAGCTGGCTCATTCTCTCTCTAGTTTATTTTGAGACAGGGTTTCTCTGTGTTGCCTGGCTGTCCTGAACTCCCTCTGTAGATTAGGCTAGCCTCAAACTCAGAGATTTACCTTCCTTTTCCTCTCAAGTGCGGGGGGATTAAAGGTGTGTGCTACCATTGCCTGATTTATTTCATTTTTATTAATGTGTGTGAATATGTGCATGTGTGAGGGAGTACCTGTGGATGCCAGAAACGGATGGAGCCAGAGTTAAGGGCAGTTGTGAGCCACCTGATGTGGGTGCCCAGAACCAAACTCATGTCCTCTGCAAGAGCAGCAAGCAATTTTAACCACTGACTCACCTTTCTAGATCCTTTTTCATTTTAGGAGGAACTCCAAATTTCTACCAACTCTACCAGTGTCAGAGTTTAGATATGAAGTGTCCCTGTGAAGGGACAGTCTTCTGTGGAAGGCTCAGTCTTTAGCTGGTAGATCCAGTCAATTACTGAAGGGCAACTGCATTATGAGGTCTTTGACCTAACGAATGGATGAAGTCACTTGGTGGATGCATGATTGGTGGAGGTGGCTTACTTGGAGGCACTGGATTACTGGAGTCATCTTTTTGGGGCTCAGGTCTTGTTTTGGGCCCCTCTCTGTCTGCATTTCTGCTTCCTGACAGCCATGAGTTGTGCAGTCTGCCACACGCTCTGGTATCATGGTGTGTTTTTTCCCTTGCCTCAGGTTCAAAGCAACCTCAGCCTGAATCTCCTGAAACTGAGTGCTAACATACATCCTTCCTGATTAAGTTGTTATGTCCGTTGTCAGTTATTTTGTCACAGGGATGGTAGTCTATGCCACACACTTGATCTGATATGAGTTTTGCATGCATTTGCCTGCATGTCTTAGCTCATCTAGCTGAATTCTACATTCTTTAAAGGCAACATCCATGTCAGATTTCTGTGTAACACCCTCCATGGCAGGCCCCATATTGATGCTTGTTAATGAAAGGAAGGTGAATGAGCAAGTCAGACCAATTCCCAGGTGATGTTTAGATTCTATTTGGCCTATCTAAAGAGAGGCCTCAAGGATGAAGTTGCTTACATAAGAGACTGCAGAAAGAAGTCTCTTCTAGGACTTCCTCCTGTCCCAGCCTACAGTACATAGGGACTCCAGAGGTTTTCATCTGGTCATTAACACGGGGCTAGTGCGTAATTTTTACTGATTCATAAGTTAGCCCCTGAGTATTAAGGAAGCAATAAGCCAGCACGCAGTCATCAGTCAGTCTCCTTTGTTTTTACTAGCTGAGGACTTTGGTTGCTATTTTTTCATTCCTCTCCAAGCAGGACCATGAAAACAATCACAGGAACTCGTTAAAATGAAACGAGTAATAAGACAAAATGCACACAACATAACTTCCATTTAGTCTAAGTCAGCTTTTGGCTAACCCCATAAGCTTGCAACAAGTTCTGCAAACAGATGTATGTTTGCTTGGAAGAATAGAAAAGAAAAAGGTTTGGCAGATGGGGTTGCCTGGTAAAGCCTCTGTTAAGTGCTAAAGTCTGAGTTCCATCCCTGGCTCCCACATAAAGATATAAGGCGAGAACTGTCTTTACAAGTTTTCCTGGGACTTCACAGGAGCGCTGTCACTGACACCACAACTCCACACACCATGTGTGTGAACACACACATACACAGTAAAAAATTTAAATCTCAGCAACACGCTATTTGTGTATATGAATGAAAACGTAACAGCACTTGGGGTTATTTTCACAGCATTTAAAGCGATACTAAGAGAACTGCATACAAGAAATACACGCTTAGATTTAGAAGCCCAAACCCAACAACGACAGTAAACTAAGAAGGGAAGAGTTGGCAAGCTGGTCGAGATTTATCTAAATTAAAGTTAAAAAAAAATCACCCTAACAGACACTCAGTGTGCCTTAGGGGGGCGTGACACGAATTTTCGGACAAATTGAATAAAGGGCCCCGTGCGTGCGCGCAGTGTCTATTTCCAGCTTCTGAATCCCAGCACGCACGACTGGTTCCGGGATTCCCGCACCGCGCGCCGCACGGAGCTAGCGGCTGCGGGCGGGGAGGGCGCTTAAGGCTAGCGCTGATTGACCGGGCCCGCGGTCAGGTGACCCGAGGCGCCACGTTCTGGGAGCCCGGCCCGCGGTGGCTTCCCAGGCCGGGGCAGGGCCGAACCAGGGGCCGAGAGGGACCGATCTCTCCGAGAACAAAGTTGTAGGGCCGGAGGCCGGGGACGCTGGAGTGGCGAGGCAGCAGATCCGACCTGCGGGATCCGCCGCTCCGGGGCTGGGCTCTCCCTGCTGGAGACACGAGCCCCTTCCCGGGGTGGCAGGCCGACCAAGCAGCACTCCACCCTCGCTCTCCAACAAAGGGGCCGGCGGCGGCGGGGAGGACCGGGAGGAGGAGCCGGAGCCGCGAGCAGCTCTCCAGCACAAAGTTGTGGAGTCGCCCTTCCCCGGGGGAGGGGAGCAGGCAGCTCAGGGCGCGGGATTTCTCCCGCCCAGGGCCCAGGTGGAGCCGCTGCCTGCCTCAGCGCATCGGGCGACCTCAGGGAGCGGCACCCCTTTTCTTTCCGGTCGGTCCTGCAGACGGAAAACTCCAGCGTGCGCCTGCTGCTGGACTAGCATTTGGACTGTTTTGTTTTTGGCGGAACTACCCGGCAGGAAGATTGCACAAGTCAGGGGGCGTTTCCAATCGGGTGTCAATTTCTTTTTCCTCTTTTGGATCTTGTCTGGCTTTCCGCGTTTCATTTAAAAAAGAAAGAAAGAAAAAGGAAGAAAGAAAGAAAAGAAAAGAAAAAAAAAGCAAACCAAAATTCTCCTAACGCCCAACGCAGGCTCCCCGCACACCCGGCTTCCTAGGACCCGAACACGCCCAGAGGAGCCCTTGGGCCTCTGGGACTTGGCGAGCAGGTAAGCCCATGCATTATTGAAGCTTGGGGCTGGGTAACGTGACCGCAGTCCCCAGGGGAGCCGGGCGGGGGTGAGAGGAGATGGGACCTTTGTGCGGCTCCTCCGCCGTTGTTCCCGAGTGGAAGCTGTAGCCAACTTCTGCACTTTCCCTGTTAGCTCAGTGTGCCCTCCTGGGATGAGTGCTGGGGTGAGAAGGTGGGAATCTGTACTAGTCGCCCAGGTCTCAAATTCCTCCGGCTAGTTCAGGGCTGTGGTCTTGTCCCTCCCCGAGAGAAGAGGGTGTCTGTCTCCTGTCGGTTCGTCGCCTGGAGCGGGGCGCAGGGCTAGCGATCTCCAGGAGGGGTCGTGGCCTCTTCAGAGAGCTTGTCACACACCTCCGATCCCGGGAAGGCGGGGCCCGGGTGGTGTCCCGGAGGAGAGGGTGGGGAGGGCGGTGGTGCGGTCCGAGGGCTGGGGAGCGCTTCCTTACCGGCCTCCAGGCTGAGGGCGTGTTCGACCTCTGTGTGGTTGCAGTTCTCAAGGGTGGGGCTCCAGTGTGGCCAGATCGCCCGCTCCCGCCTGCAGCTCTGGAGAGGCTGAGGGGATAGGGGGACCTCACTGGTGCGCAGTCCCGCGCGGGCGCCTGCTTTTCCGGACTCTTGGCATCCCTTACAGCAACTGACAAGGTAATTCATGCCCTTCTTTGGCCTGAGTTTTAGGCTCTGCTTGCCCAAGGCCACTTACAAAACCAACAAAGAGCTAATTGTAGGCTGTGCAACTTTTAGAAGGCACATTGTTCAAAGAGACTTTTCAAGTCCCTAGATTCCGACCCTGTGGCGTTCCAGGGTTATTTCAAGGGGAGGAGAAAACGTGTGACCCCGAGAGCCAGGGACCAGCCTTTTTAAAAACCCCAAAATTGGAGAGCCTGGGTGTAATTCCAGGCCTCACTCTCTGGAGTCTCCGAGGTAGCATCCCTTATCCTCCCAGCTTCAGATCACCTTGGTCACCAGAATCTGGAGAGGTGGGCTCTGCACGCCTTGCGCGGACCGCGGCCAGAGCGCACGGGTTCCAGGAGAGACGGGATCTCCTGGATGGCGCGGCAGCAGCCTCGTCCGTTCCGGTGGAACTTATCCCGGGCCTCTGAAGTGAGGCTGGACTCTCGAGGGGCTGGCTGCTGCTTGGAGCTGGGGACGAAGCCTGCCTATAGTAGTTGGGCCTGCAAGAGCTGGAGGAATTCGAAGCTCGTTGGTCGTTCAGCCAGGACAAGGCAGTGAGGGGCGAGGCCGTTCCGCTGAAGCCATTCCCTGCTCCCTTCACCCCCTGCTCCTTTCACTGGCGTTCACGAGACCTTCGAGATAGCTCTTTAACTCTCCTTTGGATGTTTATCCAAAATTTATTGCGCCTGTAAACAGCATTAATCACAGTGGTATTAACGTTCCCTGGAGCGCTTCCTAGTGTGAATGGCAGTTCTTGGCACTCAGCGGTTTCCTTCACAAGCAGAATGGCACACTTGTTCCTCCCGTTTCCTCTCTACTATCTCCAGCCTTCCTAGCTTTTGGATAATAGTGAGTGAATAGTGTTTGCAGGACTAAAAACAGCTTTCCACCACAGCTGCACATGGTTGAATATTCCTTTATGATGACACTTTTGGATGTTGCATATCCTTGAGCTATTGCTTATGAAGCTGCCACCCCAGGCCTCCCGCTGAAGGAGGAAGTAGTGCACGTGCAGAGGTGCGGCTCCGTTTCAGTGCGGGAACCTTTGCTGACCTTCACCTGCTGTCATTTTGAGCGAAGAAGGTGGGCAGCAATTGTGTATGGCTCCTAGCACAACCTCCTGGTCATTCACTTCTATTTTCTCCTTTTTCTCTGTGTGGAGTGTGGCTTCTTCCATTCCACAGGTGTGGGTGGAAGTGGAGCCTCTTTGGGACACATTGTTACCCAGAATGCTTTGATTCTGTCCAGACAGCTAGTTATAATTGCTGTAGCATTTTATTTTTGTATTTTGAGAAAGGATCTGAGTATTTGGCCTAGGCTGGCCTTGAACTGACACTCCTCTTGCTTCAGCCTCCAAAATAGCTGGGTTTGTAGGTGTGCACCCTCACGCCTGGCTTGCATCTGGCAGTTTGGAGGGAGGTTTCCTTAAACTCTCTTCCTCAACCTGGTGCTCCTGCGACATGAGTGGCTGTTAAATGTTGTTTAAATGACCTTCTGTTTAGTGTCTTTCCCCTTCATTCTTTTCATGCTCATTGATGTTTTTTTTTTCCTGCTACGTTTTTGCAGCATAGTAGGGAATTTGCATTATCAAGAAGAGAAAATTGGAAAAATTATCCCAAGAAACATGGGCAGAATCAGACATTATAATGAAATAGCATTATTGGCCGTCTGCAAATGAAACCAAATTCGTGTACAAGTTAACTTTTTTCTTAAAAAACTTGAAGTGAGGTGTCAATTTTTAAAGATGGCTCAGTGGTTAAGAGCAATTACAGGTTCAGTTTCTTATTCCCTTCTCTGGCCTCCTTGGGCATGAGGTACACACACAAAGCAGACATTCACACATAAATTTAAAGAATCATTTGAAATATTTATTTATTAAATGTGCAGGAGTGAGCAAGTCTTATGTCACATGTGTAAAGGATGAAGGGTTAGTAAGTGGTGTCTTTTTAATAGAGTGGAGTTCTCTTTGAGAAGCCTTGCTGTGGAGGCCCTGGCTAAAGCCAGGTGTGAAGTAGAGCCCTGGGCTTGTCTTTCAAAGGAGCTTATTCCAGGAAAGAGGATTTTTCACAGGCAACCAGGACTTTACATAATGAAATGTTTACATAGTCTCTGAAAAAGATTTGGGTTTTCTAATATATTGAAGCTACACATAAAAATTTAGCAAATCTTTCACAATTTTGTACCTCAAGATAGGAATATCATCTCTGTGGGGAGGTGTCGTCGTCTCCCCCATCCCATCAAGTCTCATGTAGCCCAGGCTGGCCTAAACTCTGTGCAGCAGAGGTGTCTTTGAACTCCTCATTCTCCAGCTGAGGTTACAGGTCCATTCCTGGTGAAAACTGCTTGACAGATGCCAGGCTGCCAGTCTTCTTCTGGTCACTTTTCACTTTAATTCTGTTTTTGGAGTTCTAGGCATCAAACCCATGCACACACTGAGTAGACACACAAGCTACCACATAATTGAATCCTCAGCCTTTTAGTTTTTAATTTTTTAGACAGGCAGCCCATACTAGTTTGGGGCTTACTCTGTAGCTCAGGCTATCTTAGGATTTCGGGGGCCCTCCTCTCTCCGTCTCTCAAGTGCTGGGATTATAGCTGTGAGTCACCACTTGTCCAGGTCTGTAAATACTTAATAACTGTAAAATCATTTTACAGTAAACATTTGAGAAGTTTTTTATTGTCCCATAAAGTCTGGGAGACTGATGACCCAATCCATATACTGAGAGGAAATGGTTCTGAAAGCTTCAACAATTCACCAGCGTTCCTTTGCTTCACTGCTTCAACTCTCATTTTGCTCTTATTAATGGGCTCTGCTTACTTCCTGGCTTGCAGAAAGAGAAGTTATTATGCCTCATAATGTTTTTATTTATATGATAAGGTAGCATTGTATGCTACAGTGCTTGGATGCTAAATATTAGAACACAACACTGTTATCCAGATATGAAGCAGCACAATTCATTCTTAGATGGAAGGACTGAGACTGGGGAGACGGCCCATCAGTTCACAGCATGTCTTACTCTTGCAGAGGCCCCAGGTTCAGTTCCCAGCACACACAGCGAGTGGCTCAGTACTATCTGTAACTCCATTTTTAGGGAATGGACTACCTCATTCTGGCTTTCATGGGCATAAGGCACTTCCAAGTTTACACAGACATACATGCAGGCACTCACATGTACACACAAGATTAATTTTAACATCTTAAAACTGCTAAAGAACTGAGTTGTCAACCTAGAAATAAGCCCTACCTCTGATTTGTTTTTTTGGGTCTCGATATGTTGCTCAAGCAGATCTAGAACTCTCGGTGATCCTGCTACCTCAGGGGTTGCGGATATGAGCCACCTTGCCTGGCTCTGATACTTGTTTTAATGTGTGATTTAGTGTACTTGTTCTGCACATTACTGTTTGCATGTCTTAACTATGATATTCCTAAGTAATGACTATTTGAATTGGCTTTGGGACAGCCTTAAAGGGGGGTGCAGTCAGGAAAGAGACAGATGCTGAACTAGAAACTGAACTTTGCCCCTTTCTGGGCAGCGTAATCCAAGAAGCTCAGGAGTAGTGTGGAACTGGACTCGCTGGCATTCTTAGTGAGTGTGTAAGGCCGCAGGGAAAGATCTTCGGTTCCTTCGGCCCTAAAGATGTTTCTCACAGTTACTGAAGAGTGGATTGTTTTTTTCAGAATGGTACCCATGTGCAGCAGAGGTGGTGTGATGAGCCTTTTAGAATAAAGTCTGTATCATCAGGCAACACTGCTAGCCACGTTTCTACATAGCTACAAGTCATACCATCCCTTAGGGCCAGATCTGTATTTCCAAATGCTTTTTGTCCTTTCCCCTTCTACATCTCAGAAGCAACTTTACACTCAGAAAAATCCCAGTCACACACATTATTTCTTCCTCCCTGTCTAATGTCCTCACTGTTTCCCAAACCAGTGGATAGTCTGTCCATTTCTGGATTGCCCAGTGTCAGATGAGTCACTCAGCATGCTAGTGTCCCAGGTCTCTAATGCCCAGGCTGTTCTGGAGTCTTACTGACTTTCTTTATTTAATATCATGTGGATTCACTCATTTTTTTTTCATCTAATTCATTGAGGCTACAATCACATGATGCTTGTAATATTAGTAATATTAAAACAGAAAGATTAGCAGACTATATAACACATAGTCATATAGTGCTCTTACTTTCTTTATAATTTACTCCCTCTGCCCGTGTGTAACTTTGTATATATGCACATATATATCAGTGTACATATATAAGTGCATAGATATTGAAGATATTGTCACACTTGTTGACTGTTTCATCACGTCTCCTACAATGGAAGGTATTCTCCTACAAAAAAACACCATTAATTAGTCCTGAAGTTTAACGTTGGTGTATTGATAATGCCTAAATGTCAGTGTCTTCTTTGAAAATTCTGAATTCATCCTAGGATTGTATTTGATGGTTAGGTCTCTCTCATTCTCACTCTCACTCTGTGGTGTTGGTGTATATTACTCTGGAGGCCAGAGATTGACATAGTGCGTCTCCTTCCAATGCCTCCACCTTAGTTTTTGAGACAAGATTTCTCACTGAGCCTGAGGCTCATTGATTGGCTATGATCCTCCTGTTTCTAGTTCCTTGTGGTGGTATTGAAGGTGCATGCTACATGCCTGCTCTCTCTGTGTGTGTTTCTTTGTTTTTTTCTTTTTAATATTGATACAGGGATTGAAGTCAGGCGGTCATGCTGGCAGAGAAGCTCTTTACCCACATACCCATCTCCTACTCCCCGAGACCATTTGTTTTGACATCCTCTCCTAATTTGTCTGTTCACAGCAAGCCTCATGGTGGACACAGAAACACTCTATAGATGGTACACTGTATTTTCCACTATATCATGTGATGCCCCATTGATGCTTTTGTAGTATTTGATGACTGGTCAGGATTGAGATTATTTTTCCTCAACAAAGTAGCATGAAAAAGTTTCAGAGACATAGAAGAGCTGAACAATTTCCATTCAGCATCTCCTTATTCATGACCTAAGTTCTTTAATGAGTGTACTCCTCCAATCTGCTGTAGACCTCACTGGTTCCCACATGTTACTTTGGCCTACTGACAAGCCATGATATCAGCAGGCCATGTTACCTTTCTGATCGTCATTGTCCTCAGACAGGTGTCAAAGCCTCTCTAGGAATCTCTCGCCCCACCTTCCTTCCTCACCTATGAGACTTACTTCCTCTTGGCTGTCTACCCTCCAAATACACTGACCTCATTCCTCCAAGTTCTGTGTGGTGTTTATATTTCACATACCAACTTCTTCTTCTTTTTTTCTTCCCCTTTTGGTTAATTAGCTTTCTTCCTCTCTTTGGAGGCTAGGCTTTTCAAATGTCATTTCTTCAAGAAGACCATCTCAGTCACCCTAGGCAGGTTAGTCTGTCACTTTATGCCTTTATTACTTTGTTTCTCTCTCGTACTGTTGTCAACTATCAGGGTGGTAATGAAGTAATTAATTATCTAATGAATTTCTTAGTATTTGTGAGGCTTAGTGTCTGTAAGCCTCCCAGTGGAAGAGGCTCAGTAAGTTTTTACTGGTTTCTGTATGTAACTGTGTGTTAGAATAGATGGGACTGGGATATGGCTCAGTGGTTAAGTACTAGCCACTTCATCCAATCACCCATGCAAATACCTGGCAGATGTGTGAGATCCCACACACCTGGGTTCAAGAGATCTTGAACCTGGATTTAAGAGATCCCTAGGGTTAACAGAAACGGTGGAGGGCAGCAGTTGAGGCAGACACCCAGTGTCAGCCTCTGGCCTCCACAGGCACATGCACACACATGCATACACACACATAAATGCACACCCACCCCCGTTCGTATGTGAACACACAGACATATGCCAGAAGGAAAAAAAATAAGGAATATATTTGTATGTTTCTAGTCAATACTTTACCTATTCCTCTTAGGAATTCATGCCAAGCTGGACCGATATTCAGAGTTAACAGTCTTCAGAAGAGGATCCTGGGAAAGCCTTTGGATTACATTGAGCTAAGATGGCCAAGTATGGGGACCTTGAAGCCAGGCCTGATGATGGGCAGAATGAGTTCAGTGATATCATTAAGTCCAGATCTGGTGAGTAATGGAAACCCCTGCTGTGGCTCTATTTGGTATAGACTGTGTTTGAAGGCAGAGATCTCTTAGCTTGTTTTGCATTCTTGTGAGGCAAACTTCTCCCAAGAAATTTCAGTCTGCCCAGTGACTGGTATTCTGTCAAAGGCAACATCCTGTGTCTGCATGGCCTATCTTACTCTCTCAGCCTGCTTTTGTTGTGTCGTGTGTGGAGCAGCTTTACTGGGAGAAACTGCTGCCTACAGCCTGAAGCTGCTCAATTATGATGCTAATAAGATGTGCAAACGTAGTGGGACATTTTCCCTCATTTCCTGAAAATGGAAAAGAATCACATGATTACAGTAGTGAATACTGTAGTTTCTGGCACCACAAAAGTCTTGTGGTGGGATTCCGTTACCATATGCCCATCTACTGCGTTGCACTTGGAGGCCAGCACTGCTGGCCTGGGACCTTCTCTTTCCTTTTTGAAATGTCAGCTTCTCAAGATAGAGTTTCTGCCAACGTGATCAAACCAGCCAGACTAAGACAGGCGATTTTCATGTGAATGTTTGGATTTGAGGTCTTTGGATGCCACCACTACCCCTCACTTATTATTATATAACCACTGCTTTTTGATTCTGGTTCTCCAAATGAATCAACTGGGGAGGTTTTTTTTTTTTTTTTTTTTTTTAACAAATACAGATGTGTTGGCTCCACTCCAAACCCACTGAATGAAAATTTCTGTATTTTTAAAAAGCTTCAAACATGATTCTGAATGATTCTGAGACAGGCTCAAAGGGGAAATATTTTTGAGCAAGCATGGTCTTTCTAAGCTCTGAAAATTCTACAGAACTCTGTCCAGGCTGCGAAAATTGTCTGTTAGTAACTCCAGCATTATAAACGTTGCCTTCAGTGTCACTATTGAAAACGTCAGTGGCAGCAAGAAATGGAATTCAAAGGTGATCTTTGCAGTGGGAAATGTCTGCATGTTACAGTGAGGGCTCAGTTCTTTCAGTAGGATACGCGTTTCCCTTCATGATGCTGGTGGGGCTTGGTTGGTAACATCTGGGTGTTAAGAGACGGCTGTGCAGAGATTGTGGCCGGAGGACACTTTGGGGGGTGAGTCGACGTGTCTGCGTGTGCGCACTGTAAAGTGTACTCTGAGGAGGTTGTGTTCCTGAATTTCATTTCAAGGGTACAGAGTTTGTATTTAGAAATGTGACAGGAAAGTGGAAGAGAGACAGTTGGAGATCTCTGTATGTCTCATCTTCTAAGATTGTAAGGACAAGTGGTCCTTAGGGTCTTTCTGAGTCAACCTGTGTTACATTAAGTCCTTGGATTTTGGAATAGGGAGATAACTGCCACAGAAGCGTGATGACCTGAGTTGAGTCCTCGGGACCCCAGTAAAGAAAGGTAGAAGGAGAGAACTTGTTCCACAGAAGTTGTCCTCGTACTTCCATGTGTGCATAGTGACGTGTGTGCACACATTTACAATGATAATGAATGAAATAGACTAAAAGTGAAATACCTTAGATATTTATCACTGATTCCCTGGTTTTGACTACTAGAGAATACTTAGTGTATAAAATTTTAATTTCTATAGTATATGCTGAATATCTACTCTTCCAAATTAATCTTTAAATTTAAAATGACTATTTATAAAGGCTTACAAGGCTCATGCACTGCTGGGGTATAATTTGCTCCAGTGCATACTTTTTTGGTGTTAAGGACTGATTGTTTTAAAAAATATTATGACATTTATTTATTCATTTGTGTGTTCATGGGATTGGGTGTCCATGCAGGCCTATGGAGGTCAGAGAACAGCTTTTGGTTGTGAATTTTCTCTTTCCACCATGTGCATTCAGGAGAACAAATTCAGGTTGTGTTGCTTGCTGAGCCATTTTGCCGACCCAGTGTACAGCTTTTTAATAAGGGTACATCAAGTGGTTGAATAATTTTGTTTGTAGAGTTTCTTCCTAGGCAGTAGATATAAAAATCACAGTTAAGAAGTTGACTGCAGTACTGTTTATAACAGGAAAAGAAGAAGAAGAAGAAGAAGAAGAAGAAAAAGAAGAAACACCTTAAAAATTCAACTGGGCATGAGTTAGGAAATTGTTGCCTAGAGTGTTTAGAAATGGTCACCAGCTCTTAGGTTGTTACTATTTTAGTTAAAACCCATGTTCTCAGTCAAGTGACTCGAGAAATAGCATTGAACTTACTGTTTCTTTACTGGGATCCCACAGCTGTGTAGATTATACAGAATCCCAGTGGAGTTAACTAAGTTAGGGCACATGACTAAAGTAGATATGTACTCATAAAAAGTGAGATTGATGTATGTGTGTGTATGTGAGTGTATATAAATGTTATAAACATGGAAGATGCTATTCATGTGTTGTTAACTGATTGTGCTACAGGAAGCAGTTGATGTGAAAAGTATTTTTTAAAAGATTGCTGGTGGGAGCCAGGAGCTGGCTGGTTAAGAGTGCTTGTTGCTGCAGGGGACCCGGGTTCATTTCCAGCATCCATTTGGTAGCTACAACCATTTGCAACTCCAGTCCCAGAGTCTCCCTTACCCTCTTCTGATCTCTGAGGATACCGGGCACTCACACCGTACACATGCATGCAGGCAAAACATTTATACACATAAAATAACAAAATAAATAAGTCTAAAAAATGTTCCAGCCATGATGGCACACCTGTTATCCTGCCACTTGGGAGGCGGGCACAGGAGGATGTTGAGTTCATGCCATCCTGGGCCACAGTACGAGAATCTGCCTCAAAAGAGAGAAAGAATAAAAAAAGAAGATGTGGGATATACACCAAAATCTTCTTGGCATTTGGGCTAATTCTTTTTCTTTCTGTCCACGTGTGTTTTCCAAAGCTGCTTGATGAACATGTATTACTGAGTTCTTATATTTTTAAAACCTCTCCAATTGCTTGTAGTGTTTTAATGCCAATGTTATGACTGTGCCCTCCCTTTTAGTGGCACCTACTTCAAAACACGATGAAAATTTAGCAACGGCATAGCTGAGATGTGCATCACATTCCTTTGGCTGTATTATGCTGCATAAGCGGGCAGATAAATTTGGATCTGAATGAGCCAGTGAGTCATCTTCTTGCTTTCTGGAAGGCACGTTCTCAGTTTTTGTTTATGGCAAATGCTTAGTATACACAGTATTGTCTCCAAAGTTTACCAATTATTAAGAGACTTTTAGGAGTCTAGATTAAACAGTAGGAATGATCCAAATGCAGTGAATAAATTTAAACGATACATATTGGATATGTTCCATGTTGCACTTTTTTTTCTCTTAAAAGAAGGAATATTTGCTCTGCACCTGTTACTTGCTTATAATCCCAGCATTTGGGAGGTAAAGAAGAAGAATCAGGAGTTCAAGACCAGTCTTAGCTACATAAAAAAAGAAAGAAATCAAGTGTGGTGGTTCATACCTCTAATCACAATATTTGTGATCCAGCCTAGGCAATTTAGTGAAATCCCATCTTATGGAAACACCTCCACCTTCTACAAAGAAATACTTTTTTCTATTGGCAGATTCAAAGACTGAAAGAAAATTGAGAATTTTATACATGCATATAATGTGTTTTGATTCAATCTCCCTCCAAATTCTCTCCCTGAAATTCCTCACTTCTCTGTACTATTCCCATTCAATTTCACAGACTCTAAAATATTTCTTGTTTTAGCTTTTTTTTTTTTTCCTTTGGGTTTTTTGGAGACAGGGTGTGGTGACTACTTTTATGTCACTTTGACACAGGCTAGAGTCATCTGAAAGGAGGGGAAACTCAATCTCCATAAGATCCAGCATTTTCTTCATTAGTGACTGATGTAGGAGAGCCCAGCCCATTGTATGTGGTTCTGTATCTGGGCTGGTGGTCCTAGATTCTATAAGAAAGCAGGCTAAGCAAAGCCAGGAGGAACAAGCCAATAAGCAGTACTCCTTCCATGCCCTCTGCATCAACTCCTGCTTCCAGGTTCCTTTCCTATTTGAATTATTGCCTTTGCTTTCTTTGATGATGGACTATGATGTGGAAGTGAAAGCCAAATGAACTCTTTTCTCCCCAACTTGCTTTGGTCATGGTGTTCCATCACAGTAATAACAGTAACCCTAACTAAGACACAGGGGCTCCCGATGTAACTGTGGCTTGTAGACCAGGCTGTCCTCAAACTCAGAGATTACCTGCTTCTGCCTCCACAAACTCAGAGATTACCTGCTTCTGCCTCCTGAGTGCTGGGATTAAAGAGATGTGCCACTGCACCTAATATTTATTTATCTCTATCCATCTATCTATCTGTCTGTCTGTCTGTCTCTCCATCCATCCATTTAGCTTTTTCTAGACAGGTTCTTATTGAATAGCCCTGGCTCTCCTGGAACTCACTCTGTAGACCAGACTGGCCTCAAATTCGGAGATGCATCTGCCTCTGCCTCCCAAGCTTGGGGATTAATGACATGTGCTATCATCACCCAGCTACCTTTATTTTTAAAAGTAGGTCTCTGATAATTTCATACAACGTATTTTGGTCATATTCATTCCCTTCTCAAACCCCTCCAGATCTACCCCTGCTGTCTACCCACCCAAATTTGTGTCCTCTTCTTTTTGAAAAAAATCTGTACTGAATCCAGATTGTGTTTTCCATATACTCTAGTGTGGCTATCCACTGGTGTGGCTTGGTTTACCTATGAGGGATGTGGTGGTTTAAATGACAATGGCTCCCACAGACTAATATGTTTGATTATTCAGTCCCTAGTTGATGGAACTGTTTGGGTAGAATCAGGAGGCATGTCCTTGTTGGAGGAGTTGTATCATGGGAGGTGAACTTTCGGAAAACTCATGCCGTTACCAGTATGCCTCTCTCTGCCTCCTAGTTTTGGATTAGGGTGTGAGCTCGCAGCTGTTCCTGCTGCCACACTTTTCCCTGCCATCATGAACTTCAGCCCTTTGAAACTATAAGCCCAATTAAACTCTTTTATACGTTGCTTTGGTCACAGTGTCTCACCATTGTGATATAAAAGTAATTAAGACAGGTGGCATATTTGTAAAACCGACTTCACCTTTCCCAGCACCTATCAACTGCAAATGGCTTCTTGGATAAAGGTGGGGCTTTGTGTTCACGTCCCTCTCCATACTGTGACATTGTCTGGCAGGAGCTTGTGCAGGTCTTATGCAGTCACAATTGCTGTGAGTGCATATGTGAAGCTGACTGCTGTTTATGAGAAAACAGTGTTTACTTGTAGTCATCCACTTCCTCTGGCTCTTAGAACCTTTCTGTCCTCTCTTCCATAGTGATCCTTCAGCCTTGGGAGAAGAGGGTCTGCCGTTCATGTCCCATTTAGAGCTTAGTTCTCTGTAGTCTGTTTGGACACTCTCAAAGCCTGGCACAGTAAAAACAAAACAAATAAAACACACATACACACACATAATAAGCATTTTATATTAAAATGTTCGGACCATTCATTGCCCTCATTCCATCTTATGTTGTGCATGACACTTGTCATTCTGTGTTTAAAAGCTGTTTCCACCATCTAAACACTCTGGTGGAGCTCAGCATGCTTATTATATATAGTTGAACAGGGAGGTGGGGTTATTGCATACAGCTGAATATAGAGGCAGGTTCAGCATGAAGGAGCAGTCCCTGGAGGGAGCCATCTTTAAGTCTGTAAACATTGGGATGAAGCAGGGAGTTATAGCAGATATTTTCTGTATACACTGCCAACATCCACACTCTAAGGAAAGCTTTGTAGTCCCTCAGACTCTCACCCAGGGAAGGCATGGCCACTTCTATGGGACTGAGGCACTGGGGACCTTGACATGGGTGTGCCCACCTCAACACATTCACTCAGGACTTCACTCATTCCCAACGACTAAGTTATCAAGGGTGGAGTATTTTAAAGAACAAGAGCCACACACTCATTTGTGGTTGTCTTAGATATGAATAATGCCTAGAAAAAAACTGGAGGGCTTGTGCCTGTGTGCCACTTTGTAGAGTACTGGCCTAGTGTGCGGGAGGCCCTGGGTTCAATCCCCAGCAACATGTAAACGTGTCATGGTGGTCCACACCTGTGATACCAGTGCTCAGAAGGTGGGAACATGATCAGAAGTTCAGGGTCATTCCCAGCTGATTATGATACTCAGACACCCTGTCTTAAAACCAAACAAACCAACCCAACAACCCGCCTCACCCTATAAAAAACAAAACAGAAAAAAGAACTAGAGAACATTTGTTGTCTACCGGGATTTGGGGGTGCTGACAGTAGGCTTTTGTCTGCTGGGATAAGATTGTCAATAGTGGTTTATAAAAGTGACAGCCTAACTGCCATAAACTGGAAAGCCTAACAGGTGTATAAGGATTTTTAAGACATTAGGCCGAGAATAATTAGTAGAGGAAATGCATTGCTGATGGACTGTTTGCTTTATGAACTTTCCTCTGGAACATCGTGAAATATGAAGTAATAGGCTGGGCATGGACACACACACACACACACACACACACACACACAATCTCAGTACTCAGGAGGCAGAGGTCAGCAGATCTCTGTGAATTCCAGGTGAATTTCAGATCAGCCAGTGCTACATGATGAGACTCTCTCTGAGAAAAGGAAGGAAATATGAGATAATGATAACATGTTTCTTGTTGCACGTAAAATCCAAGACCGTCTTCACTGCTTCTAGGTTGAGTCAGTGACTAATGCTTATTAAAGTTTGTGGTGTTGGATAAACCATCACCTTTACGTGGTCCTGGTGCTGTTGAGAGTTTTAACTCAGAACTCCTTGAGAAGAGCAGACGCATGACCCTGGAACTGATTGCTGAGGGGATTAGAATCACAGAGTCGCACATGGGGAAGAGCCATTTGTAGAGGGAATTGTTTGGGTCAACACTGCATTGCTGTATGATTTGATCCTACAACAACAAATAAGAAGCCCTTGGGTGGGCTGAGGGTCTCGGCACGTAGCTCAGTTGGTGGCGTGCTTGCCTAGAATACATGGAGCCCTGGATGGTGGCAAAAGCCTGAAAGGAGGATTAGAAGTTCAAGGTTGTCCTTAACTACATAGGAAGTTGAGGCCAGCCTGACATGTCTGAGATCCTGCTTTAAAACTAAAGATGTTAGTGGTTAAGAGCACTTACTGCTCTTTCAAAGGACCCTACTTCTGTTATCAGCACCCATGTTATGCAGCAGGCAAATGCCTGTAATTTCAGCTCCCAAGGAACCAACCTCCTCTTCTGGCCTCCGTGGGCACTAGCACAAGTGACATACATGTACACATACAGATAAAAAATAAAGAAATCATTAGACAAAAACAAAAAAAGCAAACTAAAGAAACTTTGGATAAGAAGCTCAATTATGACAGTTTTATCATTTTACTTTATTTTCTGTGTCTGTCCGTCCTTCCTTCCTTCCTTCCTTCCTTCCTTCCTTCCTTCCTTCCTTCCGCCTCAGACTCATAGAGATTCAGCTGCCTCTGCCTCCCAAGTGCTGGGACTGAAGGTGTGCGCCACTACATGTGGCTACTTCCTTTTTAAAATTTTTTAAATCTAATTTTGGGTTCTAATTGTTGAGGAAATTAGAGCCCATGCAAAGCTGAGCCTGTGATGTGACTACCCAGCCTCCAATGCTAGCATCTTAATGATGGCGCTGATCCTCATTTTCCATTTAGCATCTCACACTTACTGTACATATACTGCGAGCAGTTGCAGTGGCAAGAAGTTGGTCCTCACAGCTTCACTTTCAGAAGCCATTGAGGGGTCGTTTGTTACACTGGTCTTTTCTCTGTTTCAGTAGGACATACCCAGGTGCCTGTGCACATCCTGAATTTCTTCTTCATTGTGTGGTTCCCTGTCATTTATATGGAAGCTGAAATGCAGTCTTCAATGAGTGACCTTCTCTGTTGACTTTGGGAAGTCATTTTTTTTTTTTCTCATTTTCACCCACACTTTTCTTTTTGTATTTATTTGAGAAAAGGGCTAGTCTGGTCTCAAACTCCTGATCCTCCTGCCTCAGCCTCTTAAGTGCTGGTGTTACTAGTGTGCATAACTCACCCTGCTTACTCACCCTGTACTATATCACGGCCTGTGAGTTGTCTATTTTCCTTCTATCTGGTACTTTGCTTGCATTATGTACTTGTTGATAGGGTTCTCAATACAGTTTGAGTCGGCGAACACCTCTGGCACCAAACCCAGGGCCTCCTGGATTGAAGCCAAGGGTTCTAAAGCTTGGAAGTGTGGGAGCTAGGATTTGAACTCAGGTTTAGATCAAACTGGAGGAACCTCTAGTCTGAACTCTACATAGTCTTTTTCACAAGGCACTGTATCCTGTGGCTGCCAGGAGAGTCATCGTTTTATGCTGAAATCTGTTTCTTGCAAACGTGCCCAGTGTTAACTGTGCATCAGTCTTTCCTGTGTCTTCCTTGCTATCTACTGAGGGTGACCCTGGGCTGAAATCTGGAGCTGGCGTGGTTCCCTGGTGGTATCATAGCCCACATAAGGGATAGGACCTGCTGCTCCTTGGCCTGCCTTCATTTGTAACCCTGTTCTATCATTCTCTTCCGGGAGGTGACAGAGGGGAAAACTCTGGAGGACAGACAGTCCTTGGGGCAGAAGATGAGAGATTGACACTGCTTCTGACATGAATTCTCTTTCTTTCTCTGATGGTTGTTCAAGGTTTTTAACTGCCTGGCAAAGAAGGTAGGATTTCAGATGCACTGACATTTGGCACAGGGTAGAGCCTGGTCTGGTGCCCAGAGAGGTAACTGTGCTATCGAAAGAGCTACTTGAGCTGTGTTGGGGGAGGGAAGAATGGCTCTTGAAAGTAAAAGGAAAGTGAATTCCTTTACTGACAGTTAAACGGTGTTACATCATAGCAAGCGTTCTGAAAATGTGCTATGTGATGTCTATGGTAAATTTACAGCTGTCCTTCAAGGTCCAGTGTGAAGGAAAGGATGAGGAGGTTGGCTTATCTGTTGACCTTTCAGAAGATCCTTTTCAGACAACACAGTGGCTAAGTTGTGTTTATGGAGTGAATAGACTGCTTTAGTTTTTATTTTATTTTATTTTTTTTTAATTTTACATTTAAAATAGTATCTGTGAAGGACTTTTCTCCATAGTTTAAGGGACTATAAAAAACAGTTCATTGCTCCTCCTGAAGCTTGACTTAGCTTGAGTAGGAAGGGGAAGCCTTTCAGCAGGCTTGGTTTTTTCCACTAGCCCTTGGGATTTGCGGTGGAGGACAGACAGAGACTCTGGTGGAAACTCAACTCTGTTAGAGGATAGCAATCCTCGAAACGGGCAAAAGTCTTGTCTGTGTTGTCACCTTATGAGCCCAAGGAGCCATCCTAAGACTTGTCTGTGCCAATAAGATTTTTAGTTGTGTCTGTGGCTGGGAAATGCTGTAGTTGAGCTGGAGACTGTGAAAGGCTGGGAGCTACTCTAGCAGTGTGTTCATTATATAGACAGGACTGAAAACTCAGTTTGCTTGAACCTTATTTGAACCCAGAAGTTTGAGGTGTATGCTGATATGATGATTTTCCTGGGAACAAGGGAACATTCGTGATCATGTAGGCAGCTGTAAACACTGGTTAAAATTTAATCCAAAGCAATGGAGAATGGGATGCAGGTAGCTAGATCCCCTCCCCCTTCTTACTTTGTGGAGAAACAAGCACTTACTGTGTTGTTGTTTTGATATTTATTGTTTTTGATTAAAACTGCTTAATGAGAGCTATGCTCAATTCAGTTGTTGGAATGTGAGTCAGTGTGTTTTTGTGTATGTGTGTGTACATGTGTGTGAGTGCATAGAGACCAGCCTCGGGTGCTCTTTCTCAGGAGCTATTAACATTTCATCTATCTATCTATCTATCTATCTATCTATCTATCTATCTATCTATCTCTGTTTATGTTTAAGGAGGTCTCTCATTGGATTGGAGCTCTGGCTGGCTTCTGCGGGTCTGGCTGGCCATTGAACTCCGGAGATCCACCTGTCTCCATCTCCTTAGTTCTGGAATTACAAACATGCGACCAGACCCAAATTTTTTGCTTTTCATATAGGTTATTGGGGTCAAACTCCGGTCCAAATGCTTACAAGGCAAGTCATTTGCTGACTGAGCTACAGTACAGCAGAGATTTACTCTTGATGTGATGACTTCGGGACTCAGTCTTGGGTTTCCTTCCTTTTTGCTTTGCCTCCTCCACTCTCAGGTTTACACTTGTCAAATCTGGGATACAGATGACACTTAGGTCTTCCTCAGAGTCCTGCGCTTTTTGTGCTTGTGTGTTTGAGACATCAGATCCCTAAGGTGTGGGTCTGTTCCCTGGGGTCGCTTTTGCAGAGGCTGGCTTTCCTGTCATGCAGGTGAATTGTTCTCTCAGCTCATATGGCAGCTGAGTTACTGGCCTTTTAGTCCAGCCTTTTACCAGTTTTGGAACTCAATGTTTGTTATATTATTTTTAAAAATGCTTTTCTTTTTTTTCTTTTCATTCAAATAATTTATTTGTCACAAAGTTTTCCACTAGAGCACCCAAAATGAATTGGGCTAGCATTTTTTTTTTCAATGCAGTTTATTCAGGAACCTTGAACAATCATCGGACCCTGGGGAAAGCCAGCCCACAGCTTAAATAGCCTCTGGGTAGCCAACCCAGGCGTGCCACGGGGGCAATGCAGATAGGTCCACATACATGGAAGCAAGCCAGATCCTCAGCCTTAGCCAAATGTGGAGTTGTTTGTGACAGAGAGCACTCACCATTGGGAAGGTGGAAGGCGGAAACCAGCTCCATCTTTAAGGCGCGGCATTACGCAGCTCTCTACAGTTCCCCCTTTTTGTTTTGGACGCATCAGGCAAGAGTAGAGGTCTGATCTCTGATATTCGAAATAAATTGGGACTTTGTACTGATGTTCATTTAGGTGTCATCCACCCAAAGAGCATCAGACCCGTCCGATACCTTTTTCTCAGAGGCGGGATCTGGGGCATCAACCCGCATGCAATCAGACATGCTCTTCTCTGGGTCCAAAGCGGCTGACCCTGAGTGCAGTGCTTAGCCTCGCATCCTGAGCGTAACATTTTGGCTTTTTATGGTAGCCAACCATGCTTGGGGAGACTGTCCTGCTTCAATGGCTGTAAAGGCCTGAATGGTCATGGCTGCATTACGCTGTTGTGAGACTCTAATCTTGCATATATACCACAGGCAAACCAAGGTGACCAACACCAGAAGGCCTGCTAACGCTCCCATGCCCGCCCATTCCTTCAGATGATTCCTTCAGATGATTACTGGCCTTTTAGTCCAGCCTTTTACCAGTTTTGGAACTCAATGTTTGTTATATTATTTTTAAAAATGCTTTTCTTAATATTTATTTTGGTGTATGTGTGTGTGTGTCCAGGTACAGGTCAGAGGACAAATCGTGGGAATCAGTTTTCTCTTTTCACAATGTGGGTTCTAGGGATCACTCTGGTGATCAGATTTGGGGATGATAAAGGCCTTTAATTGCTGAGCCATCTGGCCAGCCAGGAAATCTAATTTCTTATATTAAAAAAAAAAAAGGGTCAGTTCTGTCAAAGCAGTGGGGTTTGTTGGTACAATAAAGACAGGAGTAACCTGTCATGTAGAACTTTCACTTCTTTTTGTGTGCAGCTAGCTAGGAGAGCTTATGTGTCTAGTTTAGTCATTGTAACCTTTACTTCTGATGCAAAACCGTCCACCAGAGAAGAACCCTGTGCTGGGTGTGCTGTGTATGCCTTTCATTTTTGCATTCAGGAGGCTGAGGCAGGTGGATCTCCTTAACATTGAGACCAGCCTAGTCTAAAAAGGAATTTCAGTTCAGCCAGGGTCACACAGTAAGACTCTGTCTCAAAGGAGGAAAAAAAAAAAAAAAAAAGGGGCAGGACCTTCATAACACAGAAAATAGGACTTGGTACTTCGTGTATCCGAAGTGAGAAAGCCTTGCTTCCTGCCTTACAGAAATAGTATCAATACTACACAGGTCTGCAAATTACAAAGGTTTTGCTTTCTTATTATGATTTTGCTCCATAATATTTATGTGAAGAAAATTGTGAGGATATATATATTGAGACTGATATATCCTGTCAAGGCTACCTGTGAATCTTATTATTTAAAGTTTATATTTTGTAATTAAATAGATTTATGTATGCTCTTTTCTTGTGAACAGTGGGCTTTGAGCTCCAAGCTATGTGTTGAAGTCACCCCCCTGGATTCTGACTCAGGGTATTTCCTTTTTGGAGCCTTGGCGTAGACAGTGAAGGGCAAGCATGAGAGTCCCAGCCTTAGAGTGACAGTGACCTGAACTCCCTGGATGGAGAAAAGTGAGAGTCAGGTGTTGTTTATTTTTATTTAGAGACATTTCCTGGTAAATATTTTAAAAAGCTAATGGTTTTCATAATATTGGGCTTTTATTTTTTGATGCCTAATAGTTTGGAGTTTGGGTTGTGCCTAGAAGAGGTAAAATACAGGAAAGTGGGTCAGGGGAGTGGTGACAGATGCTGCTAGTTCTATGGCATTTGGACTGTACTGAGTGGCCATGTGGGGTTTCTTCATCAGCTCCTTAGTCATACCTCAGAGCAGTTAACCTCTTCTTTTTGGAAGGCTCATTGAATGCCTGAACTCCTTCCTTCTGCCTGAGTGCCGGAGTGCTCTGATAACTTCTTTGTGAAAATTTAATATGCATACTTCCTTTCTTTCCTTTTTGTTTAGACAGGGTTTCAGTATTTAGTTTTGGCTGTTCTGAAATTTGCTTTGTGGACTGTCCTGGCCTCAAAGATCCTGTTGCCTTTGTCTTCCAAGTGCTGGGGTTTATGTTATGTACCACCATACCTGGCTGACTAGCTGTCTTCTGTCTGTCTGACAACACCCCTACCTCCTTTTTTCCTTTTTTTTATTTTTTTTATTTTTTTGAGACGGGATCTCATGTACCCTGGGCTTCCCAGTATACTGAGATAACAGATGTTTTCCAACACACCTGGTTTTATAGTACTGGGAATCTCATCCATATATATATACACACAGACATACATATATATACATATACATATATACATATGTGTATGTATATATATGTATGTGTGTACATACATACACACACACACACATAAATGTTTTCTAAAACATTATATATTATTTCCAAAAATGATGTTTGTGGTTGATAATGGGGAAAAAGAATTCTTCACATTCGTGCTCTGTGCTCCTTTACTGATTTTCTTTCTTGACATGCTCTGAGAAAAAATGCTATGTACATTTGCCTCTATGCTTTTAAAAATCTAAGTCAGTGATGTTTCCTTTGTCTGCTTCCTTTGAAATGAAGCTGTCTCTCATTCTTTTAAAACCAGTAAAATTTAAAAAAGGGGCGTGGAGAGATGGCCCAGTAGAGGACCTGGGTTTGATTCATAGTATCCATGTGGTGGCTCACAGTCACTTGTAACTCCAGACCCGTGGAACCCAGTGCCCTCTTCTAGCCTTTGTGGGCATGGTCTGAACATAGTCCATGGACATGAATGCAGACAAGAGCACCCATACACATAGGATAAAGATAAAGGGAAGGGGAGGAAGGATGTGGACCTTGATCGTGGTCCACGTAGCACATTCCTTAGGAATCTATACTAACATCTCAGGGGGCTTGTAATATCTTTATATTTAGAGAACCAAACTGAACTAAGCCAAACCAAACCCTAAATTTCTTGTAGACTTCTGCAGGAATACTGCTCAGCTCACCTTTTTAACTTCTTTGAACCTTTAAGAAGGAATGTCAGCTCTTCATCAAGAAGGCAACTGTCAGTGTCCTTTAAGATAGTAATTACTTTGTACTGTGCCTTTGTCTGGAATTTGAGTAACGTCCCCCCGCCACCATTTTAATGGGAACCAAGCTCTGGGCAGTTTCAGACAGATAAGCAGAAGGGCACCCTGCATGGGGCCTGGGTAGCTGACGGGACAGAGAATTTTGTGCAGACATTGGCTACATTGAAAAGTCGAGCAAGTTTTAATAACCCACTTAGGAAAAACCATATTTAGATTAACTTAAAACAAAGGGACCACAAAACAGAACCAATGAAATCTATCCCAAACAGCCTTAAAAGCAAAGTTGGGTTCCAAGTGATACAGGATACAGTTGTCAGTGAATTGTTGTATTGTCTTGTGTGAAATGATACTATCTTTTGAAATTTACAATGTAAATATTGACTCAGAACTGAGAGTATGTTGCTGAATTTAATTAGTGTGGAAGATCCCCAGCCTTACCCCCAAAGCCTAGCTTACAGTGAGCTCATGACTCCAGTTGCACGTGTGTTTTTGTATCTCCATGTAGTCTCTGCAAGTGTTTGGAGGATGCTAGCTATCCTGCCGAATGTTGACACAGGAAGGCATCAAAATCACTTTTTGCCAACGTGACCCAAACCTAGACACATCTCAGTTGAGGAATGCCTTTATCAAATTGGCCCATGGGCATGCCTGTGGGGTGTTGCCCAGTCTACTGTGGGCCATGACAGCTTTGAGAAGGTGGACCCGGGCCATATGAGGAAGCTCTCCACAGTCTCCAATTCAGTCCCTGCCTCCATGTTTCTGCCTTGACTTCCTGCCCTGGTTACCCTTCATGATGTAAGTTGAAATAAACCCTTTTGTTCCAGAGTTGCTTTGGCCATGGTGTTTATCACAGTGGAAAACCAACTCAAACAGAAGGTCTGTGTTTACAAATGTGCTGCCACTGCTCAGTTCCATAGCATGCGATGTGCCAGACCCTTCATTATAGAACCTCAGTTTCAACACTGTTCATGTAGAAAATGCACAGTAGAGTATAATAACTTCTATACACATTTCAAGAGACACAAGCTCTTATGAGTTAGCAGAGAATAGAGACCACACACAGATGAATGCTTCCTCAGTGACTAAGGATTAGAGGTAGGCAGATCCTATCCTGGCACTCTTGGCATCAAGGTGAGTTGCTCAGAGAGAGTGCAACAGAAGTGTATGTGTCTATGCATGTGTGTATTTATGTATGCACATGTATGTGGGAGGGCACAAGCCCATAGGTATACTGAGACAGGAAGACATCTGCTGTGCTTGGTGTCACTCTCTGCTTTATTCTTTTGAATATATGGAGCTGGGCTGACAGGTAGAAAATCCTAACGATCTTCTTATTTTCACTTCCCAAAACACTATGGATCCAGGTCCTCCCACATGGCCACACTTAGCTTTTTACACAGGTGCTTGTTTGGAATTTGAACTTGGACCCTTCTGCAAGCACTTTTCCACACTGAGGTGTCTTTCTAGCACCCAGGTGCATATATGTTTAAACACGGCCCAGAAGGAAGTCTGAAGACCTCTCGTTTTCCTAACAGCAGTTACTTGCTCTGCCTCTCATTCCCCAGTCCCTGGTGCAGGTGGCTAGGCTGTTCTGTGCCAGCCACCCCGGGTCCTCCTCTGCCTAACCAGTGGACTTGTTTTGGCTCTTGCACCAGATTGCTCCCCCTTCCCACCATGCGGTTTTCTGATCCTTCAACCACAGCACACCCCATTGTTTCCAAGTCTATCTTTCCCTTTTGCTCCCTCTGTATTTCTACTTTTGATTCCTGGGGCTTTTGAATATGCTTTTCTCTTTTGACTCTTGGATGCTAGCCTTTAGCCAAATTTCCATATACAGTGAGTGCTCAGTAAAGGTTTTGGGGCGGCCCCCACTGGTTTAAAAAACATTAGGCTTTCTTGTATGCATACCCTCCCCATCCCTGCACACCTCCCCACCCCCCAAGTTCAGCAGTGGCCACTGCTCAGTCATCATCGTTAGCTGCTGGGCTCAGTGTTGAACCCAGCACATCTTCCCATTTACTGTGTCTTCCGGCAAGCTGGGGTGAAAAACATAAATGGGTATCCTTCAGTAAGAACTAGGTGATATGAACGGAGGTGAAGGCTCTTGCCTGGGTGAGGGTGAGACAGGGCTGGGTGTGAGAATGTTCTTATAAAGGGAAGTTGTGGTGGGCCTTGAGGAATGCATAGAAGGCAGCCATGTGGCCAGTGGCCATAGAACTCTCCGGTGGTGGACAAGGAACAATGCATTTTAAGTCTGTAGCTAGTAGTTGATTGTGGCTGGGGTAATGAGGTGGCAAAAGTGGACATGGAGGCCAATACAGGATTTTAAGTTTCCTGTATTATTGCGTGCTGTTTGTCAAAGTGACAATTTGACTGGCTTTATGAATGATAACTTTAGAAGGATGCAGTGTTGGAGGGAAGCAGCAAGCATTTCAGAGTTTCGAAAATGGCTGGTTAGAGATGATGGGGATTTGGGTAGTGATTCAGGAGGTGATGGTAGGGAGTGATCGCAGTTCAGTCAGCTGGTAACCACATACAGAAGGTCCCAACATGCATGAGTCCCCTGTGCAAACGTCACCTTCATGGCATGAGCTTTATTTTAATTTATTAAAATAAAGTTTAATTAATTAAACTTTTGGAGATCCAAAGTTGATGTTGGGTGTTCTCCTCGATCAATCTCTGCTTTATTTATAGAAGCAGGAGGGTCTCTTGCTGAACCTGAGACTTGCTAATTCTTGCTGGCCTAAGTAGTCAGTTCACCTTGGACATCTTTTGCCTCTGTGTTCTGAGAGCTGGGATTGCAGGTGGCCACCAGGCCTGTCCATTTTTACATGGACTCTGGGGACTGATTAGTTCTCTCTTTTTTTTTTTTTTTTTCCAGAGCTGAGAACCAAACCCAGGGCTTTGCACTTGCTAGGCAAGCACTCTTGCCATTGAGCCAAATCCCCAATCCCTTTATTTCTCAGTTCTCATTTTTTATTATCTGTTTCCTGAAATGGGGTCTCGCTATGTGCCCAGACTGGCTTCAGCCTCATGGTCCTCCTCTGTCAGCCTCCTGAAGTCTCATCTCATAGACTTGGTCCAGCAGGCCTAGCTTGTACATAACTTTGTTAAATCAAGTTTCAGTGATATTTGTATCTTTTTTTTAAAATCTGTATTCTAGAAAATAGGATATTCTTTAGGACAAAGTTGAGGAAATGGTTTATTTATACAACCCAGAGCAAGAGTTCTTTGCAAAGATAGCAAAGAAAGACCATTAATCTCATTTTAAAGTGAGAATAGTCATCTTGGACAACTAAAAGAAAATCTGTAGGCAAAAAGAGCTGGGAAAACTATTTTACCTCAACTTTAATTGACGACTAGGGGTGTTTATGTGCTGCTCTGAGATAATGTCATCCTTTGTTACCGAGTTCAGCTTCAGCATAGATGATAGAGTAATTGCAAATGAAAAATAAATCAAGAGCAGATGTTGAAAAATACCTTTCATTTAGGGAATAATTAAGCAGTGGAAAGGTCACTGGAGTTTTGTCAATAAAGCTGGGATGCGCTGAAGTCATAATTATTCAGCTAACAGATGCCTTCATTCTGTGCTCTGCTGGGGAGCACTTGGGAATGGTAACAGTAGGAGGCTGTTTCGATCTTGTTGGATGGAAAGTTCCGTCTTCCAGAGTCTTCTATCTTGGCGACTGACTAACTTGAATGTACACTGTGTGAGCTGCCATCACAGAAACTGTGTTTCATTAACTTCATTAACACTGTGTGAGCTGCCATCACAGAAACTGTGTTTCATTAACTTCAAAGCAAGACAGAGGATTCCTTTTCACAACTCTCACCATCAGTATAGGCTGGTGTGCTGCTAATACCTATGGTTTTGGTTTGGCAAAATATATAACATTTTGTCACCTCAAGCTTGCTATGTGTCAGGTGTTTAGATCCTGAACAGGGTGACCGAAGCAAGTTAGAGAAGAGAGAGTTTACTGGGACTCCCGGCCCCAGAGGGTCAGTGTCTGTGGCCATCTGGTTGAGGACTATGGCAGCAGACTTGGGCTAACTGGCAGTGACTTGGGCTTTTGAAACCTTAAAGCCCTCCCCCAGTAAGCCTCCTCCAATAATGCCATACCTGCTAATCCTTCCAAATTCTTCCACCAATGGGGACCAAGCATTCAACTATATGAGCTATATGCAGGGCCATTCTTATTCAAACCACAACAAAAATCTCGACTGTTTCCTCTAGTAAGCTGTAGAGCATATTGACACTTTATGAGGGAGCTAGAGAGTGATGGCTCTCCTGTTAAGAGGCCCCAAGTTTAGTTCGCCGCACCCACATTGGGTGGCTAATAACTGCCTGTAATTCCAGGTCTATCTAGGAGACCTGATGTCCTCTGCTGGCCTCTCAGAACAATTACATACTGTTTGTATGTACAGACCCACATACATACAAAACTAAAGATGCTATTAAAACTTCTAAAGTTGTTTCACATGTTTTATTATTATTATTATTATTATTATTATTATTGTTATTGTTATTATTATTATCTGTATTTTCTGAGGTTTTAGATTGACCATGGAATGAGCATTAGAGAGGTAATTTGAAAGATGGAAAACACTGGAAGGTGAAGAGGCAGTGAGTGGTTTTTGAGGCTTAATAGTCTGAGTGGGTCACTGACTTCATGGTCATAGAAAGTTGTTTTATGGGTAGAATGTAGTTAATCTCAGGCTGGGGAGATGGCTCACTTAGTATGATGACCTGAGTTTAGGTCTCTAGTACCGATGTAAAAGCTAGGGACAGTTACACAAGCATCTGTGACTCCAGTGCTGGGGGATGGTCAGTCTACCCCAAATTGGTGAGCTTTAGGATTATTGAAAGCCCTGTTTAAAAGTATCGGGTCGAGAATGATAGACGAAGACACTTGATTGACCTCTGGCTTTCTCTCTTTCTCTCTTATACACAGAGACACCGAAAGATACATAAATATTTTAGTTAAGCTAATTGTAAAGTTGAAGAGGGCAGAGCTGTCAATAAATGTTTGCAATATATAGTTTCTCCTGGCTTATGCATATTTTATTGGAAAATGTTCACAGTTCTAATCTTTGTTAAAAATAGCTTTCTCTTTCTTTTTTCCTTCCTTCCTTCCTTCCTTCTTTCCTTCCTTCCTTCCTTCCTTCCGTCCTTTCTTCCTTCCTTCCTTTTTTCCTTCCTTCCTTCTTTCTTGTGTGTGTGTCTGTGTGTATACAAACACATGTGCCACATCACAAGTCAGAGGGCAACTTTTGGGAGTTCATACTCTCCTACTTGTGGATCTGGGGATCAGACCCTGGTTGTAAGGCTTGGTGTCATGTGCCTTCTTTACTCATTGAACCCTCTCTGGTCTGTTATTGTTTTCTTTAAGGAGAACTGTGACCCATCAGAAAGTTAAGTTTTAGATAGGAAGGCATGATGTGCAGTTGGGATTCTGTGTTCATGAGACTTCTGTCTTTCCTGATGGAGACTCAAATGGCAACCCCAGGACTCAGCCGTGAATTCACTGGCTTTACCATTGCTGCCACTCCAAGACCAGGGCCTTTCTTTGGCCTTTGTTATCATTCATTGTTGTCATTCACTGGACTGCTCAGACTAAGTTGAGTAGATACAAAGTTTGAAGGACAGAATTTGTGCTATTGTTTAACCCAGTTTTGCATATAATGAATTTTTATTTGTTGACAAATCATTCTCTTTTTCTAAAAGTGGCAAATAATCAGACATAAATTACTAATTAACAGCCTGGTTCAGCTTTTAGTTATTTATGTTTTAATTAGTGAAACTTGAGCTGCATCAGGCTGTCGTAGAGTGGGTATTAAAATACCTTGTTTTTTTCTGATGTAAAAGAAATTTCTTCATAAAAATATTGACTTCTTTGTCATTATTGCCTTTTACATGTGCCACTAAAGAGGTGAGGCAGTGTGTCCTTGGTTCTCATTTCATACACTGATTAGATCTTCCAGTTGGTGTCTCGTGGTTATATGTGGGACTGGGGAGCCGTAGGACTGAGGAGCTGGCTTGGAGCAAGAGTGGGGTTGAGGTGTGTCCAAACCCCAGAAGTCTCATCCTGAGATTGGCAGGAGTGGATAGTTCCCTCCTGCCCCAGGTCTGCATGTTGCAGTGCACCTTAGCCCTATGCCCTAACCTTTGCTGTCCCTCCCCTGGAGGTCACGGAGCCATTAGCCAGGTTAAACTTCCTTTCCCCTATCCAGCAGCACCTGTAATTTTTCCTTATGCAAATGAGGCATCCCCAGCATCACATCTGGAGATTAGCCATTTTTGCTGTGTCAATTCTGCCAGTTTATGCTTTTTCTTCTAGTGTCTTCAGTTCATTGAGGACTGTAAAAAACCCCAGGTGTTGTTCTTAAGGTGCTGTTCACCTCTGTTTTTGGAGACAAGCCCTCTGATTGGCCAGGATACCACCTCTGAGGCCAGCTGGCCAGTGAGCCTTAGGGATCTCTGCCCATTTCTCCTGTTATACTCTGCTGGTATTATGAGTGTGTGCTACCATACCTGGCTTTCCCCCTCTTCCTCCTTCTCATCCTTTCCTCCCCCTCCCTCTCTCCCTTTCTCTTTATTTTCTTCCCTCCCATGACACCCCCCCCCCTTTTGGTGATCAAACTAAGAGCCTTAAGCCTACAAGGCAAGTATTTTATTGACTGAGTCATTGCTCTAACCTTCCTAGGTACTAAAAACATTGTTTTTGAAATATCTGTTTATTTTATATATGTTTAAGTTTGTTATTGGGATATCAAAAAGCTCCTGAGCATATGGTTTCTGTGTTCTGCTACTCTGCTGGATGTGTTTATAAGTTCTAAGAGTTTCCTGTAGAATCTTCAGTTATCATAAATACTTAAGAAGTGTGGTGGAGGATATTATGTGGAGAGGGTAAAAGAGCAAGTTATTTGAAACATTAAAGAAAAGCAAAAAATGAAGAAAAAAGGTTTCTCAGTAATGAAAAGGTTCAAATATATAAATGGTTGGATATAAGAGCAAGAAATATATAAAAAACCCAATATGGTCAAGTTTCAATACTACTGTAAATGGAGCACATAGGAAAACAAAACAAAAAACAAACAAACAAAAAAGAAGAAATGGGACAAAACAGAGAAAAATAAGTGAAAACAACAACAAAAACAAAGCAAACAAACAATAAACTAAAAAAAGAAAAAAAAAGATTGCCCCAAAATATTAGACAGAATTATATAGAGAATAAAAATTGAAAGCATGAAATTCTTAAAAAATATGTAATAATGCAAAAACATTCCTGAAAGTGTTGTAAGAAGGAAAGGACATTACAAGAGTCATAGAGAAAATTAAGATCCACAGAAAAGAATGAAGTGCTGGAGCAGTTTATTTGAGAGAGCTTGAAAACTGGAAGGTAAATTTTGTGCACGGGATGGAGTGGCCATGGCCAGCTTAGCCTGTGGACTGTTTTTTTTTCTGTTTTCTCCTGGTGCTGGGTCTGCTGGGCCTGCTGGGCCTGCTGTGTCTGCTGGGTCAACTGGTTGTGCTGTGTCTGCTGTGTCTGCTGGGTCCGCTGGGTCTGCTGCTGGGTCTGCTGGGTCCTCTGGGTCTGCTGCTGAGTCTGCTGCTGGGTCCGCTGGGTCCGCTGGGTCTGCTGCTGGGTCCGCTGGGTCCGCTGGGTCCGCTGGGTCCGCTGGGTCCGCTGGGTCCGCTGGGCCTGCTGGGTCTGCTAGGCCTGCTGAGCCTGCTGAGACTGCTGCTGTGTCTGCTGTGTCTGTTGGGCCTGCTGGGTCTCCTGCCGGGTCTGCTGCTGTGTCTGCTGGGTCTGCTGTGTCTGCTGGGTCTGCTGGGTCTGCTGGGTCTACTGCTGGTTCTGCTGGGCCTTCTGTGTCCGCTGGGTCTGCCGGGCCTGCTGCTGGGTCTGCTGCTGTGTCTGCTGGGTCCACTGGGCCTGCTGGGCCTGCTGGGCCTGCTGGGTCTGCTGGGTCTGCTGCTGTGTCTGCTGGGTCCACTGGGCCTGCTGGGTCTGCTGGGCCTGCCGGGCCTGCTGGTCCTGCCGGGTCTACTGGTGGGCCTGCCGGGTCTACTGGGTCTGCTGGGTCCGCTGGGCCTGCTGGTAGGTCTGCTGGGTCCGCTGGGTCCGCTGGGTCTGCTGCTGGGTCCGCTGGGTCCGCTGGGTCCGCTGGGTCCGCTGGGTCCGCTGGGTCCGCTGGGTCTGCCGGGTCTGCCGGATCCGCTGGGTCTGCTGGGGCTGGTGGGTCCGCTGGGTCCGCTGGGTCCGCTGGGTCCGCTGGGTCTGCTGGGTCTGCTGGGTCTGCTGGGTCTGCTGGGCCTGCTGGGCCTGCTGCTGGTCCTGCCGGGTCTACTGGTGGGTCTGCTGGGTCTGCTGGGTCGGCTGGTGGGCCTGCTGGGTCTACCGGGTCTGCTGGGTCTGCTGGGCCTGCTGGTAGGTCTGCTGGGTCTACTGGGCCTGCTGGTGGGTCTGCTGGGTCTGCTGGTGGGTCTGCTGGGTTTACTGGGCCTGCTGGGTCTCCTGGGCCTGCAGAATCTGCTGGGTCCGCTGGGTCTGCTGAATGTGCTGTGTGTGCTGTGTGTGCTGAGTGTGCTGGGTCTACTGGGTCTCCTGCGTCCGCTGGGTCTGCGGGGTTCACTGGGTCTGCTGAGTATGCTGGGTCCACTAGGCCTGCTGGGTCTGTTGGGTCTTCCGGGTCCACTGGCCCTGCTGGGTCTAGGGGATGTGCTAGGTCCACTGAGGATGCTGGGTCTGCTGGGTCTGCTGGGTCCTCTGGGTCCTCTGGGTCTGCTGCTGGGCCTGCTGCTGGGCCTGCTGGGTCTGTCGGTGCCGAGTCTGCTGGGTCTGCTGGGTCTGTCAGTGCCGGGTCTGCTGGGTCTGTCGGTGCCGGGTCTGCTGGGCCTGTTGGGCCTGCTGGGCCTGCTGGGCCTGCTGGGTCTGCTGGGTCTGCTGGGTCTGCTGGGTCTGCTGGGTCTGCTGGGTCTGCTGGGTCTGCTGGGTCTGCTGGGTCTGCTGGGTCTGCTGGTGCTGGGTCCGCCGGGTCTGTGGAGTCTGTGGGGTCCGTAGGGTCCGTGGGGTCCGCTGAGTCCGCTGGGTCCGCTGGGTCCGCTGGGTCCGCTGGGTCCGCTGGGTCCGCTGGGTCCGCTGGGTCCGCTGGGTCCGCTGGGTCTGCTGGACCTGCTGAGTCCTCTGGGTCTGTGGGATCCTGTGGGCCTGCTTGGTCCGCTGGGTCCGCTGGGTCTGCTGGGTCTGCTGACAATGAATGCTTCCTTCATGTCGGTAGCTCTTCTTTTTGTGAACCCATGCTTTCTGCCAGCCACAAAATCTGAGTGTTTGTACTGGGTGGATCTTTGACCCTCCCCTCACTCCCCAGATTGTACCTACTGGGTGGCTGGACTTCTAGCCAAGGGCTGTCTCCTAAGTTTTGCGAGTATGTGGAAAAGCAACGGCATCACTCCTCTATATGTGGAGGACCCAACTTTGTACTTGTTTTTCCTGTGTGTTTAGTTTTTTTCAAGGGAACATTTATTATATATTATTAGTGATTATATTTCTTAGCAAAATTAAATTAAACACATACTTTGAACAAACATGAAATGGCAGTAAAATCTGTCAAATTCAAATGCCTGGCTGAGTCCTTGTTTTGTTTTTCGAATTCAGTAGTTCATCAAGATTCCAGATTAATGGAACGCACACTTACATGTAACAATTGTTTCCATATCGAGTCCTTGTGTGGGCTCAGCTCTTTCCTTGTTGATAGTCCTTTTGCTCCACTTTGTTCCCAATTAAAGGGAAACAATGAAGCTAGCACCGCAGAGTCAGGCATTGACTGTATATACCAAGGACATTCACTGGTATGAACTGATTCTTGGTCATGCCACATGGGGCATACTCTTCATACTCTGAAGACTTTCCTTCAGTACTAATTGCCCTGTTGGAGGGGTGCCTCGAAAACAAGTATGTCACTGCAATTTTGGAGTTCCTGGGACCTCCAGCAGTGTGTGGTAGATAGCTGGCTCCATACTGACCCACCTGTGACTTCATGCTCAGAGCTATGAGACTTCAGTTATTCTCAGTTGAGGATGGCTGCTCCTGGCCATCAAGTATGGTTGCTTTCTCTTTGCCTAGCTACTTCCCTGCTTGAGCCAGCCTCCTGTCTCCTGCACCCTATACAGCCTGTCAGAATTGAGCCCTTCTGCTCACTGCAAAACCTCCTTGGGCCATCCCTCAAGCTGGGGCTATGGGAGGCCAACCTGAAGCTCCCTTACCTGGAATTGCTTCATGTTTTCAGACCTCCAGGGTAGCTCAGCTCTTTCTGGAGCTGGTGTCCAGCTGTGACACTTTGGGTCAGTCAGAGTGACAAAATGGGATTTCTTGCCACTCCTTGTATCTGGAGGCATCACTGTGTCACAAAGATCCCCAGTTGGATTTGAGTCTTGTGAGAGGTAAAGGGTCTTAGGGTTGGGGCAGCTCCTGGACGATTTGGGGATGCAGTTCTGCTACCCTTTACACTGCTGGGGCGAGCGGCTTAGCTGAGGGTGTGTTTAGCCCTTTCCAGGGTATTCTCACGTCCTTTTAGTTTCTTCTTTGTGAATTTCTGCAGCTTCCCCTCCTCTCTCCTTTGGAGTAGTCTATTTAGCTCTGACTTTATCCTTTACATCTAGCCTCTGTGGGACCTGCAGTGACCTCCAGGATCTCCTGACCCTGTGAACTCAGGAAAGCATCATGGTGCAGGAGCATGCTCTTCCTTTTGGGGCAGGAAGCAGAGTGAAGTGCCAGCTAACTATGTGGCTTTTGTGTGTGTGGTGCATGCATGTGAGTATGTGGGTGTTTATGCTGGTGCTTTCTGAGGCAGGAAGTGGGGTGCAGGCTGTGGGTGGGGAGGAGGATGCTGGAGTCTTCCTCATTCTCTATCCTTTTGCCTTGACACAGGGTTTCTCAGTGAACTATAAGCTTCCTGCTTTGTTAAGCTGGCTGACCACCTAAGTCCTGGGCTCTACCTGTTTCTGTCACTCAGTGTTGAGGTTATAGATACACGCAGCCATGCCTGGATTATTAAAAAATTTATTTGTTACTTGTATGTGTGCTGTGTGTGCACACACATGCTTTGGTGGGATGCTATAACACACATGTGGAGGTCAGAGGACAACTTTATGGAGTTTATTCTCTCACCTTTATGTGGGTTCCCAGGGTCAAATTTAGGTCCTCAGGCTTGCATCATCAGGTGGCAAAGCCCTTATTCTCTGCAACATCTTGCCAGCCTGGCCTCTATGCCTAGCTTTTTATGTGATTTTAACTGAGGTCCTCCTGCTTGCAAAGCATGAATATTTACCTACTTAACACCCAAATTCATGCTTTTCTTTCTTAAATATATCTAATATATCTAGATTTGTTGTTTTTTTAAGTATTTTGTTTTATGAGACAGGGTTTCTCTGTGTAGCCTTGACTGTCCTGGACTCACCTTGTATACCAGGCTGGCCTTGAACTCACAGAGATTCACCTGCCTCTGCCTCCCTGAGTGCTGGGATTATAGGCATGTGCCACTGAACCTGGCTTGTTTTGTTTTGAGCCAGGGTCTTGACATGTAGTTCATGCTGCTCTTGAACTCAGCATCTCCCGTTGCCTCCTGGGCGCTGGGATCCAGGCAGGTGCCATCACTCTGTGCCCCTCCTTTTGTTTTTGATCCCTTTAAATTAGAAGACAATCTAAGAAAGACTAAGCACTTTCAATTCACTTCATGGACTTTGGATGCTTGGCTAATTTGCATTTTAAATTTTTTTCTTTTTTCTTCTGTTATTTACTTGCTACATTTTTATGGAGGACTTTTGACATCGTGAGAGCTTCTTACAGTGTCTCTCCTCCACTGTTTTCCCCCCTTTCCTTTTTATTTGATAAAGCATGGTACTTTATTCAGTTGTCTGTCATTACTATAGTTTTCTGATATCACTGTATCACCTGCTAAATTTAACTTATAAGCAGTTTAGTTAGATCATATGGAAATGCACTAGGTAGACAGATTATAAACTATGAGACAAAGAAACTTCAAAATGCAGTGGTTCAAATAAGAATCCAGTTAATTTGTCTTACTTTATTTTGGTCAGATTGGTGGGTGTGGGGTGCAGATGAGGCTGTGTTCTTCAGGGTCTCTCAGGAGTCACAGTTCCTCTTTTTTTTTTTTTTAATAAATAACTGACTGATTTTTTTTTTTGTTTATGTGTATGTCTGTGTGCCTGTGTGAGCTAATGTGTACCACTTGTGCCCCAAAGGGGGTTTGATCTGCTGGTACTGGAGGTACATCTGATTGTGAGCCAGCTGCTATGGGTGCTGGGCACTGGACCCCAGTTGTCCTGAAGAACAAACAGTAAGTGCCCTTAACCACTGAGCCATCTCTCTAGCCCCAGGATTCTTTCCTGTTCTCTAGTTCTTCAACTCATCCAAGTTAGAGTCCATTGAGAGGGAAGAAGGGAAATTTAAAAAGAGAAAGACAGAGGCATTTCTTTTTGTAGAGGAAAAGGGGAACAGGTGGGTTCAGGACCTTAGCTCCCTCGCATGGCTTCATTTATCTGCAAGGGAGACTGAGGAATGTGCTTTGTAGCTAGAGAGCCATGTGCTGAGGTAAAACTGGTGGTTGCAGGATTTCTGATGCTAAGAAGAAAGAGGAGAATGGAAAATAACAAATACACTTTTGAGTTTGTGAACTGGGCATGATTAAAGGACAGCTCATCTGAGGTCCTGTGCCCGAGCACATCAGCTAGGGAGTTGGCCCAGGAGTTCAGCTTGTAGGCTTTGGGGGTTGCCCTCGCTTGGTGGCTCAGTTCTGTCCTGAGAGCACCACCTGTGCTCACCTGCTTCAACTTCCATTTTCTCTGTCCCTAACCCAGTTGTAAGGCTGGAGTGGTGGTACACAGCTTTAATTCCAACACTTGGGAGGCAGAGACAGAGGTGGAGGCAGGAGGCAGGAGGGAGAGGCACAAATGATCAAATAAAAATCATCCCCAACCCACTTACAAGCATTGTTGTGGTCCAGCCTTGACCAGTGAGCACGCAGCACAGTTAGGCAGAGATTACGGAGCATGGGTCCGTGGTGTAGAAGGAATGCATGGGTTGTGTGCTTTGGCCTGGGTGTGTGTGTCTTTTAAATTCTGAGATCTCTATGGGTCAAGAAGGGAGATAAAGGGTCAGAAGGAGAGCCTCTAATATGCAGGGGTTAGGGCAAGGCTTTTTTCTTTTCTTACAAAGAGAAAATATTGAGTCAGTTTCTCAAACCGAGTCACTTTCCTAATGTTTTCATTTCATCAATATTCATACTTATTTATAGTATGGATATTATTTATCTATCCAGAGCGGCATAACTTTGAAATTAACTGGAGTGTCATTTTTAATAGAGGTACAGGGAGGGGAGGGACAAGGAAGGAGGCTAGTGAATATTCACTTATTTAGCTTAGAGTTTTCAACAGCTTAAGACACAAACACCAAAATCTGTGAGTGGCCCTTGTGATTCAGTGGCACTCTGCCCAGACCAGAGGGAGCTAGTATTGGGAGATTCACTTTGAAAAATCTAGAAATGAAAAGCTACTTCACAAATGCTAAGAATGTGGCTGATGGCGCCAGTCCTGGGAGAGCCAGTGCAGCCCTGCAGCATGTCTGGCTGCTGCATTCCCTGTCTGAGTACTGGTGGCTCTTCCCGTCCGCAGCTGCTGTATGAGCCCAGGACACCCATTTGAGCCTATTTCAGGGTTGAGCCACTGCTGTGCTCAGAGACAGCCATACTGGCCCACGACAAGCCTTCGATGTTGAAGAAAGTCTAGCCTATAGAACTGTACTTGGTTGACCACTGTGCTGACCCCTCTATTGACTTGGCCCATGGAATAGGCTCTTAATTCCTTTCCAAAACTCTTGGAACTGGGACTGTGGGTGCAGCTGGGTGATAGAGTGCTTGTCTATCATGTGTGAGGCCCTGGGTACAAAGCTCTTAGGGTTAGGTATACTTCAGATTTGACTTTTCTTCTCTAGTGCAGGTGGTGCCTGTAGCTGTATGTTATATAATGAGTCCCCAAGGAGATTGGGGCAGTATCTTAAAATTAGACATATCAGTAGTTTTGCACAAAATGTTTGGGGGCATCTGTTATCATGACCATTTTCTTAGTGCTATTTTACATACGCTTCATTTGGAGTTTGCCTGAAGATCTAGGAGGAACATATTTGTCATTTTATTCCTTCCGCTTAAAATAAAACCAAACAGAACGTCAAACCAGATAAGAGAGCTAAGGTTTAGTTGCATGCTTTATGGAAAGGCAGCTTCACGCTCAACTCCAGTTGAGAAGGGCCTTCGGTTGTCACCATCCATTGTGATCTTGTTTCTAGAGGAAAAACAGGATGAGAAGCGGGTCCTTGGCCTGTCTGCCCTTCTTCTTTTCGCCTTGAGGCTGCTTCGTGTGGTCCCTCCTTGAGGCCTGGGAGTGCAAGAGGCCAGGGAGCTGTGGCAGCTCTAAGCAGTGTAGCCAGCCCTGGTAGGAATGTGGGCAAGGGGAGACCTGGTTTTGTGGCTGGGTGTCGGTAGAAGAGAGGAGGATTTGGCTGGTGACTGAGAATGCTTTACCATCTGGGGTTGGTGAGCTCTAAACTCACATTTCTGTCCTCACAAGGCAATAGCCAATAGCCCTCAATCTGCTCACCCACTTGGCAGTGCTCTATTCGAGAGAATGTTGGGCCAAGCCCTTTCCTTTCAATAGACATTTGGACAAGGTATCCTTGCAGGAGAGACAGGACCATGGGTGTTCTCATGTCCTCTCATTTGTGCCATTATGCCAGCTGGAGTTCACCCTTGCCTGGCTCCGCAGAAAGCAATCCAGCAGGGGCCAGCCTGCCATGTATGAGTTCAGACAGTGAGGCACCAGCCTGGAGAGAAAGCCCTTGGGAGTGCCCACAGTCTGAGGAACAGCTGTTACAGTCCCACTTGACAGGTGGGGACGTGGTGCCCTGTGCTCATGATGGTTTCAGACTGGCTTCATTGCTGGCCTGAAGATTCTTCCTGGTGCGCTTCATCTTCTCAGATGGAAGAGGCAGCTAAGGTGTCTCTGGAAAATTTTTCCCCATTCACTTTCTTCTCAGATCTGTGCAGGGGTAAGGAAGGGATGGGGTGGGAGAAGCAATGAGACTAGGGAGATGGCTCACTGGTTAAGTGCTTTCCATGAAAGCAAGAATACATGAGTTTGAATCCACAGCACCCTTGTGAAAACTGGGCACGACCTGTGTGATGGCTAATCTTGTTTGTCAACTTTACATACCTGGAAAGAAGCAGTATCCCTTGGGGATTGCCTCCATCAATGGTGTGTGTGTGTGTATGTGTGTGTCTCCGTGTGTGTCTCCGTGTCTCCCCGTCCCTCCCAACCTCCTTTCTTTTAGAAACTATGTATTTTAAGATCTATTTACTTATATTTTCTGTGGTCTGAGTGTCCTGGCTGCATGGGTGTAACTGCTCCCTGTGCATGCAGTGGGTGTTCCTGGAGGCCGGAAAAGGGCACCGGATCCCTTGTAACTGAAGTTACTGATGGCTGTGATCTGCCGTGTGGGTGCTGGGAACAAGCTTGCTTCTTCTGCAAGAACAGCAAGTACTTTTAACCGCTAAGCCATCTTTCTAGCCCTTGTGGGGCATCTTATTGATTGCTGATCGATGTAGGGGCCAGCCCACTGTGTGTACAGTGCCATCCCTTGATTGGTGGGTGTAGGCTGCAAAATAAAGCCAGTTGATCAAGCCAGAGGAAGCAAGCCTTTAAACAGTATTCCTTTGTGGCTCTGCTCCTGTTCCTTTCCTGCTTTGGTGTCTCTAGGTGTTGGACTGTGACCTATATGCTGGAGTAAACCTTTTCTTCCCCAAGGGGCTTTTGGTTATGATGTTTATCACAGCAACAGGAACTAAACTAAGGCAACCGGTGTGCCCATCCCCCTAACATTGGAGGGTGCCAGTGGGTAGAGCTTGGTAGTTAGCATGGTGAACCTTAGGTTCAGTGGGACACCCTATGTTAAAAAGTAAAGTCGCTAGGAACAGAGAAAACTTCTGATGCTTTTGTGGGCTTTGTATATGTACATGTAGGTATGCACATGTGCACAAGTGATGGACACAGAGACACAGACGTGCATGCACGTGCACGCACACATACACACAGTGGAAAGAGCATTCCTAGGGCCTGGGAATATAGCTCAGCAGAGAATGCATGAGGCTCTGGATTCCATCCTCAGCAGTGGTTAAAAGAGGTGGGATATGCATCCATGTTAAAAGAATGTCTAGGTAGTTAGAAGGGTAAGTGTGTTAGTCTGTGGGTTTCTTTGTGAGTATTGCTTTCATTGAAAATTAATCGCAATCTGTTAATCTTTTACTTTATATAATCTATGAGTCTAGGAGTCTTAGCCACAGTCTGCACTCTTTATGGGAAGTATGTGGAGATACATTAACTTTTATAACTTCAGCCAGTTTTTTACAGCATAAGAGTTAGCAACATGGGAACTGAATGATCGCTTGCTAAATGTGGAGAAAAAAGGGAAATTTATTTTAAAAGGATAAAATATTTCCTAAAAAAAGTAGAGGAAGGTAGAGAGCTAGGGTAGGAGTTGAGCTTTCTCAGACATTTTGTCTCATTTAATCCCTTCACTAATTCTGTGGGGAAGATAGTTGTTTACAGAAATTAGTTGGATTTTGGGTTTTGTCACCCATTCACATTCTAAATTCTTACAGAGGTGATTTTTGAAAGTAAAACAAAGCCCAACAAAAATACAAAGGAAAGAAACATCTAATCACTAACTTAAGGTCAAAAGGAACTGTCTTCTTAAACACACACACACACACACACACACACACACACACACATATATATATATCTCATATATAAAACATGTCTATGTGTGTGCATACACACACGCATGTAGTTTTGTTCTTGAGAATGAATTTTTTGAGGTAGCTCTGGCCTGGAATTCACTGTGTAGACCAGGTTGGCTTTGTAGTTGGATCTCCATGCCTCCAGAGGGCTGGGAGGAAAGGCACTTGCCACCATATCCAACTCTACCAAACTCTGCTTGCTTTCTACATGATATTCTGTCTGTTGCCTTGTTAAACTTGGGATGGAAATTTGTTTCAACCTGTCCTGTTGGGTAGAACAAGAAAGAACATGATTAATTACAAGACTAACATTGACCCTTATGTTTCCAAACTATATTTGTCAAAGTGGATCAGCTTTGTTTTAAGTTCCTGACCCAAAATATTCCTTTTCCCCAGAACCTCATACATGGGACAGAGTGTTGGAAGAAGCCACATGCTCAACTCTGGTAGCATTGATGTTAGGAGAACTCTCATTTGCAGCAGAGAATAAGCAAGTTGCAGGCAAATACTTGTTGTTTGTCTTTTCTTTCTTTCTCCCCCCCCTTTTTTTTTTGAGACAGGGTTTTAAATAGCCCAGGTTGGCCTTGAACTTGGTATGTAGTTGAGGATCATAAGCTGGTTTCTCTGGTGTACACCTCCCCAATACTTATCGTGTTTGCTGGCATGCCCAGCAAGGAGCTAATTGCTTAAAACTAAGGCCAAGAGGTTTTCTGGCAGCCTGTCTTAATTCTCTCTTCTGGGGTCTATGGTTAATTACCACATTATTGTCTCTATGACAGGACCTAATTCTTTTTCTTCTCTTGTGTTTTCTTTCAAAGCAGTTCTAAGACTGGCCCTTCAGGGAACCCTTTGATAATGACCTTTTCTCTTAGGCCTGTTTTCACAGTTGGTGTGAACCTGCTTTTTAAGTCACTGAATCTTTTTAGTGTTTAGAGACAAGATTTCACAAGGTAGCCTTGGATGACTTAGAACTTGCTATATGGACCAGGCTGTCCTCAAAGTCAGAGATCTGCCTGCCTCGGCCTCCGGAATGCTGGCATTAAAGGCATGTGCCACCATGCCCAGCCAGTCAACAAATGGCTTTGTTTTATATTCTTTCTTCTTTCCTTGCCTGGAAATGGCTTCTAGATAGGGACTGTTTTCTTGTGACAAACCTCAAGTCTCTCTCTTTCTGTGTGTGTTTGAACAGTATAGCCAATCTTTATTGTCTAGTTCATAAACAGGAGAATGTAGTCACAGCATGCATGTATAAACTTGGATTCAGTTATCACCAAATTTGAATAATTGCACATGAGTATTCTCTGGGTTGAGGTAGATGGCAGCAAATATCATCATTAGGCAGAAGACTAAAAAAACAAGAGATACAGAAAGAAAGAGTAAGTATGTTGCTATGAATATTATATTCCATATTCTAAATATACTTTCACAGTTAAGCTGTAAAGATCATTGACTATTTGTGCATACTGATTTTTCTGATTCCCTATAGCATTTCGCCAATAAAATACAATGAAAGTAGAAAGAACATTCTTTGTATTCAGCTGGCTTATTCATATTTGTATCCAGAGTCAGGGAAAACACTATTAAGTAAGAGAGACTTCACTTTCTCTTGAACTTTAAAATAGTTAAAAAATATTTCCTACATATGCAATGTAAATGTATTGTATGCTTATCCACATATTCACATGAATGCTCACACTATTTCTCAATTTCACCTTTCTTTGACTTTATCTCCTTGTTTGATGTGGCAACAATTTAAAACAAAACCAAGTTACGCTCCACATAGGAAATGTTGTATCACATGGCATCACTTTCTCTTTATTTAAAATTCAAATAGTAATTTATAATAATATCAAGATTTAGTTGAGGGTATGAATCAATTACATGGTAGAATATACACCTAATCTTGGTAAGTCTCTGGGGTTGCCCTTTTGTAACAGGAACATGAAAATATATATACCAGGGATTTATTTTCACTTTATGTGTAAGTTGCCTGAAAGAGAAAAACAATTCTGTCAAAGTGTACCCTGTGAACCAATTAGTTTTATTTACATTATTTACATGAATACGGGTCACAGGGTATGTATCATGATATAGGTAGCTATGGGAAGCTACACCACTGAAGAAAAAAATCCTCCTCCTTCCCTACCTAGTAAATATTGTCTGTGAATCTTTGACAAGACATGACTACTCTCTTAGTGTCTTGCCTTTAAATCTTGAGGAGGAATAAGGTCTTCTGACCCTCGAAGTTCCCCTAGGACATAAAATTAGTGAACTCAATCTTTTTTTTTTTCTTTTTTAAAGTTTTTAATTTATTATGTATACAGTATTCTGTCTGCATGTATACCTGCATGCCGGAAAGAGGGCACCAGATCTCATTATAGATGGTTATGAGCCAACATGTGGTTGCTGGGAATTGAACTCAGGACATTTGGAAGAGTAGTCAGTGCTCTTGAACTCTGAGCCATTTCTCCAGCCACAAGTTTGTGTGTTTTAAGAAGGGAAAAGGAGAAGGAAGAAGAAAGGGAAAAAGAAGAAGAAGATGAAGAAGCAGAGGAGAACGAAGAGGAAGAGGAGAAAAAAGAGAAGAGACAAGAAGGAAAGAAGAACTAAGAAAAAACTTACCTCTTTTCCAAGTTTCACTTTTGGCCTAGGTACTCTGCTTTTAGTATTAAACACACACAGTTAAGCAAACCACCTTGTAGCACACACTGAAAATAGCTGGCCACTGTTCAGGGCTCACCTGCGGCTGCCGTGGTTGGGAAAGCATCGTGTAGTTCTGCCTCTGCTGTCTTTCCTTCCTACTCCTTACCAAGAAACAAAGTGTTGCTGATTTTAGTTCCTTTGTGCCGTGTAGTGAGGTAAGACAAAATCCTGTAAAAAAAAATCTTTTGAATTAAAGTAAGGCAATCTCACCACTCTACCTTGTTTTTGCAATTTAAGTGAAATTCACTGTTCTCATGGTGTGGCACAGGGTGTGCCTGTCCATCAGGCTACTGAGCCATGGGTCTGTCTTTTTTCTCTCATGTGCTGTTGTTCAGCATGCTAGGGTTTTTGCACATGCGTGTTGTACTTTGCCAGAGTCTCTAGCACCTAGGGATTCAGATTGTTTTCTGAGATATGTGCCTGGTCCTGGGGTGTGCCAAGGCTGATGAGTGTCCTTCTGCCTCCTGTCTCTGTAATCACACTGTGAAGAAGGAAGTCTGACACACTGTCTTAGGCATATTATATGCCATAAGATTTACTTGAAACATTGTGCATAACCACTTAAAGTTTTTAAATCCACTTTATTTAAAGTAAAAAATTTAATGTCTGAGTTTGATTCCCTAACCCCACAAAAAGCCAGGTGTGGTGTGCACACTTGTAATCCTAGCTCTGAGGGAGACACCGGATCCTTGTAGCTTTCTGGTCAGCTAGCATCTCTAGCCTGATAGTCAGGCAGATGGATGGCTGACTCTCTTTTATACTCCCATCTCGGTTGGTGGAGCACTGGGATTACAGATGTTTGCCACTGTGTCTGACTTTTTCACACATGTGATGGTCAGCCTTAGGTCACCAGGCTCCATGGTTAGTGCTTTACCGCTGAAACCATGCACCATCACTTTTGTCGCTCTTTACTTCATTTGCTTTTTACTCAGTGTTGGCTATTGATGGGGAATAATGGGGCATCTTTTGATCCAGTTTATGAGTTCACAGTTCAAAGGATTTGGACAGTCTGGAGAGATGGCTCAGTGGTTAAGAACACTGGTTGGTCTTCCAGAGGCCCTCAGTTCATTTCCCAGCAGCCACATGGTGGCTCATAACCATCTATAATGAGATCTGGTGCTCTCTTCTGGCCTGCAGTAGAACACTGTATACATAATAAATAAATCTAAAAAAGAAAGGAATTGGACTTAAATTTCAGGCCAGAGTGTTTTAAATAACAATAATCATGGAGACAGCAACTGGTTATTAATATTAATTACACTATTAATTATAATTATTTATTTTGCTAATCATTATGAAACACAGTATAAGTCAGTTAGAGTATGCCTGAACATCAAACACCTACACTGAGACTTTCTCTTGAGATTTCCTGCCTTAGGAGGTGAGTGAACAGGAGGGTGAGGGAACACCAGGTGAGGATGAGAGGGCTTGCTGTGTGGCAAGAGCAGTTGCTGCTTGCTAAGTAGGACTGTGGATGGAAATGCTAATCAAGGAGAACAGTGCCTGCCAGTGCTCTCCACTCCTGCTGGCCTCAGCATGGTAGAAGCACCTAGCACCTCCTTGTTTCATTGAGTGCTGGTACCATTTACCTGGTGTTCCTGAGTCCATTAAGCACTTTTCCAACACCTTCTGTTCCCTTGATGCCTTACTTACTGGAATTCTTATGTGTAGAAAAGTGCTTTTCCTCACTAATGGAGATGGACCTGGGGGAGGTTGCTGACTGAGTGTAATCGGGTGACCCTGGCTGAGGATGGGAGGACGCAACTTCCTGGAAGCAGCTGATCATTTTAATGCCCCTAGCTCATCATCTTAAACATGCCTGCATATGTTTCAGTGTTTGCTTAATTTTTACCTGAGATCCTGTTATGGTTCAGCTCTGCAGTGGCCCTTTGAGGCCATCTGTGGCTCTGTTAGAATGTGCCGGAGATTTTAGGGGTGAGTCCTAGAGCAAGGAGGTTAGGTCAGGAAGCCGGGAGGCAGTCCTTGAAGGTGATATTGGGACTCCTTCCTGGCCGAGTTTTGCTTCCTGGCTACCTCCACGTGAGTGGCTTTGGTCTTCCCTGTGTGCCCTGCTGTGGGCTTCTCTTTTGCCACCCATAGACCCCAGAGTATTGGAACCGGCAGACTAGGAATGGAAACCTCTAAAACAAGGAGCCCAGATAAATACTTTTTTCTTTAAATTATTGCTGGTAGTTTGCTACAGCAAGAAAAAGCAACTGACACTAGTATCACAGAAATGTGTGGGTGTATTGAAGTGTTAATGTACCTTGGGGTTTTCGCATATACACACATGCAATCCCAGCACTCCCGAGTCTGGGACAGGATGGCTTTGAGTTTGAAACTGCTTTGTACTACAAAGTATGATCATGTTTCCAAGATGGAAGGGGAAAAATTTCCATAATTTTTTTCTTAAGCTCTCGTAGAAATATTAACTTAAAAAAATAAAGAATACTAGCCAGGCATGGTGGTGCACACCTTTAATCCAGGTGGATCTCTCTGAGTTCGAGGCTAGCCTGGTCTACAGAGCTAGTCCAGGTCAGCCAAGGTTACACAGAGAAACCCTGTCTTGAAAAAACAGAAAACCAAATGAAACAAAACAAACAAAAAAACAAAACCCAGCAACCCATATATGTGTATACCCTGGCTGTCACGGAACTCACTCTGTAGACCAGGCTGGCCTCGAACTCAGAGATTCACCTGGCTCTGCCTCCCAAGTGCTGGGATTAAAGGTGTGTCCTGTCCTCTCCTGGCTCACATCAGTTTTATTTCTACTCCGTATTATCTTTTGGGGATACATAAATTATACATCACATAAAAGTACAAAATAATTTGTAAGCTTCTCCGAATGTCTAGAGGCTCAATCATACTGGCTGCATGTGAACTTCTAAAAGTAATCTGGGCAACAACTGTGGCCTCATATTGGAAAACCCTCTTTCTGTCCGCTTGAGGGGTTCCCACCCTCAGACAGATGCAGTGTCATTGGAGGAGTCATGGAGGAGTGCCAGTATCCAGCTTCGAAGTTCTTTCTTGCCCAACTGTTGGTCTTGAAGAAATAAATTTTCCCTTTAAATCTGTGGCTCTCATAAACATTCATATCTAAGACAGGAAATAACTTCTGTTTGCAAAAGTCATAAACAAGCTGCCCTATGGGTTAGGGGGCATTGCAGTCAGCCAAGCCTTGGGGTTAAAGAATCTGCTTTGGTTGTTTGTCTCTTATTATTACTCTCAATACAGTCATAGATTAGTAAGTACAGATGAACTTTGACTTTCTAGGCTTACATTTTCAGGTATCACTAAAATTGTACTAAAATTTTGATAAAATTTTCTGCAACTTAGGATTTTATATACATAAAGTGACTGTATTGAGGTTCTAAAATAACAGCTGTAATTTGTCTGTATTGGAGGACAGTAACTAAGTAAAGCTATACATTTGAAAATAGAGGATAAACTATTTCATGTTGTAACTAAAATTTCTCTCTCTGTGGAATAATTTTGTAAATATTGCAATCAAATTCCCAACTGACTGCAATCATAAAGAAAACAAATGACAGTTAACAGCTGATATTATTCATAGTATTTTCTAGTGTGCTGTAATCTCATTACTTAGAATACTGAGGCAGGAGGATTACCAACAAGAGTGAGGCCAGCCTGTGTACTTGCCTGTGAAGGCCAGAGGTTGATATCAGATGTTCTTCCTGAATTGTTTTTTTTACCTGTGTGTGTGTGTGTGTTTACTTATCTATATGTGCAACACATGAATTCAGTGCCATGGAGTCCAGAAGAGGACTTCTGTCCCTTGGGAGTGGAGTTATGAATCGTTGAGAGCCACCAAATGGGATCTGGGAACTGAAGAATTATGCTGGAACTGGGAAGGAAGAGCAGTCAGTGTTCTTAACCAATGAGCCAATTTTCCAGTAGCATAAGTGAGATTTTTTTTTTTTTTTTTTTTAAATCTCAGAGCCCACCTTCAGCGACCTACTTCCTCCAGCAAGGTTGTACCACCTAAACTTCAAACCTCTCCATCAACTGTGGATAAAGTATTCAACTATTGGAGCTTCTGAGGGACATTCTCATTCTACAGTACCATCCAGGGGACTAAGCCTTTTACAGTTTGTTCTCGTTGGACTTTCCAGATCCAAACTTTAAAAGTTGTATTATTCTAGAAATGCACACTGTGATGTTCGAAGAGATTGTCAATGGGAAAGAGGTCAACCCCTCAGCAAGGCTGGGGCAGGCTTGATGCTAACTTTTGGTTTTGTCTTACTGGACTAAAAGCAAACTGGTTTGGAGAAATGCCCAATGGGTAAGAGTGCTTGCCTTGGAAATATGAGGACCTGAATTCAAATCTCCAGTACCCATGTGAAAAGCCAGGCATGGCTGCTCTTGAATTACCAATGAGAAATGGAGATGGGGAGATCCTGAGAGTTCAGTGGCAAACTTGCTTAGTTGAACATGTAGAAACTCTGTCTCAAGAGAATAAGGCAGGTAATAGAGGAGAACTGCTGACATCCTGCTCTGGCCTCTGCATGCGTGTGTGTGGGCACTTGCATCCTTACACATTCCCAGTATGTATTGTGTATGCATCACACACACAACTTAAAAACAAACTATGTCTATTTTCCCCATTGTGTTTTTCACCAATAATATATTACTGTAATTGCCCTGACATTTCATATTCCTTCTATGAGGCCTGGTATGCTCCATGGCTTTGGAAATCCTGCTCATGGTCATATTTTGCATGTGAAGTTTTAAAGGTGTTTCTCTTCTCACATGACACCCTCACATTACTTTTGTATTGCTAGTAATGGTGGAATGTTTGCTGTTAAATATTTCACTTGTATTTAGTTGCCTAGCAGTGCAACTCAGCTGTAGGACCCAGGAGTTTTGAGATGGTCTCTTTCCAGTGCTGTTGGACTTACACACCACTTTGACAACTACTCTTTCAGGTCAAGTGGATATTGTGTTGGTGTACACCCCATAAATCGTGGACACGTCAGATGACTGAAGGGCCCACTAGTTTCTCTCCTCTGCTATGCTGTATTATCACAGAACACTGCAACATTTTAAGAGATAGAAGGCACTCTAAGGGACCCACTAGTTCCTTTCTTTCACATGTCACTGAGGTATCTCTGTTAAGGAGGAAGGTATGATGGTCCTAATATTAAATTGTTCTTAGATGGTTAGGGTCCCAGACTCTCCAGTCCCTCTGTCTCTGGGCACCTGGACCTCAGTGATCCTTGATTTAGTTCCCTCACATCTCATCTGCGATAGGTAGTCGTCTGGTGGGTTTGTACCAGAAAAGGGGGTGTTTCATCAGTGTATAGATCCTCAGAGGAGCATGCTAGAGTGTTGGCACTTTTCAAAGGAATTTAGGTTCTGCTGGCAGTGTGAGGCTGGGGTGGGGTTGTGAAAGGCTTTGACTATGCCAGCCTTGGAGTTTAAATATCAGAGACAGTAACACTGGGTGAGGAAAATAGGGGGAAGGATGTAGGTGTCATTTCCCCCTGTTATTTTCTCTTTAGCCTGAGCAATTGAAAAAGTATTAAATGGAACTGGAGGCACTGAGTGGAACGGCCAGAACCTGTGTTAACTTTCTATTGAAGTGCCACCCTGTGCGCTCTTTTAGAACATCCAGGGTCTGCTGGCTGCTAAGGAGACATGGCAGAATTTGATTTTGGGTGTTCTGGGAACCTTTCCTGTGTGAGCCCACACCCTAGATGATGCCCATGGCTCTCAAACTCTACCCAGGGCTGGGCTCTTTATTCTCATCCAAGCTTTTTCCTGTTGGTGTGCTATAGGCATTAACCACCAACTGGTGACAGCAGCCTCTGTTCAGGTGCTGCTGAAGCCTCTGCTCTTCCTGGCCAGCTTGTGCAGATGCCCTCAGAGTCAGTACAGTTAGTAAGGAAGGGCAGATCTCCCCTCGGGAAGCTGGGTGAAGACTTGGGGAAACGAGAGGAATAGAATCTGTGCATTGCTGGTAATCCCCTCCAAACCTATAGTGTTTGCAGCTCAATGGTGAGTCATTTTTAGGAAAATCTCCTTGCTTTTCAGAGTGAGTGAAAATATGGTTAGCCCTTAGGAAAGAAAATGCATCCAACAGGTATCACCCAGGGTTAGGATTTTTAGTTTTTCTCTGTCTTTCCCCTACCCCTTCTCTTTTGGACCATTTTAGCAGTTGGGTGAAGCCAGACAAATGACTTTAAATTCACAAAATAACATTCACACACTGTAAAAGAAGCCAATTACCTCGACACACATTTATCACATACTTAAAAAGCCTGTGCTAGATGGTGTTTGTGCTTGACTAGCACCTTCAGCAGCACACCCTAATGGCTTTTACTGCCATACTTTCCTGAGGCAAATGGTACTTTTCAAAGTACCCAATAAGGTGATGTGAAAATGTGGAGTTTATTTTTTAAACATTGTGTGTGTGTGTGTGTGTGTGTGAGAGAGAGAGAGAGAGAGAGAGAGAGAGAGAGGGAGAGAGAGAGAAAAGGAGGACAGCTTGCAGGAGTTGGTTCTCCTTTCACTATGCTCTAGGTACCCAACCAAGATTATCATCTGTGTTAGCAAGCATTTTACCTTCTGAGCTATCTCCAGCCCTGTGTGTGGTTTTTGTTGGTGATACCTGCAAAGATACAAGTGTGTTTTGTGATCTTGCTTCAAAATGGATGGGGATGCAAATTCCTGTTAAAAGTTAGTGAGAATATCTGTTTCCTTTTCCTGTCTGAATTCATAGACTTCCTGCCAGGTGATAACCCAGGATAAAGATGAAAATATCAAGTGCATGCTGGTTTTCTCAGAGCTTGGTAATGGCAGCTGAATGTTATGGAAAACCTTTATTATAGAGGTAACTTTTTTTTTTTTTTGAGACAGAGTTTCTCTGTGTAACCTTGGCTGTCCTGGACTTGCTTTATAAACCAGGTTGGCCTCCAACTCACAGAGATCTGCCTGCCTCTGCCTCCTGAATGGTGGGAATACTAGCGTGCGCTACCGCACCTGGCTAACCCAGGTGACTGTTTTAAATGGAAATAACTGTAAGTGCTCTCTACTGTATACTCTGTACCAGGCATGAGCAAGAGGATTCATGCATTCAATCATCATGGTGTCTGGACCCTTGAATGTGCCCAGTGTTAGGAAAACAAAAACAAAAACAAAAACAAAACTGCTATCAGACTGCAGAATATACAGATAGTTGCTTAGTTGCCTAGGTGATAAATATTCTGCAGCGCTCAGAGGGTGAATTATGAGGGGTCTCAGATAGGCTGTGGAGGATAAGGACGGCCTCTTTAAAGAAGTCATCATATCCAGTACTTCAGTGTGGCTGGGTTTGTCCAGGGCCTAAGCTGGTAGAGCCCAGGCCATAGAACGCCTGCATGAAGCATCTGGCAACTAAGGATGAAGTATGCTCAGGGCTGTGTGCTGAGATTGGCATTTATTCATTAGTATTTCTCCACCTGATCGATTAGGCGCCCTTTACCTTTCAGTTTGAGAGCATTTATTATTTAGTACTTTAGTAGATGGATCCCTAAAAGTTTAAGAGATTCATACAGATTACCAGGGGCTAAAAATTTAATTGCAAAACCGAGAGAGAATAGATTGCAAAATTTGTAAGGCGCTCTCTTGCAAGAGTTAGAAACTTGGGGACAAGTATTTGTTATTCATCAGTTCCTAAATATTTTTACTCAGTTAGGTTTTCCTTTGGCTTGAATGTCGGGGAAGGTAGCACGAAGGGGAAAGGTAAGTGCTAGCCTCCCTATGTTTGCTGAACCATTAGAGCTATGGTGTTTGTAGAAATGCATGCTTTGCTGGCCTAGGCTGATGAGGGTTGTCACAGGTTTAAGTTTTTAAGGCGACAGGCTCCATGCCTGGCAGAGGCTCTGAAGTGCACACCAGGATTGGGCTCTGCTCTGAGGCAGGAATGTGACCAGTCTGGTTGGGCTGGTTGGGGAGGGACTCATCTCTCCTCACTCCCATATACTTTGGCTGTGTTTTTTAATTTGACTCCATCCAAGCAAGGTCTCCAGCCGAGGGGGTGCATATCTTTGTGACTTCACAGAGCATGTACTGCTGGCTTGGGAATTGAAACCACATTTGGACGACCTGCTGAGCCAAGGAGAAATGGAAGTGACATCCACTTCCACAGATGTAGCTAGTCGAGAGTCACAGTCAGGTAAAGGAGACTCGCTCAGAATGGTGTGGTTGCTTGGGTGTTTTTTGATCATGGAAGGTAAACTGAAGCAAAAAACTGGTATGAAAATTATTGAGTGACAGATTCTAAATGATTTTGGTTTTTGTATGACCGGAAAGTGTTTCAAACACTGTAATGTTATTTTGAAATGTGCCAGTTTTAAAGGAAGGATTTGACACTGTCAGTTATTAAAGACATTTAGGAACTACGATTCACTCTGTTGACCAGACTTGCTGTCTTTCTGGTCTGTTTCTTACTGCCTGTATTTTCAATGTGTGGAGGATTTAGTCTACTGATGGAAAAAAAAGTTTCCATCCTTCTCAGATGGAAAGTTTGCCCAGAAGTGTCTGTTGTGTGAGAATCACGTTGGGGCAGGAATCTTGCTGCCCCTACTCCCAAATCATAAAGGGGCAAAGGGCCTTAACTGTGGCACTAAGTTTTCAATAAGGGCATATTGTATATTTCTCCCTGGGTGGTTTTCTTGCTGACTTGTCATTTGTTTCACCTTTGCTGCTGCTAAGTTTTGTGATGGACATGCTTGGAAACACAAATACAGTGGAATCCCTACTTAGAAGCTCCGAACCTCAGCTCTGCCCTGTGCAGCAAGAGGCAGGTTCGTGAGTTGTAGAGGTCCTGGCTTAGGGACAGCAGTCAGGTGGGGCACAGACTGGAGTGCTGCTGCTTCTGAGAGGATCAGGAAATGAATATTTCCCAAAGAGTGGGCTTCTGAGATGGCAGAGAAAAGTCTAGAAGAATAGCAGGTGAGGGCACATCTTCAGTGAATTGTGTGTGAGCACAAATCACGTGGTGAGGCAATCGGTTCTGGTTTGTAATGTGCCTTTTCTCTGCCCACTGCTCCATCCAGCCACATGGGTGGCCTTTTGGCTCCATGGTTCGTGCTCTCTGTGGTCTCCCTCTTGCCTGGTATGCTGATCTTCAGCCTGTGGCTGGCTCTCTCTCCTCTTTCTGGGACTGGACATTGAATTAAATTGCACCTCTGTTCAGCTGCCCATCCAGAGTGGATTCTGTTCGGTAATCCTCTGCCTTCTGTGTCCAGGCCCCTGCCACAGTTGCTAGCGTGTTGTTTACTTCAGGCTTCTCGCCTTCCAGGTGGTGTTCTCCTCTATGTTCTCAGTGCTTTGGAGAGTGCCTGTCCCTAGGATTACAGGTCCTGGGGATGAAGGAGTGAAGAGATATTACTCAAGAACTGAGAGCACTTGTGAAGAATGGGCTGTTAACTTCTGTTTATTCATTGATGTTTTTCTGCCATTCTGACCTAGGCACTAAGGATTTCCTCTACTAATTCTTATTCAGGGCCTTTGGATGTGACCTCAGTGGAGTTATTTTAAGGGAACAATTTGAAAAAGAAATCTAAGTATTTAAAAAAAATTCAAAAATGTAGGGATATATACTTCATAATATTATATACTTCAAAATATTATGAAGTATATACTTCATAATATTTTATAGTTATTTTTCACGTATTATTTAGTTTTCTGACATGGCCTGATGGTGTTGATTAATTACTCTTGTCAGTGCTCTGAGCACTATATTCATATAATTAACATCATTATAATTTAACTCACTTAAACCCTTTAACTTTCATCATTAGTGATGTTCTCACACTGATAGAATAGATATAGGATAGAATTCCTATATCCCAGTAACAGACATCAGTGGGCTCAACTCCATTATAATTTTTCTCCACTAATTCTGTCAGATTTTTGTTGTTGTTATTTCTTTTGTACTTGTTTTTTGAGAGCAGGTTTTTCTGTGTAGCCCAGGCTGATTTCACCGTGTTCCTAGGCTGGCTTCCATCTGTCCCGCCTCACCAGCCCAAGTACTGGGATTGCAGACCCAGGCTACCACACCCAGCTTCTTTGGTCAGTTTTTATATCTCAAAAAACAGCTTCGTTTCTGCACTGTTTATTCACACTCATGTTTTCCTTACATATGGCACACACAGCTTAAGACATTTTTTGTAGCATGGAATAAGAGTATATCTTCTATACTAGAAGGTGGAAAGTGCTCTCTCCAATGGCATAGTGAAAGAAAGGGAAGCCTGCAAGTAGAGGGTTTAATGGTTGCGACTTGTTGCCTAGCTTTTTCCAGGCGAGAGTTGCCCTGCCCTGTTAGCCCAAGGGGTGGCAAACTAGCTATCTCTGTGGAGGGTATGTTCCCAGTCGTGCCTCTTACCTTGGTATCTGATTCCCAGTTTTTGTCCCCTTTTTGTGGGAATAGAAAAACAAACCAAAAGCAACCCATAAACTAAGATACTTTTATTGACTGTTTGAGAATTTTATTCACTATATTTTGATCTTATTACTCACCATGACCTCTTCCTATGTCCTCCCCGCTTCCTAATCCCTCCAGCTTCATACCCTCTGAGAAGACATTTATGAAGCTAGTCATGGTTCACACACCTTTAATCCCAGCACCCAGGGAGGCAGAGGCCAGCCTGGTTTCCAAACGGAGTTCAAGATGGTCAAGGCTGCACACAGAGAAACCCTGTCTTGAAAAACAAAAACAAGAACAAACCAAAAAAAGGGATTTATGTACTAGTTTGGGGGTGAATTTGGCTGTCTTTATTTTCTGCTTGCCTCTTGTTTGCCCACTCCCTTATTAGGCAAGTACACTGCCCACCCAGCATGTGCTAGCAGCCTTAAAGATGGTGTACCATGACTAGCATTTTGATTATTTACCTCAAGTGTGTTTCAAGCGGCTGCATGAGACAAGTTATACTGTGGTCTGTTTGGTGTGGCTGGAGAATGACAATGCTGCTCACTGCTGACATCATCACTTAATGCCAGGTTTCTGTGCTTGGCTCTTCACCCTGATGAGGTGAAAGGCATTCTGAAACCTCATGTTTCCCCAGAACCATGCACCTGTTGCTGACTATTCTTAAATATGAAATCCATAGCCTAGAGTCACTTACTTTTCCTCCCCCCTCCCTTTTCCGGTGCTGTCATGGGGTGGGGGTGGGTTTGGGGGGAACTTGGAGAGTAGCCAGCCTAACGGCTCCCTCAGGTCTGGGTTTTCTTTTCTTTTTCTTTTTTTTTTTTTTTTGCATTCAGAAGTAGTAATGTTGGCTATCTTTATCCTGCTGTCTCCGAAAGTCACATCTCAATGGGCTAGAGAGTCCATGGCATGTATTTGTGCCAGAGTTCAGGGGTGGCTCTGGCTCTCTGCTACCTGACACCTGGAACCATGGTGCTTTGAGGAAGGTTTGTTTCCTCTCGGAAATGGTCTTTGGCTGTCACTCTGAGCAAGAGGAAGTATTGTATGGTATTATTCACTTTCATGAAAAGAGCTTTGAACTTTGTGGGCTTCCTGTGGGTCCGGTGAGTGCCTTTGGAGCCAGGGAGTTCTGCCTTAGAGCTCATGGGCCCACGATTCAGCTAAAGGAAACATTATTGGGCTGGGCCACAACCAAAGTAAAAGAGAGCTAACAGAATGAGTTCCGTGTTTTCCTTGCTGTCATGAAACCTCACCCACCTCATCTTCCACGTGGGAGTTAGTCTTCTAACACAACATCATGTGTAGGAGGGCTGTGGGCATGTGTGGAAGTCAGTGTGCATGAACAGTGAAGGCCATCAATTCTCCCAGAGTGGGTACTGACCAGATGACCTGCCAGGGACTGAGGGGAGCATTTTTTGCTGTAGCTTGCCCCTGAGTCAGCAACTGGAAGTTATTTGAGTCCAGTGTCTTTAATTTAAAAACCGGCTCCATCATCTTTACCATATTTATATTGTGGTCAGGCAGCCTTACTCAGAGGTACTCCCTGGGGAGAAGACTTTTATAGCAAAGGGTTAGACTGGCATGCTTGGGAGTGGCTTGCCCACTGCAGGGGCTGCCCTGGGCCCAGAGGCCTGTCCCTGTTTTTACAGTCTTTGACTCGCCGTGTTTCATTATCTATTTTCTTTTTAAATTTTATTTTATGTGCATTTGCATAAGGGTGTCAAGACTCCTTGGAACTGGACTTGCAGACAGTTGTTATGCCACGTGGGTGCTGGGAATTGAACCCAGGACCTTTGGAAGAGCAGACAATGCTCTTAACCCCTGAGCCATCTCTCCAGCCCCGTTTTCTTCTTTCTTACAGAGTTTCTGAGCTGCTTTCTGAACCTGCCTTTTTCTTTGTGCTAATGAACACTGCAGTCACAGGCTGGCTCTGTGCCTCTGCCTTTAGCAGAGCTCATTGCAGCCTGTTTTTTTCAGTCACTGCCTTTCCTTGTTCCTTCAGCAGGCTCTGGCCAGTCAGCTGGAGGACTTGAACAGATCCATGGAGTAGAGAGACACACGGTAGGTACCGTGATATCTTTCACTTGCAAGTTGAGTCACTTGGCTGGCCTGGGAACCAGCTCTTTCAGGGGTGTAGAGCACAGACCAGAGTAATCCCCGCTTCCCTCCAAATCTATTGCTGGGATGACCAGCCCACCTGGATACTGGGAAACTGTTGCTGAGCATCCTGACTTGAAATGCTGGAGTGAGAGCTAACTCCTTTTCTGGCCCTCAGTCAGACATGTTCTTGTGATTTTTCCACATTGTGTTAGAAACTGTGAAGCCGGGGTCTGCAACAATAGTTAGTCAGTAAAATGTTTGCCACGATGGGCTACCAAGTTTAACTCCCAGAATGCACGTGAAAAAGATCTGTGTGTGCTGACATGCATGTGTAATCTCCAGGCTGAGGAGGCAGAGACAGGGGGAGCCTTGGGGCTTGCTGCTCAGACTGGATTAGCCAATAAGGGGCCATTTCTCATACAAACAAGGCAGACAGTGACTAGGGAAGACACTCAGGTTGACTCTGGCCTCTACAAGCACCTGTACCATACACACATACACAAATGCATGCACATGAACACACACACACAGGCATTCATGTACGCACACACAAAGACAACACACACACACACAAACAGGAACACATGCACACAGAGAGATACAGAGATACACACACAGGCACACATGCACACACACTCACACAAACATACAGAGACAGACAATACACACATATACTTACACATGCATGTACACACACAGACACAGACAACACACACACACACACCTTATCAGATGGCAAACACCTCTAGTTCTTTTCTCAGGGTTGGTTCTGTGTAGTCATTACCCAGCTTTTTCCACTTTGCCCACAGCTCTGGCCCTAACTGTCATAAATAGATGCTTATCTCATCTCCATGGAGAGAGATGGCAAATGAGAGTCTGAGTGGGTGGTGTGTCCATGTTTGGATGTGGCTGTCTTTGTGTGTTAGCAGCTGCAGGCTGGATCTGCAGATGACTCACACGTGTTAATCCCTGTATCTTCTGAAGAGAGTGCACCCTCGGATTTGCATGAGGACATTTGCTCAGGGAAAGACACAGTCCTGTGGTCAGGGCTGAAATGCAGACAGATGTGTCTGGGGATAGTAGTGGAGGGTGTCCATGGGAGCCAGTGTGTAAACAGGGATAGTGTTGCCTTTTGGAAAGGGCAGCTGATAGGGCTGGATCTCTGAGCCATACTTGAGTGTTTGCACACACAATCTGAGATGGTGACAATAGTTAGGGCCTCTAGCTGCAGAGTGTCAGTGGGAAGACAGGCAATGGCAGATGACAGTTGCAATGGCAGTGGGCAGTGGACAAGCCTATCTGAACCCGTAGGTTGGTGGGCACCATTTGGTCGTTTTCCCCATGGGTTTTGTTCTTGGTGATGATGAAAAGAAATCTCTTGGATATCTTCTTCACACCTTGCCATAAAGCGTGACCATTCTAGAACGCTCTGGAAACTGGTCAAGCTTTCTTCACAGTGTCCATGAATGTCCTTAAAGAAAAGTCACTTACTGTTCCTTGTTCCACACTCTGCAAGTTGCTGCCAGATTTCTGAAAAACAGAATGTGTACTTCCAGGTATGCTGCTGTGCCTGTAACCTCAGCACTTACAGGGAGGTCAAGGCAGGAGGATTGTTAAGTTTGACTGTAGCCTGGTCTCCAGAGTGAGGAGACTCTGTCTCAAAGAACCCAAACCAGGATTGGAGGGATGGCTCAGCAGTCAAGAGCATCCATGTGCTCCACTTGCAGAGGACCTGTGTTTGGTTCCCAGCACTCATGTTGAACAGCTCCCAACCACCTGTGACTCAGCTCCTGGGGGATCTGGACTTATGCACACACCCCTCCACCCACCCACCCGACTGAAAATAAATATGAATCTTTGAAAGACAAACAAAACTAAATCAAACAAAATTTAAAGAAATGTAGATAATTCAGAAAAACAAGGGTCCTTTTATTTTTTAAAAATAGTATTTCTAAAGCTGAGCAGTGGTGGTGCACTCCTTTTATCCCAGCCCTTGGAAGGCAGAGGCAGGCAGATCTCTGTGAGTTTGAGGCCAGCCTTGTCTACAAAGTTAGTTCCACGATAGCCAGGGCTACACAGAGAAACCCTGTCTGGTAAAACAACAAAACAAAATAGTGTTTCTACTTTCTTTTCTTTTTTCAGTGTTTGTGTTTTGTGTCTCTGTAAATAACTGTTCTTGCTTTCCTGAAGAGCTCAGGCAATGGCCTGTCTTCCTGCGGTTAGGGTAGGTGCTGGCAGTGGGAGTGGCATGGGAGCAACTCCAGTTCTAAGCACTTCCTTCTCCTTACTGGGTTTCTCCTATGGCTCTGGCAGGTCAGTCCTGCTTCTGCAAAGTGGCCGCCTCTCTTGGCATCCTGCAGTGTTGTTTTGTTCTGCCACAGATCCTTATGAATTACTGATAGGTGAAAACACTTGCCACTTACACCGGTAAGCAACACTGGCAGTGAGACACAAGCTTGTTTCTTACTCAGACATGCACATCCTGCTGGGGGAGGAAGGTCCCCTGCCCCAGCTTGCCACAAAGACTCCAAAGCTGCAGTGCTTGTGTTCCTCACTTCCTCACTGAAGGATGTGATTGGTTGTTTCTCTCCCTCTGGATACTTCCACACATCCTTCCTAATTGTGAGAAAAGTTATCACACATAATTCCTAGGAATTTCCCTTCACTTCATTATTCCAAGTTAGTGTCCTTCCTTTCAAAAGACAACTGATTCTTCAGGCACACGGTGGGCAGTCATTCTTAGCCGCTGTGTGGTTGCGGATAATTTCTTACCTTTCAAAGTGGGGTGTAGCTTTGACTCTCTGTAACTTGGTTTTGTCAATGGCAAGGTCCTTTAATTCCATTACTATACTAATATGGTAGTAAAACCATGATTTTAGAATTTATTTATATCTTTGTTGCTTTGGAAAATAATCTGAGGAGAAATTTCTCCACCCATGAAATACCATCCTTGGCTTTGCTTTTTTTGGGTTTGCTTATTTTTATAAGAGGTTTCCTGGTGTTGACTTTTTGCAGCTGAATCACATCAACAATAAAATGAACATTCTCAGCACATGTTGTTGACATTGTTTGAGGAATCTTTTCATGTTAATATAGGGTTTTTGCTAATAATCTTTAATGTGATTAAGAGCCAACATAGAATTTCCTAGTTAGACAGGAATGAATTAAAGAAATCCTAGAATGTCCTTTGAGAAAGTACTGTTTCTTGTGGGTTCTATAAGTGGATTCAGCTACCTGTGAATCAAAAATATTTGGTAAGAATTGCCTCCCTAATGAACATGTACGGACTTTTCTTTTTCATGACATTATTCCATAACTATGATAGAATTAGGATTGTTTATATTGTGCTAATTACTGTAAGTAATTTACAGATGGTTTAAAGTTTGTCAGTGGAGGTGAATGTTATGGCATCTTACATAAGGGACATGACCCTCAGGTTTTGGTATCTGCAGGCAGCCCTTTCCAGATACTCAAGAGAACTGTATCCTAAATAGCATTGCTCTGATGAAAACATTAAAGGAAGGGCTAAGGGTGCAGCTCACACTGATAAAGCAGTTGACTAGCATGCCGAGGCCCGAGGTTCCGCTCTTAGTAACACACACAAACACACCCGCAAGTTAATTAGACTGTGAGATCCTTTGAGATAGAATGAATCTTTTTCATGTTTATATTTCTGGGTATAAGGGATGTAGACTGGCTAGTAGAGCCAAGGGATGTGGTTCATATTGTGGGTATATGTACCTGGTAGAGACTGGACTCCATCCTTACATAGCACAGGGACTTTGGAGCTACACAGCTGTGAGTACTGTAGAAAGATAATTTGGGAGCTCCATGGGAGGGAGGATGGAAGGAAGAGAACCTGGAGGCTGGGTCAGCTTTGTTGGAATATTGCCCTGAGAGGCGAACAAAAATGCGGGGACAGTGTGTGGGGGCTTGGTGAGCTATGGATTTTACGAGTACAGCTTCATCTGCTGCTGTGATGACCAAAGGAAGCTATGAAGCTATGAAGTGAAAGGTCTTGAAATTAGGCCTGCACTTGACTGGAATGCAGTGGGGAAACCTAACCTGGTCTTGTGGTATTCTTTCATAGTCTTCTATGAGGCTGCTCGTAAAGCATGCCTGCTGCATGCATCTTGCTTTTTTGTTGTTGTTGATGTAATCTGTCTTTCCTGATGTATACTTTTTCTCCAATGGGAAAAGTTCTAATTGGCAATATTTTGTTTAAGGCTAGGTGGGGACTGGGGCTTTGCAACTCTTGTGTTGACAAGCTGGGTGCATGAAACAAGAAGAGAAGAACTGCAGAGGGCTGAATGCTAGCCTAGAATACTCAGGGTTTAATAATGACACCAGCTTATCAGTGTGAAGCAAAGCAGAACCTAGTGTGGGGCTGGATAGATAGAGCTCGGTTTACTGATTACTCATTTGTGCGTGCGATCTTTGATTGAACCATGGACCAGAAACAGGCCAGATTCAGAAGTCTGCATCAGATCTGTGGACTTGTTTGCATGATTATATCAGCGTTACCTCTCTGCTTTCGATCATTATGTCCTGGCTATTTAAGATGCTCACATTTTGGGAAGCGACATGAGACTTTTCTATGCTATTTTTACAACTTATTTTTATAAGTCTAAGATCATTTTAAGACATAAAATTCATAAGGATATGAGACAAAAATGGTCCTCAGATTATTTCAAGACAGAAAAGCTATAAAGTGAGACAACTGTTCACGTCAGAGAGTGGTGTTGTGCCTGTAAGTAGAGAAGGTTTGCTAGCAGGGATTTGTCTTAGAAAGCCGGAATCAAGCAAATTCCATTCAGGTGTTACTTCAAAGGCAGAAGGCTACATCTTACTCAACCTCCTTCCTTGCCTCATACAAGGGAAAAGCAAACGTGTGGCTTCAGCTTAAGGGTAGTCAAGAAGAGTAGGTGGCCAAGGACAGTGTTGTGCAGTGTCTGAAGATGAGCCAAGCTCCTCGACCTGATTACCCTGGGGTTGGGGTGTGGTTTGGCACTAGCTCTTACCTGATGCTTGGCACCATCAGGTGTGTAGGATCATTTCTTTGGACTGACAATTATAATGTAATGTTCAAAGCCAAGATGGTTTGCCCATAGCAGGATAAAAAACTGTACCTTCCTGGTACAGTCAGCTGACCTTGGCTTGAAGGTGTGTGTGTATGTTTATATTTGTGCATATGTTTATATGTGTGTATATGTTTACATGTGTGTTTGTATATATGTATATGTTTGTGTATGTATTTGGATATATGTGCATTCCTGTGTGTTTATGCTTCTCTGTTTCTGTCTCTCTTTCTCTGTCTCTGTCTGTGTGTATGTGTGATATGCTGGGTATGTCTCTTCCACAGAGGATCAATGTCTGAATACCTTTACTTCTCTCTCTCTCTGCTGTGCCACCCGTGTCTCAGCTGGTTTGTTCTGTATTCTCTTTCCACTCCACTCCTTTCTTTCCTGCTGATGAGAGGAGACCTAGGCGCAGAGCCAGTTGCTGTGGGCCTATAATGGAGCTAGTGGAATGTACCAAATTTGATTACAGCTGTCTCAATACCAGATTGAATAAGAGCGTGCATACCCCAGACAGATATTTGTGTCAGAAATGGCCTATTGATTTCACATGAGCTAAGAATGAGGCCCCTTTGTAATCAAGCAGAAGAACAGATTTGTGAGGATCAGGCTCCCCAGTCCTGAGGAGTTTTTGGAAAGGGCCTCCCATGAGAGATTTTAGGAGTTTCTTTAGATGACTTTGGTAAATGATGTAGCTTACTTCCACTTGCTGGGGGGTTGCAAGTAGCCCCAGAGCTTTGCCCAGCACGTGCTCCATGCCTCACTTGTCCTGTGGAGAAGCTGGTGTAGAAGCTGTGGGCTGATGTGGGCCTTCTCTGCTTTTGTTCTTTGGTGATACTTCTGGTTAGCTTGGTGAGACTGTTTCAGAAATTTCCCACAGTGGAAAGTTCTCTTGGACAAATGAAAGTTCAGTGGTCACTTTCAAAATCAGCTTTGTGCCAAGAAATAACTAAAACAATGGATTACGTAGTACAGCCTTGGGACATGGAAAAATTTAAAAGATGGATGATTCATATCATTAATACAGGTTGCAAGGCTTGGGGCTTAGCATTGAAAAACAAAGAAAAATGGCTTTTCTTTTCTTAATAATTTCTCTTTTTTGGGGGGTGGTGGTGAAAGAATTGCTTTTGTTTTATATTATGATTGTTTTGCTGCATTCGTGTATGTGCACTGTGTGCATGCAATGTCTGTGGAGTCCAGAAAGGGTGTTGGCTCCTTTGGAACTGGACTTTCAGTGGTTGTGAGCTGCCATGTGGCTGCCAGTAAATGCACCTGGTTCCTCTGCAAGAGCAGTAAGGTAAGGGCTCTTAACTACTGAGCCACCTCTCCAGCCCCAAGTGTTAACTTTTTTTTTTAAGTTATGGCCTTGTTATATTTTCTTACTTATGCTTTATATAGATTTTGTTCTGTTTAGTTTTTATGAAGGAGGGTCGGAAATTAAATTCTAAAGTAGAATGTTATGGAAAGAGGTAATTAATATCATCTCACGTAAATTTTTGGGGTGCATGATAAGGTTTGAAAGACTGAATATAAACTTTTGAATTAGACTTTTAGTTGAATAGTTATTGTATTCCTCCATGTCAGTACTTTCTCTGGGGACAGGTAATTTATTGTTACTGTCTACATGCGGACTTGGCTACCTTTTACATTTGTGTGATGGCTTAGTGGCTAAGGATTCTTGTTTCCAGGCTCAGCAACCTACCTGAGTTCAAGTCTTAGGACCTACTCCTGTGACCTCCAGAGGGCATGCCTTGACACTTTCCCCTCCCACATAAATGAATGTTACAAAAGATCTTTTTGAAGTCTTTTTCTCTTAAGAATATACATGTTTAATTACCAAAGCCTGTGATCATTTTTTCTACTTTTGGTTAAAAAGACAAAATATAGTAGGTAACTGTGCCAGTAAAAGTGTGGGGATTCACTGGTACCGTTTGGAAGATGGCTTCTGTTGCAAATGGATGCCTCTGAGTCCTCTTTTTATTCTGATTATGTGGGGGCATGCTTCAGTTCTTGGTTGTTACTTTGACTACTTAGTTCTGCCTGAGGGAACAGAGACGTTTGGTTTACTGATGAGCAGTGAATATGGATAGCCATCCTGGAGCTGCTGGTGAGAATGTAAAACGGTGCTGCCAATTTGGACAACTGCATGGGAGTTCTTTAGTATCTTGGCTATAAAATTGCTTTGTGATTCTGCTCTTGGGATTTATGTGTCTCCAAGACAAACGAAAATGTATCCATGTAAGTAATTTACACATGGAGGTTTAGAGCTGAAAAATTAATAATGGTCCAAAGGTGGAACCAATTCACTTATCTGTGAACTGATGAATAATATGATATGCTTTATTGATGCAGCAAAATGTAATCCCGCTACAAAAGGTGAAATATCAATATACAGAGTCTTGGAAACATGCTAGATAAGGGAAGCCAGGCACCGTGGGTCAACGTCTGTTGATTTCATTTATTGGAAGTTTCCAGAACCAGCCAGTCTCCGAAGACCAGGAGTGGATGTGTAGCTGCCTGAGGCTGGGGAAGGAAGCACGTGCAGAAGGACGGCCTTCTGCAGGCGTGAAGACAGGCTAGCAGTTGATGGTGGGATGGCTGCACAAGGTGTGCACACATGCAGCGTCCATGGACTTGGGCACTTACGATTTCATGCTATGGATCCTGACGGGGTAACATATTCTGTAAAAATCTTTGTACCTAGTGCAGATTTTCTGTTTTAGAGGAGAGAAGAAAAATATCAGGTCAAAACTAAGAATGCAGAGAAGATAGTACAAACACTTTTCTGTCTTGCATGTGTGTGGATGACACACAGATGGCATCAAGAGAACAAGGCAAACATTTAGACGTCTGGAAAATGAGTCAAAAATAGTTACCTCTGATAGTTCTGTGTGCTTACTATTATTTTTTCCATCAGAGCAGTTTCTTCTTTCTTTTGTTTTTGGAGACAGGGTTTCTTTGTGTAGCCTCAGCTCTTCTGGAACTTTGTAGACCAGACTAGCCTCAAACCCACAGAGACTGGTCTCTCTGTGTGGGATTACAGGCATGTGCCACCACTGATTGTGTTTACTTGTATAGTGGTGTGTGTGTGTGTGTTGGCCCCTGCTGTCAGACACCATCAAACAACAAGAAAAGTTATCATCTCCCTAGTTTATCTCGAAAATTCAAAGGCCCATAGCAGTGACTTTTAAACAAAACCAAAACTCCAAACCAAACAAATTCAAACCCAAAAGTACCTCAAGAGTTCTCACTGACTGCAAAGCGTAACTTCCTCTCTGGTACCGAGGGGGGTGGGGTTAGATTTAGTCAGATCCTCTTGTGGGAAAAATAAAAGGGACTTAAAAAACAAACCAGCAGGACATCCCAGTGTGCAGTTCGAAGCAGCTTTTGTGTTGACTTCCTCCGTGGTTTCCCTCAGCTCAGCCGCTGTAGGTGATGAGCAGCCTGGCGGCCACTACATTTCGTTGGAAAAAGTGCAGATTGGATTTGCCTGGGCAGGTGTCCCTCCAGGCTTGTAAGAGATCCCCAGGTAAGTTTGTCAGTTTCGAGACACTTGGCGAAAGAGGGCGTGTGAGCAGGCGGGGCCTCCCTTTGCTTGCTGAGTGTGATTTGTGAGTCAGGAAGCTGTTGAAAGCAGGGTTTATCTGGTGACAGGCAGAGGTGGCCTGGTCTCCAGATGCAGGGTCTGTGGAGCCTGGCAGAGCCCACACAGTGGGTGCTGCTTCAGGCATTTATTCTCCTTGGACCGAAGCTGCTGAACACTGTCATGTCAAAGGTCTGTCACCTTAGTCAAGGCAGCTTGTTCAGTGCTGACTGTTTATTTTTGTTTCATTTTTATTTAGTGTGCGTTGTTGTTTTGCCCTCATGTGTGTCTGTCTGAGGGTGTCAGATTCCTCAGCAGTGGAGTTACAGACAGGTGTGAGCTGCCTTGTGTGTGCTAGGAATTGAACCAGTGCTCTTAAATCCTGGCCATCTCTCCAGCCTGCTTACTCTTTACAGAGAGAATTTCCTTTGTGGCACTGTATTGTTGATATTGCCAGGCTGACCTTGTAGATCTAGCTTCACCTCCCAGGAGCTGGATTTTTGGTGTGCACCACCACAATTGATGCTGTGGTATTGATTCTGTGTTATAGGCAACCTACCCTATTGGCAGAAAGGCTCCGTTCTTCTAAAGCCCTGTAGTTCAGAGCTGAGAAGGAGCAGAAGTAAGCGTTACGTGGGGTGGTTGGCAGTGGGGGCTTCTGTTTGCTACAGGCTTGTTTGTGGAAAGGCTGACCTTGGCACAGCAGTTCTCTCCCGAGCTTTTTCCTAGCTGGGGTCTACTTCCAGAGTGAGTTAGGTTTTCTGGCCATTTCAGACATCTATATGTTTTTAAATATACATCTGTAGTTCTTAAATATACCTGTGCTTGTTATGTTGTCTGTCCAATGAAAAAAAAGAAGCCAAAGGATGTGTTTTGGTGGGCCATATGTTTTCTGAGTCAATACTTTTCCCTATAAAAAAAAATCACTAAAACCAAACCAAAACAACTCCAAACCCCTTCCCCAAATCCTAAAACCAAAAACCACACATACTCAAAAACCTTTTAAGGGTTCTTAGAGGTTTTCTTTTTTTAATAAAAATGATTTTTTTTTCTTTGCACATTTTATCTCCTTTCAGTACTTTCATTCTGAATAGCATATGAACAAGATAATGGGTGCTACTGAAAGCAAGCCACTACAGTGAGAGGTCCTGCTTGCTGTCTTTGTTAGGGATTAGCTTTCTTGACCAAGTGCTGTGGGTGTCGGTGTGCTGCAGCTCTCTACACTGCCTCGTTTTCAGTTTTCTTCCAGATTAACTATTGTCCCAACATATAATCAAGATATCTTTCAGGACTGTGACTAAAACTCCCTGAGCAGATTTAAACATAGTGGCACTGTGACCTTTCTGAAGTCTCTTCCGACTCTGCTTGATTCATCTTTTCTCCTGTTCATTTTAACCTGCTCCTTGTCTTGCTGCAGAGGGTCTGGTGTGGCTACAGTGGTTGAAGTCAGAAACCAACCAGAAGAAAATTACAAACAAATCGTTAGACAACCGAAGTTACTAGGTGACAGCTTCAGATATTTTAAAACACTGTCATGGTTGAGTTCTGGTCTGTTTAGGTAGCATTCTTTCTTTTACTCTGGTTGCTCTAAAGGCTTTGGGAAAATATAATTTTTTTTTTTAAATAAAACATATTTCAAAGATGTTATTTTCATATAAATAGAAAACCAGTGTTGGCTTGATTCCAAATTCTCTTAAATTGAGCTGGGTTTATTCTTTTTTTGTAACACTGATTTCTTTAGTGATCTTGTTAGAAGTAAAGATAGTAAAATTAATGGTGAAAGTAGCATTTTGTGAGGATGTTAACAGTATTCTAAGGAGGTAGACCAAAGTTAAAAAAAATGAACAAAAATTGTGAAATACAAAGATTGTTTGAAGGCAACCCAGGACACACAGGTATCTGTAAATGACCAGATCGCATGTCTGAGACTCCTCCTGCTCAGGAAACAACTTCAGGAGAGCCTGCCACCTTTCCTGCTGTCTCACTGGCTGATGCTACGCCATGTCTGCATTGGCATTTCCTTTTTAGACGAATGGATTAGGAGATTCGGAACACAGCTGTCCGTTGGAGCCACCACTGTCCTGACACTCTTTCCAGGGCCTTCGATATACTTTGATTGAGATCTTGACTTTCTAGCTTTGCAGTAGTTCTTGGGAGTATCCCAGTAGGCGTGTGGATGGGTATGTGGAAATGATATTTTTTGCCCCAACTGAACTGGCAGTTCCACCCTAGATGGACAAGAAGGTATTATCTCCACTGTACCCAACTTCCCCATCGTGTGTGGCAGGAGTCAAAAGTCCAGAGTGTTGTGGAGAGAGCAAACGAGTTCCTTGGGTAGGTTCAGGGCAAGGCTTAGCTTCCAGTGTGTGCTGCTGTTTGGGCTGTAATGTGGGATGCTGACACTGACTGTTGAATGAGATTGAGAAGCTCAAGAGCAGAGTCATAGGGAGTGGGTGATTCACTGGACTATGCTAATGAAGCAAGGAGAATTGGGAGCTTTAGAAGTAAGATTTTTACTGGGAGTTGTGCCTGTCTGTCTTGTGTGTGTACGTGGGGTGGGGGGTAGGGTGAGGAGAATGTATTGAGAATTTTGGTTTCTTTAAAAAGCAGAAATATGAAATCTATACACCTAAAAAAGATAATCAAGAGAGCGGACATGGGGTAAGATGATCAATCCTCGTTTAGAAAGACAGATGGGATGTGCATTGAACATATGACAGGAGTCTACTGAGCGCATCTGAAAGACTCTAACTAGCAGTGTTTTCAAAGAAAGACTCATGACCAAACCTTTGGCAGAGTACAGGGAATCATAAGAAAGAAGGGGAGTTAGTCTGATGGGGAAAGGATAGGAGCTCCACAAGGACCAAATATATCTGGGCACAGGGTCTTTTCTGAGACTGACAAGGACCATGTATGGATATAACCTAGAACCTCTGCTCGGATGTAGCCCGTGTTAGCTGAATAACCAGTTGGTTTCCCAAAGTGAGGGGAACAAGGACTATTTCTAACAGGAACTCAATGACTGGCTCTTTGGCCTCCCTACCTCCCAAGGGAGGAGCAGTCCTGTTAGGCCACAGAGGAGGGCTTTGCAGCCAGTCCTGAAGATACCTGATAAAACAGGATCAGATGAATGGGGAGGAGGTCTCCCCCTATCAGTGGACTTGGAAAGGGGCACGGTGGAGATGAGGGAGGGAGGGAGGGACTAGAAGGGAATGAGGGATCGGGACACAGCTGGGATACAGAGTTAATAAAATGTAACTGATAAGAAAAAAATAAAATAAAAAAAAGAAAATAAAAAAAAAGAAATAAAAAAAGCAGAAATATGTGATGTTTCTTTAATTTTTTTTTTTTTTACTCCTTCCTGTATTTAGTTAGCATTTAGTCACGTGGTACAAGGCTGTACTCCAGGAAGCACTAAGGGTATAAAAATTGCCTATATGTGGCATGGGGTGAAATCTGTCACTGAGTAAGAGGGTGGAGCAAGGTCATCTTGATGTTTCCTGGGCTGTCTGACTTGCCCCGTGCTGGCCCCATGCAAGAGCACAGACTTGAGAGCAGAGTGCCAGCCGCGAGATCTTGCTGTCTACAGAGAAAGGAGTTGTTGATGATGAAAACCAGTCAGCTTATCAATTACAGAGGCACAAGAATTCCAATTTATTCAGGAAAAGAAAGGCAGAGGTGACTGAGAGATGTGATTAAATGGGTCGTGATCCCTGGGGTGGGTAAAAAGACCCTTTCACAGGGGCTACCTAAGTCCATCAGAAAACACAGATATTTACATTATGATTCCTAAGAGTTATAAAATTATAGTTAGGAGGTAGCAACAAAAATAATTTTATGGTTGGGTGTTACCACAACATGAGGCATTAAAGGGTCGCAGCATTAGGAAGGTTTAGTTAGAACCACTGCGCTGGAGCCAGGCATGGTGGCATAAGCCTTAAATACCAGCACTCCAGAGGCAAGGCCAGAGACAAGCAGATCTCTGTGGTTCCAAGCCACGCTGTGTTTGAATTCATAGTAAGACCCTATGTCAGAAAAAAAAAGAAAAGAAAATGACACTACTGAGCTCTTTGGAGTCCTGGATGCCAGATACCCTTGCCATGAACTATGTGAATCATCGTTGAATTTTGGAGAGAAGGTCTCTTCAGCATGATTCCCCTGGGGATAGTGTTGAGGATTTGCATATTTTAGGTACTGTGCACGCTCTACTAATAGCACCAGGAAAATAAAAGAGTCAGTTGTGTAACTGATGATACTATGCATTGATTGATACTGGACTTGGATTGCTGTTCAGTGTCTAGGAATAGGAAATCAAGCACACCAAATATGGTACTCACAAATGTGTAGGCTGAAGCTTTGCACACCATTATCTTGTGCTGTATTTTTCCTCAGCATCACTTGAATGGCTGCTTGTACAACTGGTCCTGGATCTGGATTATATTTCCCAACACTCTCTGACCCTTTCTTAGAGGGCAACAGGTGCTTCCTGTTTCAATTATTAGCAAGTTCGGGGCTTGTTGGAAAGCTCTGTTATGGACTAGGTGGGAATGTGATAGGATCTGGGTCCAGTGGCCCCCTGGTTCCTGTCTCAACACTTTGACCTTAATTTCAACAGTTCAGTGAACTGGCAACTCCAAGTAGTTTTTTCCCACTGCCCTAGGACTAGCATTGTTTTGCTGAGGAAGATGAGTCATAGCCTACTTCTACCATTGTGTGAGGTGAAATTGTAGTCTGAGGCTAAAGAACACAGGTCAGGCTGTTTGTGTAAACGTGGACTGTGAGTCAGGCAGCACTTAGTATGACCGTGCTGGTGAAAGTGCTCTCAATTTGGAGGCACATTTTAACAATGTTTTCACCTCACTTCTAACTTTTATTTAATATCGCAGTAAAACAACCTTAAAGAGTGAGACGCCTGCAAACAAAAACTAATGCAAAATCAAAATTATACAAAACAGAAAATTGTCTTCCTCCCCTTGGTCCCCTCTTCATAACCACAGCTAATACCTTTGGTATTCTGCCTAACTTTTTACTGTGTATGTAAAAATATAAAGCTCTATATCTAAGTTTCCATAGTACAAGGTTTACTTTTTGTACTGCAGTTTAAAAGCTTTGTGTTAGTGGCATGCTATTAAAGCAAAACAAAAACAAGCCACAAGCAAATAACTGAAGATGACAAATACCAGGTCACATATAGCTTACTGGACTACTGGGAAAGCAAGTGTGCCTTTATCATTAAACTGCCCCACAGAAGGCAGGGGAGTGCTTGAATTTCTTCTTAATGTGTGGTAGAATTTCTGAGCATGTTGACTGGTTCTCTGGACACATCCTTCAATCATCTTTTCCTGCTTTGGTGTCTGTTTTCTTTTGTTGCTTTTTTAAAACACTTACTCATTCCAAAAGAATTTCCTACAGAAAATGAGAGCTTTTGAATAACTTGCTTTTAATATTGAGTTTTAAGATGGTTAACCTCTAACTTAAAAGATCGACATTATTTTGCTGATCTCTGAGATAGAGGTTTACATCTTTGGACTCAGACCACACATTTTTCCTTTCTTTTTGGCTGCTGTGGAGACAGCTGTCATCCTGAACCATGCTGAGACTAGTCATTATTTAAGTACCCTCAATATTTTTTTTTTACATTTTTTAATATACTGGTAATTAATTTTGCATGGATGGTAAACCCAGAATTCTGTAAAGGTCCACTTTCCATATATTATGGAGCATGTTAGAGTTTGGAGAAGGAGGCTGTGGAGTAAGACTTGAAATTAAATCCCACTGAACTCAGTGAAGCCAGCGGCTGGAGGGAGGGCTCAGTGGCTAAGATGACTTGATGCCCCTGTAGAGGACCCAGGTTCAGTTCTCAGCACATGCAGGGGTGGCTCATGACCATCCATAATCTTGTTCCCGGAGACCCAGCAGCTTCTCTGGCCTGCACACTGATGTATATACATCAGACACACAGAGACAACCTTAAAATCAATAAATTAATTATATCTTCAAGACAAAACTGGTAAGGCACATTTTGTTCTATAAAGGTATATGTATATACAAATTCCTTATCTTAGCCAAACTCAGGGAAGGATTATGGCAGATAATGACCATTTATATTAATGGAGTCTTTTAAGCTAATATAGAAAAAAGACGTCAGGGTATTACAGGAAGGTGAGATTTTTGTTTAAATCTGGCACCATGATTATCAACATTTACTCTTTACTGATTTGTTCCTATCCTTCATTTGAGATTCCTTGGGAATTTTCCACATCAGAGCATTGAGCCTGTAATTTTCAGCAGGGCTCATTTAACTGCAGATGCTCTGCATGGCAGGAAATACACAGCCGTACAGGGCAACAAGTGGACTGCACTTGTTTGGAGCTTGTGGTCATGGCAGGGTGCCGCATTTTTGCTGGTTTCAGAATTCACTTTCATTTGCTCAGAAAGGATCCCCCCACCCAGTTCCTTTCGCAGGCAAGCAGAGAGGCTGGGCACCTAGCTGCCCCTGCAATTCTCTGCTCATGACCTATTTGCTTTCTGGTGCCTTGTATAAAAAGCTTTATTTAGTCTGCAGAGAGGGTCATTTCTCTAGCTAGAAGAGAGCTGTGACAGTAGTCTAGAATCTTGATGGATGCTGCTTGCTCCAGATACCATAGCAGGCTAGCCCCAAGGTGCTAGGAAGATAGACACCAAGACAGATTCTTTCAGCTCACTTCTACATCATCAGTGTAAACACTGCCAGGTAACTATCCAAGAAGCAGGTCCTCTTCTGCAGAACCAGCACTGACCCCTTTCTCTTGACAACCAGCTCCTTGTTGAGAACTTAATTCCACGGTTAGTCTCCTGGCATCCGACCTGGCCTATTTTCGTGTTGACTTCAAGACTTGATGTTTTCAGCTTCTGCTTGCTCTATGGCACTAAACTCCTTTCAGTTTGTAGCTCCTGTGTTCTTTTGCTGTTAAAGCAGATCCCCTTTCTTAAGTGATAACTCAGAGGCTCACCCATGCTGGATAGTGCTTGCTAGTCCTCTAGATGCAACTGAATTAGTTAAGATGGTTATAACTGTGTATCAGTTGGGCATGATGGTATATACTGGTAATGCTCACACTTGGTCGGAAGTGGGGGAGAGAAGGATGACTACAGGCCAGCTTGGTCTACAAGGTGAGTTTTAGGAAGAGCTGGATTACATAATGAGACACTGTTGAAAGCATGCAAGTTAGAAAGAAGGATGTGTATTTATTATCCAACTCTGAGTCACTAGTGCACAAAAAAGAAAAGTATAGTCAGGGTGTGTTTGCATGCCTTGCCAGGAAGTAGTTTCGGCCTGGTGTCTTATGATGAGTAATTCCTACCCTGCTGGGTATGCACTGGGAAAGAGGTAAGGTTTAGTTTTCAAGCTTTTTGTTTTGTTAAATTAAATTTTTATTTTTTTGTTAATTACAGTTTATTCGCTTTGTATCCCAGCTGTAGTCCCCTCTCTCCTCCCCTTCCAATCCCATCCTCCCATCCTCATCTCCTCCTATGTCCCGCTCCAAGTCCACGGATAGGGAAGGTCCTCCTCCCCTCCCATCTGACCCTAGCTTATCCTGTTTCATCAGAACTGGCTGCATTGTCCTCCTCTGTGGCCTGGCAAGGCTATTCTCACATCCGGGGGAGGTGGTCAAAGAACTAGCCACTGAGTTCATGTCAGAGATAGTCCCTATTCCCCTTACTAGGGAACTCACTTGGATACTGAGCTGCCATGAGCTCCATCTGAGCAGAGGTTCTAGGTTATCTCCATGGTCCTTGGTTGGAGAATCAGTCTCAGAAAAGACCCTGTGCCCAGATATTTTGGTTCTGTTGCTCTCCTTGTGGAGCTCCTGTCCTCTCCAGGTCTTACTATCTCCCCCTTCTTTCCTAAGATTCCCTGCACTGTGCCCAAAGTTTGTTTATGAGTCTCAGTATCTGCTTTGATATAATGGTAGGTAGAGTCTTTCAAAGGCCCTTCGTGGTAGGCCCCTGTCCTGTTTCTTGTTTTTACAGTTTTCATCTGCGTATCTTTCTTGAGTTGTGCTAAATATGGTCAAGAATTGGAAAAAAAATAATAAATGATGTGGTGAACACATATTGAGCACGTGCTGTTTTCTGGGTCTTAAGACTCTGAGTGTAAGTGATGCAGTGGCTTAAATCTTTGTAGTTGTCCTTTCGTGCTTTTGAGAGAGTCTCGTATGGTTAGAAGGCTGGAATTACAGTAGGTCCATGAGGTAGTGCCTAGCTCAGGTGATGCTGATTCAAAACCCAGGCTTTTTGCCTGCTAGGCATGGACTTTCTTTCTGTTTGCTTGTTTTATTTATTTATTATATATACAATGTTTTGCCTGCATGTGTGCCTGCAGGGCACAAGAGGGCACCAGATCTCATTATAGATGGTGAGGAGCCACCATGTGATTGCTGGGAATTGAACTCAGGACCTCTGGAAGAGCAGACAGTGTTCTTAACTCTGAGCCATCTCTTCAGCCCCTAGGCAAGGGCTCTTAAACTGGGCTGAGTCTCTGACCCTAAATCTGGTTTAAATTTATCGATTTTACTGACCGGTGGCCCAGGGTCATAACATACACTTTGCGGAGGGAGTGATAGGCATTTGCCCTGAGTTTGCAGTGCAGGAGCAGCAGTGAGGATATGCTGTAGAGCCTCAGCCCACACCTGAGTGCCGGTTTTGAGCTCTTGATCAGTTGTGAGGAAAGGTAGTGGGTGTGAGTGCTACTGACATCAACATCCGGACAGTACTGATATGCTCACCAGCAGGCAGATTGCAGGGGGAAAAAACAACAACAACAAAAAACAAGTTGCAGTGCTAAGCAGCCTGGTCAAGAGGGCACTATTCTGCTGTTCAAGTTGGCTAAAATTGGAAAAATAATTAGCATGTGAAGAGGTTCTTGTGCAGAAATGACTGTAAGTTAAAGGAAGCAGGTTGAGTTTTCTGAGTTGGAATGCCCATTGAGCCTCAAACTGCCTTCCCATTTTGTTATGCCACCCCTTCACCCTGCCAGTTTTCTAGCCTTGGTGTGGCTGGAGTTGAGCAGATCTGCTTTGCTGGCTGCCAGCTGCTGGACTAGTGCTTTGGAGCTTGGCACTGAGAAGTACTGCAAAAAGCTTGTGTTTCTTTGCAGCCCACATTGACCTTGACCCCTAATCCTAACACTGGGGTCACAGGTGAACGCCACCATGCCTGGTTTCCCTGGTGCTGAGGACAGAACCCGAGGCTGCTGGTATACTATCAAGTACTGCAATAACTGAGTCACCCCCAGCCCTGGCACTTGCAGGTGTGTCCTCAAAGGTCACTCTGCTCTTAGAATGATTCTCTGCTTTGTCAGCCAAGTAAACCTTGTCCAAGGATTCTTTCCTGATATCTGAATATGGATTTCATCTTCTCTGATCCAGAACTTTCCCCTGGGATACATTTCAGATACCCCTGATATATTTCCCAACACTGCCTTTATGAGAGATGTTGCTGATCTGTCCTGTTGAAAGCTGGTCTGCCTCTGACATGTAGGCCCCGGGAGCATCTTTCTTGCTTCCACTGATGCATGCCTGAGACTCTCCTTTTAGGCTCTGAGTTTAAGGCTGGCTTGTCCTTCCCGGCTTGATTCCTTAGACCCATCCCAGCTCTTGGGTCATTTTGGTTGCTTGGGGATTTTTCTTACCAATCAAGAAGACAGCACTGACTCAGAGTTATGTGGATGCAGGCAGGTTACTGGTGGGATTGAGATGCCTGAAAGAAGCTACTTTTCTTTATTGTTTTTGCCTCACAGATCAGCACTGTATGAAGACTAAATATACCCTGAGTATTTCTTGCTTTCGTTTATGTTTGAGAAAATACATTATTTACCTAACCTTATAATATTTCTTCTCACCCCCATCTATCTACCTATCTATCTATCTATCTATCTATCTATCTATCTATCTATCTATCTATCTGTGTTTTGTGTTTATTTTGTTGTTGTTTTTTGTTTCCTTGTTTTTTTGGCATTTGTTTTTGGTGTGTGTGTGTGTGTGTGTGTGTGTGTGTCTATGAACATGAAGTCCAGAGGACGACTTGTGGCAATCAGTTCTCCTTTTCTTCTATATGGGCTCTGGGGATTGCACTCAGGTTGTCAGGCTTGGTGGCCACCAGTCTGCATTTTTACCTTTCTTTTAGAATAATTTTATAAATACGGGAAAATTGTACAATGGGTCTGAGAGTGTGCCCAGTCTCCTCTCCTTTGCCTTAGTTAATATCTTTTTTTCTTTTTGTTTTTTTGAGACAGGGTTTCTCTGTGTATCCTTGGCTGTCCTGGACTTGCTTTGTAGACCAGGTTGGCCTCAAACTCACAGAGAGCCGCCTGCCTCTGCCTCCCTGAGTGCTGGGATTACAGGCGTGCATCACTGCATCTGACTTTAGTTAACATCATTGCTATATTTGTTAAACAAATGAACCACTATTGGTATATTATTCATGAAGTTATTAACACAAATTCAAAAGTTTCCTCAAGAGTTATTATTGATTTTTAAAAGATTTACAGTTGAGTTATTATTTTAACACATCAAGTTTTGATTTGAGTTCTTCTTGAGTGTACTCACATTCAGACCTTTAGGATCCTTCCATGCCATGGTTGCAGACACATTCACAACACAGATGAATACTTGTGACGTGGTGTCTGTTTCTGATGTCATTGCCTTCAGGGACCTGGTGAAGAAGATGGCTTTTTTAAAAGCTAACATGTCTCTAATCTCTCTGAATTACTTTGTAGTAGTGAAAACAATTACTTATTAGTACTTTAGGTTTCATTAGACATATATTTACTTTAGTTACTTATAGTCTCTTCAGACAGAAAGTATCATTCAAAGTAACGGGTGTGGAATAGTCCTTGACCAGTCAGGTTAAAGACCAAATGATCAGTAAAGAAGCCAGCTCGAAATGAATGAATATCCCGCTAACTTTTGAGTGCTCTAAAAATGTCTATAGAAATTGTCAAATGTCTCAGTTAGGAGCCCTAAGGTAAAACAGTTACAGCAGCCAGGCCCACTGACAGTGAGTACTGTATAAATTTTTGTTAGTGTTGATGTCTTCTTTCATTTCTATTATTTATTTCTGATCAATTAAAACATAGTTTAGCGGGACATCAATAGTTAAGTCACTATGTGTTAAGAATGAGGTCCTAGGCCACTGTGCGGCTCAGGAGGCAGAGGTACTTGCTCCTCAAATCTGTAGACCTGAGTTTGATCTCTGGAACTGATGGTGAGAGGAGAGAATTGACTACCAAAAGTTGTCCACTGATCTCCGCTTGTGTGCTCTGATTTGTGCACTTACACACAAAACACACACACACAGAGAGAGAGAGAGAGAGAGAGAGAGAGAGAGAGAGAGAGAGAGAGAGTGAGAGAGAGGAACTGAAAGAATAATAAATAAAAAACTTTTTAAAAAACCCTGAGAACTTGTTTAAAAAGATAAGCATAAGTTTTCCTTTCTTACGACAAGGGTTGCATTTTTGGGTTGGAGATGTAGCTGAGTTGGCAGACTGCTTGTCCAGCATGTATGAGATGATACTCTGGTTTTGATCCCCAGTGGCACATAGACCAGGATGGTAACTCGCTTCTGTAATGGAGGCTCAGGGCCGTTGTCATCCTTGGCTACATAGAGAGTTTGAGTTTGAGGCTAGACTGTGTGGCACAAGACCCTATCTTACAAAAAGGGCCTGTATTTTGAGGAGTTAAAATTTTCTTAGAGATGCACACTGTGGCAGAAGTATGCAGATTTCTAGGTTGATTTCTGTTCTCTTCACTGCCCCCTGCAACCTGTGGGAAGAGGAAAGTACTAAAATGGTGAGGAGTTGTGGAATTTGGAGGCCAGTCACTCCCAAACCCCTTTCACCCACCCACAGCCTGCCTTGAGTGATCACAGCAGCAGGCTTGGAGCCTGTACTTTGGTTCCTGCCAAATCCCCCTCATTTCCCCATGATGATATGTTATTAGTATCTTGATCCCTGTTATTTGTTAAGTTAATCTGCGCTTTGGGACTCTAGTAAGATCACAGAATTTTGTTTTCTGTGACTTCGTTTTGTAATATATGCTCTGGCTAGGTTCTGTGCTAGGGCTGGTGAAGCCCAACAGTTTAATATTAGCCTTGTTCTCAGAGGTTTAGAAGCAGACACTTCCATTGTGTAAGCAGACCTTCTGTCATGTTTGTTAAGATAGCTATTTTCCTATTAATGGAGTGAGTTTTTTGTTTGTTCGTTTGTTTTTGTTTTTACAATCCTTAATCCACTGAAACGGACACTCCATGGGAGAGGAGGATCAAATGAGTGTCCCGGAATCACCCTTGACCTCAGGGCTTCCGTGGAAATGTGAGCACCCTTACTCTGCTTCAAATCAACTAGGTTGTGTTTTAAGAAAAACACAAATAAGTATTAGGAAATACTTATTTGCTAACATTGGTTGGTTATAAAGTTGTCATTGTCATTTCTTCTTAAGCCCAGGCTGGCCTCAGACTGGTTGGTAGTTGAAGATGGTCAGCACCTCGGCTCCTCCTGCCTCTAACTTCCAACTGTTGGGATTCCAGGCCTGCGTCAGCACACTCAATTTTATATGGTAGTGCAGCCTCAGCCCAACCACAGGCAGTGATTAGAGAGAACTAGGTAGATATTTTGTGGTTCTTGTTTTTGTTTGATTGTTCACTTTTTCGAGACAGGGTTTCTCTGTGTAGCCCTGGCTGCTCTGGAACTCTGTGTAGACCATGGCCTCACATTCCTGACATTCACCTGCCGTTGCCTTCCAAGTGCTATCTAGCCTTTTTCTTATGTTTGTTTTTATCACTGTCGTTGGCTTCTTCCTGGATTCTAGTTGGTTATTTTTTATATCTTCCTAGGAACCTACTTTTGGGATAGGAAGTTTCATTTTAGGACTGTTGATGTGGATTGTTGAGTGGTGCTCAGAGGACTCGGTTGAGTTTAGTGTGTTTGATAACATTGTTCTCCGCTAACATCTAGTTGTTATGGTATAGGTAGTCTGTATTTTTAAATGGATTTTTAATTTTTATGTGCATGGGTGTTTTGTTTGCATACACTATATGTATGGAAACCAAACTCTGATCTTCTGAAAGAATATGAAACACTCTTAACCTCTGAACTATTGTTCTAGTCCCCTCTCCTTTTCTTAAAACAATGACATCTGTTTAATTATTATATGTATATATCTGTATAGTTTATGCATACATGCCATAACTCACAAGTGGACATCAGAACACAACTTGCTGGCATCCGTTCTCTCTATTCCACAAGTGGGTCCAGAGGATTGAATTCAGATCATCTGGCTTGATAGCAGGTGCATCGACCCACGGAGCCATCTCCCTGGCCCTAAACAATTCTTTTTTTTTTTTTTTTTTTTTTTTCAATGCAGTTTATTCAGGAACATTGAACAATCCTCGGACCCCGGGGAAAGCCAGCCCACAGCTTAAATAGCCTCTGGGTAGCCAACCCAGGCGTGCCACGGGGGCAATGCAGATAGGTCCACATACATGGAAGCAAGCCAGATCCTCGGCCTTAGCCAAATGTGGAGTTGTTCGTGACAGAGAGCACTCACCATCGGGAAGGTGGAAGGCGGAAACCAGCTCCATCTTTAAGGCATAGCATTCCGCAGCTCTCTACAGTTCCCCCTTTTTGTTTTAGACGCATCAGGCAAGAGTTGAGGTCTGATCTCTGATATTAGAAATAAATTGGGACTTTGTACAAATGTTCATTTAGGTGTCATCCACCCAAAGAGCATCGGACCCGTCCGATACCTTTTTCTCAGAGGCGGGACCTGGGGCATCAACCCGCATGCAATCAGACATGCTCTTCTCTGGGTCCAAAGCGGCTGACCCTGAGTGCAGTGCTTAGCCTCGCATCCTGAGCGTATCATTTTAGCTTTTTATGGTATCCAACCATGCTTGGGGAGAATGTCCTGCTTCAATGGCTGTAAAGGCCATTGTAATTTCTGTAGCTATTTGCCATAAGAAACTTCTTTGCTATGCCTCCCCAGTTGTACTGCCATGTTTCAAGATTCTGCTAGTGGCCTTTGCCCGTCTTACCATTCCACCCCTTCTTACCATTCCACCCCTCTCTTTCTGCCTTTGATCACTTCTCCCTCAGCCAGCAAGAATGGATTAAACATCTTTGGCCACTGTTTCAATGGCATTCCAAGTAGAACACTGATGAAGATCGTCACAGATTCTGTGTCTTTCCCACATGGTACTCCCTTGCTTCACAAAACAACAGATATTGACTGTGTTTAGTAATATGAGACCCCGCACCACTCAAGTGTAGCATTACATCCTCTTACTTTAAGGGTAATTGTGTGGGAGAAAATTCCAGTGGTATGTTGTGGAAAACATGTCCCTGAACAAACACGGTGGCCTCTTGTTTTAGTACTCCTTTGGAAACTGCCCAGGGGTATTGGTGCTTTACCCCTACATAACATTTCCCTACACTGGGACTTCCAGCTGCAGGATCCAGCTGTGTGTACCTCCGACTGAATAAGCTCATATCCATTTCCTAAAGCTTCAGTTCCTATTAACCCCCAGCCCTTGATAGCTAAAGTGTAATTGTTCCATCGTTCTGTGTTACCCTTGGTCTGCTTTTGAGGTGAATGATTCACAGTGGTTTGCCATGTGCCCAAGGCTTCCTAATCAGTCATAACATGATTGATAATAAAAGATCTTTCATTGGCCAGCTTTCTGTCTCTGTGCTTGGCTGGTTTTATGCCAATTTGACACAGGCTAGAGTCATTTGAGAACTAGGACCTGCAATTGAGAAAATGCCTTTATGAGATTGGGCTGGAGACAAACCTGTAGGACATTTCCTTAACCAGTGATTCATGAGGGAGGGCTCAGTGCTGGGCTGGGCTGGTGGTCCTGGGTTCTGTAAGATGGCAGGCTGAGAAAGCCATGGAGAGTGAAGCCAGCAAGCAGCACCCCTCCATGGCTTCTGCATCAGCTCCTGCATCCAGGTTCCTGCCCTGTTTGAGTTCCTGTCCTGTCCAATGATGGACCCTGTTGTAGAAGTATAAGCCGAATAAATCCTTTCCTCCCGACCTTGATTTTGGTCTTGGTGTTTCAATAGAGCAATAGTAATCCTAACTATTAAAATGTACTATTACATTTTAGTACTTGTTATGTTTCTTGGTACTACTTCCAAGAGAAACAATAAAGACTTCACTCTTTACATCTACTTTGTAAAGTAAACCAAAAGAGCATGTTCGCCAACTTATGCCATGACCTTGTATGATGGAAGAAGATGAGGAAGTTTTCTGAAAACCCTCCTAGTCTAGAGGACAGGGCTAAACTATGGTGGGAAGGAATTTAGTGTTCTCATTGAATTTAGTGTCCCTTCCCACTGCCTCACACCATAGACTGACTTGGCGACCTTGTGGGATTTCAGAGAGACTACAGTTTGCACTTGTGGCCTGGCCCACATAGAGCATGACTAATATTAGGAAGTGGGGAGGGATTTCTTTATCACATTTTCTAATTTTGCCCTTCATTTTCAGCCAATTATTCATGCCTTGGGGAAAAAAAATTAGCTTAGTAGGCAGGACAATATTAGTTTTAATTGCGGGCTTAGTCCAGAGGGCTGTGCTTGAGTGAAAACTGTCCAGGAGTTGTGGAAAGAGCAGATGGTTCTATTTCTGGCTGCTGAGAGGGGCTTTGCAGGGCTGTGAGGAAAGATGGGCATGTTAATTACAGATGCAGGGCAGTTCCTGGGATCACATTTATTAGGCCACCACTTCCTCGGTGGTACTCAAATTAAAAACACAGGCTAAATTCCCACCACCACCATCACCACCAATCATTGTGGAAACAATTCCAAACTGGTTGGAAAGATTTCCTTTGTTAATGACAGCAACAACAAGAACAAGAAAAGCCAGCTCGTTCGTTCTGACTTCTAAAAAGTCATCTTTGGTGAGAGCAAAACTAGCTGTTGTGCTTTGTATCTGTGACCCCATAGGCTCATATTTTGACCATTGCTGTGTATATGGTGATGTGGCTTTGGGAGGCTGTGAAGCCCTTATGGGGCTGGTCATAGCTGGTTCATGTAGGTCTATAGATCTGGACCTTTAATAACTGTATATAACTCTAGTTGTGGCTGTATATTCTACTTCTTGTTGGCTGTGACAGCAAGAGCCTTACCATATGATCCTGTCACCATGAAGTCCTCAGTTCTGCCATGATGGACTGAAACCATCTGAACTATGAACCAAAATCAAATTTTCCTCCAAGTTGCTCCTAACAGGTGTGCTGTCATGTTGTATTAGCTAAAGTAACTGATACAGTGGCTTTTATTATTATTATTTTTAATGTATGAAGTGGGAATGCTGGAGGAGACCTGGTGGGTACATCTAAAGCTGGAAGTCTCCCCTTCATTTATAGACAGGAAAGGGTCTGCTAGGCTGACTACAGAGCCTTACAATCTTCCTTTCTGCCCAGCTCCCATTGCTCTCCTTTAGCTCACCCTGTCCAACTTGTATACTTCCAACAGCATTTGTCATAGAGTCATGTAGCTGTTCTGTTTTCTCTCCAACAAAGTGTTGAATGTGTTTTCAAGAAAGTGCAGGTCATTGCATGGTTCTCAGTGACCGTCACTGGAAGTGAATACAACCCAGAGAGGATGTGGGCCAGCAGAGGTTCACAGTTTCCGAGGAAAGTTCTTCCTTCCTTGCTTGTGATTAATAACTGGGTAAGATAGAAAGCCAAGTGATTTCATTGCTGAATACAGACTTCAAGGTCATGAGACACTGACTGTGTAAATAAAACTTTGGCAATGTGGTAGACTGACCTTCATTCACATTTTAATCCCAGCTCTTGGGAGGCAGAGTTAGGCAGATCTCTGAGTTCCAGCCTGGTCAAGAGAGAGAGAGAGAGAGAGAGAGAGAGAGAGAGAGAGAGAGAGAGATATCCAGGATACATAAAGGAACCCTGTCTCAAAAAACAAACAAACAAGAGAGAGAGAGAGAGAGAGAGAGAGAGAGAGAGAGAGAGAGAGAGATATCCAGGATACATAAAGGAACCCTGTCTCAAAAAACAAACAAACAAAAATATTTCAGGACGCAAGCAGAGAATACAGTGAAGTGTCATTGTCTATGTGATGTGAGAGGTGATGGCAACTCGATATAGTGATGCCTTAGGGCCAGACTACAGATACTTCTGAGGCTGACTTGGCATTGGTAGTTAAAATGTTGAAAACATTTTGAGGACCTACTGTGAGCTGAGAAATGCAGTAGATTGTTAGTTGCAAATATCTCTGCTATGTTAAGAGCTCATTTTTAAGTTTGGTATCAGTTTGGTTTGCTTTTGAAGTGGAATTTTATTTAAATGCCAAGGACAGAATCCAGAGCCTTTGGCATTCCAGTGAGGCATTTAACCACTGAGCCAATTCCTTAAATTATGATTTTGAATAATATTTCTTAGTACTTACCATTTTGAATTATACTGTTCTTAAAACAACTTATTAATTAAGCCTAATAATTGATGGATACATAGCAGCCCTTATGTACAGAAATAGAGAGATCGAGGCATATTTGTCTGATAGAACTGTGTATTTGAATGCTTTTATTAGCATATTTTCATTATGCATAATGAGGTTCATTATGACACGTTCCTACATGTCTATAATGTATTTTGATCATATTCAGCTCCCATTATTTTCTCTTGCCCCCTCTTCATTCCTGCTAATCCCCTTTCTCTTCCCAGATAGCCCTCCATCTTCTTTCATGTTTACTCTCTGTCTCCCTCTGTCCCTCTGTCTCTGATTCACTCTCATTTGGTGACCTGATTCGGTTCGTTAGGGTTATATGTAGGAGCATAGGCACTGTGATGGTTAGTCATCAACTTGACCCTATATAGAAGCACTTGGAAAGGGACTCTCAGGGAAGACTTGTGTAGATTAGCTTGTCCTGAGATGACTTTTCTTAATTGGTTGGTTGAGGTGTAAAGAATGTACACAGAACCATTTCATAGACTGGGCCCTGGACTGTAGGGAAAGGAAAAAAACCAGCTGAGCATCGGCATGCTTGGGTTCATTCACTGCTTCCTGCCCTTGTCTGGGGATGTGATGTGAGCCAAAGGGCTCAGGCTTCAGCTCTTCTGACTTCCCTGTGGTGATGGGCTGTGAGCTGGAACTGTGAGCTCAGCAAACCCTTCCTCTCTTCAGCTGTCTTTGACTGTTTCCTCACAGCAACAGGAAAAGAAGTTGAAACAGGCACCTCTCAGCGGCTGTACCAGTGGAGAGCATGTCTCCGCCTCCCAAGCAGCCATTACCTGCCTGTAGGTCTCCAGGTCCACATAAGCCCCTTTTCATTCCATGACAGGATGTAGAACTATATTTATTTTATTTATCTTCTTTTCTGTGCCTTTTGCTTAAGAGGTCAGGAAAATGGAAGCAGGAGAAATAGCTCAGTTGTTAAGAGTTTGTGCACTGCTCTTTCAAAGGACCAGAGCTGTTTCCAGTACTCATTGTGGGTGGGTCACAACTGGCTGCAATTCCAGCTCCAGCGGATCTAATGTCTCCTGGCTTCTGTGGACACCTGTACACTTCTGCACATATACAGATATGTGTTTCTGTACATACAGATAGGCATGCATACACATAAAAAAATAAAAGTAGGGCTGGAGAGATGGCTCAGTGGTTAACAACTATTGCTGCTCTTCAGAGAACCAGAGTTGGTTTCCCAGCACACACATCTGGCAGCTCACAACAACCTTCAACTCCGGCTCCAGGGGACATGATGCCCTCTTCTGGCCTCTGTGAACACCTGCATGCACATGCTTATGCATAGTCACATGCTTGTATGAGTAGACATAAAGAATAATACATATTAATAAATATTTTTAAAAGTAAGTCAAGAAAAGACCTAGTTCTGGTCTGTCTCTACTAATAGCACTTGGTGGAAGAACAGGACTTCCCAGCTCTTACTGAAGTTCATCTATTCATGTCTGTTTGGGTAGTGGGTTTCCTATCCCAAGATCTAGCTAGCAGATATAAGTTGTAAATGACAAGGGTAGCTTTATTTTGAAGTTGATGCTGGGAGGGTCTATTCTCTCCGAACAAGAATGGCCTGAGATGGTTGAAGATTGACTTTGGGAGGGGACATCTCCTTTGCACTGTTATTGCTTGCTTGCTTTTCCAACATGGCCTCCAGTTTCTTATCAGGCAGCTTCTAGGGCCTAACTCATGTGGTAGGAATTTAGGTATAGGGTGGCAAGAACTATGGTGGGTGGAGTTCATCTGACTCTACTCATCAGCATCTTTTCTATGTGTCAGAAGCAAACAGTTGTATTGTAGCTGAGTGCACAGCATTTGCCTTGCGTGTGCAAGGTCTTTAGGACTGACTGGAAGAGCTAAATCAAATAGGTGGTTGTGATGGTTTAAATCAGTGTTGAGGTAGGAATTTCATCAGTTCCACATGAGCATGGTCTCTGCTCTGAGACCATCTCACAAACAAACAAACAAACAAACAAACAAACAAACAACAAAACCCAAGCAAAACCAAATGAAGAGGAGGAAAGACCCTGGAACATGGTCATTTTACTGGAGTTGAATTTGTCGTCTTAAAGAGATTTCACTACATGTAGTTTGATTGCCCTTCTGAATGGCCACGGTTTTTCTCTCTTTCGTGAAGATGCACCAGCATATACCAAGATACACCAAACTATGTTTTTGGCCATTCAATAAATATCTATTGTGCAGTTAAGTTGTGTAAAGAACTATGGGAAAGAAGTGAAGGGATAGGGTTGTTTCTTCCTCCGAATATTAAGAGTTTCTTTAGAAGAGTGGATCATACATGCATTGCGGTGTAAACCATTTTGTTGTAAATAAGGAATTAAGCACTGTATGAATTCAAAAGGAGAGGATAGAGTACATGCAGTGCTAAGGGAGAAACCTTTTCTCCAGACTCCATGAAAGCTAATACTCTGGGCAAACACTTATAATCCCGGCTCCTTGAGAGGCTGAGGCAAGAGAGTTCTAATTCAGGCATCCTGAGCACAGAGTGACTTCAACTCCAGATTGGGAAAATTAGGCCCTGTCTCAAACTAGAATGCAAACAAAATGGCCAGGGGCTTGCCTGCTATGTGTGAGGCCCTGAACTGAATCATCAGTGTCACTTCCACATTGCCCCCAAAGAAAGAAGTAGGGGCTGGTGAGAGAGAGTATGGGATCAAGGGAAACTGTTCCAGGTTGAATTGTTAGAGCCAGCAGAAGGCCGACTGATTTTGAAGCATCATCCAGAGGTCCTAGGGTAGAATTTCAAGGTCAGGGGGATGTGTGTAGGAGGGTGGATGGCATGTGTTCATGGGAGAGCTGTGAGGGAAAGCTGGGGAGGACTTATTTCTTGAGGCTGGTAATCTGGGCATGATTATCTTTTGCTCTGCTGAGTGATTAAAGTGAGAGATGGCCAAAGCTCACTGAGTGGATTTTAATATTTAAGATTCTGCTGCCAAAAGGTGAGCTCACTGCTTTTCAGTGTGACCATGACCAAGTGATGGAGCTCCCCTTGTTGGATGAGCACCAGCAGTTCTAGGCTCACGCTCAGCTAACACCTGCAGAAGGCACCTCTCACTGTGATCTGCTTTTCTCACTGTCTTCCTTATGTCGCCTGGTGAAAGGTAAACAGAGCCTTGGTGGGGTGGGAGGTCTGTGCGTATGGAGCTGTCCTGAGGATTATGTGTGGAGATGCAGAGCTGTGTAATTACGCCTGGCTGGGGCTGCAAGCTCAGGCTGTCTAGCAGGGCTCCTGCTGCTTTCTGCTTGTACTTGTGTTGCTGTATTTTACAGCCCGTTTTCCAAATGCAGGGATGAGTGATTGAGCCCTGCTCTGTGTGTGTGTGTGTGCGCGCGTGCGTGTGTGTGTGTGTGCGCGCGCGCGCGTGCTTGCATTCGCGTGTGTGCTGCACATGTCAGTTTCCTCTTGCTGCTAGATGTATCGAATTGTTGATTTTCTAGCTTAGGCCACCTGCAATTTTATAGTTGTAGAGTTCTGTTGTGGGTCTCATTGGGATAAAAAGAGGATATTGGTGAGTATACCCTTCTTGGATGCACTAGATATGAGTCTATATCCTTTTCCTGTTCATCTTCAACAGGCTGCTTGGCTCATGGTCAATGTCAGTCTCAAAATACCAGTGATGGCTCAGGTCCTAACACATTGCTGGCCCTGACACCCTGCTGCCTTCCTCTTGTCCTTAGAAAGAACCATGTGTTGACATTGGACATATTGGGATAAATCAGAATGATTCATCTATTCTAACATGTGCCAACCTGAGTTTCACATGCTACTTCATGTCTCCCCTGTCACATGTGTCATGTATGTGTTGTCACAGGGTCTCCCCATCAGGTCATGGAGATCCTTGTGGGGAGACTGGAGCAGTGGTTAGATTATTTTGTCTGCCATAGTGGGAACTTCCAATCATCATTTCTTTGTCACAGGAACACAGGCACAAAGGGTTTAAAATGGGTTGTCATGTCTCACGTGCCTTTTAAGCAACCCGTGTACAGTTATTATTTTAAAACAATAAGCTCAGAGCTTTCCTTGAAAGTTTTTGTGTGTTACAATAGCAGGGTGCCTGCTTGTCTGGTAATAGGGGAAGGGGGGGCACCTAAAGTTGTTTTAACTTTAGGGACAGCAGGATTTGCAACCATTACAGATGTGATTATTAACTCTCCTGGGACAGAAACAAGAGAAGCAGCCATTGTCATCTACTTTGCTTTCTTCTAAAGTCATGAATTATGAATTAGTTACTGTGACAATAGTGTTCTCTCAGTGCTGTTTGGCACTGAAGCATCCAACAGTGTTCAAGACTGTTGGGAAGAAAAGAAGTGAACAGCCAAACAGTGGCACTTAAGTGACTCCAATTTTAGGGAAGGGTAGATGTTCAAAGGGTACAGAACGAGGCACTGAAGAACTGAGCCATGCGCTTATTGGAGGGAATTTATTTAAACTTTTTTGAAGATTTATTTATTTTTATTTATGTTTTGCCTGAGTGTGTATATTACAAGTGGACCACATATATGTAGTGCCTGCAGAGTCCAGAAGAGGACATTGGATTCCCTGGAACTGTAGTTAGAGGTAATTGTGAGCTGCCATGTGGATTCTGGGAACTGAACTTAGGTCTTCTGGAAGAGCAACAAGTGTCCTTTTACAAAAAAAAAAAAAATCATTTATTTACTAATTTTTATTTTTTAATGCATTGGTATTTTGCCTGCATGAATGTCTGGTGAGGTTGTCATATCCTGAAGTTACAGGCAGTTGGGAGCTGCCATGTGGGTTCTGGGAATTGAACCTGGGTCCTCAGCTAGTGCTCTTAACCACTGAGCCATCTCTCCAGCTGAGCCATCTCTCTAGCCTCAGAAATTCAGTAAATTGTTTATTTTTTTATGACATCAGGTAGAGATTTTATATGTGTTATAGTTTTCTTTTGATCTGATAACTCAGATAGTATAATTGCCATATGAAAATAAGGAATTGGTGTTTTAAAGTGGTATGATTCAGCCAGGCATAGTAATACACACCTGTAATTCCAGCACTTGGAAGGTCGAGGCAGGAGGTTTACTGCATTTTTGAGGACAGTTGGGCTACATACTGAGTTCTAGGCCAGCCAGAGCCATGTAGTGATTCTTTATCTCTGAAAACAAACAAACAAACAAACAAACAAACAAACAAACCAAAAACAAAAACAAAACCAAGTCCACCCTGTCAATCAAAACCAGACTAGAATTAAAATAGAATGGTTTGTGGTTAACTTTGGAAACATGAGTACAGCTTTAAGTGGTGCCACAGAAAGTCTGAACCTGCATGTTTAAAATGAGATCATCTGTGAGGCAGAGATTTGTTTTGAATATACCTCTTAGCCAGAAATAGTCACTTAAGCCTGCCACTCTTTGGTAGTTTTATAGATATGGATTTAATTTTATGGATGAAGCATTTTTCTTTGCCCTCCTTCATCATCATAGACAAGGTGCTTGTTAAAGAGTTTAACTAGTTTAGAGTATACTATTATATGATTTAGAATACCAATTTTTAGAATACTTTTTGGAAAACACTTATTTCTGGAAGACTCGGGTTTCTGTTAGAACAGCATGTTTTTCCATAGACAGATATCCTGGCAGCATGATCATGTGGAGCTTAGGTGGTGCCTAGGTCTTTTGTTTTCATATGGATAAAGTCTCCCAGCTTCTGTTTTTCAAGAAGAATATTTCCTTCAAGAAAATAGTTATTTGCTGGATGGAAGCCAGGAGGAAGAATGTAAAGGTCCCAATAAACAGGGCTTTGTCCATTTGTGATTGCCTTTCGTGATCCACGAATTGGAGTCCTATAGACTTGTCCCTGTTATGTTTTAATTTCTCACAATCTGCCACTCTTGGTTGTTGGGAGTTACCACACAGACCTTTAATATAGCTTAAACCTAGATATTTGTTTGTTCAGCTTTTTTTTTCTTTTTAAAAATTATTTGTTTAAGGTAAACTGGTTTTTGAACATAATTTATCTATATGTGTGTGCATGTTTGTGTGTGTGTGCGCGCAACTATATCTATACGTGTGGATGCTAAAGGCCAACTTTGAGAGCTTTCTTCTGTTGCTCTCCCTTTCTTTTCTTTGGGACAGTCTCTCGATAACCTAGAACTCACCACTTGGCTAGCTTAGCAGGCCTGTGAGCTCTGGGACTGGTATGTCTTTGTCCTCCAGGGCTGGGCCACTAATGCTTGCCACCACATCCAGCTTTTGTGCCTGTTCTGGGGATCTGAACTCAGATGTTTATGCTTATATGGAAGCCATATTTACGGACGGAGCCATTTCTGCCGTCCCAGATTTTTAAAATTCTTTCTAACATAGAAGAAAGAAGGAAAATTCTGGCTTACAACAGATAAGACTGTTATTGTCTCAAAGGACACCAAGCCTGAGACACATCATACTTTTACAAATAGATTAAAAAAATCCTCAATAACTTATTTTCCATGGTTAAGGTGGGTTTTTATAGGGGTATCTATGTGTTTGCCATGTGGACTGCTGTTTTAGTTTTTTATTCTGTAATTTATTGTTTGGCCTTTCACAAATGAGAGGTTAGAATACTTAATGGCTACTTGGAGCCTTTTACTTGTGTAAAATGGAAATTTCTGTGCCCTCCCCAGCTCTGAATAATGACACAGACAGACTTATTTGCTTTTGGCCTTAGTATATACTTTTGTTCCCAACTAGCTCTTATAACCTGTGCTAACTAATTTATGTTCATCTATGTTCTGCCACATATGTTACCTCTCCTCACTTTCATACATCTGATTTTCTCCATGCCATATAGGTGAATCCTTTCTGTGTCTCTGATTCTTTCCCAGAGCTCCTATCTCTGCTGAAGTCCAACCTTCCTATCTTGCCTTTGATATAGGCTGTTCAGCTCTTTATTTAATCAATCAGAAGGTATTGGAGGGAGTGTTTTACAAAATACTGAGGTAGGAGATGCTTAGTAAAAATGACAGTACCAAGGTCCAACCTGTACTCAACTCTTAGAAATCAGCATTGGAATAATCCAAAGACAGTGTTTACACAGTGCATAAAAAGATCACCCCAACAACACGTGTGTACATTTGTGATGTTCTTGTTACAGAAGAAGATGTGTTCATATTGTCTACCAGATCCTCCTGCCTCTACCTTCACTTGTTAGGATTTTAAAAGCACAAGTCGCAACACTTAGCTCATATTTTAAAAATAAATGAATAAATTTAAATGACTTTTTTCTGTACCATAATGGTATATATAAGTGGGGTACAAGTGGGACATTTCAAGTATATATGTATCCTCTGAATGTTCTTAATTACTTTGATACTTTGGGTAGCATGAACATAATTTTATAGTCAGAGTCAGACTTGTTGATGAACTTTGCGGTTCAACATAGCTGGTGGCAGGAATGAAAAGGAACAAATGGTCAGAGTGACCTCTGAGTTGCTGAGGCCTCTTTGTTCTCACCCCAGTGAGTGCCTGGGTGGGGCTGGGGGAGGCATACATTAGAAAGGGGGAGGGGAGATTGACTGAGAAATCTGCCTTCACCTTCCAGAACACCCACTGTAACTATTTGTAATGTTTGACTCTCAGCAAAAATACCACTTGTATTCTGAGTTCTTTTGTTTCAACAGCATAACTCAACAAAAAAGAAAATTTCCTACAATTGAAAAGAGCAGAGACTGTCTAGAGGCATATTTTGCCTCTTAATGCACTTTGTTTTAATCTCTTTCTCCTCTAGTGAAGAAACAGGAGGATGGCCATCTGCTATTTGGAGACAGAGTTTCAGGAATAGTGTTTCTTTCTAAGTAAGGGCTTATGAATCATGCTTATCTCTTTAGTGCTGTTGCTATACCATCCAAGAAGCACACTGTCTGGGGCAGGTTAGTAGTTTATTAGTGTCTGATATCGATGGAGGGTCTCTTCTGTCTTCTGGGGCTGCTCATGTTGCCTCTATAAAGCTGTATGGTATTTAGCTCTAACCTTGTGTCGTTTCAGCCTTCTGGATCTTGCTTACTTAGTCCACAGCAATGTAAGCACTGTACCAAAACACAGCCTGTTTTTACATATGCAATCCTGATTCAAGGTTTCTCAACTACGTTTTGACCTGTAGCTGGCTGAATCTGAAGCTAGGAGAGCCTCAGATTGGGAGGACTCACTGTGTATTCCACTCATGCTGGAGACAGAGTGCCTGGACTGAGGTGTATGTTACAGTTCTTGTCAACTGCCTTTGTCTCTGGATCAGTAACGTGAAGGCTTTCCAAAGGCTACCTCTTGATTGTTGTGAGGATTAAAAGGAAATAATATAGTTGAAAAGACAATATTTTCACATCACATCTCATTAGAGTCTAGAATGCAATATTAAAGAATTATTACACATCAGCAAGCATAATGCAAGCCACCCAGCCAGAAAGTGGGCATCTAGTTCTCTGAGGAAGAAATGGACAATTAGCCCATAAAATCATGATCAGTACCATTACAGAAATTCAAATCAAGACTACAGAGATTCCACTTTTGTACCTACCAGGATAGGTACAAGGCTGAGGAGAAGTGGTAAGTTTACCCTTCTGGTGGGAATGCGCTATGGTCTAGGAGTTCTGGGTCAGTTCCTTAGAGAGTTAGGTGTTGAGTTACCATAACACAGTGATTTCTGCCTAAATTATACATTCAAAAAGAAGAAAACCTAAGTCCACCGAGAAAATAATACATAGATGCCTGAAACAACTACTTATCATAAGCAGTAGTAGAAACAACTAAAATTAGCCTGCCAGCTGACAAATGAGTCGATAAATGGGATGGAGTTTGCTCAGAAGGAGAAATGAGGGAGGGCTTTGCTATGCATGGTCCTTGAAAACAGACTGTTAGGTCAAAGAAGGCTGTGAAACCTGCCACATATTCTCTAATTGTATTGGATGGGATGTCTATAGAGGATGAGTCCACAGGGACAGAAAGACTAGTGGTTGGTGGCCCTGTTGGGAGGGCAGGGAATGGGGGAGTGGCACCTCAAGGGTATGGGGTTCTTTTAGGGCTGATGAAACATGTCTGAAAGGAGTGGTAATTTTTGCACAACTTTGTACCTTTCAAATAGATTTTGCAGCGTGTAAATTTTTTTCGTAGTTGATACAGGAAGTGATGCCATGGTCTTTAGCTGATATCACTTTCATGCTTCTTGTCATCATTATTGTCTTGAAAAATGGCTTCTAATATGCTTCTGTGACTGCCAGTTGTTTTCTACAAGTTACACAAACAATAACAATTTAACACTCTTGAGTGTTTTCAGAGGTCTGCGTTTATGAGCAAGCCCTGACATAGAATGCTGCTGAATTATCATGGGTTCATGTGTTTTTTCCATTTGTTCACCCTGCTTCTTCTTACTATAAGATTAAGTACTTCTTGGCAGGTCATATACCATTTATAGATTTTTTTTTTCTTTTTTGCTCTCTTTGATTTGATTTATCAGATGGGATACTTAACTCCTGTGGTAGAGAGAACGGAAAAAAAATGAGGTTGGGATGGAATTCTTCAGTCTTAATGGAAATTATGTTTTCATAATTCCCTTTGGGAAAAATGTTATGGTGTAAGACTTGCAGGACTATGGTATACTGATAACACACCTGAGGTGTCCTACATAATATGCATGCCAGACTTTGATTCTTGGTTATCTAGATTAGTGGTTGTACCGTTTGCTAAAAGTGTTGATGTGTCTTGAGCCCTGTGATCTCATCTGAACTATAAACAGATGAGAATTGGAGGCATTTTTAAGATTAAGACATATTTAATTTTAATTTTTTTCTTTACAATTTATTCATTATATGTCCCCATTGGAGCCTCTTCCCTCAAATCCCCCAGTTCATCCCTCCCTCCGTCTTCCCCTCATTCTCTTCCTGTAGTCCACTGAAATGGGGAGTTCTCCACTATTGCCATCTGCCCATAGCTTGTCAAGTCTCATCAGGACTGCCTTAATCCTCTTCCTCTGTTGTCTGGCAAGATTGTATCATCAGGAACAAGTGATCAGAGAGCAGTCAAGTGAGTTCATGATAGAGGCAGCCGCTGCTCCCCTCACTCAGAGATCCACATGGAAACTCAGCTAGGCATCATGGTGACCCCTGAGCTCTTTGGCTATATAAACTTGTCTGACTTGTCTTCAGTTTCTATGTTTCTGCACAACCCATTGCTTTGCTTGTCTACTTGTTCTTCATATTTCCCTTTGACCTTGGAGAGAGCTGTGACTATGACTCTGTGTGTCCCAGAAGGGAACCCACTTGGTGACAGGGCCAGGCTTTCCCTGTCAGGTGGTTCTTGAGTATGAACCCCTTGCTGAGGGGAGGGTCACAGCAGGGACCTGAGTGAAGCAAGGGGCCATGTTTCTTCACTTTTCCTCTGTGTCTGATCACTGCCTCGGTACCTCTCCTCTGTTCAGTGCAAAGAACAGTCTCTGAAACTTACCACCGTTGTCCTGACACTTTGATTTCCTTCTTTCTACTGGTTGGGTGGCTGTAGCTTTTTAGGGGTTACAATAGGTTTAATAGGGAGATTAATAAACAAACCATGTTTACTTATATGTGACTTACACATGGTTATTGTTTTGATATCTGTTGTCCTCCTGCTTTGAATGTTTCTAGAATAATGATTGTGTTCAGAACATAGCATCAGTTTTCTTTGTAGAATTTGGAATAAATGGTTTCAGTGAAACACTTGTATTTAAACATTGGAGAATTTTATATGCAACTGTTGTTGCCCTGGTTCAATTCTTTTATTAAGATTTCACTTTTAGCTGTATCTGCCACATTGGAGTAATAACAGGTGGTGAATGCAGGAGGATCAAGAGTTCAGTTGCATATGAGCCTGGGCTATAGAAGACCCTGTCTCAAAACCCCCAAATAATAAATAAACAAATTAATTTTTCTGAAAAATTTACCAAAGTAAAAGTGGTTTAACTTTATGACTTGGCTTGTAAACATGAGTTTTTTGTTTTGTTTTTTTTTTACTTTTTACTTTTTCTTTTAACAGTTATTTAAACTGTTCATGGTGTGTATGAAGCTCTTGGATCTTGTTGTCTCTACTATGGGAAGATGGAAGCATGAGTGCTTTCTGTGATTTTTCATCATGGGAGCCATGCACCATTTCTCTTCTGAGTACTTGTACTGCGCTGGTAACTGTGGGGCTCCTGCCTGTGTGTGGCTCCACCCCCACAGTGCTTATCCTCCAGAGCTGCTCATCTCTAGTTACAAGCAGCCATGGTTGTCCCTGGGAGCTGGGAGTCATTACTACCTGGTGCTGTTTTGGCATGCCCTTATTAGTATTTCTTGGCTCTCCCACTAACTGATCTCTGATTTCTTCATCACAGAATAATCCTGCCGTGAATCAGGATCCTCCCTGCGTTCATAAGCACTGGGCTTTGGAATGGGAGCTGATGATTCATTAAGACTCTGAAGGCTGGAATGAAATGTTCCTATTCAAATCAATCAGGGGTTGATGTCCTTTTCTAATGGGCTTTGAGCTGCTTTTCTTGCCTGCTTTTAGGGACTATTTTTATACCTGATTTTCTTGCTTTGAATTTTGCTAGAAGTCAGATTTTTATCTTAGTCAATAATGGAAAAGGATCTTCAAATATGTGAATAGATGGAATGAGAAAGAAAGCCACAGGTCATCTTGATGTTCATGTCTTAAAATATTTGCACAAGTATGAAAAGGTTAGATGTATAACCTCTTTTTTATTGAAGTGTATGTATTAACAGTTGAGATAAAATGTTGTTAAGTGTTGGACTTTTAGACTTACTGAATGCACTAAGTAATCAATTCATTCAGTGAGTTTTGATTGGCAATCTATATTGGGAACTACAACGACTATGGTGACCTCATGAACTCACTTTAATTGACATTACCAACCTAAGGTGAGAACAAGAGAAAACAGAGTGACTTGATTGAATATGGGGATGAAGAGAGTCTAGAATCTGTGTTGAGGAAAGGTATAAAATGGCACCTGAACTCTTGCTCGAAATGTCCAGGGAGGGTAAGAATGTGGGGGCAGGTGGAGACTCACAGGAAGCAGAGAAACATGACTAGATACCTGTGTCAGGAAGATCTGGGTCCTTCCAGGTGGCAGAAAGGCCAGGTCTGAGAGCACACTGAGGGAAAGGGTAAATTGATTCATAGCGGTGTAAATTGTGTTAATTTGGTTGTTATAAATTTTACAGTTTAGCCAGCTGTTCTGTAGAAAGCCAGTCTGAGAGTAACAAGAATTGAATTTTAGGAAACAGTGGTAGAAGGTGTTGGCTGTAGGTTGGGGAAAAGAAACAGCAATTGCTTAGGATGATGGATGTCTTAGTGTTGTCTGCTCTTGCTGTCATAAAAGGTCCCCCCCCCCCATGAAAGCCAGAACAGGAAGGATGGAATTAAAGCATGTATAGTTTTGCTCAGCTCATCTTGTGTGGTTTTGCAAAGTTAAACTCCAGTTTAACTCGTTAAACTCTTCAGCTCCAGTTCCAGAGGATCCAATGTCCTCTTCTGGCCTGTTTGGGTACTGCATACATGTGGTACACAGACATACATGCAGGCAAACACCCATACACATAAAATAAAATAATAAAATATTAAAACAAAACCCCCAAAATATCTATGATGTCATGCAGATTTCTGCTCAGGACTTGGATAGAGGGGGGTCACTCTCGCCCAGGATCTTAGGAGGCTGCTGCCTGTTAGCTGGGGTTGATGTCATTCCCAAGGCTGGACTGAGTTTGGAGAATCTGATCTGAAGATGGCTTGTGTACTGAGGCTTCGGCAAAAAGGTCTGGTTTTGGGTTCTTGTAAGGTTGAGAGGCCATAGTTCTGCCATTTCTAACCTTTGTAGTGACAGCTACTCAAGTCTTTGCAGTCTGGTTGCTGGCTTCCTTTAGAGCTAAGGATAGGAAAGAGCACAGAGAGAAAGCTTCAAGCCTCCCTTGCAATCTCAAAAGCTCCACACGTCTCTGCATCTACCATATTGTCTTTATCAAAAGTGGGTCACGTATCCCAGATTCCACTTGGGTGGGGAATGAAGCTCACTGCCTAAATGAGGACCACCAAACCCCATGTTAACATGCCTTAGTGTAGTGCCCATTTTAAAACTATTTTATTTGGGGCGTTTGGGACTCCACCTCCCTTCCGAACCTCCAAACCTCCAACCCGACGTAAGAGAGAGAAGGTCAGTGGGGAGAGGGACCCCCCAGACTTCTGGCTGTTGAGGGTCAGTGGGTCTTTTAGGGCTGTATATCAGTCTCTGTCAACAGCAGACTCGGCCAGCAGTCTCCTTTACTAACTACGCTGCGCCCCGAAGCGTTTCCCTCCGTCTCTCTGCTCCAAACTGCCACACCATCCATCTCTGGTATCTTCAAACTGCTGTAGGCTACACACCAACACTGCATTCTCGGCTCTCAATTTAAATCCTCTGAGCCCTCTCTGTGCTGCACATGGAAGGCAAGCCACACCCTGCTTGAGACAATTAACAGCTGTGGACAATCTATAGCCCAATAAAATCCCACACTTAGGATTAAAACAAAAACATATTTACATAACAATTGAGCTTACAAAAAAAATTTCCATTACACCTTGGGGCCACCACATATGATTTTGTAATTTCTAACAGAGGTTTGGGCAGAGAGTTAAGCACTGGGAATTCACACATTCTGTGCAAGTGCAAACAACACAAGAGGGAAGAAGCAGATCCTACAGGGTTCTGGAGGAGGAAGCAGAATCTAGAAAGATGAGAGGGATGCTTCTCAGGCAGGAAGCTGTCTAGCATGTAGAAGCCTCCCATTTGTCTATTTGGCTGTCATTTTTAGGAATTTAAAGATGTAGTGGGGAATGGCATGAGTCAGTGGAGAGTTGGAGGCAGGAGGATTGTGACTTTCAGCCCAGCCACAGTGAAACCTTCTTTCAAACAACAATAATAACAAAGAATTTGTTTTTGAAATGACTAACTAAATGAACATGTATGTGTAAAAATTTTAATTATAAGTAAAGTTATTATATAGGTGATTATAATAGTAAATGCATGAGAAAAACATTAAGAATGTACAATAATCTGGGCAATGGGCTTTTTCTCTTTGAAGTAGATTTTCACTTGCACAAAATCTGTGTGTAAATTCTCAGTGTACAGTTGTCTCCTGCCTGTAATCTCAGAACTACAGGAGGAACGGCCATGAGTTTGAGGCCATCCTGAGCTGCGCAGTGTACACGTACACACATACACACACACATACACACATGAGAAATAGCTAAGTAGGGGTAGTGATAAATACATTAATTTCCAGGCAACAAAATATGAATGGTACTTAAAATGATATTATTAAAGAATACATCTCTAATGGAAAATTTGTTCATAATGCATTTTAAATAAAGGTTATGTTTATTATCTATCTTCATTTCTGTAAAAAGCAAAATAGGCAAACATATCTGGAAAGCTATGCAAATACGCTAATATTTCATTTCATTTTTAGAAGAGAGAAAATAGCTTACCTTTTTATTTTTTGGGGGAAATCTTCATAAATATGGTTAGCTGTGTAATATCTTTTTAGGCAGTTTTGCAAATCAAAATGAAACGACAATACTAGTCTTTAAAATTTGATTGCGAAAATTATGCAGTGCAGAACTTGGCTCCGGGCTTTGGAGGAGCCGAGCCAGCTGACATGCTAGCATTGTTTCCTAGGAAGCAGCTCTTTGACTTCTCCTGAAAGCGTACTCAACTGCACCAGAGTTCGAGGAAATGACTCTTGTTATGCCCAGAAGCAATGTCACCAGCACTGTCGAGATGTTTTCATGTCCTAGTGAGGGCAGAGTGGGTGGGTGTAGTTGGCATTAAGTCCTTCGAGAAGGATGGCTGCCTGTTATGTGGCTTAAAACCAAACACACTTATGATTGGAGTAACAGTGTGGCAGCTTGGAATGCGTTCTCAATGACCTGATTCCCACATATCTGCTTGACTGGGACCCACCTAACTTAAGCTTGCTTAGAGTTAAGGACTCCACACTTCAAGACTTTTTTTTTTCTTTCTGGGCGGTGGTGGCACATGCCTTTAATCCCAGCATTCAGGGAGGCAAAGGCAGGTGGATCTCTGTGAGTTAGATGCCAGCCTGGTTTACAGAGTGAGTTCCAGGACAGCCAAGGCTACACAGAGAAACCTTATCTTGAAAACAAAACAGAACAAAACAAAACAACAAATTCTTCACAGAGTACTGATGTTCACTGAGGGAATCTGCCATACACTGTCTGTTAGCAGATGATAACCGCTCTGGTTTATAATTAGCCCTCGTGTACATGCAGACTAGTAGTGTTTAATCTCATAGCTATTGTTGGTGGGCTGTGTATGTCTTAACCTTGTGTATAGTAGGAATATCTGAGCAAGGAGGTTTAAAGCATGTAAGTTTTTCCAACATTTTGGTATTGTGACAGGTTGTCACCTACAAAGTTCATGCTTGAGAAGTATATAATGTTACAAATGAGAAAAAAGAAAAGAAAGAAAGATAAAAAGAAAGAAAGAAAAACAAAAAAGCCTTACTATATTTTAAGTGAGTTTATAGTTTTGGGTTTGACCCAAAATTGAGATGCCTTCAGGCTTTCAAAACATAATTCCTGGGGCTGGAGAAATGGTTCAGCTTTTGCGGAGGAACTGGACTCAGTTTCCAGTATCCATGTGGTGGCTGATAGTCATCTGTAACTGCAGTTCCAGGCAATCTGATGCCCTCGTCTGATTTCCTTGGGCTTCAGGCTTGCACATGGTGCATTTATATGTGCAGGCATAATATACACTCAAATTTATCTAAAATAATTAAACAAACAAACAGACAGACAAGCAGTCCCTCAACCTGGAGAGGTGGCTCAGTGGTTAAGAACACTTGCTTCGAAGTCATAAGGGCTGTACTTCAGAGCTAGGCAACCACACACAGCTGTGATTAGAACTCCAAAGTAACTCTGGTCTCCATGCACACGCAGGTGCATATACCCATGCACACATGCATGCCTACACTCATACAGAAACAACTAAACATGCAAGCACATGCACAAATATATAGATAGAAATAAGTCCTTGAAACCCCAGTTCCTGATGTAGTTAGGAACATGGTTCTCTGTCCAAAGCTAGTGAGATGCGAATGCATATGAAGTGAGCACATGCGTCTGGCATGCAATAAGTAGTTAACAATGTTACTTTTAGTTTTTGGAACGCATGGTTTGTAGACTGAGCCTCTTACTTCTTAGTCAGTGGATTCATCTCAGTATTTCAATTTTCTGTCTTTTTGATGTTTCTTCAGTCAATATGAAGGACATGCCACATGGGCTGTTACATTTCATTCTTAGTAATGTTGATTTTAGAGAGACACAGTGTTCTCATTTCATCTTGCACGCCAAAAGTATTTCTGAATTTCTTCCTTTAGGTTGACCTCAGTGGCATTATAATTTGAGTTTAGTAGCTAGTAAAAAATTTTCTCTGGGTTATGTAAGATGGGATTAATTTTTCTCAAATCAACTAAAGTCTGTAGATAGGAAAGTCAGGGCTAGTTACTTGCTTAGGGAACTGACTGCTTCTGTCTTCTTGGACAAAAGGAGGAAGGCCAACAGCAAGATGTTGATTGGCATCCAGTTCTGCTCACTGTCATCAAGGAAATATTAGCCTTCTTGGGTGTCCACTAAATGTGCTTTGTACCTCCTGTCAGAACTTCCAGGTGGGTACCCCGGCTTGCAAGAGAAGGTGGGTGTCTTACCCATTCACCTTGCTGGAGGGGCAAAAACCAAGAGTAATCTGGTAAATAATTGGAAAGGTTGTGTGTGCTGGTGGTAACCAGTGCTGTCCATTACAGTGGCCTTGAGCAGATATGTTCCTATTATCACAGTAAAGTCAGTTCTGATTCCAAAATTTAGGTTACCTGTGCTAATATTCCTAAGGAACATATTAAACATTGGCTGTTGTGGAGTACAAGTTGATGAAGGAGGGTTGTGAGTTTGAGGCCAGCCTCAAAGCAAAACAAGAGCTATGTTGAAAGTTTGAGATTTAAGAGAAGATGTTGGAAAAAAAAAAGACTTTTATTCACTGTTGTGTTGAGGAATGGATGTGCTAGAGCATGCTGGGAATCTCCTTTAAGAATCACGCTGAGGCGCCTGGAAAGATGGCTCTGCAGTTAAGAGATTACTGCTCTTGCAGAGGATCCGAGTTCAGTTCTTAGGATCCATACTCAATTGTTCACAACTTCCTGTAACTCCAGCTCTGGGGAATCTGACACTCCTGCTCCCTGCAGGCCCCTGAACTCATGAGCACTGCACACCCACACTCATACTCCTCCTCACATACACACAAACACCTACATTATTAAAATAATGAATAGAAATCACACTGAGCTTAGCGTGGTGTGTGAGATCGCACCTCCAATCTTGTTCTTCAGGAGGCTCTGGTAGGAGAATTACTGGGAGTTGGAAACTACCTAATGGCTATCTAATGAGTTCTAGATTAGCTTGAACTACTTAGAAAAACAGAACCCAAAACCAAACCAAATCACACTGAAATGGCAATAAAAAATATTTGTTGCATGTACTTTTCCCCATTTTCTGAAAAGGTTTTGGAAGCATGTATAAAACATTCACCATTTAAAGTATATATTCATATTTCAATCATTGTCTTTTCCATACTCTTTTAGTATTGCAAGGCTTAAACTCTATATCCATTGAACAATTACTCTTCCCTCACCTCTCCCACCAGCCCCTGGAAGCCACCATTCTACTTTTTGTCTCTAGAAATGCAAGTTCTTTGTGGATTTGCAGAAGAGCTGTGTTTTTGTGATGGGCATATATCACTTGTTATAATGACCTTAGTACTTATCCCAGTGTAAAATATGTTGTAGCATATTATATGTTAGTACTGTGTAATAAGTCATGTCCTGCTCATTCTGTTGGTGGATTTCTGGATTGGTATAATCCCTTAAATACTTTTATGGGCAAAAGTGTGTAAAACTTGAGAGTCTGCTTTCAGTTCCTGCGTTTTATTTCTTACACTTTTTTCATTTTGCTGTTGCCATTGTTGTTTGGGCTTTTGAGACTGGGTTGTGTTATGCAACCCAAGAGATTCTGTGCAGCACGTTGTCTAAAACCCTGTAGTCATGGTGATTGACTCACCGTTACCCAGCAGAAACTGCTAACACTGATGAACCATTGTCCATCCAGATTTTTTGGTTAGAGTCAGTGCTTCAAATAAGAAAACACTTTCATTATAAATCATATTTGACACAATCTGTGAGATCGAGGAAGGAAGGGAATAAAGAGATTGTAATGAATGCACTGGCCATTGCATGGCTTTGATGCAAAAGGACATGGGGCCTTGGCGTTTCATCAGGAAGGAAATGAGAAAGGAGGCAGAACATTTCCTCCCTTTGAAAACCCGTGTTGCTGTGAGCCTGCATGACTGACTGATGGTTTGCTCTCTCAAATAAATGACTTAGCAGTGAGAGTGTTCTGAGGAAAAACCCAGCCCTCGAGAGAATGCATTTGTTGTTTTTGTTAAACCGAACCAAATGATCAGGCTTTCACAGTATAAGAAGATGGAAGTGGAAATATGATAGGATAACTGTCTGTAAGGTCACATAGTTCAGAAAAGCAACTGTGGAAAGCACTTTTCTAATCTTCGGCTGTGAAGCAGAGCTGAACTTTTTGATGCTTTCATGTGTGTTGGGGAGAAAGAGCTGGTCCCTGCTGAGGACAGTTATTAATTTTGCCATTCTCTGTGATGGTGTAGACCAAATTTATGGTTTTATGTGCACCAGTGCCTCCTTGTGTGCCTGTGCACCCTGTGAGTGCCTGGTGTCTTCAGAGACAAGAAGACGACACTGCGTCCTCTAGAAGTGGAGTTACAGATGGTTGTAACCTTGTGGATGTTGCCTTATGGATGTTGGGAATAGAACCCGGGTCCTCTGGAAGATCAGCCACTGCTCTTTATCACTGAGCTACCTCTCTGGACCCCATAATCTTTTGAAATTTGTGTATTTAGTCTTACAACATAGCTCAAGCTGGCCTTTAACTTGTAACAATCCTCCTGTCTCGCCTTCTCTGTGCTGAGATTGCAGACTAGCCACTTTTCTGTGGCCTTGGGGATTGAACCCAGGGCTTCATGAATGCTAGGCAAGCACTGTACCAACTGAGTAGAACCCTCACCGAGAACTCTAATTTTTGACAGTGTCATCAAGGATAATATATAAATATTAGCTCTTTAGGGAAAGGATTTTAGTTTGAAGTGGGATGAATGTTTGCCTGCACTATGGATTTCAGCTTGTCCTTGCCCAGTCCTAACAGAATATGCCTTTCAAAAAAAAAAAGATTTCAGTAGCTCATGGAAGCTTTCCATCTCACTGTGTTTTCTTAAAGCATAGAGCTCTGTGTTGTGTGGGCTAATTTCCCAAGAAGAGTCATGGGAAGAAATCTTTCCCCTGGACCGAGGAAAAAACAGAGCGCTCCTTCCTGACACGTCTCCCGCTTCTTATAAATATTTATCTTGGACAAATGATTGCATTTTAGTGGACTTACTGGTTTGAAAATTTAATTTTTAAATGACTCTTCTCCATCTGTGGGGCATGTGTGGAGGTCCCAGGACAACTTTGTTTTTCCCCTCTGCCTTTATAAGGTTGCAGGGTTTGCATTCAGGTCATCAGACTTGCACCCCCAAGCCATCTTACCAACCCCTCTTCCTATTATCCCACCTGTGGTTCCCTCCCTCGCCCCTCCCAATCCCACCCTGCCTTCCTCTTCTCCAACTATGCCCCTCCCCCAGTCCATTGATAGGGAAGGTCCTCCTCCTCTTCCATATGATCCTAGTCTATCAGTTCTCATCAGGATTGACAGCATTGTCTTCCTATGTAGCCTGGTGAAAACACACTTTTTATAGGATGAACACCTTGAGATGTTATAGTATATATTTCTTATAAAACTGAGAAAATATGGAAATTAAAACAATTGATTATTATTTAGAATTTTCTTAAAAATACATTGGTATTTTAATTTAATTTTGGTCTTTGTAGCCATGCATGTATACAGTGTATAAGGGAAAAACGATACTACAAGGATTTGGTTTCTATTGCTTCCATCTTTCCTTTTCATATATATATATATATATTTTTTTTTTTTCCTCTTCAGCTCTATAAGTTTTCAGAGGTCTATCATGGATGATTCTGAATCTGTTTTTTTTTTTAAATCAGTTTTGCTAAAGTCCCCTTTGATCAGTCATGTCATGTGCTTGCACAGTGAAAGTGAATGGCTTATACCACTGTCATTTCATCTGCTTCCATCCATTAGGACTTGTGTGTGGCTATTCACTTTTTCATAACTGCTCTTTCTGCCCATTCACATGCCTCAAACAGCAATTATTTTCTACATAAGCTGGCCCTGGCTCAAATGCATGCTGTCCACTCAATTATTCCCCAACTCCTTCCTTGGACCATTAAAATATCATTCCTTTGTATTTCTGAATGTATCTCTACCTAACATAGTCGTTCAAATTGCTTATTTTTCAATACTTTTCTTATTCCTTTTTGTCAATGAGAGCCTTACTTTCTTTGTGTATGTTTGTGCATGTATGTGTGTATGTGCACAGTACATATAGCATGTGCATGTGTAGGTCAGAGGGTGACCTCGGATGCCATTCCACAGGAACTTTTTTCTGAGATCTGGAACTTTCCCGTCAGGCTGGCCAATCAGTCCTCTGCCTCTCTCCTGCTGGGATCCTATGCCTACATCACCATTCTTGGATTTTTTTTTTTAAATGTGCATTCTGTGGAATTGAACTCAGGTCCTCATACTTTGTATCACTTTCTACTTTGTACTTTACTGACTGAGCTATCTATTAAGTCCAAGAACACTATCTTCTTGAAAGTGCTAATGATGCTTGTTTTGGTAATCTTTCATAGTAAAGAGTCAGTGTAGTGGTTTTAATGAAAAGAGTCTCCATAGGCTCATATGTTTGAATGATTAGTCATCAGGTAGTGGAACTGTTTGGGAAAGATCAGGAGGTGTGGCCTTGTTGGAGTAGGTATGCCATGGGGGTTGAGTTTTGGGGTTTCTAAAACCCATGCCAGGCTCTGTGTCTTTCTGTCTACCTGCAGATCAGAATGTAGCTCTCAGCTACTTTTCCAGCACCATGATTGCTGTGTGCCACCACACACCAGCCATGATGATAATGGATTAACTCTCAGCAACTAAATTAAAAGCTTTCTTGTATAAGAGTTGCCTACAAATGGGTTCCATAGTAATGGGAAGAGGGACTGCCTCTGACATAAACTGATTGGCCTGCTCTTTGATCCCCTCCCCCTGAGGGGGGAGCAGCCTTACCAGGCCACAGAAGATGACAATGCAGCCACTCCTGATGAGATTTGATAGACTAAGGTCAGAAGGAAGGAGAGGGGGACCCTCCCCTATCAATGGACTTGGGGAGGGGCATGTGTGAAGAAGGGGGAGGGAAGGTGGGATTAGGAGGGGAGGAGAGAGGGGTTTATTGGGGGATACAAAGTGAATAAAGTGTAACTAATAAAAGTTAAAAAAAAAGAGTTGCCTAGATCATAGTGTCTCTTCGCAGCAATAGAACAGTAAAACACCCAGAAAATGTCATTAATTGGCTTTTTGTATAATGTATGTGTGTGTGTGGTTTTTTTTTTTTTCGTTTTGTTTTGTTTTTTGGGTTTTTTTTGTTTGTTTTTGTTTTTACAAGATAGGTATATCACTAACTGCCATTTACTGAGGAGGAGATGAGACTTTTACTCACCACTGTAAAGTTTCTTTTGTTTATTCATTTACTGGGTCAGAAGTTCTATAAAATGATACAAGTAAAAATAATTTTCACACTGTTAAGTCTTCTGTTACTTTTAGTTGACAACATTAGCCCCAAGTGTCTGAAGATGAGGTATAGGAGTGTCCATCCTCTCAGAGTTTGAATGGAGACAACTTTTAGTTAAAATACTGCCACAAACATTGATTCAACAGTCAGTATCAGCCCTGGGCTCCTTAGAAGTCAGACAGCTATTTAGCAGGAGACATAAGCCATCTTCTCTGTCCCTTTGAAGGACACCAAGGCTTTAGTTACAGTAACTGCAAAGATATTCTAGAGCCAAGCTGACCTTCCACAGTGTTAGCTGCTGGCCAGCTGGCCACCTGCATGGTGGTCTAGATTCAGATTATGCTGGAAATAAAACACACATTGGAGCACAATGTCCTAGTATGAGAAAAAGTGTTAGATCGCAGCACACTGTAAAATATTGAGTTTATGCTTCAATAGCATTGCAGATGCAGTGGGTTAAATAAAAAAGGAACTTTGAAGTAGCACATATATTAAAATGAACATTCCTTGTTTTTTTTTTTTTCCTTCTTTTTTAATTTGGCTGGTAGAAATTTTAAAAGGTTGTATGGCAACCTGTTACAGGCTTTTAATTCCTGTTACTTTTCCAGCTGGGGCTGGAGGATCACACTTTCAACATCAGCTTAGACTATACTATGAATCCAAGACCAGCCTTAGTACCCAGTGAGACACTGTCTCAAAATAAAGAGTATGAAAACAGAGTCAAGGATATAGCTCATTGGTAGAGTCCTTGCCTTGACTATATGATGAAGTCCTATGTTCAATCCCTAACATCTCAAAAAATCCCCAAAACAAAACAAAGTTAAAAAAAACAAAACAAAACGCTATAATGTTACTTGGGTGACATTTCTCTAGAAAGCTCAGTTTCAGGAGTAGAAGTTAAGGTCATGTTGCAGTCATCATCACATAGTTGGGACCCTTCCAGATAGTGGTTGGCAGGACCCTCTAGAAGGAATTATTTTCTGTTTAATTGATACCTTTGAATGTCTAGGAAATACATTCATCATTCATCAATTGATCCTAGATTGGAACAACTGTGATAAAAGCCTAAAGTCTTCCTGGCGTCTGTAGCCACGAACCCTCTCCTGCTGACTCCCGAAGCTTCATCTAAGGTGCTTGTTTTCCTTCACTTTCTCCGTCTTTCACTGTGCCCTGTCTGGGTTTCGATAGAGCAGCGCACCTTCCCGCATTCCCACCTCAGACTGCAGATGCTGCCAGGCACTCAAAATAAACAAAAATCAGTTACATCCCGGGCAAAGCTTTGTGCCCAGCCACCATTCATCCACCCATCCACCCACCATCCACCTATTCACCCACCCATCCATCCATCATCCATCCACCCACCCACTCAACCACCCATCCATCCACCCACCCACCCATCCATTCATCTATCCATTCACCTATCCACCCACCATCCATCCATCCACCTACCCACCCATCCATCCACCCACCCATCCCATCCATCTATCCATCCACCTATCTACTCACCATCCACCTATTCACCCCACCCATCCATCCATCATCCATCCATCCACCCATCCACCTACCATCTATCCAACCACCCATCCATCCATCCATCTATCCATCTGTCCATCCATCCACCCACCCACCTACCATACACCTATTCACCCATCTATCCATCCATCCACCATCCATCCACTTACCCATCTACCCACCCACCCACCCTCCCACTCATCCATTCATCCATTTATCCATCTATCCACCCATTCATCCACCCACCTATGAGGATTCTGAAGTGAGATATTCCCCCAGAGACATATATCAATGTGGTTTTTAAATAGAAAACTGAAGTCAGCCTTCTTTAACTGTGGTATGGCTGATTAGTTTGACAGGGAGGAGCAGTCTTAGCAGTTAGGGAATGGTGGAGTCATCCTCTATTATTTCCATGAGGAAAAAAAATGCAGCTAGAAATTACATATTTTGCCTATTTATATGCATGATAAATATTAGTTGTCAACTTCAAAATGTGAGAATTCCTTGAAAGAGTCTTGAACACAGGCCTTTGACTTAAACAACAGATACATAATATTGTGTATTGCATGTTGAGGCTGCCTAGTGTATATGATAGACATTATACAGGGGTGTTAAGACAAAGTGAGTGAAATGTACTACAGAAGACAAAAGGCAGAAAGATGCAGGCCCCACTGGTGCTTGCATTGTTGCAGAGGAGAGTGAGTGGCATAGCAGTGTGTGTATGTTGTTACAGCATTTTGGGATGGTGAGGTGCTCTCCAGGTAACGTGCTAGGCTGCTAGGCCTGATGACCTGAGTTCCATCCCAGGGACCTACAGGGGGATTGGAGAGAACCTGCGTTAGCAAGTTGTACTCTGGCCTTCACGCATCTGTGGTGCGTGTACATGGGCACACTGATGCACGTGGGCACACTGATGCACGTGGGCACACTGATGCACGTGGGCACACTGATGCACGTGGGCACAGTGATGCACGTGGGCACAGTGATGCACGTGGGCACAGTGATGCACGTGGGCACAGTGATGCACGTGGGCACAGTGATGCACGTGGGCACACTGATGCACGTGGGCACACTGATGCATGTGGGCACACACACTGAATAAATGTAAAACTGATGTATACACATAAGCACACATAGAATAGATAAATGTAAAATAAAGATGAAAAAAGTTTTATATATCAGATATATAGGAAAATAATGTTCTATTTAGAAATGTAGTGAGATATTTGGCTACGGACAGTATTATTCTCTTTTTTAAAAACTTAATTTGCACCTGGGATGCACCCTTAATCCCAGAACTAGGGAGGCAGAGGTAGGTAGGTCTCTGTGAGTTCAAGGCCAGCTTGGTCTACAAAGTGAGTTCTGGGACATACGGGTCTGTTACACAGAGAAACCTTATAATTTTATTTTATTTTTGAGATAGGGTTTCTCTGTGTAACAGTGCTGGCTGTGTGTGTGTGCACGTGAAAGCATGTGTGTGTGTTTTTTTTTTGTTTTGTTTTGTTTTGTTTTTTTTTGAGACAGAGACTCGTTAGGTCGTCCAGTCTGGCCTTAAGCTTTTTTGGGTTCTCCAAGCTTTTGTGAGACCTACTGAATTTTTGAAAATTTTTTATTGTGCTATTTTATAAATTTATGAAGAATTTAAAGAATTCCTCACAATATTGGGAAACTAATAGAATAAATGAGTTGAAATGAGACTGTCCTGTGAGTGACTGGCTCTTGCAGGATATATTTTTGTTGTTGACAAACCGAACTCATGCAAAGGCTGAAGGTAGATCACTGGGATGTTTTTTAATGTTAAATTTGTAAAACATTCATTTGCAGAGTTTCCATACATCTGGAATTATTTGTAGATGAAAACAGTTACTATGTCTTGAGATGTCCTATTTAATAAGAATAAAGGCAACATGAGAAATCCAATTCTCTATGTTAATTTAATCTCTCATCAGTCATTTAGAAAAGTCTGTGACTGCCACTGTCACTGAGTAACCCCGTTTCATTCTATGCTACCACAATTGATATAAAAAAGAAAGTTCACTCCTAGGACAGAAATCCGAAGTGAAGCATTTGCAAGCCTGGCTGAGCCGCCGCTACCACCAGTTTTTGTTCTAGTGTATTCGCAACTCGTGTACTCTGTTTGATAGCCACCATGTTGGAAGCTTTTTCCTTCAGTGTTGGAGGTTGTCCCGAGGGCCGTGTGCATTCTGGGCAAGCACTCTAACTTACCGTCAGCTGAATCCCTACCCCTACTACTTCAGGCTTTCATTTTTTTTTCCCTTGGCAAAAAAAAAAAAAAAAAAGCACCTCTAGAGAGAAGGTTTAAGGCAGTGTCAGGTCCTTATAAATCTTTCACATTCTTTCAAGCAAGGCTCAGGAGCTCTAGAAATTACCTAGGAAAACTACTGTTTGATGTTTCTCATTGCTCTGACTAGACACCTGGCCAGCGCTCACCAGTTCAACATCTCACAAACTTAGTTACTGTGGATTATTTTGTAGCCTGCCCTTTAATTTCCAGGTTCCTCCCCCCACTCTGGTTCTCTCACAGTGTGCTCAGAGGGTCTTAAAGCACACTGCTTGGGGAGGTCTGTCTCCTGTTAGTTTGTTCTTTGTCTATGATAAGATACTATGTTACAAATTATTAGATGGTACTTATTAGTTCCATATGATGTTTTAATGCATACTCTTTGATTAAATGGCTTGATTTTGTTTAGAAAGCACATAAAACAGAGAGTAGAAGGCATGTCTAGGTCTTGTTGTGGTGTTTGAAGGGTCACTCATGTGGAGAGCCCAGAGAAGGAGGAAGAGGGCTGCAGGCTGATGTTCTTACTGCTCCTGCAGTTATCCTTACTCTCTAGGATGCGTTACGTCTGTGCTTGTGAAAGAGGCTTTGGTTAATAAAGCTGGTCCAAGTTCTAAGGCATCCAGCCAGACATTTCTTACAGTACCCCTTTCTTTTCTGAATGCTCCCGTTTTGTGCACCTTGGGTTAGTGACAGCCAATTGCCCACTATTACATTGCTTCAGACATTTAGGAGGATAATGCTTTTCTTTTAATGTTAGTGGCTTTCATGATGGCTTGTCTGTTTATATTTATGTATGTACACGTGTGTGTGTTTTATTTTTTTTTGTGTGTGTACATATGTTTGTGATGCCAGAATCAATGTTGAGTGTTTTCTTTAACAACTCTTCATTTTTTTTTGGGAGCTAGAGCCTTTTTAGTGAATCCAGAACTTAGCTAATTCAGATAGACTAGTAGATCTTAACCTTCCTCATGCTGTGACCTTTTAATACAGGTCCTCACGTGGTGATGCCCCTACCATAAAATAAAATCATTTTCATTGCTACTTCATAACTATTGCTACTGTTATGAATAGTAATATAATTATGTGTGTTTTCTGATGGTCTTAGGTGACTCCTGTGAAAGGGTTTGTCAACTCCAAAGGAGTGTGACCCACAAGGTTGAGAACCAATGAGTTAGACTGTCTGGCTAGCACGTCTCTGGGATCCCATCTCTGCTTCTCCAGGACTGGGATCACAGGGATGCACCGCCATGCCTGATTTTTCACAAGTGTACCAAGGATCTGGACTTAGGGTTTTATTCTTTCGTGGCCAGCACGTTACCTATTGACCATCTCCATAGCTTCTCATTGTAAAGCTCTATTAAAGAATATTTTGTTATTATATATTTGAGCTAGTGAAGTGAAACATCTTAAACCTCAAAGGCTTTACTGGTTTTGTTCATGTCTCTTGTTTCACTTTTCTTCTGGGTCACAGCAATAGAACTCCAGGGTAGGCAGCACTGAAAGTCCTTGGATGTGTATGAGCATGTCAGGAGTATTTAAGAAGAGCAAAAATATTTAGAAGAATTTGGAAAAGCAGCCTTAAGGGGTTTAACACATTTTTCTTCTCCTAATTCAGCCTCGTGCTTTTTTTCCCCTAATGGAGAAAGGTCACTAATGATAAGATTTGCTAAGACAGCACAGGCTTTCAGAATATAATTCTGAAATTCCTGTCTAATGAAAACACTGCACTAAGTGCTCTACCTCCCTCAGTCACTATGCGAGCAGTCTAGTTAGATGCAGGGTTATAGTCTGTGTTTCTACGTTTTTGTTTTTTTTTTTTCCTTTTGATAAATTGAAACAATCAGTCTGTTTGATGATGAGACTTGTAGTAGACTGAAACTGTTCAATATTTTCCTAAGGTTTATCTTTATTTTTAATTTGTGTGTGTGTGTATGCCATACATATGCAGGTGCCTATTCAGGCCAGAAGATGATGTTGGAACCTTTGAAGCTGGAGTTACAGGTAGTTATGAGCTGGTTAGCATGGGTGTTGGGAACGGAACCGAGGTAATTTGGAAGAGCAGAACGCGTGCTCTTAGTAACTGAGCCATCTTTATAGTCTCCTACTTTTCTCCTTACGTTTATATTTATTTTGTGTATATGTGTGTGCATGTATGTGTGTCAGTAGGGATCAGAAAATAATTTTCAAAAATTTGTTTTCTCCTTCTACTCTGTATGACCGAGGAATGAAACTCAGATCACTGAGTGTGACAGTAAGCACCTTTGCCTGTTGAGGTATCTTCTCAGGCTTAGTTTAGACTATTGGTGGTCTTTGATGCTTTTCTGTGGAAGTGGAGTTGATCCTGTATCCTGAGGCATGGTAGGCGATCACTTGATCATGGATGGCATTCCCAGTGAGGCTCTTCAAGCTCTGTGTAATTTTCTAGGAGACTGAAGGACACATGAGAACAGCATGACAGATTTTCAGTTGTTTCTGAGTCTCTTACTGATGAGGAATATGAGCCCGATGTAGTGTGCTGTGACATGGAGGGCAGTTACTATACTAGTAATGGTTCCACATTCTTCCTCTTTAAAAAGTATTTTATTTTTACTCGTGTGTGTTGCTATTTGTACATGAATACAGATGTCCCAGGAGGCCAGGGCGACATGCTTCCATCAAGCTGGAGGTAGTTTGGAGCTGTCCAGCATGGGTATTGGGAACTTACCTCATGTCCCTGGATGGGCCTCCCTGTTCCATATGTTTTGCATTTTTTACCTCATGACTGAAAAGAGCCACAGGTTATTTCTTTTTCATTTACTGAATCTTTGTAAATCATGGGGTTGGAGAGGAGAGGTGAGGAGAATGGGAGACAGGGTGTGGGCAACTTATAGGTGTACTGAATCCAAATCTTTCCTCCATTTCTAATTGTTTCAGGGAAATAAATACAAAAGAATATCTGTACATTTTGGAGTATTTTTGAATAGCTGGATGTTATTTTTATGACTAAACACTCCATCCCATATCAAGTACTGAGACGTATATAGATACTGATTTGACTAAAAAGTTATAGGCTATGTTAGAAATATAGCCTTATTTTTATAAACATCTCTTTATGTGAGACTCTGTGTTAAATTTTGGTGTCATTCTATAACTGATGATATAGAACAGTAAAGTGGTAGATACTCCTTTTTTTGGCCAACCTACAGAGATACTTTAATTACTTCCCACCTTTCCACCCTCCTGGGGATTGGAATGAGAGCCTCAGCTGAGCTATGGCATTGGCTGTTACTGGGCCATATCGCTATACTTAATACTTTCATGGATGTTAAAACTTTGAAAATATGTTAAATAATAAAATATAGTTATATATCTTTTAGTATTTTTCATTTTTCTCATTTTTATTGTCAAGGATTCTTTTTGTTTTGTTTTGTTTTGTTTTGTTTCAAGATAGGGTTTCTCTGTATAACCTGGCTGTCCTGGAACTCACTTTGTAGATCAGGCTGTCCTCAAACTCAGAGTCACCTGCTTCTGCCTCCTGAGTGCTGGGATTAAAGGCATGAACCACCACTACCTGGCTGTTAAGGATTTTTAAATTGTGTGAATGGGATGAAAGTAAGAGGACATTTATTTATGAATTTTCTATTTCTTATTCGTAGTATTAAGGGATGGTGGATACAGCAAATTTACAATACTAAACCTCCTTTAGAGTCATGGAACATATTATTAAGCGTTTTAAGTGCCCTAAACACATGTGTAAAATTAAACTCCTTTTAGGCAGCCAGTGTAGTGCTCATTTCCAAGTGGATAGATATACCCTGTACAGCTTTGTGCTCTGGCTGTATTGTCGGTTCTGTCCTTCTTGGGTTTGATGGTAACGGCTGGGGCATTCTGTGTGTGTAAGCAAGTGTCCTTGGTTAATGACTGTGTGGCATTGATCAGATAATGCATAAGGCTGACAGAGGGGCTGAAAGCTGTCTTTACTGTCCTGTCTGGGAGGGAGGTCACCTTTCAGCACCATCAACATCAAGAAGCTTCTTAGAGAGCAGGGTCCTTTTATACTGTTGTTCCCTTGGTGACTCTGGGTTGGTTTCCAATTTCTTTTATGGATCTGTAAACTTACTCTCTCTTTCTAGAGCTGTTATAGTTATCATAGGAATGACCTTTAATTATAAGTTCTCCTTCTGTCTTAGTAGTTACTTTTCTATTGCCCTGACAAAACACTGTGACCAAAGCAACTTATAAAAGCAGGCATTTAATTTTGGATTCACAGTTCCAGAGGGTTAGAATCCATGACCATAATGGCAGGAACCATAGCAGCAGGCAGGCATACTGCTATGCTAAGCACTTACATTCCAGTCTACTAACTGGAAGCAGAAAGAGCTAACTAAAAATGGCATGAGCTTCTGAAACCAAAAGAACACCCACTAGTGACACACCTCCTCCAGCAAGGTCAAATAGTTCCTTCCCAAATAGTTCCACCAACTGTGGATCAAATATTCATACAAATGACCCTATGGGGACCATTTTCATTTAAATCACCATACATTCAATAAGCTGCTAGAAGTCACATTTATCACAAACTTGATGTGTTAGCCAGTTATCTGTAACTATAATGAAATAACTAAGATAACAACACCATTAACCAAAGCCACTTGGAGAGGAAAAAGTGTATTTGGCTTACACATTCTGGTCACAGTTTATTGAGTGAAGCCAAGGCAGGAACTCAAGGTGGGAACCTGGAAGCAGGAACTGGCATAGAAGCCCTGGAGAATTGTTGCTTATGGGCTTGCTCAGTTGCTTTCTTATATACCCCATAATTGGCTTCCTGGGGGTGCTGCTATCCATGGTAGGCTGGGCCTTCCCACATTAATTATTAATCAAGAAAATGCCCTACAGACAGATTTTAGGCCAATTTGATGGAGGCATTTTCTCAGTTGAGGTTTCTCTTCTCAGATACCTGTAGCTTGTATCAAGTTGACAAAAAATATCAACCAGCACAGATAGTTAATTATAAGAGAAAAAGTTTATGTGGGTTCACAGAGCTGAAGACTGGAGTCTGTGTATGAGTTGACCGTTAGTTTCTGTACCTTGTGGCGATAGCCAGGAATTTGTGGCAGAACAAATGACTAGGAGGCCAAGGGAGGAAGAGGCAAGGGTCCTGTAATCCTCTTCAGGGGCATTCCCCTGGACATATAAGGGCCTCCCTGCTGAAGCTTCCATTTCTTCCAGTACAGCCAAATGGAAGGAAGCTTTTTAATATATATTCCTTTGAGGGGACTGTTTTTCACAAATGATAGCACCAAATGCAGTCTTGTTTGTTAGTAAGAGGGTCTTCATTTGCCAAGTAGAGGCAGTGCCTTTGTGGTGGACGTGTGGTGTGTGCATGGCTGGCAGAACACACATCTCTACCTGAGGTAGAGGTTGCCTGTCTCTGTGCTGGTAGTAGATTAGGCATGTAGATGGACCCACAGCTTTCTGGACTATTGGAAATGTAGACAGCTTTCAGAACTAATTACACGTAGTGACCTTGCTGCTTTGTAGGTGTCCAACCAACAATGACTTTTGTTAGTTTTGGTAGAAAATTGGAAAGTGGTTGAAGACGATATCATTGGAAATGATAGAAATGGACCATTGTCCTCCTGCTCGTTTATGGTTATACCATCACTGTGACAATTATAAACTAAATAGCAGTTATCTTCATGACTTTTCTACTGCTTTGGCAAAACACTATGACCAAGGCAACTTATAAAAGAAAGCATATAATTTGAGGATTATAGTGTCAGAGGGTTAGAGTCCATGGTCATCATGACAGGGAACACTGGGTTAGAGAGCAGGCATGATTGCTAGAGCAGAGCTGACCCAGAAGCCCAAGGCAGAGAGAGAGAGAGAGAGAGAGAGAGAGAGAGAGAGAGAGAGAGAGAGAGAGAAGAGAGAGTGCTAACTGGGACTGGGATAGGCTTTCAAAACCTCAGAGTCCATCCCCAGGTATACACCTCCTCTAACGAGGCCATACCTCCTATCCTTCCCAAACCATTCCACCAATTGGAGACCAAGTATCCAAATATATGAGCCTATGGGAGCCATTCTCATTCAAACCAGCATACCAATTCTTTGTTGAAAAGTTTTGCCCTTACAATATAGTTACTATTTATTTCTGTCCTATAGACAAGGACTTTGAGGCTAGATGACAGTATGATGCTAAACTCATAATCACATAAGAAATGGATGGGGAGATGGTCTATTTAGCCTAAAGTACTTTGATTTTGCTGCTGTTGTTTTACCATGTGGTCCACACTTCATTCATTCTGCTCCATTTTCAGGAAGTTTTGGGTTCTTTAGCTGTTTGAAGTTTGTTGTGTCTTGCACATTGAATTTTTAATTAAAACCAAAGTTGATAGCATTTTAAAGTTCTTTTGATTTTTCTCTGCTTGTAAAAATATTTGTCTAGGGGCCTGGAGTATATAAGAACACATAGTGCTCCTGCAGAAGTCTGGAGTGCAGTTCCCAGCATCTACACGATGACTATGATCTCAGATCCTCCTGTACCTCCAGCTTCAGAGGATCTGATGCCCTCTTCTGAACTCCCTGGGCATTTGTCCTGGGCATTTATATGCACACACACATATGCATAATTAAACATAAAATGTTTTTAAAGCTTAAACTTACTATGTGGTTTTACGACTCCATGTTGATCTTTGTTTAATTTAATTAAATTAATTAGTTAATTTAATTAAGGAAAGTGGATTAGAGAATTGACTAGAAATCTTCCATTCCTTTTTGTTCTAGAAGGAGTGGGACTTATGTGAAGAAGTAATACTTATGGAGTCTTAAGTTTTTATAGAGTAACATGTTTGGGGGACATGTTGGCCTCTCTTTATTACCTAAAAGGATTTACTTGACTTTCAGTTCCAAGTTACTGTCCGTTGTTGTACGGATTCAGGCAAGAGCTTTAAGCAGTTGCATAGATCCACAATCAAGAGTAAAGAGAAAATTAATGTACACATGACTGTGGTTCATCTTGCTCTTAATTTTATACAGTCTAGGATTCTAAATTGGATAATTCCCCACCTCAAATAACACAGTCAAGACAATTTCACACCCATTCCCACAGCCCAACCTGTTCTGTACACTCCCTCGTGCAGACTCTTCCCAGATGATCCTAGATTGTGTCATGCTGATGATTAAAACTAACCATCACATGTTAACATGTTTATTATGTTGGATATTATACTGACAATGTTACATGTAGAGCTGTGAAGTAAGGTCTGGATTGTACCACACAAACCTGGACTTTGTAACTGGGTGTGATCCACCTGGACTTAGTGGTATACCCAGGTCCCTTGGAGGAGGTGATCAAGTCTCACTTTACAGTAGACATTGGTGAGCCCTGTCTGTGGGTTCATTATTAGCTGCGTGTCCTTTGCCTTGTGCTGTATAAATGTCTATCTTAAGCTCCCCAGGAAGGTGATGGTTGTATTTATCATACTCACCCACAGTACAAATACTCATGCTTTCCTTGTTTTCTCTTTCTCTCATGCAGATGAACACAATGACGTTCAGAAGAAAACCTTTACCAAATGGATAAATGCTCGGTTTTCAAAGGTAACTAAGACTTTGATGGGTTTTACTGTGTTGTCTGTGCCTCCTTCTGACTTGTGTCCACATAGCTAAAATAGACCATCAGTTCCTTTAGCATGGTTAACAGTGGCAACTCATTTAGCCTTTCTGCCCTGTGCAACAATGATAGGCTTTTCTTTCTGTGAATATGGCTAATAGTATTATCTGTCTTCACTCTCCTTCAAAGGTCTGCTCTTTCTCAGCATTTCTAACTATTGGAGCATAATCAGCACTGTGCTCAGTACTTTTTGAGGGGTGTGGTGTTGGAGCATGATGAAGTGAGAGGTTTCACATTGGTTTTAAATGTGCAATAAATAAAGAGGATAGGATCCCCCCCCCACTAAATCTTATGTGGAAACAGCCTTTAGGTTTATTGACCATGAGATGCTCCCATAGGAAGCTGAACAAGAAATGTTTCTCAGGTTGTCTGTATGATAGTTTGAAAGTTCTTTTAAAAATATTTGTTTATTTTATTTCATATGTGCTGCCCACATGTGCACAGTGTGCATGCTGGCACCCTCAGAGGTCAGAAAAGGGCATCAGGTTCCTTAGAACTGGAGTTACAGGTAGCGTGAGCCATGACATGGTTGCTTGGAATGGAACTGGGTCCTCTGTAAGAGCAGATAGTGCTCTTAGGAGTGAAGGATATTTTATCTTGCCTCTGAGAATGTAAGGGATGTGAAATCAGATTTTGGTAGAGGAGTGAAGAATGTAGAGTTAGGGGTCAAGGAAGATGGCATAGTGTGCAGACACCTGCTGCCCATCAATCCCTGGACTCACATGGCCGAGGGAGAGAACCATTTTCATAGTTGTCCTCTGACCGCACATCTTCGTGCCCCTTCCTTCCACTCATGCATATTGCATATTGTATGCATGCGTGTGCATGTGCACACACACAGACACACACATACACACAAAACATAATACATACACAAAGTAAATAAATGAATTAATAAATAAATGTAATACAATAGTCACAAAGTTTTAAGTGTGTGCCTCTGTGTGATGATTTGCAAAACTGTAGAGCATAATGCCAGCATTTCATGTATTATATATATATATATATATATATATAAAGAATTTAGAGAGTGATGGAAGAACAGAGGTCTATCATAACTGGTAATTTCATGTACCAGATTTTTTTTTTTTTGGTGAATTTTAAATGGTTTTATTCTCTAGTTGCAAGGAACCTCTGACATGGACTCGGTGGTATTTAAGATTCTGTATCTACATGTGTCACGTTCTCAGCAACCTTTTTAGTGATAGAGCCTTTTGCTAGAGGACTTTCTTGCCAGCAATCTTGTGAGAGCTCATGTGGATGGAATTAGCCGGGTTCTTACTGAGGTCTTGGACTTTGTTCTATGATAGAACTGGTGAAACAGATGCTGTTCTCAGAAGCTTCATGCCTTGATTATGGGAAGAATTGTGTTAGTATTAGCTTTTAGAGACCATTTTCAGAGTCGCGGGAGAACTTGGTTTAGGCAACATTTAAAACTGGGTAAATTCCTTTTGCCCTACTCTTGAGAATGGTGCACAGAAGACAGATCAGTGGAACATGGAAGAGAGCGCAGGGTAATAGAGACAGCTGCGAAGGAATAATGGAAGAGAAACATTTTTTATTATTGTTGTTGATAGTTAGTGACAGTTTCAGAGACCCAAATAGCACACAGATTCTAGTAAGACTGTAGCAGGTTATTTAATGAAGTTGATATTTAAAACGTGCATTTATAAAAAGGTACAGAAATCTCTCTAACTCATGGAACCATGTTATTTTGTAGTATCAAAGGGGGCTTTAAACCCATTTACTTGTCCTGGAATGTTCATAGTTCCTGTTAGGAGACTTGAAGTTACTGGACAGCACTTAGATTGCTGGCTTTGTGTTCTCATAGAGGCAGTGAAGCCTTGCTTTATTTAGAGAAAAGATCAAAAGAGGGATGACCTTGAAAAATTCCTTTGTCATATTGTTTCCAGCAAGAAATCAAGGCTTAGAAGGAATTTTTTTAAAGACATGATGAGGATGTGAATATAAAGAGGGGGAATTACAGACAGCTTAACTCTCGCTAGGCTGGGAGAGGTTACATTCCTATTTCTGTGTAGCTTCATTGGACAATCCTGAGGCTAGTCTATCTGTCTGTCTATCTGTCTGTCTATCTATCTATCTATCTATCTATCTATCTATCTATCTATCTATCATTTATCTATCATTCATCATCTATCATCTCTTATATACACACAGAGTGCTGAAGAGAATAAACTTTATCTAGTCCCTTTGGCATATTCTTTAACTCATTTTACATCCTTGTTGTAGCCCCACTTTGGCATATATTTTGATGAACTCTGAAATATAATTATTTTGTGTGTCTGCTGGCTCTCTTTACTATGGGACCCCATGATGAGAAATCCACATAGACACCAATGGCATTTTCTGCCATTTAGGGATTTGTTTTAAAACAGACATCTTGTTGACATTTCATTCCTGGCTCCAACCCTATCTAGAGTGTCAACTAGACAGCATCATTTTAATTCTAACACCTGCATGCATCCAGTATTTGTTCAATCTCTGTGTTCAGTCATTCCTTCTTTTTCTAGTTACTATTATGTATATTAGAAAAATTTGTTAAATTTCTAAAACTGGGAAAAATATTAGTGTATACCTTATTCAGCTCAGCCATCTATACTAACTCTCTTCCATTACTTGTTAATTTATTCTCCTCCTCCTCTTCCTGTTATTATTATCACCACTATTATTATTATTTTGAGACAAGGTATCCTATATCTCAGGCAGGCTTCAAACTTGCTCTGTAGCTGAGGATGACCTTGAACTTAGTTTGTAAAGCACTGGGATCTGGACCTATATCTTCAAGCAAGATAGGCAAGCACCCTAACAACCTATCCTCATCCTCGGCCCCACATTTTGTAATTTTTTATCTACTTTTCAGCTCTATAAATTGTAAAAAATAGATGATGCAAATTGTTCTCATCCATAAAGATGAAAATTAGATAGAAATAAATTATTATCCACAGAACAGTTAATGCATTTTTGTACATACATTTAATTCCCTTTTCTTCCTGTAGACTTGTAGCTCTTTGAATTCTACTTTCAACTGATTATAGCATTGTGTGTGTTCCTCCATTGAACAATATGTTAGTAAAGTCTTTAACCCAGGCTACCTCTACTGCTCAGGCTACTGCCTGAGAGTTATCATTTCATCTTTTTGGAACACTGCTGTCTTTGAACATGTGGTGCACAGTAACCAAATATGGGCTCTTTTTTCCTTTCCTTTCCTCCTTTCTGGTTTTGTTGGAGTAGCTGGTGTGATCTCAGAGGCCAGGTTGCATCTTTTTCTTTTAATGGTCTACCCATTGTTAATTTCATTTCTTTTTAATATTGGAATTATATTTAAGATATGTATTGTGAATTTTGATCTCTGTTGACTTTTCAGGCCCTTGCCATTAACGTTTCCTACATTTACTCCTGATTTTATTGTTCATTGATGCTGCCTTCTCACTGTGCTCATTGTCTTGTGTTTCCAATCAGATAGCCTTCTATGGCCTCTGTGCCTGCTTTCTTTTCCATCTTGTTCTGCTTTGCTGCTTTCTAGAAAAGTTGTGAGTAGATATGTTTTATACACTCAAAGTGTTATACTTTTAAAGCAGCTATTATTCAAATAGTTATGAGTGTTTACTTCCAGGTAGTGCTAAGCTCCATGATAGAATCTTTTTTTTTTTTTTTTTTTTTTTTTGAGACAGGATCTCACTATGTAGCTCTGGATGTCTTAGAACTTACTCTGTAGACCAGGCTGGCCTCAGACTCACTGAGATCCACCTGCCTCTGCCTCCCTGAGTGCTGGGATTAAAGGTGTACACCATCATGCCCAGCCTGGGGAATTATTATTTTTTCAATCTGCACAGCTTTTAACACTTAATAACTACCCACTGAATACTTTTTACTAAATAAATGAATGCCAGTAACACAGACATATATTTAACATATTCTGAAAACAGCAAGACAGTTGTTTTGGAAAAAGAGGAATGTTTTGATTGCAAAATACCTGTTATTTCATGAAATAGGTACAATAGGTTGGGATTTTTACTGCATTTATTTACTAAAAATGCAAACAAGTGGTTGGAGACATAGCTTAGCAGTTAAGAGCACTTGCTGCTCTTCCAGAGGCTCCAAGCACCATATGGACACTGAGAATTGAACTCAGGACCTCTGGAAGAACAGCCAGTGCTAATCCATCTCCCCATTCCTCACTAGAATCCTTCATCATGACCCCAGCTGCTTAATTCACAGTGAACAAAACATACTTAAAGTTTAAAGTTGGTTCAGTTGTTTCCTTGATAAAAGATACAGGATTTGATCAGATTGAATGATATAGGTCTAAAACTATCTTTTACTGATAACTATGTATGGCTATACAGAAGTTAAAAAAAAATCACTCAGCAGAGGACATTTACGTGTATATAATCTATATGATTTATGTTGGTGTATCTTTACAAGCAGATAACCACCTATTATCTATCTATATAGCTGCATTTATGACTTCAAGCAAACAGGGAGGCAGTTTTAAAAGTAACTGTGCTTTATCCTTTAATCCATTAAACACCCTCAGTCATTATTACCTGTCATATATTGTCCAGAAGTATTGTTACTTTGTTGGGGAAAATGTGAACTTGATGCTCTCTGTTACACATTTCCAAACAGAAATAAGCCCACTTTAGATGGTGGCATGGTGTGTAAAATACAGTGTTTTGGACTCTCCAGCTTTCAGAGTCTGATTTGCATGTGGCTTCTCCCAAGGGAGGCAGCGAAGCTGTTAGGAAATTTGTCCTGACTCTGAGCCTGCATTTTCTTTGGCCTACTCTCAGAGCTGCTCATCTGGCAGAGCTGCGGGCCTACAAATTATAGAAGCTCTTTCATCAGTGCTGTTAGGCGAAGAATATGCAAACTTGAAAATGCAGAATGTTATGTATGTTCCTGTTTTTTCTCTTTTTTAAAGACAAATTCTTGTAGGTTCTAGTGAAATTTACATGGGCTGAGCAGGAGGCAAGGCTGGGAAGCATTCATCCGGGATTCTGGTGTGAGTTGCTGCTCCCATGTAGTCAAATTTTATCTAGTGGAACATGGATGTGCATGTCCCGCTGTTTTCTGCTCCTTGATTCTTGGAAGTGTAGTGATAAAAATAGGAACCGGAAAAGGAGATGCTGCAGAATGTGTGGTCAAAGCAGCTGGGTACACCATTGCCCCAGTAGGCAGCTCATCTCCTTGTAAGTATTGTGAGAGCTACTGCAGGCTTCCTGGAGCTGACCTATTACCCACTGGGTCTGCTACCCACCCATTTCATGTCAACACAGCCAGTTATTTTAAGAGCTCTACACACTCATCTTAAAAAGAAATTTCAGTTTTCATTAAAATGCACTTAATATTCTAATCATCATCTTTAGAATTCTCTGCTAGTGCTTTTATAAGTCTTTCTTTCCTTCTCGCTTGCTTGCCTACATTCTGATTTTCTGAAATTAAATGTTTAGGTTTTGTTTTAGTTAGTTAGTGTGTGAGTGTGTGTGTGTGTGTGTGTGTGTGGTGTGTATATGTGTGTGATCTCACATGACATTCAAATGTGGAGATCAGAAGACAATGTGTGTAGCCAGTTCTTTCCTTTGACTGTATGATCCTGGGGATTGAATTCAGGTTCAGTCTTGGCTGAACATGACTTTGGATAAATGCAGTTGAGCTATTAGCTAAACCCTGTATGACATTTTAAAAAGAACATTTTAATTAATTACTTTATTTTTTTGAATGAGAGCACACACATGTGTGTTATGCATAAATGTGAGTGTGTGTATGTGTATTTGTGTTCTGGTCATGTATCCTTAAGAGACTTATTGTTGACTAAACCTATGTTTCATTTGGACATGGCCCTGCTATACTTGATTGCCTGTAGTTCACCCTGTGACTCGGTGTGCCTGTCAGCAACTCATTTGCCTTGTGTAATGTTCTAGAAAATTACAATTACAGTGTCAGGAGGCTAAACAGGGCAATTCAGATTTCCAACTTCTCTTGTAAAGAGGAAGTTCTTCCAAACAGTGAGTTTTAATTCCTACACGGTCATGCTGGGCTGGCGCAGGGCCTGGAGCTCCTGCTGACTCTCCATGTGTGATAGATGCCAATCGGACATGCTTCACTTTGTTATATCATCACATGTGTGAAGCCTGTTCCCGACATCTGCCTCCACCTCTCCTCTTGTATGGCAATGGTTGGGAGCTTCTTTGCTCAGACATAAATCTCATTGCAGTCATGTCCCAGGAACTAGTATTACTGTTGCATTCCTTTTGTCAAAATAGTGGACTGGTGTTGAGACTGGTATTGAGATTGTCCAAAGAAGCCCTGGTGGAAAGGCATGAGAGTGGGACCCAGTCCAAATGGGTTATTCCAAGACCACAGCATCTGTCATCATGTTGCTGTTACTTGTCTTTGAAAGAGAAATGAGAGATTAGAGAGATGGCTCGGTGATTAAGAACACTCGTCTCTCTTCCAGAGGACTCAAGTTTGGTTCTCAGCTCACAACCAGTTCTAGGAGATTGAACACCCTCTTTTGGCCTCTGTGAGTACTGTATATGTGTGGTTCACAGACCACATAAAGGCAAGGTACCCATACACATAAAATAATTTAAAAAAGTAAAATGGGACAGAAGCTTTATCTTTCCCTCAAGTTCAGGAGTCTTCATCTGTACCATTTTGTGTTCATTGAGAAGCAATGAAAATGGCCTTTTAGGAATGGGGAGAGTGACATGAGCTCAGCCTTTCACCAGCGTTAAGACACAAAGGAGACATTCACCAAATATTTGTGCTATTGAATTACTAAACTGTATTTTCTCTGCCAGAGAAGTTGCTGCAAGTCAGTCTTTGCACAGATTTAATTGTGAGGTTAATGGTCAAGACGAATCAGTTTTCATTTTTGTTAAAAGATGACTTTTGGCATTTTCAGACTTTTCCCCAGATCTGTTGTTTACAGCCCTCAACACAAAACATGAGAAATGCTTTACAGTGGGCTTCTGGGAAATGTGCATCTTAATTTAGTACAATATGGTAATTTATTGTGATTCTGTATCACCTATATTTACAGCCACCTCTATGCCATTCCTGCAACTAAATATTTGTTCCCCTATTTGTCACAGTTGTATGTCCTGGTAGAATTAGTTGGACCAAATGCCAACTAATACATAAACCCAACTCTGTCTATGATTCTCAGAGCTTGCCTGTGCACACAGTAAGTGCTGGCTCTTACTCTCTTAGAACATTTCACTAATCTACTGTGTGTTTTTGTGTGGTCTTTGAGTTAAAAATCACTTTCAGCAGGAGCAAAATATTATTTTATAATTTATGGAAGTTATACAAAGATTGGATTTAAGTTTCCATGAATTAAAATTAAGTTGTTATTCCAGTTGGCCTACTCATTTCTGCATGATTAGTGAGTGTTTTCACGTTACAACAGGCTGAGTAGTTTCAACAGAGACCACACAGCCAGCAAAATCTAAAGTCCGTATTGACTTCTCCTTTGTATAAGAAATGTTCTGGCCCCATGGGTAAAATGCAGACCCTGCTTACACATCAGGAACTTTTACTTCCCAGGCTGGGAAAGGACGTGTGCTCTTGGACACAGCTGGTCCTTTTGGTTTTTTATAGGAAACATTTGGGAGTTGCATTTGTCAGGAATGTTTAGTGTTTTGTGGTGACAGTCAATGTGCATGATAAGTGTGTGTGTGTTGATTTTCTTTTCTTGTATTGCTGGAGATTGAATCCTGAGCATCATCCCTGTGAAACAAATCTCCTATCCATCCATGAACTGCATCTCTAGCTCTTGGTTTCCTACACAGGCTCTGGCTCATGTGGTTTTTGAACTTTCTATGTAGACCTCAGACTTGTAATTCTCTTGACTCAGCCTCGTGAATACTGGGGTTGTAGGTTTGTGCCATGGGTGTGTTTCATGTTTCCTTTTTCCCCCAGTGCATTTTCAGTCCATGTTTTATTGCTTAAAATATGTACGTACAGGTGTGGAGTTTGTAACTCTCATGACAGATCCCTTTTTAATCAGTCAGATATCTTTAAACCTCCCAACTGTACTCTGATGTAGCACTCATAAGAGCAGGCCCTGCACCTTATCTGGGCAACACAGTGGAGCTGGCCCTGATGGAAAAGGAATGGGAGTGCCAGCTCTGAGGGTGTGAGGGCAGAACCCAACCAGCCAGCCGTCAAGGCTGCAGCACTTGGGAGAGTGGGTCCCGTGCCCTATCCACAGAGAGAGTTCTAGGCTAGCCAAGGCTTCAGAACGAGGCTTTCTCTCAAAATGAGACAAAACAAAGAAAAATGAAAACAACTCCACAAAAAAACTACAAAAGAAGAACCTGCTTTGTAGTGCTTTAATACTTCAAGAAGCTCATTACCATCTTTCTGAAAGGTGGTGGAAGAGTGGACAGTGTATCAAAGAGCAAGAACTAGTCTCATGTAGATTATTTTAATATCTTTATCATTTTAATTATAGGAAGGGGTGGAGACTAGAATGATGACAGAATACTTGTCTGTTCTTGGGGGAGGTGTGTTAGTGTTGGGGGACTGGATCTAGGAACCCAGCAGCTCAGCAGAGCACAGAAGCACATTTTAAAAACAAAAAACTTTTTATTGATTCTTTTTGAGTTTCACGTCAAGCACTGCAGTCCTGTTCATCTCCTATCTGCCTTTTGCCCTTGCAACCTCACCCCCAAAATAAAAATCACACAAACACCACTGCCAACAACAAAATCCAAAGCATAGGAAACATCTTGTCGACAAGCTGTAGTGTGTCATGGTGTGTCCTACTCCTCTCTCTGCACATCTTCACTTGGAAGTGTTCATTACAACAAGTCATTGGTCTGTTTGAGGCTCTGGTTCCTGTGACACCATTGATATTGGATCCTCACAAGGACTCGTCCTGGTTATCTTGTTGGTGCCCTGTGTCATGGAGATCCTCCAGCTTTGGATCAGCAGGACTGGACCTTTCACACGTCTCAACCATTCAAAGATGATATAGATTTTGGGATAGGCCAACTCAGAGCCTTGGATCTGGGCCTGGGTGGTAGCTGAGCTGGTCAGCATGCTGGCTTTCTCTTATTAGCACCAATAGAGTGAGCTCTTCAGTACTGATCTGGCTAGGCCACCCAATGCCACCATCAGCAGGAGGCAAGGTCATTTTTCATGTCCTCAAGGCAGGCTCACCAGCATCCTTGCCTCCAGAGCCAGTTCCATTGTGTTGCCCAGTGAGGGCACGGGACCCACTCTCCCAAGTGCTGCAGCCTTGACGGCTGGCTGGTTGGGTTCTGCCCTCACACCCTCAGAGCTGGCACTCCCATTCCTTTTCCATCAGGGCCAGCTCCACTGTGTTGCCCAGATAAGGTGCAGGGCCTGCTCTTATGAGTGCTACATCAGAGTACAGCTGGTGAGAGGCAGGGCTAGCTCTCCAACTCCATGTCTCCAGGGCCAGCTCCCTGTCTCTCGCTTCCTCAGGTAGTAAATGGGGGGTAAGGGGGAAGCGATCACCCCTGCACCCATGTCACCTTAAGGCAGAGTAGTGGCGAATGGGGGAGTCAGCTTCCCCCCACTCTTGCCCTTGGGGCTGGCTCACCTGCACCATCTCAAACAGGGCCAGCTTCAGTGCAGAAGCACATTTTAATTAAGGATGTCATGCATATATTTCAAGCTACAGATTTGGATAAGTTCCTTGCAGGAGTCCAGGCACTCTCTCACTCTGTCCAGGGGACCCCTATCACCTTCCTCATCTAAAAGGTGCTAATGACACTTTTTAGAAATCTTAGTTTGCAGTGGAGCCTTCATGGCTGCTGTGCTATTGCCACACAGGTATGCTCTTGTGACCTATGGGAATTGTTTATGAATAGGAAAGGTTCCCACAGTTTCCCATCATTTCTGTGAATTTGGATCTGAGAAGAAGTTCTATAAGTCCTCTCAGATATTGTTGAAATGTTATGGTTCTGGTTCTTTAAGATTTATTTTATGTGTTTGAATGTTTTGCCCACATGAATGTATGTACACTGTGTGTGCCTGCTGCTTGAAGAGGCTGGAAGAGGGTGTTGGGGTCCCTGGAAACTGGAGTTATGTATGGCTGTGTGTCACCATGTAGGTGCTGGGAATTGAACCTAGGTCCTCTGCAGGAACAACAAGGGATCTTAATTTCCGAGCCACTCACCAGCCTCAGCAGTACTTTTTATAACAATAGAAAATAGGTTTTGCTTGCGGTATAACTGATAATATTGATGGATTAACCATTTGAGTTTTTAACAAACAAGTTATTTAAAAACAACGTAGCATGGCTAAAGTTTGTGGCTAGTACAAAAGGACATTCATAGACATCCATACTTATTTCTGATATGAAGAAATACTTGCATTTATTTAATTTTATAGTAAGCTTTTCTACATATATATTTTTTTACTTTGGAAAATGAATGTTAGTTGGTGGAGACCACTTTGATAACTCATCCTGTTTCATAGACTTTACTTGATGTCTTTGTCTCTTTGCTGCATAAGACCTGAGAGAGAATTTGAGTTCGTTGGTGGCTGAACTGTCTGTCCTCTGGGAGGTGAGAGCAGGCTAAGAAGGGGAGCCTTGAAGACAGGCAGTTAAAGGCTTGTCTGCCCTTTGCTTGGTTGATAGTTAGGAAGTCTTCAGCCTGAAGTAGTCCTTCTAGAAGGTGGCTTTTGTGTTCTGCTAATCTGCTTGTTAATCGTTAGGGAGATTATCTATATGTCTCCATTGAAGTGGCAGTGTGGAGAGCCAGCTATATTTCAGAGATGGGGCCCAGCTTGTTCTTCACTGTTCTGCGGTGGGTCACACTTTCCCTCTTAGAGCCTAGGAACTTTTAAGACACATTCTAAGAATCCTTAACTGATTGTACACAATAGTTACTTAAAAATGAGTAAGGAGTCAGCAGGTGGGGGAAACAGGAAATGCAGAGTTTCAGGTTCCTATCTGTTTTCATCTCAAATTTAGAATCTTGCTTCATATGGAAGGTGTTTTTTTTTTTTTTTTCCAGTGAGAAGTAAAAGTAGTTCTTTTTTGTTGTTTTTTTAAATTTTCTATTTTATTTTATTTTATTTTTTAATAGTTTTTGATTATGAGATATCTATTACTGGCAGGAAGGACTTTCAGCTTTGTATATTCATATAAAAATCTGTAATAGATAAAAGACCATTACATACAAGGCATGCTGTATGATTTTTAATTTTCACGTAACATTATACTTTTTGATAGTTAAAATAGCTGGTGGCTTAAGGGAGGTTAGATAACTGAGCTAGTCTCATTAGGTAGTTCTTAAGTCAAACTGGGTTTGAAAGCGAGGCTCCTGATTTTATGGACAGGAATCCCTTGTTTTAAAATCTTCATCTTCCACAGGGAGGCCAGATAACTGATGGAATATATTAGTGTTTCCCTGTGCATTTATCAGGGGGGTTGATGCTATTTGCCTATATTAGGTGCTTTGTAAGTCAGTCTGGAATAGGATTGGACATGGCCAATAGTACTTTAAACGTTAAGAACTGTGGATTTTTTTTGTTTTGTTTTTAATTTGCGTTACATCTATATGTTTATTAGCACACACATGCACACTCACACTCCTGTTATGATGCACCTGTGGGGGTGAGTTTTTAGCTTGCAGGAGTTCTCTCTTTTCACTGTGTGTCCTGGGATTGAACCCAGGGCATTGTGGCCAGCAGTAGGTACGTTTACCCTTTGAACCATCTCACTAGCCCCAGTATGGAATTTCCGATTCCTAAGTCACCCTTAATTTTTGTCTTCATTATTGCAGAGTGGGAAACCACCTATCAGTGATATGTTCTCAGATCTCAAAGATGGGAGAAAGCTCTTGGATCTTCTAGAAGGCCTCACAGGAACTTCATTGGTAAGAGGACATCTCTGATTGTTTTTCTTAGTGTCATGCTTACCTCAGGCTGGTCTCAGACTGTGTGGCCGAGGATGACCTTCTGCTCCATCTGTCTCTCCTTCCAAGTACTGGGATTGTGTATGCCACCACACCAGGTCTGTATAGTGTTGAGGTTTGAACCCGGGGCTCCATGCATGCTGGGCAAGCACTCTACCACTTGAGCTATGTCTCAAGCCTGTAAGAGAGGACATCTTTGAGAATGAGGCTGATGGAGCATCTCTGGTCATTACTGAGATTTGAAGACTCGCTGTGCAGGCAGACTGAAAGGGGAACTTCATATACAATGCTTTAACTGATGCGTGGGTAGCGTAGTGCATAGGTTCTCTTGAGGCTCTATCTTCATCAAATACAACATTGCCTCAAACTGTTTATCGCCCTGAGACTGCCTGGTCTGGAGATGTAAAGGAGATGATGTTTTGAATGGTGAGAATGCAGGCTCAGCCATATTTAAATGTATTGAGTAAGCAAGAAATAGTTGTTCATACTTTACTATTTCTACTCAGGGTTTCAGCATTACTCCTTCCCCTCCCTCTCTCTCTCTCTCCCTCCCTCCCTCCCTCCCTCCCTCCGTCCCTCCCTCCCTCCCTCCCTCCGTCCCTCCCTCCCTCCCTCCCTCCCTCCCTCCCTCCCTCCCTCCCTCCCTCCCTTCCTTCCTTCCTTCCTTCCTTCCTTTTTTTCATTACACCCAAATCTGTTACTGTATGTGTAAGGCTCTCTGTCCTCACATGGACATAACTACTTGTGAAGATGTCTTTTTTGGCTTCAGCCTTTTGTATAGTGACAGTGTTTCTATAAAGTCATAGAGAGGTGTTTTGTTGAATATGAGATTTCCCCCGTCCCCCTGCTGGCTGTAGCCTGAGCGTTGCACCCTCTGTCTGCTTTCCTAATGGAGGCTGGGAACTTTCAGGAGAAAGCTGGTATTTCTCAATGAGATTCCCTGGCTAGTGAAGTAGAAGGAAGCTGCCTAACCTGTCATGTCTAGGTGGGGACTCTTTCCATGTGGCCTGGAGTATGGGGCAATGTCTCCTTGCTCTATTGTTCCTACCTGGGCAGGAGAAAGCAGGCACAACTTCTCTGCTACTTTGCTGTCTCTAGAGAAGCTCAGATAGACGAAGCTTTGTCTGACAGAATTGATCTCAAATCAATTCTGGCTGTTAGAGTAACTAGGACAATGTTGAGCATGCCAAATTCTCGCCCTGTCCTGAGTTCTTTCACTGTCTCACATGGGACAGGAAACTGCCATGCCTGTTAGGGCATGATGATTTCAGTGGACATACAGGTGAGTGAGCCAATACTTCAAGATGTTCTTAGTGAATTTGCATCCTGTGGTACCCAAGCTGGTGACCTGTATGTTGACTTGCTCTTCTGCTTTTGTTTCTGTGTCAAAGTTTGCCAGCATATGAAGGGACTCGGGATCTTACTTACTTTTTTTTTGTTTTGTTTTTCCAGCCAAAAGAACGTGGTTCCACCAGGGTACATGCCTTAAATAATGTGAACCGAGTGCTGCAGGTTTTGCATCAGAACAATGTAAGCATTGTTTGGGGTTCTCTGCTGCTGTGGGCATTACTTACCCTGAAGCGTTCTGCTTACTGTGTACATAGACATGAGCTGATACTTGGAAATCTTTTCTTGTGGTGGAAGTTTTGAACCTGTTGTGTGAATGATGGATAAGTCACATGACTTTTCTGATGCTTTCATTGATCTGCCTTATAAATAATACATTTTTAAGCGTTACCTTGATCCAATTCCTAAAATGAAATTTCTAGCCTCATTTATATTGCTGCACAAATGCACTAAATAAAAAATCTGGAGTTCTGTGGAGACATTGTTCTAAGAGTCTATTTGTTATTTTTATTATTTTGTTTTGACAGGTGGAATTGGTGAATATCGGGGGTACTGACATCGTGGATGGAAATCACAAGCTGACTTTGGGATTACTATGGAGCATCATTCTGCACTGGCAGGTAGGGGATGTCCCAGTCACCTTGCAATAGATCTTGAAAATGTATTGTTTCTCTATTTGTTCTCTACAGCTGTCAAATCAAAGTTCCACACACTGCTTGGCTGGCACAGGAGGTGTTTGTTTCCTCAAAATTCTGATGTCTTCAAGTCCAAAGTCCAGTTGCCAGCATGGTTGATTGTTTGCGGTGGTTGTGGGGTGTTATCTGGTCCTTGTCTCTTCCTAACTGCCAGTTTGCTGGAAAACAGGTGTGCTGGCTTATGGAAGCTTAGCTGTGGTGTTCGTGATGCACACCCTGTCTCTGTGTCTGTGTCCAGGCTTCCTTTTGTTTTTTGGTAAGGACACCAGTCATACTGTGTTTAAAGGCCACCCTCATCCAGGACGGCTTCATCGTAAGTAGTTCTGTGAACAGTGGTCCTCCTTCAAGAAGAGCCCGTATATAGGTGCTGGTGATACAGTTTTATAGTCTGAATTTCCAGAGAGCACAGTCTAACTTATAGTAATCCCCAATGGACGATGTTAGCAGCCTGATGTAAATTTTTGGCAGAGGAGAAAAAGGTGTCTCATATTTAATTTAGAAAATTGCCTTACTTTCACAGTTACTAGAGGCTGTAGGGATAGTCTGAGGAATTTCCAAATACCTTTCATCCAGACTCCTCAACTGTTAGCAGTTGCTTGTGTTTCCCTAGCTCACTCTGGGTTTCTTGCTGTCTGAATACTTCGCATACCCTTTCCTCTATAAAGCACCAAAGTATACTTTCCAAACTTTTGTCTAAAAACACAGACTTTTTATTAAATACAATGAACTCTGCTCTGTAGCCATAATGCCATTAAAATAAAAATATAAAATATGTAATATTACCATTTGTTACTGTATTATTGCAATTATTAAATACCAAATGGTAGACAGTTATTAATGCTGGAAGATGACTTTAAGATAATGCAGTTATTTGTAGGTCTCATAGAGCTTTGACTAACTAAGTAGTATCCTGCTGGAGAGTGTAGCTCAGTGATGCAGTGCTTGACAATATGCATGAGGGCCTAGGCACAGTCTCCAACCAGCAGTGGTGTAGAGAGTAGAGGGACGGGACAATAAACCAGGCAAACAGTAGCGTAAAAACACAAGTGATGTGCATAGTTTTTCTCTCCTGTTTCTCTTTAACCTGGAGTGCTGAGTTTTTCTTTGCATTTCATAGTATTGATGATTTTGAAGAACACTGAACTGTTTCTTTGTAGAATAGAATGTCCTGGGAGTGACTGTTGACCAGTGGGACAGATTCAGGTTATTTATTTGGTAGTTTTTGCAGTGAGTGTGGAGGTTTCCTGGTCACTGTGTCAGGGTTATGTGCTGTCCGTTAGCTCTTTCTCTGGCCAGGTTTGCTTAGGTTGAGGTAATAGTTCCAAGTTTAATAATTAGTAATTTGACTGCCCCTTGTTATTAAGTAGTATCTTTTTGGGATGTACTTAATGACAGTATAAATGTTCAGTACATGTCCACTTTATCCATTTGTTTTAGCAGCCATTCATTATTATTTCCAAGTTCTACTCGAAATCATTTCAAGTGATTTTTAGGGCAGTAGGGTTTTTATACATCATCTTAGTTCTACGTCCTAAATAATACTTGCAAGTTTTAATTACCGTGAACATTCCTTTCTTTGCTATGAAAAAGTCGCATTTTAATACCTCTTATTTGCAAGGGCTTTTTCATAAAAACTAAAAACAAATTTTATTTTATAAGAACAGAAATGCTTTATTGACTCCAAAATCAAAGAATTAAGTAATTTTTACTGTTAGCAATAACAGTCATACTGAAGAAATAACATTTTGTTATTATCCTTAAGTAATAAATATACATATACATATATAAGGAAGACCTCAAAATGATGGTGACATATCAAAAGGGTCACTAGCCAATGTCAGGGATTGGAGCGAGCCAAATGTGCTACATCAAGATGAATAATATTAGTAAAAGATAATAAAACTATCTAGTCGTCCTTATTTCATCCATTGGTGAACAGGCAGGTGGATGGATGGATGATAGACTGATCAAAAATGTTCTTTGGTATAAATAAAGAGCTAGCTAATAAATGTAGACATGAGAGATTTCCTGTTTGCCAGGCATCTTAATGATTTAGATAATCATGAATAGCTGCTAAAACAAATGGAGAAAGTTGCTCATATAACTGCATTCAATTCGTGTAATTCAAACTGTCAATTACATGCTCCATAATTTTGATTGGTCTAATGTTTCTTATCCAAGATCTTCACTGAAGTAAATGTTACATTATAAACAGGTGTGGTTTTTTTCCTCCCACAGGTGAAAGATGTCATGAAAGATATCATGTCCGACTTGCAGCAGACCAACAGCGAGAAGATTCTGCTGAGCTGGGTGCGGCAGACCACCAGGCCGTACAGCCAAGTCAATGTCCTCAACTTCACCACCAGCTGGACTGATGGACTTGCCTTCAATGCCGTGCTCCACCGGCACAAGTGAGATGCTTTTTGGCCTGCAAATCTGTACCTCATTTGTGTCATTTTTCTACTTCTCTTTCCCACAGTCCCTTCCTCCGTCTCTGCTGCCTGTATTGCTCATGTTCTGTAAAGCATTAAGGAAAGCAATGCAGTAAGAGATCAACCACTGGGTATTTCTTTAGGACTTCAGGGATACAGAGCAAACCCCATGATTTCTCCTACACATTTATAAATTAAAAATTAAGATAATTGACATAGTTCATTCCCACTCATCCAGCCCTATCCAGTAATATATACAAAGACTTGTGTGTAGCTTTTGTTCTTACAGCAGAAGGAAAACTCTGTTTATTGTGTTACCCACATTTACGAAGAACTACACAATTTTCTTATGAAGCCTCATAAACATGATTCTAAATTGTGTCTAGGAATACAACACAAAAATAGTCTTTACAACCCAGAAGAATAAGTGAAGCGAAATAACTTTCTAATAAGAAGTCAAGACTATATATGAATGCAACGCTGTAAAATGTAATGGAATAGTAAGAGGTTGTATGTGAACGTGCCAGCATTTGACTGTGCTGGAGCTATGAGAGTGATCCTTCATATGTTTCATCCTGCGAGTGTTAAGAGCTGAGGAAGAGCTCTCTTGTATAGACTGGCCTGATAATCAGTTGAGCTATTTAAATAGTTACTGCAAATTAACATGGGATATAGCACAGTTGGTTAACCATGTGTAAATATGTGCCTTGCCACACCATACTCCCAAATAAATTCTGCATGCATCAAAGATTAAATGCCAAAGGCAGGCAAAATGTATTATGTTTTGTTGCTATTATGAATTATTAATTTTCCTCATTTAATTCCCTGAATGTTCTTGCCTGATATCTACAAATGAAGTACACTTTTCTATTACTTCCGATATCTTAGTAACTTTTTCTTTGTACAATATAGGTTTGGGTTACTTTGTTTCCTACTTTATTCATTTTTTTTTTTTAATCTTGCTGGTGGATTGCTAGGTGGGGAAGTGCTCATGGCTAACTTTAGAATACATATAAAATATGATATCCTTTCCCCTTCGTCTTCCTTTTTAGAAAATTCTTCATTGGATCTGGTTCTTCATGTAATTTTATTGATTTAAATTAATGACAATGTGAAGAATGTTCTGCTCTTGATAACAAAGGCAGTACTTTTAATATTTTTCCATAAGACTGATGTTTGCTATAGCTTATTTTTGGCATTTTGAACTTGTTATTGGGTTAAAGATTCTTTCCCTCTCCTCCATCTCTCATTCTTCTTTTATCGTCTTGAGGATGTTGCCTGGTACTGTTAACTGTTGAGCTTATCTAGTAACTTTTACTTTTATTAGCTCATTGATTCAACATATATATGTAAAGTGGCTTCTTGTACTAGACAGAAGGATATAGTATGAACAAAACAGAAAAACATCTCAGTTCCTTCCAATTAAAGACAGAGATTAACAACAACAACAAAAAATGTGAATTGTAGCTAGGCATGGAGGTGCACACATGATCCCACAACTTAGGAAGTAGAATGGTCAGGGACTCAGAGTCATCTCAGCTACGTAACTGTTTTGAGGCCAGCATGGGCGACATGTTGAAGACTGTGTTGCAGAAAAAGTGGGGGTGGGGCTATGAAAATGTAAATTGTATAGTGTATAAAAATGGTGGGCATGATAAAGAGATATACAATAGGTAAGAGGGAAGAGGAATCAGGCATGTGAGAGGTTAGTGGCTGCAGTGGCTGAGTGACAGGGGAAGTGGCAGAAATGGCAATGGGAGGCTAGTCTCAGGGTGCATCTAAGACCAAGAAATAGAGTGCAAAGAACAGGAACAACTTTCCCATCTGTCAAGCCACTGAGACTGTCCACATTGTGAGAATGGAAGATGGGACAATTACAGCTGGAATTTCTGGCTGTCACTTTAGCCTTTTGGTGTGTCGAGGCACCAAGTCAGAGCTCTCTCTGCAGCCCATGCTGGCCTGTAGATGAGGCCAGCTTCTAATGTGATCCTCTTGTCTTAGCTCCCTGAGTGCTGTGATTACAGGTGAGCACCTCTCAGCCCAGATGTCCTAGCTGTAGAATTTAGTCCACTAACATCACTGATTGTGACAATTCATATGTTTAGGTTAATTGTTTTAAAGATTTTATTTATTTATTACTTATGCAATGTGTGTTAGCATGTACACCTGCATGTCAGAGGAGGGAACCAGATTTCATGTTTAGATGGTTGTGAGCCACCACGTGGTTGCTGGGAATTGAACTCAGGACCTTTGGAAGAGCAGCCAGTACTTTTAACCTCTGAGCCATCCCTCTAGCCCCGTTTAGGTTCATCTTTACCACCCTATTTAAACTTATTTCTCCTACTGTTTCTCAATCATTTTCTTTTCCTCTCTTCTCTGTATTGATAGGTCTCTATACTCATATTTAACTATCTGGGAAATACTTTATGCTTAGCTCCTCCAAGAACCTGAGGGTGTCTTACTTATCACCATCATGTCTGTTAATAACTTGCAAATTATATATGCATTTTATAAACTTTTGAGACGGAAAAGGTACAATTTAAAATAGCATTCACAAGTCAAAAAAAAAATCAAAGTTTGAAATGTAATGAAGTGTGACACTGTCTGTATCATTTCCCTTATATTTTGCCTTCACTGAATTTTGTTTGTGTGCTGATTTCAGACCTGATCTCTTCAGTTGGGATAGAGTGGTCAAAATGTCCCCAATTGAGAGACTGGAACATGCCTTTAGCAAGGCCCATACTTACTTGGGAATTGAAAAGCTGTTAGACCCTGAAGGTAAGGTTGGGAATGTGATTCTGCTGAATAATTTTGTTATATAAAAACTTGATTTTGCTTTGTAATTTTTGAACCTTGAGGAGCTATGTTGTTTTTCTTTTCAGAATACATTATGACAGCTAAGGAATCATATTTTTAAATATGTACCATAATTGTATTTTTTGTGTTTATTTGCTTACTTTTATGTGTGTAGTATGTGTATGTGTTGTGAATGAGTGCTGTGGGTGTGTGCACATGTGTGTGCACCAGAGGAGGAAGCCGACTGTCTTTCTCTACCACTTACCACCTTGTCTTTTAAGTCAGGGACCCTGTCACCTAGGCTGGCTGGCCAATGAGCTCCCAGGATTCAACTCCCACCTCCCATAAACCATTTTACTACAGAGAAGTCAATGGTTGTTTTGTACTTAACAATGTTCAGGATCCCTTAGGCAGAGGGTTAGATATTTCAGTGGATAATAGTTAATTTGTATCAAGCAGGATTGAAAAATTCTAGGAATATCTACTTGTTAGACAAACAATTCAGCGTTGGTTTAGTTTCTTAAAATCCATGTGCATGTGAGCATTTGTGTAGGTCTGAAGACTATAGTTGCAACTTTAGGCTTGAATTCTGATCACACTATGGTATGAATGAAGCCTGTGTCATATTTTAAATGGTAACTTGTGTAGCCTGCCTTTGAGCCTTGAGACTTTTTTTTTTTTTCTGTCTTGAAGGCAAGGTCTTAGTATGTAGCCCAGGCAGTCTTCAAACTCATGAACCGAACTTCCTGCCTCAGTTCCTTAAGAGCTAGGATAGCAGGTATGTATCATCATGCCTGGCTTATGGAAGGCTTAAGAATTAGATAAATCTTTACCTTGTCTCATATTTTGTGATCTGAAGTAGCAATTTACTGGGACAATTATGGAGATTATAGATGAGGCACTGTGTCTGGGAACAAAGACAGTTACTTTTTACCTAATGTTGAGCAGTTCTCATATTTTCCACATCTGAGTGATCCTTTCTTCTACTTTTAGATGTTGCTGTGCAGCTTCCTGACAAGAAATCCATAATTATGTATTTAACGTCTCTGTTTGAGGTGCTTCCTCAGCAAGTCACGATAGATGCCATCCGAGAGGTGGAGACGCTCCCAAGGAAATATAAGAAAGAATGTGAAGAGGGAGAAATTAACATACAGGTGCTGGCCCATTTTTCTTGGAACTTTTGACTTGGGTTTGCTCTCTCATGCATGTGTGTGCAAGAGGAGGAAGTCAAATGTCTTTCTCTGCCACTTTCCACCTTGTCTTTTAAGACATGGGCTCTGTCAGCTGGGCTGGCTGGGGTCAAACCTGTGTAGGGTATTTTCTCTTTCTTTCTTTCTTTCTTTCTTTTCTTTCTTTCTTTCTTTCTTTCTTTCTTTCTTTCTTCTCTCTTCTTTCTTTCTCTTCCTTTCTTCCTTTCTTGCTTTCTCCTTCCTTCCTTCCTTCCTTCCTTCCTTCCTTCCTTCCTTCCTTCCTTCCTTTCCCTTTCTTCCTTCCTTCCTTCCTTCCTTCCTTCCTCCCTCCCTCCCTCCTTCCTTTCTCTTCCTTCCTTCCTTCCTTCCTTCCTCCCTCCCTCCCTCCTTCCTTTCTCTTCCTTCCTTCCTTCCTTCCTTCCTTCCTTCCTTCCTTCCTTTCTCCTTCCTTCCTTCCTTCCTTCCTTCCTTCCTTCCTTCCTCCCTCCCTCCCTCCCTCCTTCCTTCTTTCCTTTCTTCCTTCCTTTCCTTTCTCCTTCCTTCCTTCCTCCCTCCCTCCCTCCCTCCCTCCCTCCCTCCCTCCCTCTTTCCCTTCCTTCCTTCCTTCCTTCCTTCCTTCCTTCCTTCCTTCCTTCCTTCCTTCCTTTCTCCTTCCTTCCTTCCTTCCTTCCTTCCTTCCTTCCTTCCTTCCTTCCTTCCTTTCTCCTTCCTTCCTTCCTTCCTTCCTTCCTCCCTCCCTCCTCCCTCCCTCCCTTTCTCCTTCCTTCCTTCCTTTCTCCTTCCTTCCTCCCTCCCTCCCTCCCTCCCTCCTTCCTTCTTTCCTTCCTTCCTTCCTTTCTCCTCCCTCCCTCCCTCCCTCCCTCCTTCTTTCCTTCCTTCCTTCCTTCCTTCCTTCCTTCCTTTCTCCTTCCTTCCTTCCTTCCTTCCTTCCTTCCTTCCTCCCTCCCTCCCTCCCTCCCTCCCTCCCTCCTTCCTTTCCCTTTCTTCTTTCTTTCTTTCTTTCTTTCTTTCTTTCTTTCTTTCTTTCTTTCTTTCTTTCTTTCTTTCTTTCTTCTCTTTCTTTCTCTTTCTTTCTTTCTTTCTTTCTTTCTTTCTTTCTTTCTTCCTTTCTCCTTCTCCTTCTTTCCTTCCTTCCTTCCTTCCCCTTCTTCCTCCCTCCCTCCTTTCTTTCTTTCTTTCTTTCTTCTTTCTTTCTTTCTTTCTTTCTTTCTTTCTTTTCTTCTTTCCTTCTTTCTCTTCCTTTCTTCTTTTTCAAGGCAGCTTATCTGTGTAGTGTTGCCTGACCTGGATTCACTTTGTAGTCCAGGCTGGCCTCGAACTCACAGAGATCCACCTGCCTCTATCTCCCCAAGTGCTGGGATCATAGGTGTGCACCATCACACCGGCTACAGGGTTATTTTTCTTTTCTTTTTAAAGAATAATTAACTTAATTTTATTTCATGTGCATTAGTGTGAAGATGTCCAATTTCTTAGAATTGGTGTTACAAATAGTTGTGAGCTGCCATGTGGGTGCTGGGAAAGAGCAGTTCCTTTGAAAGAGCAGTGTTCTTAACCACTGAGCCATCTCTCCAGCCCCTGGGGTATTTTCTTAACCTCTGTGTTTTTGTTAAATTCAGTTTTTGTAGTTAGCATGCAGTCATATGTATGTGCAACACGGTTAAATTTGTTACACAGAAAAGTGTTTTCTTTCACCTGGTGAGTTGGAATTACGGTCTGGGGCTGTTGGTCATAGTGCCGCATGACATACTAAAAGCTGCACTTTGTAATCAACTGGTTGCCAAGGGGTAGATTTTATTCATAGTGGTTGAGCTGCCAAGTCATTGACCAGATGTAGGAAGTAGTTTTTCTCATGTCATCTTAGGTTTTTTTTTTTTCTGTTAAGTATTAATTTGCTTTCTGTTTGGGCCATCAATAAAGAACTTTCTGTATTATCTTTTCATAGTGGCTCTCAAAATACAAGCCTTACTTTTCTTTTTTCCTTAGAAGAGGCAGTCTATGATAAATTGCTCATTAGATTTTCCATAAATGGACTAACAGATGTTTTCATCAGAGTATAAATGAGATTTTCCTAAGGAGATATGAATAATGGATTTCTTTTTATTCCTACATTGGCTTGCCTTGACTCAACTGACATTTTATCTCTTTGTCATTTTGGTCTAAAACCCCAGTATGCTTCATTCATAAAAGGAAGATTCTTTGTCTAACATTTCAACAATTAAGTTCAGAAGCACACATAGGAACTAGGGAGAGGGCTCACTCAATGAGTGTTCGCTGTGCAAGCATGGGGGCCTGAGTTAGGGTGCCCTATATCCACAGAGGCGGTGGCTTTGGTGGTATCCCTGTCATCCCAGTGCTGGGAGGCAGCTCAGTCAAGCTCATGGGCCAGCCCAGCTGAATCAATGGGCTCTAGGTTCAATGAGAGGCGCCATTTTAATGAAGTGGTGGGTTACTGATGCACACACTTGATATCAACCTTTGGCTACCACATGTGTGTGAATAAACATGCTTACACACCACAAAGATATGCACATTCAAGATGAAGGAGGGGTGAGGATTTCAAATTTATAAGAAGTTGCACTTTGGAGGAGAAAGAATATGTGTGCCCTGGTGCTTACATTTCATCTACTGGTACTTGTGTGGGGTCAGTGACTTGACTTCTGAACCACTGTGGTTAATTATATCCCCTTGGTAAAGACAACCTATTGAATATGCTCTCCGGAAGCCTGGTTATCTATCATTATTATAGCATTTCCTTCTAGATAGGTTTTGACACTCTCAATTTAGCATATTCCCTTTTAAAAAAGTTATTTAATTCTCCAATTATGATAATAATCTTGGACATAACTTTCTTTCCCACCTCTGGGAGACTTAGATAATTTACTTGTTCTTTTAGATTTTTGGATGGCATGTACTAACCATTTTATTTTTATCCATTTCAAAAATAACATAATCCTAGAAGAAGGAGAAAAATAACTTACTGAAGAGGAAAAGGGGGAAGATGGGGCCTGAATGTAAATCCAGGTTTCTTTTTAGTTTTGACCATCAGATAGTGCATAAGAAAAACTCTTTAACTTCTGCAAATTATTCACACCTGCCTCCAGTCACTGTTTTGCTTTAATGACATCTTCCTGGATGACTGAGGGGGCTTTCATCTTGCGTTTAGGTTTGTTTCCTCATTGGACTGATTTCTTTTGTTAGAGAGATAAGATACTTTGATTGTTAGTGTTAAGGCTGTCCTCTCAAAAAAGAAGGGCTACCAGTGGGTAAGAGAGTGTGTCCCAAATGATGGTTGGTGTTAGACCCTCAGAACTCACATAAAAGTAGGAGAGGATAAACTTTATAATGTTGTTCACTGATCTCCATATCTCCATATCTCCATACACCAAAACTGTAAATGAGAAGGAAGGAAGAAGTGGGTTTTGCTTATTTTATGGTATTTAGATAAAATAATTACTTCTGTTTAGGGTGCAGGATAACTTGGTAAGAATAACAGAAACCATTTTGTTTGTTTATGGATAAGCATGTTAGCTATCACCTCTTCGCTTATATGCTTTCATTGGTAACTTAGAGGTTGAGTTACATTAATATGATAAATAAATAAAATATGATCGAGTCTTGATCATCTCCTTCTTGACTGTCTTGCTGTCGCTGTCCACTGTCCTCTAAGGAATGGTGACAGCCAGCCTCCTCTTTGTCTCACCTTTATTCCAACATCCTGAGTTGCATTAGGTAGTCAGTTGGTAATCCTTGGATCTTTCTTTAAAAACATGCCATTTGAAAATCTCTGTTTTCAGGATCTCAAGGGCAGGCTGTTTGACCTCCCCCCCACCCCCCGCCAGGGGAGGAGAAGTCCTGTTAGGCCACAGAGGAGGACTTTGCAGCCAGCCCTGAAGATACCTGATAAAACAGGGTCAAATGAAAGGGGAGGAGGTCCTCCCCTATCAGTGGACTTGGAAAGGGGCAAGGAGGAGACCAGGGAGGGAGTGTGGGGTTGGGGAGGGAATGAGGGAGTGGGATACAGCTGGGACACTGAGTTAACAAAATGTAACTAATAAGAAAAATAATAAAAAAAAAAAGATAATCTCTGTTTCAAAATTAATTCCCACTGGTCATTTGCATGTAGAGGCTGCTTGTCACTATGCCTCCTTCATGGACGCTGCTGCTGATGCAGCTGATTACTAATTCCTAGTTTTACATGTTCTTGCCATGGTAACTTTTTGTTCCTCAGTCACCTTTAGAGTTATCTTAGCAGTATTATTCCAGGATTTTGGGTTGAGAATTTAGCTTATTTTCCTTCCTTTGCCTTGGCGTCATTTGTTTCCTATTTAATGGCTGACTGGTTCATTCGATTCCTGTAACCCATTGAAAAGATTCATTTGATTTCTTCTTTTTTCGAGGCCTCCAACCCCAAGTTTTAATGTTAATTTAATTCCTCTTATGTAATAATTTGCAGTCGGAGTGGGCTTTTCTTCTTTCCTGATTCTTCTGTATGTTGAATTCTATCTATGGCATGTCCTCTCCCTATATGGTCTCTGAGCAAGCCTCCTGTCTTTCCTAGTTTAATCAGAACCTTTAAGGGAAGCCTTTTTTAATTAACCTATGAACATCCATCTCCATTTGCTCACACTATCTTTCTCTGATTCTTGCCCTCCCAGTATTTCTGTGAACTATGTCAAGAATTTTAAATAGTGACTTAAGAGCATTGAGAGGACAGTGAAGGGTTTCAGGCTGGGCTCCTGTGGGCGTGACCACATGACAGAGATCATTCTCTCTGCTGTCTGAGCAAAAGGATTGGGAGATAGGACTGTGGCTTCTGAGAGTTAGGAAGCCACTGTAGTCCAGAAGAGAGATATAGGTGGCTGTAGACGTGGCAAGGCCTGGATGGATTTGAGTTGAACTGTGAAGGTAGGACCAGCCTGCACATTAAACATGGGAGATGAAAGTGAGAGAGAATATAACCAAGTCTGTCACCCAGGTTTCTGGCTGGGGTATTGAGGTGCGTGGAGCCTGGGGGCGGTAAGTTTTGGGGTAAAATGATGCAGTGTTTAAATGTGGAGATGGTTTGATATATCTTAAGGACACCAGAGGGTCTGTTGCTGCTGGAGGATAGAAGAGAGATTTACTAGAAATAGAATATCTATGGGATATAGATTATTTTTAAGTCTAATAGAAATACATGATATCACTCAGTCAGCATATCAAGTGAAAGGAAAAAGACATTCAGGAGGTTCAGTGCTTACAGATGGGCAGTGCCACTGAACTGGGACACAGCCACTGTGCCCTGCCCCTGGGCTGGAGGGTGTGGGAAGTCAGGATGGGTCAGCTCCATATGAAGCCATGAAAAATTTATGGAAGGAACACGTGAATGTGACGGCTGGCTCCTCTTGTTGGTTACTGTGTGTAGTTTCGGCATAGATGTTGTCAGAAACATTTTACTTTTCGGTTAACTGTATGGTTACTCTGAATGAAAGACTAGGAAAATGGGTTTGCCAACTTTTCAATCCTTTTGAAGCAAGTGTTGAGATAGTGCTGAAATAGAATGTTAAGACTGTAGTGATCAGGTGAGCATGGGCTTTACTGTTCTCTTCATTTCAGTTCCTGTGCAATAGTTTATACAAATTTTAAAGAAGTTCCTGTCGCTTTGAATGGGAACAAAAGAACAGGAGGTTAGTAGGCTTGATTACAAATTATAAAGCTCATAAACAAACTAATGATTTAGAAAGAGACTGGCAGACATTCATTCTACAAACCTTAATCTTGAAACCAAACCAAAACTCCTAAACAGAGCAGCATATAAACTGGAGAGCTTCAAAAAGTGAAACACAAAATCCTGTCAGTCCCACAGGGTGTATTGCGCTGCTGTTCACTGTTTAACCTGCGCTACGAAAATGTGGGTCCTAAGAGAATTTTAGCCAGGGTCACAGCACAGTGCCAGGCTCTTTTTTTTCCCCTTCCTGTAAATTACAACCATTGTTTAAGGACCAGCATGTTTTTGTCCTCCATCAAAATTCTCTACTTTGTGAAGTCATATAGCATTCCTTTATGGGACCACTGGCATTTAGAGTTTTATTTTTGTTCAGCAATGACTCATTCTAAGTCCTCAAACATGGAGCTCACGTGTGTACTCTGTTTTGTGTGTCTTGGTGCTATAGTTCCCTTTGGTTAGCTCATGGCTTTGTTCACTCAACGCCTGAGAACTGGCTTGTCTCCTGAGATCCCAGTTCCTGCCTTGGTTTCTTCCGACACTGTGAACTTGGTGAGCAGCTCTGTGTTCATGATTGCTGTGGGTTTGTTTCCACAGAGTGCAGTGCTGGCAGAAGAAGGCCAGAGTCCCCGTGCTGAGACGCCCAGCACCGTCACTGAGGTAGACATGGATTTGGACAGTTACCAGATAGCGCTAGAGGAAGTGCTAACATGGCTGCTATCTGCGGAGGACACATTCCAGGAACAAGATGACATTTCTGATGATGTTGAAGAAGTCAAAGATCAGTTTGCCACCCATGAAGTAAATATCTGTAGCTTCAAGCCACATCTTCCTGGGCAGTGCCTGACTTAGGGTTGGGTCTGGGTGGGTGACTTAGTAATGAGGTTGCTGTTCATCTAATTCTGCTCTATAAAAACATCACGATGTACATGGTGTATTCTGTGTCATTTAAACAGGCTTTGTTAGAAAGCTGGAGTTTATGATGAACTATCATTCATGGGAATCAGATTCCAGACTCAGTCTTTTTTTTTTTTAAACTAATACATTGCATTTCTTTTGTTTTGATTTCTTTCTTATTTTTTAAAAAAAGATTTATTTAATTATTATGTATATACTGTTCTGTCTGCATGTACACCTGCATGCCAGAGGAGAGCACCAGATCTCATTATAGATGGTTGTGAGCCACCATATGGCTGCTGGGAATTGAACTCAGGACCTTTGGAAGCACAGCCAGTGCTCTTAACCTCTGAGCCATCTCTCCAGCCCTCCAGAATCAATCTTATGCCAGCTTGTGAATTTTTTAGAACTGATGATCAGCTCAGTGTATAACTATGTTCCTGTTTGGAATGTTTATCAGGAGTTGAAAATGAAAACGACGAACTGGTATCCCAGGTCGTTAGGTTTTTGAGACTATCCTAAAAGCCATTATTTGTTGTCTAATTCAGCCAGTGTTGTGTCCAGTGTTCCTGCACAATTTTATGCAAGGACAGCTGCTTGCTATTTAGAGTCAAGATTCTCACTCTGTGTGTAGGCAATTCTTCTTGGTTAAGCATATTCTTATTTTTGTTTTATATGTGTCTACGCATGTAGGTATGATCTTCTTTGGCATTTGGAATTGAAAAGAGTAGAAATGCCAATGTTCTATAAGTAATTCATCATGTGTGAATGTGATGTAGTTCATTATTTTTTTATGTGTACTTCTAATTCCATCTTTATGCCATGTTAACAACATAACCAGCATTTACTTAAAAGAGATGGCTCAGCTGGTAAAGGTGCTTGCTGCCAAGCCTAATGCCCAGGTTCCATCCTTGAGACTCACTTGATGGAAAAAGAGCTCCTCCTCTCACAAGGTGCCCTGCGGTTCCTCACATATATGGTGTAGCATGCACAAAGACACACAGACACATGCACGAACTCACTTAATTGTGGCAGTATACACAAATAATCAAATGTAAAAGTTCTAAAGGCAAGTAAGTATTAGCACACACAACACTGTTTTCTTGACCTTTCTTTTGAGTTATAGTTGATGCCTGTTTCTCATTTTCAAAGCTTAATACATTTCATCAGAGTCTCCTTTTTATGCTTTTTACAGGTTACTTTCTCTGTGGCATTGGTATTGAGGTTATGCCCTAGCAGGTTTTTTTTTTTTTTATGTTTTTGCACCAAGTGACTCGCTGATACTCACTGATACTATGTTCTTTGCTAGACTTTTATGATGGAGCTGACAGCACACCAGAGCAGCGTGGGGACTGTCCTGCAAGCTGGCAACCAACTGATGACACAGGGCACTCTGTCAGATGAGGAGGAGTTTGAGATTCAGGAACAGATGACCTTACTGAATGCGAGATGGGAGGCGCTCCGGGTGGAGAGCATGGAGAGGCAGTCCCGGTGAGTGGAGCCCAAGAAATAAGAGCCTGACTCCCTGAACCGCCTTGCAAGCTAAATTCAAGTACAGGTCTGCACATCTGAGAATACAATCAGTACAGAGCAAGCCTTGCAAAGTTCTCATGTCTTTCTGTGGGTCCCGATGCCAGAATTTTCATGACCTTTGTTTCCTCTTTGGTTTGTTAGTTAAGATGATAGGAGAAAGTAGTTGGAATGTGGAATGTGGAATGTAGTGAGAAGGGAAAATATATTTTGCATGGATGATATTGTAATTTTATTTTTGTTGCAGTGATAAAATACCCTGACAGAAAGCAATATAAGGAGAAAAAGTTTATTTTAGCTAACAATTCCAGGTTAAGGTTTTATCATTTTGTGGACATCACAGGGCAGGAGCTTGAAGTCAGTAGTCATATCACTGCCACGGTCTGGAGCAGAGAGGAATGATTGTAGCCATGCTTTCTTCTCAGCCAGCTTCTTTACTCTTATACAGTGCAGGACACCAACCAGAGGATGGTGCTGCCTGCTTTCAGGTTGGCCTTCCTCTATCAGTCAGGCTGATCAGTACAGTTGGCCACAGACATGGCCAGAAGTCAGTTTCATCTAGGTAGCCCTCACTGAGCCTGTCCTATCAGGTGACTCTAGCTTGTATTGGTTGACAATTGAAACTTACCAGCACGGATGCCTATTTCTTTGAAGTAGCATTAAAATTAGCAAGGTGATGGCAGATGACCACAGGACTGTGTCAACTGGACCTACCAGTCAGTGTTCTGTAACAGTATTATACCATGGTCCATTTCACTTTCCATATTGTGTTTCACATGCCATTTCCATTTCCACCAATTTAATAAGCAGGAATTCCTGAGTGTAGAAACAATGGTTCTGTTTTGAATACAAGGAGCTGCTATTTAGATTCTTGGGCTTCATTTAATGGGCTCCAGTTATGAATAAAATAAAAGTTTCTCCCCTTAGTTTCTACATTGATGGACCCTCTGCTACTTGAATGGTTACGTTAGAGAAGGGTCTGTTCTCTTGCCCTACCTCCCTGGTGCCTGGGTTGGGTGCCTCTGCCAGGGAACAAGCTGTAGGGAATGACTGTCTGTCCTTTTGGCCAGGCTTCATGATGTTCTGATGGAACTGCAGAAGAAACAGCTGCAGCAGCTCTCGGGCTGGCTAACCCTCACAGAAGAACGTATTCAGAAGATGGAAAGCATCCCAGTGGGTGACGACCTGCCATCCCTGCAGAAGCTGCTTGAAGAACATAAAGTAAATTTGCTTCCTATTTCTCTTCTACTTCCTTGGCATATGAAGGCAGCACTGAGCCTTCCTGGGGCCTGATGGCTTTGCTCATCGTGGAGTTGGGATACTTCCTCCATGTTGTTTTTAATTCAGGAGCTTATAAGGTGGTGTTTGTGGGGAGGTGACATTTCCTAGCCAGAGCTGAAAGGGACGGCTTTGCACAGATGTCCATATCTTTCTTCTGAAAGTGTATGACTTTTGTCACATTTGGCAAGGGTGGTTTTGGATCCACAAAGTACATGAGAACCTGAGTATGTGGACATTAATGCTCAGTGTGGGTGGAGAAACAAAATGGAATATATATATATATAATTGAATATGTAGATCTATCTATCCATGTATTTGTTCTTGGTTGCTCTCAGGGAGCTAATCAGAATGGCTTCTATGAATCATGTAGCTTTTTCCTCTTCTTCCATTTTATACCTTATAGAACTAGAGAAAATGACCTTTGATTCTGTATGTTTAAACTCTGGACTGTTAGATTCATTCATTCTACATTTGTCTTTTTTGCTGTGGTTTTTTGTTTGTTTGTTTGTTTGGTTTTTTTTGAGACAGTGTCTCATTATGTAGCTCTAGCTGACTTGGAACTTGCTGTGTAGTCCAAGTTGGCCTTGCACTTACTTAGATCCTCCTGCCTCTGCCTCTTGAGTCATGGGATAACCAGACTTGGATATACTTTTTGTCTTAATTCCTAGACTAGACACAAGCATTACTTCTCTTCCTCCTTCCCTTCTTCCTTGTCTTCTTTTTCTTTTTCCTCTTCTTTCTCTAATTCTTTTTGAAGAATTAGGACTGAAGATGGCACACACATTTGCACATTTTCAATTAGTTTTGTTGTTGCACTTTCAGCCTCTGGCTCATGGTGAAATACAAAGGTGTGTTTAGACTTCTTTAATGTAGCACTTAGGATAATGATTGGAGATGGCAATACAATGCCTCACTAGGTTTCCTTGATTACTACTGACAAGTGGATTTTAAAAAGGTAAATGAATAGGAGCAGAAATCATAGTTTACCTTTGTTTTTCCCACCAGAGTTTGCAAAATGACCTTGAAGCTGAACAAGTGAAGGTCAATTCCTTAACTCACATGGTGGTGATTGTTGATGAAAACAGTGGGGAAAGTGCCACAGCTGTTCTGGAAGATCAGTTACAGGTAAGAACCTTGGAAAGTATGATGGCCCTAAAGGTCCTCTCTCTGGCCAAGATCCATGTACTTGTTCCTCCTATGCATCCTTGTTTGTATGGAAGGGTATAAAAAATAGACTCTATTAATCATCTTTCTGTAATAAAGTCCCTGAGGCAGGCTACTTTATAGGGAACCAAGTTTACTTAGCTCACAGTTTTGGAGGCTGGCAGTCCAGACAGATCAACACACATTCTCTCTTGGTTACATCAAATGGAACAGAAACATGTGTATGCCTGTGTGGTATCTCTCATTAATTTATTAATCCATTAGGATTTATTATGATGGGACCACCTTCATGCCCTGATTTATCTAGCTATAAACAAACAAACAAACAAACAAACAAATAAATAAAATCTCACTAAAACCAGAAAGAAAACCCATTCTCAAGCTAAATTTCTACCCTCTTTATACTAATTATGCAAAACTTCGTGAATTAAACTCCTGTTTGAATTCATGGTGGGGTGGAATGGAGGTGAGGCAGAAGCCATGGCACCTTTCTTTGGTTGTACTTCCCAGTCAGGCTGCACATTGTGTGGGTTGCAGGCTTAGTGAGGTAATACTCCTTCATTCCAGCCCTTGCAGTGAAGTCATGAGACTGTTGTTCAGCATCTGTGTGCATAGTGTTAACAAGATTTGAAGGCACAGGAACTCTTTCGAGTGATCCTTAGGCTTTCCCTTGTTGGGTCATTTGAAGAATTTGTGAAAGCAACCATAGCCTAAAAAGTCTGAAGTATAGAAAGTGAATGTGCATGTGGCTTGTGGTTGGAGCAGTGGGTGAATGCTTGCTGAGCATGTACAGATCTCTGGATTTGACTCTAAAAAACAAACAAAGAAAGAAACAAAAAACTAAAAAAGATATCTCAGTCACATATAACCAGTTTGAAAATCTATGTGAAATATTGCGTTTCCACACAGACCCAACAATGAAGTAGGACCAAATTTTCAAGTTGTTTTTTTCTCAGTTCTGAGTAATTTGAATAATTACATCCTATGCAAGCCATTTTTTCCCCTTTCATATAGACACTTAAAAGTATTCTTTTGTAACCTGGTGCTTTGGAGACCTGCAGTAACTCTGTCTCTTGGCTGTGCTGACGGAGGCTGCTTCTCCTTTCCGTAGAAACTGGGTGAGCGCTGGACTGCTGTATGCCGCTGGACTGAAGAACGCTGGAACAGGTTGCAAGAAATCAATATTCTGTGGCAAGAATTATTGGAAGAACAGGTATGAAATGAAGCTAATGTCTGTCCACCCAAGGACAGAACAGAATGACAAAGAACCTGTCATTTCATTCTGACTGTGGAATACAGCTACCCTGTTATTTAGTGAGAATTCTGGAATTTTGGTTTCTTTAAAAAATAAAGAAATATTATAAGAATATATTTTCATTTTAGTCCCAGGTATGGGATATGGGATGCTTTAGGGTGTCCCTTACAGCTGATTGTGAATTGCCTCATGCCCTGGTGGGGGATAGATAGTTTGTCAGCTGCAGATAGTCCATATGGTTGGGTGATGTTTCTAATTTGGGGGACTTTTTAGAGGGTATATAAATGCTAGGACCCCGTGTATTGTTGGGTTGTTGGTTGGCTGTCAGTTGTTGGTTGTTGTTGTTCATTGGTTGAGGTTTGTTAAGTAGTCATGCACAAAGAAGAAACAAGAAAAAATTTCCTATGTAGTTCAAGCTTGCCCCAAGGAACTCAGTGTCCCCAATCAGCAGGAATAGTCCCATGATAACATCTCTCTCTGTACAAGCCCTGACTTTTTTCGGGGATCTTGTTCCTCTTTACCCTCTATCCTTTATTCTCTCCTATCTAGTGTTAAGGGTTTGAAAGAGTGGAAAAAGGGTGGAGCAGGGTGGAAGAAAGAAGAACCCACAGAGTTGCTGAAGACCAGCTCCATTCTTCCCTTCTTTGGAAGGCCATACTTTGAGAATAATTTATGAAATTTGGAAATAGTTTATTGAAGTTTGCAAATACCTTTAAAATTTTAAAAATATATTTAAAAACCAAGGGAAAACAAGTAGTTTGACCATGTGTATCACTTGATTCTTTAAACGACCCTTTATTCATTATTGAGTGCTGCTTAATTACTTCCTTAATTAATTTGCTTGATTATATTTTTTTTGTTGTTTGATTATTTATTTTGTCCTCAAATGCACTGTATAGCTAAGGATGACCTTGAGTTCCTGGCTTTCCCATCTTCAGATGTAGATGTGACAGAGGTGATGGTAAAGCCAGGGCCTTGTACATGGTAGCCACACACTCTACCAACTGAGCAGCATTTCCAGACCCCTCTTTATTATTTTGAAAGTCAAATTTCTATCAACATTCTATCCATTTATGCAGCTTATTCAATAAGATATTGGTATGAGGCTCCATGGTAATAATTGATCTCTGTTCATTATTCATAATGTTAGTGCTTAGACCTGTTCCTTTCTTGACTTACTTATCACCTTATAATTACTCCTGAGTTTTTTGTTGAGTAATCTATTTGAACATGTAACAATACACTATATTCCCATCATATAGTTTATGCTCAGTAATTAAGGGGAAAAGGAATATCTTCACTGCATTGTGAACCAAAAATTGTAATCTTCCTCCAAACTTTTAACCAGCATATTGGCTGAAAATAATGAGAAGATATTTTCTAGCATTGCCTATGAATAAACACTCGATTACAGTGTGATGCAAAGCTGTCTGAATAGGTTTTCTCTTTGCATGGTGGCCCTTTGCTCACCTTCTAGCTTTTCACAGACGTTGTTATCAAAACAGAATCTAACCCAGTCCCAACAGTTGTAGCCTAGAAATTAAGTGTCCACTTGACTCTATTGCACTTCCGCACAGAAGAAGCAACTCTGTCTTCTGCATATGGGATCAGGAAACAGATGTGTGGGCTCTGTGGCTGTCTGCAGTGGTAGATAGTACCTTTTAAATACTGTGCTACAAAATTTGTCCAAACCTAAATGATTAATCAGCAGGGTGGTCAGTGATCTTCCTCCTCCTTCTCCGCCTCCTCCTCCTCTTCCTCCTCTATGAATTAAGGATCACATAATGGGTATGTGAATGCAACTCAGTTGATAGAGTGCTTGCCTAGTGTATATGGTGTAAATCTTCAGTAACTCATAATATGGGTGTGTGGTGCACACCTTTATCCCAGTGTAAGGGGGACATAGACAAGAGGATCAGAGATCTAAGGTTAGACTATGTAGCAAGTCTCAGGCTTACCTGGGTTATCAACGAATCATATGATAAACCTTATTCTGCTTCCTGACATACAGATATTTAGTTTTAGCAATGTGTACATTAAATTTGAACTTTAAGTTCAGGTTAAAGTGTCCCATACAATAGGTAAATATTTTTCTTCAGTAATTATGATTTGCATCAGTCATTGTAAAAAAAAAAATAGTGTGACCATTCTACTGTCCTGATTTGTTTATTGTTTGTTTGTCAGCTTGACATAAAGTAGAGTTATTGGGGAAAAGTAACCTCAACTGAGAGAACGTCTTCATCAGATGGCTTGTAGGCAGCATCTGTGAGGGAATTTTCTTGACTAATGATTGATGTGGGAGGGCCTACCCGTGGGGTTCGCCACCCCTGAGTAGGTGTCCTCATTTGTTGAAGAAAACAGGCAGAACAGACTTGGAGGAATAAGGCAGTCAGCTGATTTCCTCTTTGCTATAGAGTCTGTAGTTCCTGCCCTATGCCCTCAAAGATGGAGCATGACCTTGGGAGTTTAAAGCCTTTCCTTCCTAAGTTGCTTTTGGTTATGATGCTTTTTCACAGCCCTAGAGAATCTTAAGACATCTACTAAGTGAAATGATTTGATGTTTGGAAATAACACATACACACACACACACACACACACACACACACACACACACATTAAAAAACCAAGATATACCAAGAATTTGACCACTTATATCACTTGAAGCTTTAAACAGACCTTCCATTCATTACTGACTACTGGTAACACATTTTAACTCTGTGTATGTTTGTGTGTGTGTGTTGTGTATGCACTTCCATTTTGTTCCATGGTTGTTTATTTACTTATCTTAACAATTTTACTAGACTGGAGATAGGATCTGTATTTGTTTTTTATTTTTCTAATTTTCCTTTCTTTTTTTGGGGTGGTGGTGGTAGTAGACGTCAGAGGTAAGGAATAGCTTGTAAATAAACTGATTTAATAAGACAACTGAGAAAGAATTCATCCCATTTCAAGTCCAGAACTAAGCCCTTGCCTCTTAGCTACACAGAAAAGCATTTCTGTAATACATACTACTTTGGGGGGTTGTCATAATGCAGCCACAGTTGGCCCTTAAGGCTATCCCCATCACTTAATATCTTCTAAAAGAACATACACTATTGGCTGTGAATTTTGAGTATTTTTGTTGTTGGCCTTGGGTCATGCTCAGACTTTCTCCTGTAATGTAATTGCTTTTGAACTTTGACCATTTGCATACTTTTCCCCACATGGTGTTGTGGACAGATGGTTGATTTAGGAGTAGGGGTCCATGATTCAGCTCTGCCATTAACTAGCTAACTGACCTCAAGCATGTAAATTGCTGTTGGTCTCCTTCTCTAAAACAACAACAACAACAACAACAACAACAACAACAACAACAAAAAACAGAAGCAGGGATAAGAAAATCTCTGAGCTTTCTTTTTGCTTAAAACTTAGAGTTCTAATATGATTTTTTTCTTTAAGCTTGGCATAATTAATTGGATTTAGTGTCCTCTAATCATCTTCTTAAAATTTATGGATAGTTACTGTATGGAATAATTTTCTCCTGCTATAATGAAATCCGTAGCCAGGTTTTGTGTCACTGTGTCCCAAGTACTCAGGGGGCTGAGTCACAAGGATTGCAAGTTAAGACCATCTCAATATACTAGAGAGACACTATCAAAACAACAACAACAAAACTGAAACCCAAACAAAAAAATATCCTAGAGGTTGAATGATATATTGGATAAAAAGGCTTATTTATAACCTTTTATGAGTATATTCTACCAAGGACTGAACCTAGTAGTTCTACCACAGTCATTTTTCTTTCTTTCGTCTCTTGAGACAGGGTTTCTTCTGTCTAGCCTTGGCTGTACAGGACTCAATTTGTAGATCAGGCTGGCCTCTTTCTTAAAGAGATCCACCTGCCCCTGCCTCCCAGAGTTCTGAGATTAAAGGAGTGCACTGCCATGCCTGTATTACACCCACGGTCTTAATGGGGCTGCTTCGTTCACAGTTTTAGAGGTGGGAATATCAAAGAGTGTGAGACTAGCTCTCATGAACCCCTGACTGTGAGGCTACAACACTTAGCATCATGGTGGGAATGGACAGCAAAGGGAGAGCCACATGGGGACACAGGAGGCCAAAGGTTAGGAAGGGGTCAGCCTTGCTCTTTTGTAACAGTGGTTCTCAGGAATTTATGGAGGCTCTAGAAGGACAGCACTCTTTCCTTCTGTGGGGAGTACCCTCAGTGACCTCCCACAGGACTCCACATCTTACAGGTTCCAGCCTCTTGCCTGCCACATTGGAGAGCATGCTTACAAGTTACCTTAGTTGAGGACTAATGGCAGGTTAATCTGTAAGTTGAAAGAGGCTGATGCCTTTGCTAGTTTTTGAACGTAGATACTTGAAGTTCTTATTATCCCCAATTAAATGTGACATTGTTAGATACTTGGGAACTTACTCAAATTGCCAGATGATTTCCCATGTATATTTCCAATTTTTGTTATTATTTGTAGTGTCTGTTGGAAGCTTGGCTCACTGAAAAGGAAGAGGCTTTGAATAAAGTCCAGACCAGCAACTTTAAAGACCAGAAGGAACTAAGTATCAGTGTCCGGCGTCTGGCTGTAAGTGTGTCCCTGTTGGCATCTGCAGTAAGCTTGTGATGTCTAATGTTTTGTAACTAAGGGTGAATACAACTGAGTGAATGTAGATTATGGTTCATTTCCCTTTACTACGTGGCTGCCATCCATGGTACTGAACCAAAGAGCCTTTTATTTATAAATTATAAAATGGCAGAAAATCTTGTCAGTTGTACCACAAATCTACCTGATTCTACTTCCCAAGGAAGGTAAATCTTGTTGAGAGAGAGCTGTCATCTGATAAGTAGTTTACATTCTAGATTTTGAAGGAAGACATGGAAATGAAGAGGCAGACATTGGACCAACTGAGTGAGATTGGCCAGGACGTGGGCCAATTACTCAACAACCCCAAGGCATCTAAGAAGATGAACAGTGACTCTGAGGAGCTAACGCAGAGATGGGATTCTTTGGTTCAGAGATTGGAAGACTCTTCTAACCAGGTACCTTTTGTTTTGGGTAGTATAGTACACCATGAAAAGCTTGTAAGTGTTCAGGAACAGATAAATACAGCCTCATATCCAAAGCGTGCAGTATTAATTGACAATAAGAACAAGACTTCTACAGTGTGGCTGAACCAGAAAAACATCATGATAAACAAAAACAGCTGTTCATTGGGCAGTGGTTCTATACATATGAAATGGGCAGGGCAGGCAGAGTATGGCAGAATGAGAGGAGCTCAGTGCTTCATGCTAAAGGGGGATTGGAGAATGGGATACTGTGAGGTTGCCAGGGGTCAGGAGTAGGGAATGGGATATTATGAACAGGTATCAAGGTTTAATTTTGGGATGATTAAGTTGTCTTGGAGTGTAAGGCCAGTGAGAAGAAAACAACAACAACAACAAGGGTATGGACTATTCAGTGATAGTACAAATTTATTTATTTATTTTTATTCAGGAGAAAAGCCTACAGTTGGTCTCTAGTCTCAGAACAAGAGTCTAGTGTCTATTTGCAGGCTTGGATAGTTGGTTACAGGACAGAAAGGGGAACAGAGAAGGACACTAAAATGTTTTTTTCTTGTCCTCTGCTAAGAAGAGTTAAGTGGTAACTTAGAAAATGGCAACAAATATCTCTTCTGGCCTTACTGTGGGTCCATAGAGTGCCCAGGGCAAGAAATCTAGAAAAACGAGTGACTATAGTTCTGGTTTAGGGAATTGTCATTGTTCAAGCAGAATGGAGGAGTATGACAGAATGGCATGGCCATGGCTAAGAAGGAGTTAAACTCTGTAGCCAGTTCTACATACCAGTAGTCACTGAAATGAACTTTTTTCTTTGCTTTTATGTAGCTGTGGTTGGCTTTGAACCTCTACTTAAAAAGTGCTGGGATTGTTAGTTTGTGCCACCATGCTTGGCTTGAATTGTATGTTTTCATAGGGAGACTTTTTTGTGAATATCTGTCAGTAAAGGCCTTCGTATAAACCTGGAGCTCAGTGTGACTTTTCTTTCAGGTGACTCAGGCTGTAGCAAAGCTCGGCATGTCCCAGATTCCTCAGAAGGATCTTTTGGAGACTGTGCATGTAAGAGAGCAAGGAATGGCAAAAAAGTCTAAACAGGAACTGCCTCCCCCTCCCCCGCCAAAGAAGCGACAGATCCACGTGGATGTGGAGGCCAAGAAAAAGTGAGAGCCGCCCTAATGCCAGGCCTGCATGAAACTTGTACTAATCACCAGTCAGTGTGAAGTTAGACATACTCATTATTATGGAAACTCAGTCCTGAACTCATTGACTGCCTTTGAGTTTCTGGAATATTCTGCTTCATAGGAGCTAAGCATCTAAATGGCCCTGAGGGACTTTATTCATCCTCTGTTAAGTGTATAGACTGGTGCCGTATGTCCTCCTTTTCTCAGTTTCCATCCCTTTCCCTGAGGAGGTTTGTTTGCGGCTGGCCCTTTATTCTTTCTTTCATAAGTTGAAGTGCAGACAGTTTGGCTTTTGATAAATTCCTTATTCTTTGTGACTCTCTTTCCTCCTCTCACCATTAAAATAGCAGTTCAGGGAAATAATGGGTTTTTTGCTCTCATTATTTTTTCTTTCCTCCTTATGTTCCCCCTTTGCCATGTATTCAGGCTTTCTCTGTTAATTCCTTTATCAGGTTTCTAAACAGATACTTTTTGTTCAGGTAAAAGACCTCTCTTGGGCTAAAATGGTTCTTTTCTGTAATTGATTCAAAAGAAAACTGGAGAGTGTTAGTAGAATGAGATTTCAGCAGCACTCATTGGACCTTGCTGTTGGAGGAGCTGCTGAAACAATGGTTCTCAAACTGTGTGACCCACAGAGGTCCTGAGTAATATATATTTACATTATGATTCATAACAGTAGCAAAATTACAATTAAGCAAAGAAATAATTTTATTATTGGGGGTCACCACAACGTGAGGACCTATATTAAAGGGTTGCAGCATTAGGAAGGTTGAGAACTGCCGCTTTCAAATGTACTATGTTCCAGGTACTGGATCTTATATGCCTGGTCACAGGGAGCCCTCCACTTGGCCTCAAGCTTATCACATTCCCTCCTCTTGCATTGAGATCCCAGGGCTCAGGTACATCGGCAGTTATTAGGGGCCTGAGTAGAAAGATAGGCTTTTCATAGTGTCACTTTTGTTAGAGAAGGTAGGGTTCAAGTTGTATCAGGTGATTTCTTTTTGATCCTAAGCCTGTTTTCTGCCTCCTGGAAAATTAAAAGTATGGACTGTTCTAGAGCTCCCCAATAACAATAAAGAGACCCTTTATATTTATTAATAAGCTTCAGGCACTATAGCTGGGCAGAACTATTCTAACCCGACTATACTGGCCTGGCCTACTTCCCAGCCACATGGCCCAGTACCTGCCATCTTAGTTTCACTGTGGCTGTTCCTGCTCCATCCATGTCCTCAAGGCAGTCGCCTTGCTCTCTCTCTTGCTCTACCTAATGGGATTGGAAGTCCCACCCTAATTCTTCTGCCCCTCTATAGGTTGTTCAGCTTTTTATTAACCAATCAGAGGTGATGGAGAACAATTTTTACACAACATTGAGACAGGAGATGCTTCAGTAATAACCTCAGTGCCAAGGACTGCAACCAGATATCTAGAGAAATCAGCATGTGAATGCATAGTGCACAAAACCATCCTCCAGTAGCCTCCTAATGGTGTCTCATGCATGACTCATGCACCTGGAGTTGCAAGCAGCAGCTGTAGGATCTTTACTCCTGGCCACTACGGCAAGGGAAAAAGAGACTGTTGATGTCACTCTTAGCAGCAGTCTTCTCCTTCCTGAGCCCTGATTAGCTACCAGGCACATCTGGTAATGTGTGTCACCGTGGCTGACTTTGGAATTGACAGGGTGTATCATGGCATGAGCTTAATTTAAATTTGCCTGAAGTGAATAACGAGCCTTCCACTGCAAGAGACAAAACACTACTCAAGGTGACTTCAGTAGCTCATTATCGTATCACACGACAAGAAGTCCAGAGGTGGCACAGCTGTGGTGAAAAGACATTCCCACTGTTATCCCTGCTGCCATCGCCTTGGTGGCTTTTACTGTCAGCAGTTTGTCTTCTGAGTAAACTTGGTCTCTGCTGTCACCAGACAGGATTTTTGCCACGTGTTTGTTCAAGGGCATAAGTAGTCGGCAATGTACAGGAGGTCCATATGAACTGGGCCACGTGTCTTCTCCCAGTCTACGCAGTTTGTATAAAAGTATAGAGAGGGGTTGTGAGTAGTGAACTTCGAGACTGGATTGAAGCAGGCATTGCCGAATTCCTTGCTGAATTCCTTGGCAGAGGCCTGAATACATGCAGTTCATGGTAGTGGAAATCTCATTTGTAATGTTTTTCAATACCCAAGTTTGCTTCTGAGTGTCTTGTGTGCTGTCTTTGTGGAACTGTGAAGAGCAGTATCAGAGGCTGGTGGACAGCCACTTGAAGGGTCTGAAAACGACTTACACAGACCCAGACTCAGAGTATGCAAAGGCAAGAGCAGATTTTACTGAGCAACACAGTCCGGCATGCAGGGGTCAACCATTCTAGAAAAAGGCGACCCCAGACAAAGGGGAGCAGGCCTTTTAAAGGGAACTGGGGTTTCCAGGAGTGATGAGCTAATCCCTATTCTGATTGGGGGCCTAAGGGACAGTTGCATGAAGCCTAAGTTGATTGGGGACCAGGTGGTGCTCTAACAATGCTCTCTGTGCTTTTTAGCCATATGTGGTCATACTTGATGCCGATTGGCTCAGGTTTGCCCAGGAACTAGTTCGCAAGCTTTTCCCAGAACTAGAGGGTATCCATTGTCTGAGGTTATCTATGTCTAAAATGGAGCCTAGAGACAAAAAAGGAATCTCTCTGACCTCCCACACTGGGGTTTCTTGTTTCTTATTCCTAGAGGATAGAATTAGACAGATATGCTTAGACAGTAGCAGAGCCAGTTTGGTAAGTAGTGGGATGCGCATCCTAGGATGAGGCCGTGGGCCAGAGCAGCGAGGGAGTCTGGAAGCCCAAGCTCTGAGCAAGAGGATTGTGACCTTTTATGGGATATTGGCATACTAGATTCCCTCCATGTGCAATGCTGGCTTTTTTGTATGCATGTAGTAACCGCTCACTGTTAGCCCTGGGGAGGCTTCCACTCTTTCTTTGCCAACTGGTTTTCTGCTGTGGGAATGTCTCAGTCTTAATGCACTTCAGTTTCCCCTTAGTCTTCCAGTTAGCCCCTCCTCAAAATGGTCCCACATGAGTATCTGAAGTAAGCTCTACTATCATTTCCATCTTCCTAAAGCCAAGGCTCTCCTTAGCTTTCCTGGTGTGACATACCTAATTTCCAGACCCTTTAACATGTTCATTCAGTCTGCTGTAGCAATGGTGATGAGCTTGTGTTGAGAAGACTCCACAAACAATTGATAACCCTAAATAAACACTGTTTTCTGGGCTGAGCTTACAGTGTGTGCTTTAAATATAGTGTCTGTTCTCTTTTCTTTTGATGGAGATTGTAGTCAATTTTATTTTGTTTTCTTTATGGACTTTTTTTTTTTTTTTAAGCAGCTCAGAACAGACATTGCCAACTCTTTGGATATCTGGTACTGGGGTCAGTGTATCTTGCTCATTTTAAGAGCAGAAACTGACTTAGTTTCCAAGGCAAGTTTAAATGCATGTTCTTTGGGCTTCTCAGAAAGATTGTGTGTGTGTGTGTGTGTGTGTGTGTGTGTGTGTGCATACAAGTTTGTGAATATGAATATGTGTATGTGTGTATGGTTATATATATGGTTGTGTGTGAATACAGGTTTGTGTGTATGTGATTGTGTGTGTGTGTGTGTGTGTGTGTGTGAGAGAGAGAGAGAGAGAGAGAGAGAGAGAGAGAGAGAGAGAGAAACGTATTCCAGAGGTCAACCTTGGCTTCATTCCTGAGGCGTTGCTCAGATGGGTTATTTGTCAGCGAGCCTCACTATCTGTCTCTGCTGTGTCTGCCTCCCCAGCTCTGGGATTATAAGCACGCTAACCAAGCTTTTAAAATGAGAGTTCTGGGACTCTAAGTCAGATCTTTTAGGGAAAGCACTTTACTCACTTCCCTCACAGCAATTTTTTTAAGGGAAAATTGGAGAAGAAGGTTTCAGTTGCATGTGTTGCCTTTAGACTGGCTAAGTTGGAAGAGGCAGAGAAGGGCTGAGCACATGCCATAGAGACATTATTGCTTCTAGGTTACCTTTATGTATTAACAGGAGTTGGTGCCTGGAGGTCAGGCACCACAGATGCTAAGTCAGATGTAACTTGCTTTCAGAAATGTGGAATTATCCTGCTAGTTCTGGCTGGTAGCTGTTAATTTCCTTAACTCTCACCTTCTCCTTAGTGGTTTAGAGTGAGATAATGCAGAAATGCCTTTCTTTCTCTTCCTTCCTTCCTTCCTTCCTTCCTTCCTTCCTTCCTTCCTTCCTTCCTTCCTTCCTTCCTCTTTCTCTCTCTCTCTTTCTTTCTTTCTCTTTTTTTCCTTTCTCCCTAACTCCCTCTCTCTCTCCCTCCCTCCCTTCCTCCCTCCCTTCCTTCCTTCTTTCTTTCTTTCTCTGTAGTATACAGAAAACTGAGGTAACTCAGTGAAGGGCAGTTCTTCTGAATCCAGTAGAGAAGCATCAAGGGATGCTTCTGAGAGGAGTCATCAGGTACATATTCTCTTGCTTATGATGATGCTGAGTCATGCTAGGGTGAGGGGCTGGCAACATGGACTGTCTGTTTTTGAATACCCCCTGCTTTATTTGTTAGTGTGGGGTTGTTCTTTAAAAACTCAGTTGCTTCCACTCTAACAGGAGTAATCAAAAGTGTGTTTTCAGAAGGAGTCGTGAGGATTCTTTGTGTTAGTAATATACATGAAGGCATAGCCAAGGGCCTGGTCTCTGGTTACCTTCCAGAGAACTGTGGTTTTTACCTGCTCCCTCATCCCACCTCCAGCCTTCCCACTCCTCCTCCTCCCATTACCACTGTCTTGAGTTCCTCTTGCTTTCTATGGTGGACTTTTCTTTGCAGTCTTTGATTCTGGCCCCATAGTGAATAGGACCCTATGAACACAAACTGATTATTGCTCTTTAAGTCCAGATTCCATAATAGATCACCGAGGACCTTCCAGTAACTTGCCACTGTGATTTTTGGCCACATTGTTAATTAGCTTTCCCGCTCAGCACTCACTGTACCAGACACACCTATTTGTAGTTTGCAAAATATGACCTCCATTTCCGTTGTTTTCCCTTTGCAAGGAAAGCTGTTAAGCGCAGCCACTGTTATGCCCTGAAACCATGCTTTCCCTGGTTGGATTAGGAGTCATTCCTCTGAAGTCCTGGAATTATTAGTAGCTAAAAAATTCTTTTTATTACCTGTCACTTTCTATTCCTGATGATTTGAAGCTCCTTAGAGGTTGAGATAGATCTAGTTAACTATGTTTTGAATAAAAGAAGACAATTTTAGGCATGTTTATACTTGCTCTTTTCTGTTAGTATCTAACTAAATCTGTTTTTCATTGGGTACAATACATTATAAAAATACAAATGATTCCTAATTAACAAAAGTTGTTAATTTGATTATTTTATTAACCCTAAATTGCTCACTCGTAATTGGAAAAGTGTGATACTATTATGGACGTTTGCTCTGTTTAGGGGCATTGTGTGAAAACACATGCCTGACGGGCATTCAGCTTTTTCTTTATTGGGCCAAGGCAACAGGGGAAGCAATGACAGAGGCTAATGTCTCCATCTTGAAGCAGGTTTGAGACCATGAATGCAGAGCTGCTGAATTGGATTCTGAAATCAAAGAGTGTCATTCAGAACACAGAGCTGCAAGAGTACAAGAAGTTGCAGGAGACCTCAGGAATGAAAAAGAAACTGAAGGTGAAATATATATAACAAATATGCCAGAAAATAAAATAATTCATCAGGCTACTTTTGCTGTTGGCGTAGAGATGTGGCAGGGTCCAGAAGCTTCTATGAAATAAATGTAGTCACAGATGGCTTTTAGAGTGTCACAGTAAGTATCAGATCCCCATATGGAGGAGAAATTAAAATTTTTTCCCCCTCATCCTCCTCAACCATTGAGTTGAACGTACAATCACCATTATTGCCTTTTAAGTATGTTTAAATTAACATAGTTTGGTGACTAGTAACTTAGGACTTTGCACTGTTCTAAAGATATTTTGCTTTTGTACACAACAAAGTATTTGGTGTATTAAAATTTCCTAAAAATATTTTCTTTTTCTTTTTTTTCTTTTTCAAGACAGTGTTTCACTGTGTAGCATTAGCTATCCTGGACTTACCTTGTAGACCAGGCTGGTCTTGAACTGTGAGCTCTGTCTGCCTCTTCTGGGACTATAGATGTGAACCACCATGCCTTACTTGAAAATATTTTCTTTAAAGAAGACATCCTTAAAAAAAAAAGCCCAAAAGTACAGTTGGTAATTGGACCTATGGATTCACTTAACTTGATCAAAAATATTGGAAAGAGAGTTTCTAGAAAGTTGCTGAAAACAAGCTTAAATTTATTACATCCCAGATACTCTGTATAAGTGAGCATACTCCCTGCTTTGCACCACTTCCTCAGCCCCTCATCTCACTCTCTCCAGCAGCCTTGTGGGAAAAATGCCTCTTACATGCCTATGTACTGTGCGTTGAGTGATTACACTGAGCTAAGCACATGCATATTCTTGTCACTCTCCCCAATCAAGCACAGCATACCATCTGTTTACCTTACAATTACATCTTGTTGGGTATTTTAAGAAAAGTAGAGATGACTTGAACTCGCAAGAGGATAGACACAGGCCATATGAAAACAGTATGCTGTTTTACATAAAGAACTTGAACAGAGAGCCAGGTGTAGTGGCACATGCCTGGAATCCCAGTACTAGGGAAGACAGAGGCAGGCAGATTGCTGTGAATTTAAGGCCTGCCTGGACTACAAAGCGAGTCCAGGTCAGCCAAGGCTACGCAGAGAAACCCTACTTGAACAGACTCAGATTTTAGCACAGATATCGAAGGCCATCGTGTTATGGGAAAGGGCCGCTTCTAAAACCAAAACCACTTTAGTTTGGTTCTAAAGCATATTGTCATTATTTTGAAATTGTGTGTGAAGTATGCTGTGTTCACACTTGAATTAGAATTTGATCTTGGACCAACAATAATGTAGGCAGATAATACCAAGGCTCAAAATCATCCCCTTGTTCCCTAGCTTCTCTTTGATGAGCTCTGTCATAGCCATGTTGAGTTCCTCTGACCCAAATCATTCCTTTCTTTAATTCTTCTTCCACCCCACCACCCTTTGTTTTGTTTGAGTCAGGGTCTCACTGTGTAGCTTTGGATGGCCTAAAGCTTCTCTGTATGCCAGGCTAGCATCAATCTCACAGAGATCCTTTTTCCTCTGTTTCCTGAGTGCTAAGGTTAAAGGTGTGTGCCCAAACCTTTGTTCTTATGAAATAAATCATGTTCATGAATGGATATCTTAGACCAAAAGGTTAATTTTAATGAGTTCCCCTTGATAGAAACACATAACTACAGAATATATAATTTTTCCTTCTAAAAGAATCTAAAGTTTATAGTCACTGTTGTTTCTGGAATTTTCTTTTTCAGACTTATTAATTTTCAGAGTGCTTGCAAGTGGCCAAGAATTGCTTACCTTTTCATTGTAGTACCTTGTAGATAAACTTTGAAATACATAAAGAAAAGTTAAGAGGCATTAAATAGGAGGCTTTAAAATAGATCAATGTTATATTGAGAGAGGTGTTTTCAGTATTTTATATTTGGCCTTTATTTCCAGGGATTAGAAAAAGAACAGACAGAAAGAACCCCCCGACTCGATGAACTGAATGAAACCGGACAAATCCTTGTGGAGCAAATGGGAAAAGGTGAGACCCTGCAGTGTTTTTTCCTTTCAGATTATTTTAGAAGGTCATACTTAATATTTGCAGTTTAACACATAAAACATTTAATAGAAAAATCTAGAAAAAAAAAGCTGGTTTTCTTTTTTTTTTTTGAGGCAGTGGAATCTTTTAAAAATGGAAATCTTATATTGAAGACTTTTTATTAAAAACAGATAAAAATCAAAGTCATTCTGCTCTCACGTCGGGGGTCAGAAAACTAGAAACCTTGAAAACTTCAGAAGAACAATTAAGATCCAACAGTGTACAGGATTTTACAACCTCACCTTTGGGGCTACGTATTCTGAATTTTTCTTGTAGATGAGGCTACTGAGGGAAATGTTTATGCTGGCAATACTGAGATATGAAGTTGCCTTGAGGTAAACTCATTGTGCTAGTTTCATTCTGTTGTTGTGACAAACACCATGAGCCAAAGCAGCTCAGGGGAAGAAATGATTAATTTCAGCTTACAGATTCCAGTCTATCACTGAGGGAAGTAGGGGGTTGGAACTCAAGTACGGTCTGAAAGTAGAAACCATGGAGGAGGATGTTTGCTAGCTGCCTGGTCTGTACAGCCTAGGGCACCTGCCTAAAGAATGGTGTTGCCCACAATGGGCTGGACCGTCCTACATCTTTTAACAATCAAGACAATGCCCACTGGACAGTCCAATATAGACAATTTCTCAGGCGAGGCTTTTCTTTCAGATGATGCTAGGCTGTGTCAAATGGACAATTAAAGCTAAGCAGGAAGGACACTCAGTAATATTTGATTTTTGGTCATTCTCAGAGGATCACATTAATATTCTCTAGAAATATTTTTCTACTTAAATTCAGTGTTACTTGTATTTGAAAAATTTACAAGCAGTAAAGACCCCCAACCCCTCACTAAAGTCTTGCCTTAGACACAGAGAAACCTGAAATTAGTATTTGTTTTTTGCTATGGCTGTTAAGTTTGGTAGGTGGTTGTTTCTTTGCTCGTATTGGACCTTTCTCCCTTCCCCCTTAAGAAGAAGTGAGAGGCTGAGAAAGTTGAAGCCAGGGTCGGGGGTTCCAGCCTTGTGGTGAGGGCCACATGCTGCCATAGGTGATGGTAGAAGGGCAGAAACTGTAGTGGGTGCATGACAGCTGCACATATGCCGGGCAAACAGGAGGCCAGCAGTACAGAGCCTGTCTTCTCGAGAGCTCTAGATGGGGGCACCAAGAATCACATTTCCTGTGCACCTGCTCCTTACTCTAAAAATGCTTAAGTTGCCAGTCAGCTGGCTGGGGCCTTAGAAGCGTCAGAGTTATTGAATAGGCCTAGGAAGTGGGGACTCTTCATTCAAGCTATAGGATCCTTGGGCAGTGGCCTGTGGTGGCTAACACTCTTGGCTGTAATGGCTTGGAAGCTTTCTGGATCGATTTCAGGGACCATGGCTTGCAGTTTCTTCCGTGGCGCTCTATTGCTTTTCTCTCTCTCTCTTTAGGCCCATCTCTCTACCCTCTCTTCAGTTTACTCCCACCTTCCCTTGTCTGCTCAGCTGCTGCTGTGCCTACAGCTGTTCACAATCTGGCTCTCCCTGCCTTTTCGCCACTGTCAGTGGAGGCTCTGCCTATTTTGCATCTCTGTATGCAGCTGGCTCCTCTGCCCTTTTGGCAACTTGGTCTGCCAATTGCTCAGGTCTGTCTAATCTTCAGATGTCAAGCCGCCCACTTCCTTGCTTCTTTTGAAGTTTAGCTGCTAGGCTTTTTCAGTTCTGTATTCTCTCCCTCTATCCTTCTTTCTTTTCCCCAGCTATCCCTTTTCCCTAACTCCTTTCCTGAACTCCTCTACATACTATGGGCTGAATCCGGGGCCTTGTATGCACTAGACAAGTGGTCTCCCCTGCCTTTTCTAAAGCTGTCAGGCAGCCAGTCTCTGCCCCTCCCCCACTGCTGCTCTGGTTCAAAGCTGCCTGCTTTGATCTCACTGCTGCCACTGCTGAGGTCTCCATTGTTCTTCCTTCTTGTCACTTCCTCACCCATCCACCTGAAAGCAGGCAAGAAAGGACCATTCAAGAGAAGCCTTTTATTGGGCCCAATGTTGACACTTCAGGGAAGGCTGTACAAGAATGTGTTTTCCACCTAGCTCACCAAGTGAGCCAAACAGCTCACTCGTGTAGCCAGAGAAAGGGTATTTGTACCAATCACAGAAAACCTCCAAAATAAATCGTTTTGTGTTTATGCCAAGTGTAGTATTGTCCCCTTGGAGCAGTCACTTTACTGCTTTGAGGTCACTGGGGAAAGTGCTCTTGCTCCTCTCTGGACTGAATAGAAATGGTTGCAGTGTTATTTAGTGTTCACTGAAGCTTGGACTAGCAAAATGTTTAGTGCAAAGTTTGAAACACTCATGGTTGGTACATGTAGGAGCTGGCTTTGTGCTGCAGCTGTGACTGTCATGTCCTTCCTAAGGCATCTGTGTAGCTGAGGCTGGTGTAAGGGCAGCCTGCTTGGATGTTTTATTGTCAGTCCTCTTGCTTACAGCAGTGAGTAGACTCCAGGAGCAAATTTTGGGGAGTTAGGGCTCTCCTTCCCCCACATTTTTATTTGCAGGAAAATAAACAGCAGAAGGAATGCTTATGATAAGAACTCTCTGACATTCACATCAGATTTATCAATGTGTAATAGCACCTCACATGTTATCCAACTCCTGCTGTGGGAGAGGGGGTCCCTCCCCTGTCTTTGCAAGTGTGTCTGCATCTGCCCTTGATCGAAGCTACAAACAACCAAGGCACAATGTGGCAGATTAGTTAAAGAAAAATCTTTAAACCAGTAGTTTTAAATCTTTAACTTTTTTTTTTTTTGTATATATGAATTGTCTTGTAATTACTGCTTTGGAATAAATTTTCCTCTATGTTTTATTTTTATTTTCTGTGTCTGAATATTTGCCACCATGCACGTATTTGACCACCCCAAAGCACAGCTTCCATTTCCATGTTCACACAAGTTGTCAAGAAAAATGGTGCTTTTCTTATTCATGACTCCATCGAGCGTGAGACTTGCACATGGACTGTGCTGTGAATGCCAGGCTTAGGTTTGATGCTCTGCCACCAGCTTGGCGGGGGTAAACACTGACAGCTGATGTGGGTGTTTACCTTTGAACTACGCATGCATGTTTGTGTTTCTCACTTCTAGGGAATGTAGTGTGACACACAACTTTCTAAATTTATATTGTTGGTGAAACAGGAGTGTATTCTTGCTTTTCATGACATTTTCCTTTTGAGTTGAGTTTTTATTACTGTGGATTTTGATCATGTATGTTTACAAAGGAGACTCATTTCATTGCCCTTCTTTTCACATCCTGAAGATGTGGAGTCTCTCCCATCAGTACACATGTCTGCCAGACAGAAAGATACTTTCCTATACCTCCTTATACCCACTTCACGGATTGGAAAGGATATGGAAAGACTTAGTGTTATAGATAATTCTTTAATCATTTCTAAAAACATTGTGTACCTTTCTAAAATTTGAGAAAAGAAAATTAAGATTCTCAGAGGCTGGAAAGATGGCTCAGTGGGTAAAAGTTTTTGTCATAAAACCTAATGACTTAGCTCCTTCCCTGGGATACACATGGTGGAAAGAGAAAAACAATTGCAGCAGTTTGTCTTCTGACCACTGTGTGCATTGCTGGACATGTGTGTAGCCCCCAGTACAAACTAAGGAAATAAATGTTAAAAATAAGATTAACACAATATAAGAGCATTTTTGAGATATGTCTCCAAAGCAGCTACCATTATTCTGGCATTGTTTATATTTAGTTATATATGTACAAAGTACTGGCAGGCTTGCTGATGTTTTTGAACCTGGCTCCTGTCTTAATAAGTTCCTACATGTACCCATTTGCTTGCAGGCAAGGGACTCTTGTCATCTTATGTCACCATAGACTTGAGCCAGCTCTGAGTTTTGCTAGATGTCTGCTTTATTTTTTTATGGAAGAGGCCATATATTCTGATGTCAAAGTCTGAACAAATTCAGGGATGTGAGTTTGTTTGCCTGTGTCAGATTATAAGCTAGCCAAGTGTTAAGGTGCCAATGATGGAAGCATACACTCTGTGGAAGAGAAACTGGCTGATGCCCCATGGATACACCTTGTGAGAAAACCGCACCACCCTTGAACTATTCTCTTAGTGTTTTTCACTCTCCTTAGGATAGTGTATCATGGTTTTTAGTTGTGTTAGAAGGGACATAAGGGAATGACCATTGAGGGTGGCACTGCCTCATCATTCACTATGTTACAGTATGTAGGACCAATTCTCAACAACTTTGTATGACTAGATGACGTAGCTGCTTTGATACACGTAGAATTTTTTGTTTGTGTAGAAGGCCTCTCGACTGAAGAAATAAACAGTGTTCTGGAAAGGGTTTCGTCAGAGTGGAAGATGATAGCTCAGCAGCTAGAAGATCTGGGAAGGAAGATCAAGCTTCAGGAAGATATAAATGCTTATTTTAAGGAGCTCGATGCTCTTGAAAAGACCATCAAGGTGAAGGAAGAGTGGTTGAAGGACAAGTCCTTCTCTAAATCGCCCCAGCAGTCCTTGCCAAGCTTAAAGGATGCCTGCCAGGTAGGGTGAAAAATGGCCAGACTATACAGCCTTTCTGGGCTGAGTCTCATATAAAGATCATCATGTGTGGTGAGGGACATATGTATGTACGTGTGTGTGTGTGTGTGTGTGTGTGTGTGTGAGAGAGAGAGAGAGAGAGAGAGAGAGAGAGAGAATGATCTGTGTGAGCGCGGATAGACACACAGAGGACAGAGGAGGGCAACGGAGGACATTAGGTGTCCTGCACTACCACACTCCACCTTATTCCTTTGAGGTATGGTGTGTCTCACTGAAGCTGGCCCAACTAACCTCCTATCTGTGCCCTCCCACAATACCATGTTTGCACCATGTGGTTATGCCAACATTTTTGTATGGGTGCTGGGGATCCAGATTCAGGTCTGTATGATTGCTCTTACCCACTGAACCGTGTCGGTGGCCCAAAGGGTTACACAATTGGAAGAGAAAGAGGAGGGTTGGTGAGAATGGGTCTGGTATCATGAGCTTTGTGTTCATGTTCTTTCTAATGTTTTATGGGGACACTCACCTTCATGGAGTGAAGTCATCGTATTTCCTCTTCCTTAGAGGGAGCTGACAGATCTCCTTGGCCTTCACCCCAGAATTGAGACCCTGTGTACCAGCTGTTTGGCCCTGAGGTCACAGCCCTCTGTCCCAGGTTTTGTCCAGCAGGATTTGGATGACCTTCGAAGTCACTATCAGGCTGTGCAGAAGGCTTTTGAGGAATACCAGCAACAACTAGAGAATGGTAAACCTTGGTTTCTGCTGCAGTCACTTTTCTCTCCCTCCCTCCATGTCCCTGCTTCATAATATTTTCCTCTGCACACTGTCCTCAAGGTCTTATAACACATTCAAACCATTTCCTGTGCTCACATTTGTTTATAAATAGACAACTTAAAAAACCAAACAAACAAAACAAAACCATGCGTGGTGGTGAAAGTCTTTAATCCCAGCACTTGGGTTGCTGTGGGCTGTGTGCACTTAGTGCTGTGACTGTCACCTCCACTATTTTAGCTCCTGCACCTTGAGTATGGACATTAGGAACATGTGCGTGTTAGACAGATGTATCATGTTACCTTTCTTTTGACTATACATTTGGACTTCATGCATTTTGCTTATGGAAATCAGCTAACTTCCAGTGTGACATAAAAACTAGGGAAGAATCTTCTCATAGTTGACTAGTGCAAGCCATGCCACTTACGCCTCTAATTGGTTTCACCTCTTAGAACCTCACAGTCAACTCACTTCCTCTTCTGCACAAATGCTGGTTGTTTGGGAGTTTTACAGAGGCACTGAGGGAGATGCTGTGCTCACTGGCTGTTGCTAGCCACCCCTGTTTCTTATAGTCCGCAGGGTGCTGTATAGTTTGTGTCTACCCACCCGTGGAGTTTTAGGAGGGCTGGCGGAGGGATCTTTGCTTCCTTTTATTCTCTGTGTAGCAGTTGGGAAGGGGAAGCTGTATGGGACAGAAGAAATGTTGTCCTTCGAGCTCCATAGAGACATTTCATCATGATCAAATGAAGAGAAATGAGAGTGAGTTAATATTTCAAACATCAGCCTCCAGAGGAATGAAGCCACAATTTGTCTGTCTGAAATGCCAGAGGGGTGACTGAGTTTATTATCCAACAGAGGTCCTTTTCAGCTGTAATCATGGGGTCTAATTTATTATCTATTGGAGCTTACTTATTATATACAGAGGATTAATGGTGCAGACAGCAGATTAGGGCTCTAGCACTGTTTTCCCTAAGTGAGTGTGTTTAAATCATCAGAACTGAAGAGTCAGCCTGCACCTGCATATTTGGACACATTGAACACACTGAAAAAAGTGCTAAGTGAGTCAGAAGAAAAGGCCCAGACTTCTCTCAATGCCCTGAATGATCTCCCAATGGTGGAGCAGGCCCTGCAAGAAAAAAAGGTAAGCTGTCTTTAAGAACTCTCTGACCATTTCTGCTAGATCATGTTAGATGTGTCAAGTGGGTTTTCAGCGATTAAAACAAAAATGGCCTTAAAAATTATTAAAACTTTGTTAGAAAAAATAGATTAAAAAGAATTAATTTTGTTTTTTGTTTATTATTATTTATTATTAGTATTATTGTGGAGGTGGGTATGCACTGAGTCCAGAGGACAACTTTGGGAACTCGGTTTTCTCTTCCATTATGAGTTCCAGGGATAGAAATCATGTCTTCAGCTTTAAGTGGCTGGAGTCTATCTGTTGAGCCAACCTGCAGGCCTAAGAGTTTATAATTATTTATAAGTTATAATAATTTTAATTATATTTAATTTAGAATCATATACTTAAAGCAATTTATAATTTATGAAGCATTATAAATGTTAATAATTTATCTGAGGTACATAAAGATACATTATCATTACTAGGAAAAAATGTACATTCTTATAGTTCATATAAAATTCTAAGCCTGTTACTAGTATGCTAAATATCTCTCCTAGAATAAGATGAAGTATATTAGTTGAACTGATTCCTTTTCTTTTCTTTTCTTTTTCTTTCTTTTTGAGAAAGGCTTTTTCTCTGTAGTGCAGGCTGGCCTAGAGCTGATAGCAATCCCCCTGACTCAGCCTACCCAGTGCTGGGATGACTGTTATAAGCTACTTAAATAAACTTCATGTTGACTAATTTGCTTCCCTGCTTCTTTATTCCAGTAGCCTTAAGGCTCTGCACCAGTGGTTCTTAATTGTTCTAACACTGTTGATAACACTGATACAGTAGTACTGTTTCCACTGCTATCACATAACTGCAATTTTGCTACTGTTATGAATTGTAATGTGAATATCTGATATGTGGAATATCTGATACACAACCCTTGTGAAAAGGTCATTAAGTCGCCAAAGGACTCTCAACCCACAGATTGAGAACCACTGCTCTACACTGTTACACCTGATAAAAAAGGCTAACCCTTGACCCGGGGCACACTGCACACACAGGGTAAACACACAATGTTTCAATGTACACCCCTACAAAACTCATGAGAAAAACACTTTGACTTATCTTGGTATGCTTTTTTTCTTTACAGTGTTTTAGTAAGATACCTTGTTCTCCTTTTTTCCCCGTATATGTACAGCTCACATTATTACATCTTATCAGGTTCGAACATCATTTTTCATGGCTTTAATCTTTTGAAACTTTTTCAGGCCCTTGATGAAATCCTTGAGAATCAAAAACCTACATTACATAAACTTTCACAAGAAACAAAGACTTTGGAGAAAAATATGCTTCCTGATGTGGGGAAAATGTATAAACAGGAACTTGATGGTGTCCATACAAGCTGGACTAAAGTAAAGACCAAGGTTTCCAGAGATTTACATTTGCTTGAGGAAATCGTCCCCAGACTCAGAGATTTTGAGGTAAATCAAGAGACCAACAGGAGTTTAAGCTTGTTTCAGAACACACAGTGATTATCACATAAGACTGGAATATCTGCTTTCTGAATATTTTGCATTCTTTCTGGTCCCAGATTTATTATGTGCTTAAGTTGGGATTTATAAGTTGCTTATCAGAGACATTTTAATGTGCTGGTAAGCACAAAATGCATTCTTTTGTCTTGTAGAGGCTTCTTGGTAGGGGTGACAAGTATGTTGGTTAATAGTTAAACTAGATTTCAGCATAGGGGTCTACATGGCCTTGAACCAGTGTTCAAAGTACAGTGATGACTGGTTGTAGGGAAAGAACTTTGTAGGCAGCAAGCAGATAGTGGAGTGGCGGACATGGGACCAGCAACATTGTCAGGTACAAAGGAAATTCCACTTCCTCAAATTCCCAAAGGCAGAAGGTATAAATGGCTGTGTGTGCCTGTTAGCACACCTTCAGGCTTCCTCAGCATCACAAGTACCAGTGCCATGTGTCAAAGTCCATGCCTGGGTCTCCTCTCCCCCATCCTTCAAGCTCAGTCCCTCTAGCTCAGGAGTGTCCCTTTCCCCAGCTCCACATTCCCCTTAACCTTGCTATTTTAGCTATGCTTTTTCTTTTTCCTGCTCTCTGTCTTCCGATCTCTGCTGTACCCTCCCCCCAACCTTTGTCCCTGTTTCTATCATGGCCAGGTCCAGTCTGCTGGCCATGTTTAATCTAATACTTTTGTTCTGCCCAGTTCACGAACCCCAAAAGACCAGGAATAAACAGACCCCGCTGTAAATACATGAGGTTCTTTTTTATTACAAATAACAAGCTGCAGCTTGGGCCCACACCCCCCACCGCCAAAGCGGTGAGAGCCGAGCACCACGTGCCCAGGTTAGTTGGGTGATTTAAAGATTCTGGTCCATCCCAGCATGCCCAAAGCAGGGGCGATTCCTGCCTGGCAAGCATCTATTGGTTAAAATGTTACATTTTGAATTGATTGGCTATAGGAAGGTCCCCAGACCATAATGACCTGGTGTCCCTCCCTAGGGGGATGGGCCAGTTTTCTAGCAACTGTATCTCTAGTGGGTGGGGAAAGAATGCAGTAAGGCGGTCCTTCCCCTCAGGGCATTACTAGACTTCTCCACCCACCTAGTTCAGGCCTTAATTAATAATAGCTGCTAATTTTTAATCTTAATTTTAATCTTTAATTTTAATCTTTTGGTCTCTCACTTTCTCTGCCTCTGGCTGTTCTCCCTCTGATATCTCATAAACACCATTCCCTTAACCAGATACTGAGTGGTCATGTTGTCAGTGTGTCCATCTGACGCTGAAATCTAGGAGGAGCACAAATGGACCTCTTTCAAACTAAACCGAATTGCTGTATTGACTCTGCTAAGATATACATTATTTATTTCTGCTGTTTTCTGGCAACCACTGTATTCAACTCCAAGCTAAAATAGCAAGGTTAAGGGGAATGTGGAGCTGGGGAATGGGACACTCCTGAGCTAGAGGGACTGAGCTTGAAGGATGGAGTCTAGACCCCTTAGCAGCGTCTTTCCTCCACCTCCTTCTCACCACACATGCTCCCAGGCCCTCTGGAGCCCATTGGAATCCTCCTTCTGGCAGAGTTCTTGTTTGTGACCCTTTTCCCTCCTTTTCTAAATCTCTTTTTTCTTCAGAATCAAAGATTCATTATGTCTTAACTGCAAATGACCTCAGTACAACTCAGTTACTGGCCAAATGTACCACCTTAGGTTTCCAAATTCTTACAGATTGTAACAACTCCTTTCACTTCACAAGCGAATGATTCCCAAATTTCTTATCTCTAATCTTTCTCTGCTCTATAAAAACCTTCCATTAACCATACCATGAAGTGGTCACATCATTGGTTTATACAGACATTTCAATAGCTAATAGAGTGCAGAACTTAAAAGTGAATCCTACTACTCAGAAAAACATCTTTCAAGAGTATAGCACCTTTAGAGGTTGAGTTAATTTTTGTGATGTGCTTATCTTATCTGCCTCTCTCCAGCCCTGTGATATTTGTAAGAGGAGTCCTTATGTTTGTGTATATGGTCATAGTTGTCTTTTATTTTCTTGCCGTTTGGTGACATTTCTTTTGTCAACAGTTATTTCCTTTTGTACAGGATAAGGTTAGACTGCTACACTCTTCCATAGTGCTAGGCATAAATGCGGGCTTCACTTCTTCTGTTCTGTGCTGTGCTTAACAACAGAAATGTCCATCTGTGCTTTGACAAAACCATCACCTCCCTTCCCCACAGCAAGACATTTAAAAACATGAATCGGGCATTTTTTTTTTTTTTATTGATTTTACTGATAGGATTTTCTTATGAATCATGAGGATAAAATAAAATCTGAAGAAGCTCCTTTTTCTCAGTTCTGTCTTCTCTTTCATTGGTTATTACTAGATTGTGATACTGGTTTTGTATCATTTCCTTTTCTGGAGGATTACCAGAGCATCCCCCAAATGCCCATTAGGCCTGGTTTGCCTCTTGGCTCTGCTGGCCAGGCACAGGCCACCCTGCAGCCCACTTCCTAACAGTTCTATCAGTCTTAACTCAACTCCTGCTTCCTAACTCTTATGCTGAGAATTCATCTTTCGCAGATGCCAGAGCCTTCTGCCTGTGGTCTGCTTATCTTCACCAAAGTGAAATGTTCACGCTTAGCACGGAGTCCCTGCCCCTTCCTTGTCTAGCTTGTCCACGTGCCCACTGAGAGTGGCATCAGGCTGGGAGAGAATCACGGGTCCCAAAGGACCACCCTGGACTTTTGCCTTACTCTGGACATGTCATGTACTTGCTGGAATATCAAATCCCGCTGGCTGATTCTTTCAGAACAGGCTTCATTAGCAGTCTTCAGCCTTGCTCAGGACCACAGCACAGCCTGAGCATCACTCATCCTTCGCTTGTAGTACTGTGTGTCCTCCCATCTCCACCCTGGGAGTTTTGTCATGCTCAGAACTTCAGGGCTCTCCTTTCTTCCAGGGTGTGAGCTCTTGGAAGACAGAACTCTGTGGGGTTCCCAGCATGTAAGAGGATGTGAATAGCAGGGACCCGAATGAATTGCTCAGTAGGTGTGTCAGTCTAAAACCCACTTATCTTCACTGGCAGCACAGCTTGTCTGCTCACTTCTCTTCCTTCAGAGTTAAAGATATGTGCCAAAACAATGTGTTCTGCCTCAGAACATGAAAGGACAGGCTGAGATGCTGCCATTGAAGAAGCAGGTTTTGAAATTGTTTTGGAAGTATTTCAGGGCAAAAAGTAAGGAAGAATAAAATCTTCCCTAATTTAACCTCTGAGGATATAGCCACTTAAATCTTTCTAGAGACTGCAGGCCTGATATAATAATTATAATATTGCCTCCTCCATCATATTCATTTAATCTAGGGAATAATGGGCCATCCTACACCCTGGATTTAGGGATACAGGTTTAAACAAACTGATGTGGTGGCGATGTTATTCTCTGTCCTTATCTCTGTGCCAGAAAGCATTTTATGACAGTGTTTTGAGCAAGCTTTTGGTATCTGTTGAAACAACAGGTATTGTCTGCTACAGGCTCTGGAATGCTTAAAAAAATGAGCAAAATAAGAAACTCTTTATTTTAAATTACTGCACTAATTCTGTTTTTCACAGCTGGTTCTGTCTGTGTCTTAGGGTAAGAATTAACAACTTAAAAATCCACAGACATTCCATCTGATGGGGGAGAGGGCAGGGAAACAGGCCAGGAATGTGACTGTCCTCAAGCGTGAGCAGCCTCTGGCTGTGCGCCTTAGCTTGGCAGGCCCTCACACCCAGAGTTTCAAAGCTTTAAAATGCTCACCTCTCCAGCTCAGGGGGACAGCACAAGGTGCAAAGGGATTGTTTTGTTGACCCTACATTCTTTCTCTGTGACCCTGAACAAGGTGTTGCCTGCTCAAGAAGTTTTCTGTAAGGATGGTCAGTGTTTCTGAATTTTGACCATTCCAAAGAAGAACCTTTGATGTTTTAAGTTCCTTTAAATAACCAATTATTAGCAGTTTCATCTTTACTTGAATATTTGTGAATAAAAACAGGAATGAGAAATAATTACTGTCTTAAACTAGGACTGATTAATTTTATTGCAGACATTTTAATTAGAAATTTACTGCTAACTTGTATGTGTTTGTGTGTGTGTGTGTGAGAGAGAGAGAGAGAGAGAGAGATACACAGAGACGGAGACAGAGAGGAATGCACACACACACATACACACACACACACACACACACACGACAGAAACAGACAGAATATGTGTGTGCTTATGAAAATATGTGTGTGGAAGCCAGAGGCCAAATGATTGTCTTTGGAGTTTTTTTGTTTTTTTTTTTTTTTTTTTTTTTTTTTAAATAAGGTCTCTCCCTGGGATCTTGGACTCCCAGATCAGGCTATTCTGACTGGCCAGCGCACCTCAGAAATCTACCTGTTTCCCCTTTCCTAGCATTTGAAAAACAAGCGTTTGTCAGCATACCCTGCTCTTTATGTGGATTCTTCAGGTTCATGCTTACCAGGAAAGCAATTTACTGACCGAGCCATCTTCCCAAACTCCTACTAGGGACCTAAAATAAATTTGTTTATAAGAAGTCAAGTTCTCCAAAGAATTGTGTGTATATGTATGTGTTCATGTATTTGTTCAGGAAGGTGGACAGGCAGAGAAGGCATTTATTCATTATTGTAGATTAGGAACACCCAAGTGCTTTAGCGGTGTGATTTTTTTTTAGTGTCTAGAGAAATTGGGTTGTTCTTGTGAACTTTTTCATGTTCTTTGTGACTTGACTGAGGAACTGATGTGGGAGCCAAAGTTATATTTAAAGTTTTAATTACTGTGCCTAAGAGATCCATAAAGCAAAGGCACAACTAAGTAGTAAGTCCACTGGCCCAACGGTGGTGCTTCCTGAAATCCTGGGGCCTAGAGTTTATGAGAAATAGCATGCACGTCTTTTCCCCGCCCTAAACACATTTGTTTGCCCTAACTGTATAGATGTGCTTGATCACATGTGGGTGGGAGGTACGTGGGAGGAGGTACTCGGAATGCACGCTTGCTGCTGATCTGACGTGGTGGGAAGCACGCAATCTCGTGGCTTTGCCTTAGTAAGCCTCTGCAAAATGTGACTTGTAGCCATTTTCTTGGAACCCTGGAATGGACCTGACCAGAGTCCACCATGGCCAATATTTCCTTAAAGCTTGCTCTGAATTTGGTTCAGCACTGTGGTAGTGGTGTTATTCTCATGCCCTGGGACTGAGACTGACTTCAGATGGGCAGGCATGTGGGACTAACAGGCAGTTTTCTGCCATGGGTGCATTAGAAGATTTTCCTTTCAGGGAAAAAGAGACGCTGAGGGGAGAGTGAAGCAGGGAGGAACCGACTCTCTGAAATCTCCTGCAGGCAGGCAGGTGTCAGCTGGTAGTTCTTTAGTGATGCCTTGTCATTGAGCCTGGCCACAGGGTGGGGTGCCTGGTGAGTCTGCTGCTGTAAGGCGTTTTTAAAGTTTGGGTGTGTGTCTCCTTTACTTACTCCTGAGCTCTGACTATGCCTCATCAGATACACCACTATCCAGCTCTTTCATGTGGCCATTTTCCAGGTACTTTAAAACAGCTATAGGACTGAACAAATGTTAATATTGACAGCAATTTAAAAAAGTACCTGATTTTTGGCAAACACATTCTCACCCTGGCATTTTTGGGTGTCTCTGACAGGATGTAAGTTCTAGAATTTGGAAGAATCAGCTCTCCAGTGAGACCCGTGTTGTTAATAATGAGGCAGATACTTTACAGGTGCTAACTGTGCATTGCATGCATCTGTGTGCTGTTCCTCTGTACACTCTCTGTGATTTTCAGAACAATCAAACATTGTTGTTATTCCTATTTTACCGGTGAGCAACTGAGGTGCTGAGAACAGAATTGGTTTTATATAGTCACATTTTTAGCTGCTGAGCTCAGCATGAGACCTCCATGTTTCTTTCATGGTGCACATGGATATGGATTACACACAGGGTTGTCTGTAGTGAAAACAGGATGGTTTTTCTGTCACTTTGTCTCATTGGGATGATTAATTCTTTTTTTTTTTAAAGATTTACTTATTATTTATACATTATTCTTCCTCCATGCCAGAAGGCACCAGATCTCATTATAGATGGTTATGAGCCACCATGGTGGTTGCTGGGAATTGAACTCGGACCTTTGGAAGAACAGCCAGTGCTCTTAACCTCTGAGCCATCTCTCCAGCCCAGGAGATGATTAATTCTATGTGGCTTGTCTGTGTCTGCTGTATTCCTCTTTCTCTTTTCTCGAATGAAGCTGAGAGCAAGAGAAGGACAGGTATTCCCAGACTGTGTGTATTCACCTGGGTCTGGGCCTGTGTGAGAAGTGAAGAAGAGAGAAGGTGGAAGGGACTGATACCCTGTTTCTTCTCATTTGCCACTGAGGTGATAAAGCTGCCTAACGTTAGTCTGTTTTTTAACTGGTATTGTCAACATAATAAAACGAAATATAGTATTTATAATGACCTCATAATATAGTTATGCTAGCAATCTGTTAAGCAATATTTGATAGGGGAAGCCTGTTTTGAGGAAATTAGTGAGAATACTGGGGTTTTAGTGAGTCATAATGCCGTGACTCATGTATTTAAGAACTACGACTGATAGCTATCTTGGGGTTTGAGGCACCTGTAAGTGCCAATGTGAAACTCTTTTCCTCATTCAAAATTAGCTTCATTGAATTTCTTAGTAACATAGAAATACTATGTTCTTTAGAAGAAGTTCAGAATAGATATTAACAATGCATCAAGGAAGACAATTTGAAAAGGCATGTTTTATGACTGTTTTATTTTTAGTTATTTATTTTTAAATTTTATGTGCATATGTGAGTACTTCCATGTATGTGCAGGCAGTGACTGTGGAGGTCAGAAGAGGGCATTAAGTCCCCTGAAGCTGGAATTAAAGATGGTTGTGTATTATCATGGGGCTGCTGAACCCAGTTTTTCTCTCAGAGCTGTGAGTGCTTTTTTCTGCCAAGATATTTCTCCAGCCCTGCTTTCAGTTTTCTTAGCATCTATTAATTATAAACAATGGAACTGTTTATGATTATGACATTTTCAGGAAAGCAGGGTTATTGGAAAATTCCGTAAGACTCAACATCAAGAAATCCAGTCTAAACCAACCAATTAACCCACCAAACCCAAATCATATAGAAAATTATAGTTCTCTGTCAGATTTCTAAGTAGAAGAAAGTTAGGAAGAGCAGCTGGTAGGAGGGTGGAAAGGGTAAAAGTTTTAATTATTCTTTTGTCTTATTGTTGGTCTGTTTTTTAACTGGTATTGTCAAGATAACAAAACAATTTAGTATTTATAATGACCAAATTCTGTAGTTGCTGTACTCTACTGTATTGTACCATACTGTACTATACTATAGCTCTATACTAGTAGTCTATTAAGCAATATTTGATAGACTGATCTATTTCAAAACAAACAAGTTTAACAAAAAAGAAGTATGGGACAACCTCACAGTAGGAAAAATCTAAAATCAGTTTAGGCTGTATTTTATAGGTGTGTAGCATCTGTATGGCAAGTTCTGCCGTTATGATTCATTCCAACTTTATAATAATAATTATAGGAATATTAAATAAATTTTGTTTTTCCAGAGCATGTGGATCAGAATAGTTTGTGTGTTACCTGGCTATATTACCCTAGAAATGTCATGAAACAGGGAATATTTAGCCATCACAGAGCTAGGGATTCACACTGTGGCCACTTTCTAATTCATCATTCACATTTATTTCTATTTATAGGAATGATCAAGAAAGAACTGAAGGGATTCAAGAAAACAAATTAGGGAAATTAGTACGGCTGACTAACCAATGATGGAATTGAAGGCCTTGGGGAAAATGACTGCTGCTTTAGTATTTGAGTGGGGTTAACCTCTCTTCTATACAGCTACACCTTTGTAGTCTCCTCTTTAAAGCCTGCTTCTTCTAGAAAATGTTTGCCTTCTTGTACTTAGTAATGGATTGGTTGAAAGAACTGAAGTAGACAGTGCTAGTTCCCACCCCACAGAAGAACGAAGAGTCATGAGTTGTATTTCCTTCATGATGATTACCTCCTCTGGTAGCTAGCTTTAAAGAAAAAAATGGTTCTAAGTTGTTGGAAATAAGATTTTTTTTTTAGTTAATTATAACTAGAATAATGGTTTCTTTTTTAATTTTAATTTCAATCTTAATCCTAAATATTGCTTGCATTTAACCAAAATAGTTCTCACCAGAGTGTTTGGGACTTGTGGAATGATTATGAAGCTGTCATTTTTGGGAACTTTTACTTGAGAATAAATTAAAGACTTATTTTCCAAGTTGGGAGACTTCAAAAACGGAATGAAATAAATGAAGACCATGCTGTCAAAGTTTTGGGGAGTTGCCTTTTTTCCTAGTTGTAGTAGATCTTGAGATGTAGTAGGTTGAATGTCACTGAGTAATACCTCCTTTGTGATTGTGTTCGATTTAGGCTGATTCTGAAGTCATTGAGAAGTGGATGGATGGTGTGAAAGACTTGCTAATGGAAGAGCAGGCTGTCCAAGGAGACGCCCCTGCTCTACAGAGGCAACTTGATCAATGCGCTGTAAGTTTTGCTGATCTGGCAATCCTGCTCAAATAAATAACATTTTCTTTTTGTCCTTTGACATTTGCTGTTTTTAAAATTCTCAGAATGGGGCATATGAAGTCCAGATAAAGTGTCTTTTATTATAAAGCTTTTATTTTGGCTTTATAGCTAATAAAAGACGGACATTGCTCACATTTTAGTGCTGACTGTGGTTATAGAATTTGTGACAAGAGAACAAGAGTAAATTTATTTCCTTGGAAGGCATTCTCTTTTGTTACAATGATGATCTTAATGTAATGGTTATCACGAGTGTGCTGCTATCATTGTATCCCATAATGAGCCTTTATGAGAAACATATTTAACAAATGAAATATGCTAGTAATACTACATACAATTTATGTGTGATGGCATTATCAGGTGTCTCTAAAGCAGTGGTTTTCTTAATGATATGTATCACCCTTTAATAGAGTTCCTCATGTGGTGGTGACCACCAACCATAAAATTATATTGTTACTAATTTATAACTAATTTTATTAATGTTATGAATCGTGGTGTAAATATCTGATATGCATGGTATTTGATACGTGACACCCCCCAACCCAAAGAAGACATGGTGTACAGGTTGAGAAACGATGCTCTAAATTAATTTAAAGTAGTATTTTCCACTGAAATTCAAGTGTTTTTAATTTAATTTTAGCAAATGGCCATATTAAATGTCACGCAAACTGAGTTTCTTGAAGTGAGTTAAGTAGCTGAGAATCCCGACTCCCGGGCAAAATGTCCTTGAAATAGCTGCAGGATCTAGGCAGATAGGTATGGTACTGATGTCCACTTTAATTGAAGCAGACTCAACATGGGCTTCTTTCCTATATTCAGTCATTTGCTAATGAAATAGAAACAATTGAGTCATCTCTGAGAAACATGAGAGAAGTAGAGACTCACCTTCAAAGCTGTCCAGTTGCTGGAATCAAGACGTGGGTGCAGATGAGACTAGTGGAGTACCAGGCCCAACTGGAGAAATTCAGCAAAGAGGTGAGTTTTTCACTCTCACTAGAAAGGGGACACAGTGGTACTGGCTTCTTTTGTCCAGGAAAACAAAACTGAAAAATAGTGCTTTACAGGAAAGCATGAAACACACTTAAACACACATGCATGTGTACACACGCACACACATAACACACACACACACAGATGTGTATATGTGTGTATGTATATGTTTTAAATTGAGCTCCACACATTCATTTATGACACTTGTCTTGCCTTGAGGGCATACAAGTGTGGTAGCCACTAATTATAGCTATTAATCTTTTGGGCAGCAATGTTTATTAATCAACTACAGTTTAGCATTGTTAATTATTGTCTGCTACCAGGCATCTCTTTATGCTCTGGGGACAGCAGTGACCAGGGCAAAGCTTCTTCTTGAGGACTTTGTCTTCCTGTGAGGCAGGTGAACTGTCACGGAGGGATAGCCAAGAGTTGAGAGAAGGTAGATTTGTTTTCAGTAGGTTGGCCAGGGTCTTGTTCAGCTTGGGATATTGCAGTAGAGTACTGGGTAAAGAAAGAGGGAGGCCATGTCAGATTCAGATAAGAACATGCGGTATGAGAAATTTCCCATTTCAAAGCTCAGCTATGGAAGCGAGTGTGGTGTGTTCACTGAGGTCCCAGGGCGCTGGAAAAGAGTGAGAGGAGTTAGTGATAAGGAAAGTAAGGATACCTGAGGTCAGAAAGTAGGGTGGGGAGAGGCCTTCATTAAGGGCAAACACTCTGGATTTGATATTAAGAATGACGTCAATCATTGTTTGAAAGTTTGTTAACTTATTTTGCTGTTATTACTGTATGTGTATGTGTGTTGGCCCATGGACCCTGGGTACGTGGCAGAAGTCAAGAATGTCTTGTCAAAGATACTCTGTCTTCTACTGTTGTGTGAGTCTGGGTGATTGGACTCAGTTCCCCAGGCATGGCTGCAAAGGGCCTTTGCCTGCTTAGCCATCTCACTGGCCCACGGTTGAGGGTTTTGAGCAGGGGAGTGATGTATGATAGAGGCAGTGCTTGAGGCCCTGAGAAATGCCGTGAGTGGACGTTCTTTTGGAAACAGAGACAGGGTTTGGGTAGAGGATGATGTATGATGGAAAAGTGATGGGTCAAGGGTGGCTCAGGAGATTGGCAGAGGGTCTTTGTGTGGATTGAGGTGTTACTCTTTGAACAATAGGGACTCAAAAGGAGAAGCTTTGGGAGTGCAGACAAGGGGTGAGTCCTAGTCTGGAACGGGCAAGGTCAAGATGACCCTGCCCATGGCGCCCTTTATTTTTTCCTCTTTTTAAAATTTCAGTTTTAGTGTGTTTGGAGCATGGAAACCCGAAGACATTGAGTAAGAGTAGTGAAATAGAGGACATGGTTCTTAGGTGACACTGAGGAATAAGCAGCTATCTAGCATCCATCATTTACTTATCTCCTGGATCCCTGTATTCATGTATCTATTTTTCATCCTCCATAATCTTCACCCATTCATTGTTTATCATTCCTGTCTACTATTGACATATATATCTGTCCATCCATCATCCTTAACCATTTATCTGTTGACCCACTTGCTCACTCACTTACTCATAATACTATAAACTCAACTGTGAATTGTATTTAAGTATAGAAACATCAGAGTCTTCAGCAAAGAAGTAGCTACATGTTGTATGAGTTGTTAGTTATTTAGATCAGTTCTACCCAATTTGTATCACTAGTAAAAAATTTAAGAATTTTAGAAAATATTTTAAAATTTTAGTTAGCAAAAATAGGTATGTCTGGGGCTGAAGAGAAGGTTCAGCAGTGAAGAGCATTTGCAGCTCTTGCAGAGGACCCAGATTCATCACAGCATGGGAGACCACAAGAGTCTGGAACTCCAGTTCCAGATGATTTTTTTTTTTTTTGAGACAGGGTTTTTCTGTGTAGTTCTGGCTGTCCTAGGACTACCTCTGTAGACCAGGCTGGCCTCAAGCTCATAAAGATCTACCTGCCTCTGCCTCCCAAGAGCTGGGATTAAAGACGTGTGCCACCACACAGCAGTTCCTTGTGACCTTGATGTTCTCTTCTGGTCTCCATGGCCAGTGTGCAAGCATGTGAACAGACAAAACACCCCTACACATAAAACAAAAATTAGTAAGTAAAAAAAGGGAGTGTCAGACAAAAATCTACAGTAATGTGTCTCATCTATGCTCTCATGAAAGAAATTATAGCTGTTCTAAAATACAAAGTATATAGTTAGGATTTTGTGGGTTTTGTTTTATTCTCAAGTTTTCTATAGATCTATTAAAATGATAAAACTGTGTTCAGAAAGTGCAAGCAAAGAGAACCCTCTAGAAGTATACTCAAAAGTCTGTGTTTATATGGCTATATTGCACTTTAACAGCTGAGCATCTCTCTAGCCCCCATATTGCACTTTATACGCACAAGCACACACACACCATCTATCATCTATCTATATGCACATGTATATATGAAACTACAGATAAGAGCTGCCCAGGTGACAGCGCTGACCATCAGCCTGGGCAAAGCACTGTGTGCTGTTGTGGCTTCTCTCTGGAAGAGTATCACCCCAGCTGGGCGCGGTGGGTGTGTGTAGGCCTGGAAAGAAAAGTTCCTTGTCTATTTTTAGGCCTGTGATCCTGTTTGGAGGGAGGGAACAGGAAAGCCATTAACTGTCCCTTAACCCACATTCCTGTGAACCCGTCCTGTTCCTGTCCTGGCCTCTGGTTACTGTCAGCTCTGGTGAGGTGGCCTCCCTGCTGACATGTAATTTGAGCAGGCTTGTCAGAGGAACGTTGTGCTATTCCTGTGTGCCAGGATCATCTCGTCCAGCCAAAGTGAGTTTGTGGTTAGGCGAAGAACTCTGAAAATATTTGTAATGTACTTCACAAGGTTATTGGGCCTGGTTCAGACCAATAGCTATTTTCAAATGTATCTTCTACTTTCTTTTTCTTAAAGTTTATTTCATGTGCCCTGGTGTTTTGTCTGTCTGTATGTTCCTGTGTGTAGAGTTCTGGGTTTCCTGGAACTGGAGTTACAGATAGTTGTAACCTGTCATGTGGGTGCTGGGAATGGAACCTGCAGCATCAAGAAGAGCAGCCAGTGCTCTTAACTACTCAGCTGTCTTTCCAGCCTCAATTTGTTCTTTCTAACCAACATTTTATAGGGTAATATCTTATGAGCATCTTTTATAATAGTTCTTCCCACCCTCAGTTTTTTCCTTATTTTTGGGAGCAGGTCTTACTCTGTAGACCAGACTGGCCTTGATTCACAGAGACTCCCTTGCTTCTGCCTCCCTAGAGCTGCGTTTAAAGGGATGTGTAGCCATGCCCAGCTCCACCACCCTCAGTTTAGGAAGTGAGGACACAATGGGAATTCTGATTGCTGTTTTTCTTTTTTAAATATTAAACAATGTTATAATAAAATTATTTAATATATACCTTTATTGCTATAGGTTAGCTCCTTCATGTAGAATAAAGAGGTCAGAAACCAAGCTGGGTTGGAAGTAGAAGCTTCCTCTTTCCTGCTGCCAAATTTCTCAGTGCTGCAAAGTGCTGTGCAGGCTCCTGGAGAGAAAAAGACCAGCTGTGAGCCCAATTTTCAGAGTGACAGTGGGTATCTTCAGGTTAGGTTCAAGTCTAAAATGCTGTGTAGAATTAACTATAATTTCTTACATTATACAGTACCAGCATAGGATGTATAAATTTTTTACTTGAATATTAAAACCTAAGACTGGAAATTAATCACAGTGTCTTTAAATATTAAAGGGTAGAACTTTGGTACTTAATGTATTTAAATGTATTTATTGAGCAGAGTGGTGTTTCTTTCCTAGATTGCTATTCAAAAGAGCAGGCTGTGTGATAGTCAGGAAAAAGCCATGAACTTGAAAAAGGACTTGGCCGAGATGCAGGAGTGGATGGCTCAGGCTGAAGAGGAGTACCTGGAGAGGGACTTTGAGTACAAATCTCCGGAAGAACTCGAGAGTGCCGTGGAGGAGATGAAGGTGCGGCCTTGTGCCTGTCTTTTCACACTGTTCAGTCTGTCAGCCACTCAACCTGTCACACTACATGGAGCCATATAGACAAGTCTGCTCTGGTAGCAGGAATTTTAATTAAAAAAAAAAAAAATGAGAAGAGTAGCTGTGGTGGTTTTAGTTGGAAAAGGAGGCAGATGCCCATCCACTGGTTCAAGTCCACCTTGGAGTTGATGCTGTGAGGTCCCTTGCAGACAGTTATATATGTTGTAGTCTTGGGGAGCCACAGAGGACTTCAGAGTCTCGAAGACTGTACAGAGAAACTTTTCCTTTTTTAACGTAGTGAACACATATAGTATAAACTTACCATTTTAGCAGTTTCTTAGTATATATTTGATAGTGTTGCTTATAGTCACAGTGGCATGCAGCTTCTACCACTGTTTCCAGGAAGGGTAAATTGTGGTAAGGGGCAAAGGAGACATCACAGGTTGGTTAGAGGTTATCATGGTTCTATTGGGTTTGACTCCAGTCAGTATTGGGGGTACGAAGGAGCAGGAGGCAGGGGCTCTTCAGTCAGAATTGGGTCACACACGAACCCAGAACATCCTTGAAAGCAGAAGGCAGAGCTTCTACAGTTGGGGTCACAGAATATCCTTGGAGCAGGAAGCAAGGGCTATACAGTCAGTATTGGGGGCACAGGGGAACCCCATAAGTTCTTTAGAGCAGGAGGCAGAGGGTGTAGAGAGAAGATGAGGTGAAGATAAGTTAGAGTCATAGGCTGTGGTTCTAGAAACTTCTATTTCTGAGTCAGTAGTTCTTGTTTAATGAAAGAATTGGGCCTCAGACCCACACTGCCTCCACTGTTCTTCAAAGATAAACACATGATTCCTTTTAAGATTCATCTTTCTTTTTGTAAAAGATCAAGCAATATAATGTATGACCACCCAACAGTTAACTCGATCATTACTGTATCTAAGGGAAAGATTTCTGTGCACGTAGATTTTAAAGAGGTTTTATATGATGTTCATGTGTATTAGATATGACTCAGTACACGTGAAAGGAGTCTTACTTGAGCTGTGGCGAGGTACTGAAATGTATATGCATGTGTATGTATAGTGTAGCTCCTTTTGAAATTTTAAAAAATATTTTAATATAGAAAATATTTTAAAGGTAGTCTACTATCCAAAGACCGACTACCTCATTTATCTCTCACACTGTTGGAAGTTTAGTTTGATGTTGTTTTTAAAAGTCATTGTAGTTGTCAGTGAAGAAAAATGAGATTAAAAATCTTTGATTGGGCAACATTCTATTCATTTTTATTCTTGAAAAAAGCCATTAGGAATTTAAAAGCCACTACACTTAATTACTTTTCCCTCACCCCGGGAGAGCTGAAATCCATTAAGCAATAAAGAAAGCTAAAAGGGAAGTTAACGGGCTGTTGCAGGTGGATTTTCTTGCATGTGAGATTAAGCATCTTGAGCACAGATGGAAAGCCAGGAAGCAGCTATTTCTGGACCAAGCTGTCCAGTGGAACTTCATCATCTTTGATATGCTCTTCATTCTTGGATGGATGGATGTATCTGTGTTCTAGGAGGCAAATGTTTTTAGAAGGATTTGTGGGACATTTTAATGGATGCCTCTGCCATGGTATCCTGCCATTTTTAAGGGCTTTTATGTATTTCAGTTTAATGTGTTCAGACCGCCAGTGGTCAGTTAAAATAAGTTCATTTAGGTCCTTAACCTGAAACTAGAGTTTGGAAATATTTCTTGTAAACACTGTGTAGGATATCTTGGCTGTGAACTCTGGTGTTATTAAATGAAAATGTCGTGGGGACTGGAAATGTACATTGGAACTTAGAAGGGTGAGATTTTAATTTTAACACTCTTCTTACAAAAAAACCCTCACTCTATAATTTTCATTTAGGTGTTTTAATATTCTATATTATTTATTTATTTATAAATATATTGATTGCAGAGAACTATGTTTTAAGTTGTTTCTTTCTTGGGACAGAGGGCGAAAGAGGATGTGCTGCAGAAGGAGGTGAGGGTGAAGATTCTGAAGGACAGCATCAAGCTGGTGGCTGCCAAGGTGCCCTCTGGTGGCCAGGAGTTGACATCGGCGTTCAATGTGGTGCTGGAGAGCTACCAGCTCCTTTGTAATAGAATTCGTGGGAAGTGCCACACACTGGAGGTATGAGATTGTCTCCCTCATGGACACTATCCTGAGATTCACGTTCTGTGTGTAGTGAGAATTCCCCTATCTTAGTAAAAAAAAAAAAAAAAAAAAAAAAAAAAGTCTATTATTTTGTCAAACATTGGATTAATCTGTGTGGATTAGGAGGATAGGAATAAGAAAGATGATGATGATATGATGATGATGATTTTAAAGAAGCCAAGACCTGCCTTCATTTCTCAGAAGGTTCATTAGCAGTATTTTTTCCCCTTCAAGCTTTAATGTTTTTATATTTTCCCCAGTGTTTTTAGGTTATGAAGGAGCCTCAGAGTCTGCATTAAACTCCCGACCATCTTAGAAGAGTCCAGCCTGGTTTCTTTTACTTGGCCCACTACATAGACAGGAACTCAAGTTTTTATTTTGAGTAGTGTCTAACATTTACTAGATGGAAAAAGAACTTAAATATGTAGATATTTTATATGCAAATTGAGACCAGTTAGTAAGAAAGGATGAACCTATATCTGGGAGTGAGTCTCAGAAGAGGGTAACAGTGAGTTACCCTTCTGTTCCTGTAAGATCTGAAAGGATTTCTCAGTCTGCTTCTTGCTGGAGTAATGTTGGAGCAGGGATGGACTATAAACCTCCTTCTTTAGCTCTGAACCAAGAGTCAGCAACTTATGGCAGAGGCTTCAGGTTTAAACTGTGTATCTTTAGCCAGCCAGTGGTGGCTCACACCTTTAATCCCAGCACTCAGGAGGAAGAAGTAGGTGGAGCTCTGAGTTCAAGGCTATCCTTGTCTACAGGGTGAGTTTCTGAACAGGGCTACATAGAGGAACCCTGTCCTGAAAAACCAATAAACAAATAAAAGTAAGTAAGTAAGTAAAAATGAGCACCTTTTTGTTTGGTGGAGAGTGGTGTTTCTAAAGGATTGAAAATAGCATAAATACCTAATTACCGATACCAAAGGTGAACCTGTGACAGACCATTGACGTCACTCCTAAAATCTGAAATACCTTCTCTGCAGGTCTCTAGAAATATCTGCTGATTCCTGTTCTGGCAAACAGGGCTGATATGGGATATGGGTGGGACTAGGCCCCAATTCAGTAGATCTAAAGAAGACAGGTACTGCACTTTAATCTTATCAGTCAGATAAGTTTTTCTTTTGTGGAGCAACTGGACAGAAGGCTCTAAATGCGTGCTTTCTCAGCCTTCTGTTCTACCTCAGAACTCTGGGAAGTGAGAACACATAACTGCCTGGTTCTTGTTTTGGTAAAATGGGGCCTCTTCTTACACTGGCTTATCTTTATTAACTTGGAATGAGGACCAGAAAGCTACAGGCTACGGAGAGGTCTGCTCCTATCAGCTACCCAGGAATTGGATTGGGTATGTCCCAGGAGATTTAAGTTTCTATAAAAAAAAAAAAAATCATGAGTATTTTTGGTGGTGGTGGTGGTGGTGATGGTACTGGGGATTGGACCCAGGTTCTTTGTCAGACAAGCACTGACTGTAAACACTGAACTAAATCTCCAGTTCTTAGCTTCTCTTTAAAACAAACCAAGAGAATTTCACTACTTTTTTTTCCTATTAATAATACACCTTTGTTTTTGACATTTAACCAGGTTCTTTGAATTAATTTTAATAGAAACTGAGTCAGCCTTTTTTCCATGTTTCTTTTTCCTTCCATTTTGATTGCTCTTATTTTATTGACAGATTTAGTTTTATCTCATTTATTTGATGTTCTATCTTCATTGGTTTCTGAATTCCTGCATACTACTCACATTGAAATGCAGTTCTTATTGACTGAAGGGATAGTATAGCTTCTCTTCAGTTGTAATTTTCCCTTCACATTCTTTAGGAGGTCTGGTCCTGTTGGGTTGAGCTGCTTCACTATTTGGATTTGGAAACCACTTGGTTGAACACTTTGGAGGAGCGTGTGCAGAGCACAGAGGCCCTGCCAGAGAGGACAGACGCTGTTCATGAAGCTCTGGAGGTTAGTGCTTTATATCTGAGCTGAGGTTATGTTCACTGTGAATGAGAACAGATGTGCACTCTGTCTGCCTGTTTGTATGCAATCCATCCATCCATCCATCCACCCACCCACCTACCTACCTACCTACCTACCTACCTACCTATTTGTGCATACCATAGGATACGTGTGTGGGTCAGAGCACAGTTTGCAAAAATTATTTCTCTCCTTGTATCATGTAAAGCCCAGGGATCAAATTCATGTTGTTAGGCTTTGAAGCAAGCTCCTTTTCCCCAACTGAGCTTTCTCATCAGCCCTTGGGCACTCTTTATAATCAGCTTTGTGAGGCAGAAAATACATGTGTGTGTTTTAGACATAGTAATGCTTGCCAGTGAGGTCCAGTTTATCTCACCATGTCCTAGACAAACTGTTTTATTTCTTTGCATTTCTAATATGGCATGAACTGTGTTTAAGGTGGCTTCTAGTTTACTATCCTCAGATATAAGGCTGATATGTACATTCGTGAAGGTAGGGGCTCATTGAATGTAGGAACTGGATGGCAAGGCTGGGCTTCAGTCCCCTGGGGCCAAGAAGCATCCCACATACCCCCTTGTTTTGCAGTTTCCAGCCCAGGAATGCACATGATGCTGTGGTAATAGCAGTCTGATCAGGAGGTTTGCTTAGGTGTTGTAGGTATTGATTAGTATTTACTATTGATATATCTTCTGGTAAAGCTGCTGTTAATCCTAAACAGCTGTATACCCAAATCACCACACAGAGACTATGATTTATTTAATTAACCTAGAACACAATGCTGAGCAATAGTTACTCCACCCTAAACCTCCAAGCCCTTATAGTTTCCTAACATTTAGATTTTACCCACATTATACTTGCTTTTTGTGATATAATAGGTCCAGTCCATCTCTCCACGTTGTTCCAAGATCTCTGCTCCTGCCTCTGTTCTCCCAGCTCTCTCTCCCAGCTCTCTTCTGCCCTTTCTGTCCTGTGGCTCCTCCCTCTCTTCCTGTTTCCTTTCCATTGCTCAACATTTTGGCTGGTTGCTTTATTTTGGCATGTTTATACAAAGTTGAGACAGGTGATGCTTAGAATAAACATCACAATGCAATGTCCGGTTTGAAACCCAAGAGTGGGTTCATCAACATTTGAATGAACAAGGGTAAAGTGTATACATTCCAAAAGAACATTATACCAACGGTTAGGGAAAGAGGGGAACATGGCTGTGTTTATGCAGAAGTAGCAGGGCAATATGGAGACTGAGAGAACTGAGTGGGAAGTCAGAGTCATTCCCGGGTGGGGGTGGGGTGGGGGCTACATTCCTACAGATGGATGCTCAGGAGGACAGTTGTCACTTCTCAGACAAAGCAGAGTGGAAGATGAACGGTGTGGAAAGCAATAGATGCCCATTAAACAACAACACACATGCTTTCTTCATAGGAGAGTGAATAGACATTCTAGAAATCCATACAATGGAGAAAAGTAAATGCCTGCCCCATGATAAACACTTTTAAACACTGTTTATTTTTTCCTTTCTTGTTATCTTTACTTTTATGAATGTGTACTGCAGGGCGCTAAACTCAGCCAAAGGGCTCATATCAACAGGTTTGGAAATAGTTTGGAGCCTTAGTTTTTTTTTTGTTTGTTTTTTGTTTTTGTTTTTAAAATTGACTTGTATATGACAAATCAAACTTTCTGTGTTTCAGTTTTCCCATATGCAGAATGGGAGTAATATTTAGCTTATAAGGTTAACTGGATTTATGTCTATAAAACTGTATACATGGAAATCCTTAGTGTATTTCTGTATCATGTGGTAGAAAAATGAATCTCTAATTTTGCTAGTGTAGTTAATAACACTTGAGATATTTGTATAGTGTAGTTTTGCATCTTACATTGAGAATTTCTCAAAGTTAATAATTATTAGAATAATTTTATGCAATTATATTATCACTTATGTTCTCAGAGTGTTTTTAGTTTTGTGATTTTGTTAATGTTGTGGTAATTTTGTGACTTAGTTATTTCCGTAATTGTTGTTATTCTTATTTCTTAGATTTCTAGAAAGTGGACTTACTACTTGTCTTAATATGGCATTTTGCAGCTCTTGATACACTTAGACTCAGTGAATATATATATTTTTTTCTGCCCCACTGCAGTCTCTGGAATCTGTTTTGCGTCACCCCGCGGATAATCGCACCCAGATTCGGGAACTTGGGCAGACTCTGATTGATGGTGGGATCCTAGATGACATAATCAGTGAAAAACTGGAGGCTTTTAACAGCCGCTATGAAGATCTGAGTCACTTGGTGAGAACCAGACATGCTTAGTGTGGTTAGGTAGCTACTGCTGCAAGCTGACCCCGAGGTCTCCCTCGCACCTGGAGCTTCCAAGCTGGTGACAGTTGGTAATGTCTAAATTGGTCCCTGTTTGTTAAGGATTTGGTGTGGCGGGTATTAAAATAGTCAGCAGATGTTAATAAGAGCCTGAGGACTTTGAAGTAAGTATGGAAGAATAGATCTAATATTTGTAGGTCAGGCAAAACTTGCTGATTAACACAAATTGTCAGGCCATACATTGTGGTACATGCCTTTAATCCTAGCACCCAAGAGGCAGAGGCAAGTAGATCTCTGAGCTTCAGGCCAGATTGGCCTATGTGGGGAATCCCCCTAGGCCAGTTGAGTCCTGAGATAGGCCTGGGAGAGAAGACATCATCTCAGCAAAACAAAATGAAATGAAACAAAACCTTGTCAGACAGTGGATGTGGCCCAGTGGGAAAGCGCTTGCGCAGCACATGCAGCTGTCCCCCGTTCCCAGTTGTCCCCCGTTTCCACTCTGCCTTTGAGATTATTGCTATTTTGTGAACTATGTAGCTTTTTGTAAGAGTGATATGGCAGTTGTATTTAAGAATAACAACTCTTATATCTATAGCCTAGGAACTACTAGGGCCATCAGAATTTGACATTGAGTGTTATGAAACCTGCATCACTTGACTCATAATCCACATTATATCTCAACATGCTTATTCATAATAGTGATAAGAGAGGAGGAGTTGTTATTTGTCTGGAAGGTTGAGGAGATAATCAGATGCTCTAACAGATTACTAAATAGCAACTGTAGAGATTTAGACTATAAAAATCATTTAGCTTAATCCAAAGATGTGTGGCAATTGGTGCTTTATACACATGTACGTCTTTAGAACTTGTTCTTAATTTTAGAAAAAAGTTTAGATATTTATTTTCTTGACATTCTTACTATACCTTATGTTTTCATAGGCATTGGTGATTCTTAAAGTTATCTTACATTTCTAGTAAATTAAAAGTTTTATTAAAAATTTTTGAATTTTACTTAATTTAAGACATTTTACATATATGAATGTCTGCAAATATGTATGTGCCCTTAATATGTGTCTGGTGCTTGGGGAATCCAGAAGAGGGTATCTGATGCCCTACAGTTGGAGTTACAGATGGTTGTAAGCCACCATGGTGGGAATCAAACACTTGCCTTCAACAAGAGCAACAGTACTGTTAGCCACTGAGCCAGTCCCCTAAGATTCACATTTTTATTCCATTTTATATGTCCTATGGGAGATCTTTCTATATTTGTGTTTTGTCATAGTATATATTAATAGAAAGAAGTAAAAATGAGAAACTCAGCTGCTGTGTCTGTGAGACACTAGGAGAATATTTGCACTCTTATTATTGATGGTTATTATTTATTTATAAGGAGAGCTGCAGTCTTGAACCAGTACTTTGTTATAGTCTTCCTGGCCAGAAAGCACACTTGTATTTATACTTGTGATGAGCAGTTATAACGGAGATGTCTCCTCTGCAGGCGGAGAGCAAACAGATTTCTTTGGAGAAGCAACTGCAGGTCCTCCGTGAAACTGACCACATGCTTCAGGTGCTGAAGGAAAGCCTGGGCGAGCTGGACAAACAGCTCACCACATACCTGACTGACAGGATCGATGCTTTCCAGCTGCCGCAGGAAGCCCAGGTATTGCTGCGAAGTCGAGAGCCTTTGTGTTCGGAGAAAGAGCAGTTACTTGTAGTCAGATCCTCAGCTGCCAGAGCGAGGAGAACAAACACTCTTTATGGAACAAGCTTTGATTTTGGACTGTTCGTCCTTGTGTGTGAATTTGGCACATTTTCTCTTTAATATTTTATGCGTGTAGGTGTTTTGTTTACATGTTTTGTTTGCATACATGCACTGAGCTCACACCTAGTACCTCTGGATGCCAGAAGAGGGAATTGAACCCCGTGGAACTGGGGTTATAGACTGTTATAGGCCACCATGTAGGTGCTGGTAAAGGAACCTGCATCTTTTGGAAGAGCAGCTGGTGCTCTTAACAGCTGAGCCATCTCTCCAGCAGATTTCACATTTTCTTCTTTAGAAAACGGCATTTTTTTTTTTAAAGCTATAAAGTTCAGGCAATTTATTCTGTGTAAATCAGATATGAACATCAGAAATGACAAAGACCTTAGTGTTAACATGTGCATGACATATTTTTACACTGCAGCAGTCTGTGTTATTATCATGTGTCCCACAAGCTTATTAAAGTAAATTAAAATATGATCATATATTGTACAACTACATTGAACTTCCGTTTTAATATTTGCATGTACTTTTCTGTTGTTGTATAAAGACAGGATATCATACTGTAACTCATGCTTGCCTTGAACTTGCTATGTCTGAGACTGGCCTTAAACTCACAACAATCCTCCTGCTTCAGCTTCCAGAGTGCTAGAATTGCAAACATGAGCTATTACCCTGGGCTTCTTCATGTTCTTTAACAACACACCTCTGTTTTTTATTCTCTTGGTAGAAGATACAAGCAGAGATCTCAGCCCATGAGCTCACCCTGGAGGAGCTGAGACGGAATCTCCGCTCCCAGGCCCCAACCTCCCCTGAGTGCAGGACCAGTAGAGGAGGAAGTCAGATGGACATGCTACAGGTAATGAGCAGGCTTTCTCTTTGTTGGAGGGATGACTCAGTGGTTATGAGCACTGTCTGTGCTTCTAGAGGTCCTGAGTTCAATTCCCACAACCACATGATGGCTTACAACCATCTATACTGGGATCTGATGCCCTCTTCTAGCATGTAGGTGTACGTGCAATAGAGCATGCACACACATCAAATAAATAAATAAATAAGGGGGAATAAAGAAAAGAAAAATGGAAAGGCTTGATTTCTTGGGTAACTTTGCTCTGTACCATGATGCAAACAACAGGATGGGAATGGAGTGTTAAAGGTTTATTGTACCTCTTGACAGCAGAAACAGGTTGTTATCTCGGTAATAAAATAGTGAGTTTTAATAGTTGGTTTGGGAAGAGAGGGTCAGTTCGGCCTAACAGTTGGCTTTGTATAGGCTGTTATCTGTGCACATAGGCTGATGTACTGGGCAGGATGCAAGACCACTCAGTTATTAGTGGGTGGAGTGAGATGGACTTTCATTCTTAATGTGATGAAAGGCATTGAGGTCTGTGTTCATGAACACTATTTCTTGAAAAAGTTAGAAAATTAATGGATTTTCATTCCAGAGACATTATTATCTCTATCCAGATTTAGTCTTTCTGAGACTGAGATACTGGGTGTTTCTTACTTGTGACACTGAGAAGTTCCTTCCATCAGTGGCTTTCAACCTGTGGCAGCCTGTATCAAAACTGCACTTAAGAAGTAGCAATGTTCCTCAGTTGAGGAATGGATACAGAAATTGTGGCACATTTACACAATGGAATACTACTCGGCAATTAAAAAACAAGGAAACCATGAAATTTGCAGGCACGTGGTGGGATCTAGAAAAGATCACCCTGAGTGATCCAGAAGCAGAAAGACACACAGGGTATATACTCACTTATAAGGGGATATTAGACATATAATATAGGATAATCATACTAAAATCTGTACCAAGGAGGACCCTGGGTAAGATGCCCAATCTTCATTCAGAAAGGCAAATGGGACAGACATTGGAAGAGGGAGAAAACAGGAAACAGTACAGGAGTCTACGATAGAGGGCCTCTAAAAGACTACTCAGCAGGGTATCAAAACATATGCTGAGTCTCATAGCCAAACTTTAGGCAGAGTGCAGGGAATCTTATGGAAGAAGGGGGAGATGAAAGACCTGGAGGGGACAGGACCTCTACAAGGAGAGCAACGGAACCAAAATATCTGGGCACAGGGGTCTTTCCTGAGACTGATACTCCAACCAAGGACCATGCATGGAGATAACCTAGAACCCCTGCACAGAAGTAGCCCATGGCAGCTCAGTGTCCAAGAGGGTTCCCTAGTAATGGGAACAGGGACTGTCTATAACATGAACTCAGGGGCTGGTTCTTTGATCTTCTTCACCTGAGGGGGAAGCAGCCTTCACAGTCCACAGAGGAAGACAATTCAGCCACTTCTGATGAGACCTGATAGACTAGGGCCAGATGGAAGGGGAGGAGGACTGTGGGAGAGGCATAGGAGAAGATGGGGGAGGGAAGGTAAGGTAAAGAAGGGATGAGGGAGGGTCTCTAGCTGGGATACAAAGTGAATAAACTGTAATTAATAAAGATAAAATAGAATTTAAAAAAAGAATGAAAAAAAGTAGTAATGAAATAATTTTATGAGTGGGGGGGTCTCCATGGCATGAAGAGCTATATTGAAAGGTCACAGCATTAGGAAGGTTGAGAACCACTGCTTTACAAGACCAGAACCTCCCTGATTCTTCTGGAGCTTCTTGGATTGTCCTATTTCTTGAAAAGCCTTTTAGTATTACATATTATACTAATATCTAGTGAGAGAGATATGAGTGTTTTACTCTCATTTCTACAAACAGAGGAAACTTCGGGAGGTCTCTACCAAATTCCAGCTTTTCCAGAAGCCTGCAAATTTTGAGCAGCGAATGCTTGACTGCAAGCGTGTCCTGGATGGAGTGAAAGCCGAGCTTCATGTCCTAGATGTGAAGGATGTGGACCCTGATGTCATCCAGACCCACTTGGACAAGTGCATGGTGAGTGTGAGGCCGAGGCCCACGTGGCCAGAGCTATTCGTGTGGATTAGTTCTGGGTATCTGTTTTTCCTCCTTGGTTTTGGGCTTGTGGAAGGTAGAGAACATGTTAAAAAATAAGAATGTGTCTCTCTGAGGAAAAATAGGAGATATAAGAAGAATAGGACAAAGTAATGTAGTAAATAAAAATGATATTGGGCTATATAATGTTTATTATTTGCCCTATGATTATCATGGCGGTATTATTAAACCTTCTAACACAATGAAATGAAGACCAGACTCCTGTTAGATTTTGTAATTGCCTTATTTACCTTGGGTTGGGCAGATATTCAACCCACACTGTCACAACAACCTCACCATCCACCTCCCAGCCCCAATCTAATACTATCCCCCTTAGCTGTTTTTAATTGGGCTACCTTCCATCCATAATCTTATTAATACTTGCCTATATTTTTCATTTGGGCCTTTTCATACCATTATTTGAGTCCTTTCTCCTGGCCCACATGGTTTCTTCTTTATGCTAACCCATTCTGGAGTCCTCCTTCCTCCTGACTTCCTGTCTTTCTGTTTCTCATGATTCTCCTGTCCCAAAGTCCTGGAACCTTAAATGCTTACCCCATTCTGCCCTGCCCTGCTTTTAGGCCTTTTAATCAACCAACCAGGTATAATGTTTTAGGTAGGTTTACACAACAAGGGTAACTATATCCAGGCAGTAACCAGATCTTGAGGGCCAGTAATTAGCATCAAAATACAAGCATCAGACCAAACCCCACCAGGTGAAACAATGATGATGGTCTGTGCAGATACAGGGAGTAGACTCAGTGCATTAAAAATATGTATTAAGAAATAAAAAGCTGGGCATGGTGGCACACACCTGTCATCCCAGCATTTTGGAAACAGAGGCAAGCAAACCCTTTGTGAGTTTGAGGCCAGCATGGTTTATAAGGTAAATCTAACTAAAACAGCCAAGTTTACACAGAGAAACCCTGTCTCCAAAAAAAAGCAAATAAAAAAAAAGATGTAAATCACAACCTGAGGTGGGAAAGATATCTGTAGGATGCAATGGACAAGCTAAACTTTTCAAAGTTAATTAGAAGTCTCCAGATATACCATATCTGTAATACCCAGAATATTCCAGAGTATAAAAAAGAAGTTGCTTTGCTAGTAAAATGACCTTTAAATTGAAGTTTAAACTTTAGATGGGAAGAAGGAAGTGACAAATAAGAACTCAGTGTTTCATTCTTTGCAGTTAGTTTATAATAAAAAGTTTTAAAAGATGTTGGTGGGAGGATCTGAACTTAGTCTTTTTGGGGTGCCTGGTGATCTTACTCGAGGAGTCCCTGGGGCCAGTGTTGGTGTTCACTGAGACTATCGTTTCCATGGTTTGTTTCTTACGTGGATGGAAGAGTGCGTGAGTAGAACACATTTGAATCACAGTCAAGTGTTGTAAGCATCTCTTTGCTTGTTGGGATAGAGTGAAAGACATCACTGTCCTTGGCATCACAGGTACTGGCTTTGTATCTTTGAGGTGTTTTGAGTTTGATGTTAATTTGTGGATTAGCTGCTGACACAGAGTTGGGGGATTCAAGGTGACAGGGATGAAGGCAGTTTGGGATTTGAACCATTGAACTCCAAGTTCCTAAAGCCATATCCATGTTGATTCTTTAAAGTTTTACATTTATTTTCAGCATGTAAATTATATTCATTATGGAGGATTTGTTTTCTCCCAGAAATAGAAACAAATAAATGTTAGGGATTTTCCATTCTTTCAGGCACAGATTGCCAGGGGCTGCTGTGTTCTAGTCATAGTGTTAGAATTAAGAAAATATTCTTGGGCTGGAGAGATGACTCAGAGGGTAAGAACACTGGCTGTTTTTCCAAGGACCCTGAGTTCAATTCCCAGCAACCACATGGTAGCTCATAACCATCTATAATAACCCTCTCTGGTGTGCAGGCACACATGTAGGCAGAATGCTGAATAAATAATAAATAAATCTTAAAAAATATTATTTTGGTGCAGTGAATTGAACCAATGACCTTGTACATACATAGTAAGCCCATGTTTTTGCACTGAGTAGTGTGCCACGCCAACAGTGTGACTCTTCAGAGAGACACTCTTCTTTACATTCTGCTGCTTCCCATAGTTTTTAAAGGAAACATGTTCATGAAGAATGTTTATCTAGGATTTCTACTGACATTTAATATACACATCTTGTTTTATACTTAAAGAAACAGAAACCCCATTAATGTATTATCTTATTGGATTTGAAAAAGCATTAGAACCTGACTTCACTTGATTCAGCCTTCAAAACACATTCAAGACAGATTATGTGGCCTTTGATGTACTGGGTGAGATATTAGCTGCCCAGCCATAGAAGCTGTACTCTGAAATGGTGCCAGTTGGGAATTTTCTGTTAGCACTGTAAAAACTTTCTCTCGTTTTCTCTTTTAAAGAAACTGTATAAAACCTTGAGTGAAGTCAAACTTGAAGTTGAGACTGTCATCAAAACAGGAAGGCACATTGTCCAGAAGCAACAGACAGACAACCCGAAAAGCATGGACGAGCAGCTGACTTCTCTGAAAGTCCTCTACAATGACCTGGGTGCACAGGTGGGCACTTGGTTCTTCCGTTTTCCTATTTCTTCATCCCTCTCTCTTTCTTCATCTCTTCTTCTATCAATATTCCTATCAGATTTTAACCTTTACATGTATACTATAATCACCAGTATAATCAGCAGTAGTTATATAAACATTTAAAAATATTTTGTGAGTTATTCTAGGGAATCGCATCATAGTAATATTTTCTGGGTAAACCTTATTTTTGTTTTTAAATATCTAAATTGAATAGTTTACTGAGGTATGTTACCATGTTAGGAGCTAGTAAATGTTAGGTGGTAGATAGTTCTTATTAATCGACTGAGACTTAAAATTTTCTATTGTGTACTTCATTGACAGGGTGTTAGAGTTTGTAGGCTGGTTTCTTTGACAGGCTCTACCTGACTGGATCCTACAGAAAAATTGTCTTCTGTCTTTGAGAGTTTGCTCCTGAAATTCAGAGTCCAAAGAATATGTGAAAGCAATACATGGCAATACTAAAAAACTCATTTAGATAGCGGTTTGTTTGTTTGTTTTGAGACAAGTTCTCTCTTTTATGTAGTTTTGTCTGCCCTGGAACTTGCTACATAGACCAGACTGGCCTCCAACTCACAGAAATACACCTGCCTTTGCTTCCTGGGTGCTGGGGTTAAAGGTGCACATCACAATGGCCAGCTTAGGTAGTGGTTTAATTCTTCTATGGTGGTAGAATATGTTAGGAGAGCTTTCTGGGGAAGCCCTGTATAAGCTGAGATCTGAAGGATAGGTCAGGGTAACCATGCTGAAAGCAGGGGCGGCCTGTGGGGCAGCTTGCGTAAAGGCCCTGTGGCAGAAGAAAGCAGGGTATACCTCTGGGTAAGGAGACAGACAGAACCATGTGTGAGGGTGTGATGGTATGGGGTTCAGAGGAATATGAGTGCCTGGCTTTAACATATTACTTGGAGCTGGGCTGACAGCTAGTAATCACTCCAAGATCACCCCTCCCTCACTTCTTAAGCTACCGGCTTACGGGAATGTGCGACCATGTCAGGCGTTTTGCAGGGTTGGGATTGATTTTGGATTCTAATGCTTGCACAGCAAGTGCCTTTAGTCCCTGGGTCATTTCTCCAGCTTCTAGATCAGTTTGAAAGCTGCATTGAGAGAAACAAGAGTGACCATTGGCTGGGAAGTTCTTGTGCTCTTAGTGAGAAGTGATGGTGACTTGAGTAGGGGTGGCAGTGGAGATGGAATGGGTTGACTTCAGACCGGTGCAGGAAGTGATGTCAGTGTTTCTGGTGATAAACTAGTTTGGTGGTACAGGACAGGGAGAGTTCAGGCATGGCCTTCATTTTGTAGGCTTGCTTTCATGGATGGCTATGGTGCCTTTACTGGGACATTGGCGTGACAGAAGGACAGGTAGAGAGGCTTGTAGAAAGTATGTGTTTATTTCTGATTCACTGATAGTCTACCTCTATTGGAGAGAGATGTCAGGTACTTTTGTAGGTGTGACTATCAGAAGAGGCCCTGTGGGCAGAGCAGGTAGATTTTCCAAGTCATCTCCACATGGGCAGTAACATTTTCAGGACTAATGAGAGGGGGTAAGGTGAGGGGAAAAATGAGACCTTTGACCAAGTGTTGTGAATTAGCAAAAGTAACTTTTTTTTTTCAAAAGTAACTTTAATGTGAGTAACAAGATAATAAGGTGTGCTAGGTATACCATAGGGATAAGATGTGGGAAGTTAAGGAAGGTAGTGTTTCAAGGATGAGTCAGGCATTGGTTTTGTGAATATTGTGGTCACTTAAAAAATGTCTACTGGATCTGTGGCCATTGGGGTTGTTATTGAACTTAGGAAGATATTTGTGAGAAGTCAGGAAGTAGCACCACACTTTAAGAAAATAGCCTTGATCGATTGCATGGTAAAAGTAGAAAGTAGGTCTTTAGGGAAGTTGGAGTGTCTGTGTGTGTGCGCACGTGTGTGTGACAGGAGACTGTTTAAAATGTTTCCCGAGAAGGAATGATTATATAACCAAGAGAAGGAATGAATAGTCAGCTAAAAGCCTTACAAAGGCCATACCTTCGTGTGGTCCCTTGTAGAACACCCTTACCATGCATTGATGAGACTGAGAAAAGGTGCATCCTAAGTTGAGCTATGGATTAGCTTCTTCCTGATGTGCAAGTGTTTGTTAGCATTAAGTTTGATGGTGCTTGTGTATCTGCTTGGGCAGGTCAGTGTTAGAGAACCACTATCTAATGCACACATTTATCATTCAAGGTCTGCTTTCATGTGCTATTCATGTTAGGGATTTTTTTTTTCCTTTTTTTTTAATTTTTCATCAATTACACTTTATTCATTCTGCATCCCCCCCATAAGCCCCTCCCTCCTCCCCTCGCAATCCCACCCTCCCTCCTCCCTCTGCATGCATGCCACTCCCCAAGTCCACTGATAGGGGAGGTTCTCCTCTCCTTTCTGATCTTAGTCTATCAGTTCACGTCAAAAGTGGCTGCATTGTCCTCTACTATGGCCTGGTAAGGTTGCTCCCCCGCAGGGGGAGGTGATCAAAGAGCAGGCCAATCAGATTATGTCAGAGGCAGTCCCTCTTCACATTACTATGTAACCCAATTGGACTCTGAACTGCCCTGGGCTACATCTGTGCAGGGGTTCTGGGTTATCTCTATGAATAGTCCTTGGTTGGAGTATGAGTCTCTGGGAAGTTCCCTGTGTTCAAATTTTCTTGTTCTGTTGCTCTCCTTGTGGAGTTCCTGTCCTCTCCAGCTCTTACTATTTCCCAGTTCTTACATAAAATTCCATTCACTCTGCCCAACAGTTGCCCATTAGGCTCAGCATCTGCTTTGATAGTCTGTAGGGCAGAGGCTTTCAGAGGCCCTCTGTGGTAGGTTCCTAGGTTGTTTCCTGTTTTCTTCTTCTTCTGATGTCCATCCTCTTTGCCTTTCCGGATGGGGTCATGTTAGGGATTTTAACAGAACCTCATTGTGTCTTACTCACCGCACCGTGTCCTCGGCCCCTTGTGTAGGTGACAGAAGGGAAGCAGGATCTGGAAAGGGCCTCACAGCTGTCCCGGAAGATGAAGAAGGAGGCCGCTGTCCTCTCGGAGTGGCTGTCTGCCACGGAAGCGGAGCTAGTGCAGAAGTCCACATCAGAGGGTGTGATTGGTGACCTGGACACAGAAATCTCCTGGGCCAAAGTGAGTTTCAGTTGGGTTGGCCTGTTGGTGTCACATCTGTAGCATTTGTTTGGGACAATCTGGGTGAACGCCATTTATCTCCATTTCACATTAATTGTAGCCTCTGCTCTTCTCTGTCACTTTATTTCCTGCCTCTCTGCCCTGGGAAGAACATTGTGAATACAATTTTGTTAGTTTGTTTTCTGAGAAGGCTTCTCTCTGCAGCCTGGGCTGGCATGTCCTCCCAGTATATCACAGGCTGGCTCTCAATCTGCAGCCTGGGCTGGCATGTCCTCCTGGTGTATCACAGGCTGGCTCTCAGTCTGCAGCAGATTGCAGTCATGGGCAGCTATGTTCAGCTAAGCCAACCGTTTTAACAGTTCTCCTGTGTGTGTGTGTGTGTGTACATGTGCATGCATACATGTGTTTGTGAGTGAATATGAAAGGCTGTGTGTCAGTGTGTGCATGTGTGTGCATGTGTGTTTGTGACTTGTGAGATTATGTGAGTATGTGTGCATGCACATGTGTGTGCTTGTGAGTGTGAGTTTGTGTTTGTGTGCACATGTGTGTTTGTGTGTGAGTACATGTATTTGTCTGTGCACACATGTGAGTGTATGCACACATGTGTGCTTGTGAGTGTGTGAGAGGTGTTGTGTGATGTCACCATCAGGTTGCTTTCTCTGTGACAAACTCTCTTTCTGAACAGGAAGCTTATTGATTTGGCTAGACTTGCAGCAAACTCCTGTCTCTACTTTCCCAGTGTTAGAATTATGGTCATGAGCTTCTGCTCCTGGATTTTCACTTGAGCGCGGAGGATGTGAATTCAGGTCCTCATAATTGTGCAGCGAGCGCTTTGCCAAATGTGCAGCCTCCCAGCCAGATACAGTGCTTCCTCTGACTCCTGAAAGCACATGGGCCAGCAAGGCAGTTTACACATTTGCTTAGCTGTGAGTTGAAGTTATGTTAATAGTTAACCACCTTAGCTGGACATGGTTGTTCACGCCTTCAATTCCAGAACTTAGGGAGGCAGAGGCAGGTAGATCTCTGAGTGTTCAAGGCCAGTCCTGATCTACATGGTGAGGTCCACAGCTATGTAGCTATGTCTCAAAAAAGAGAAGAAAAGAAAAAAGTACTCAACCACCTTAAAAATCCATGACATTTTCTCCCTGTATTGAGTCTTTGTATTACAGATATAAATATATATTAATATATAAATATATGTGTATAATATATACACATCTATTATATATATAAAAATTTTATACTAATTATCTATCTATATATTGCAAAATTACTGATGCTGAGATCATAATCACATAATTTAGAGAAAAATCCATACAGCAGTTTTGTTTAGCCCTCTAGCTATCTTAAGAGTCAACGTGCAGCCTCTTTGTTCTGAGCTGAGCACAGGGTTGCATGGAAGCCTTTGTTTGCCCCCCCCCCCATTTCTTTATCTCATATGAAAGGAATGGGTCTGCTTGAGAGCATTGCTACAGAAGCATGGGTTGCACAGTCTCTGGGAGTGCCTTTGGTAGCCTTTTCCTGTGACCTCCCAGATAAGGGACTGCAATATCCCTGAGTGGCACAACTCCCACTGTGAATGCTCTGCAGAGGTTTCTTGTGGGAGGAAGTCAGCTGCTGCACTGGGAAGAATATTCTAGCTTAGAAAATAGCTCATGGAAAGGGTGACTGTCATGGGGTTGTGTCAGGGTAAAGAGTGGAGATTGGGGTGGGTAAGAAAAATGACTAAAGATCACCGAAGGTCACCAAAGGTTCCCAGTGCATTTGCATGACTAGAAAAGAAAAGGACCCTGCAGGGTAGAGCCTTTTAGAGGCCCTCTGTGGTAGGCTCCTGTCCTGTTCCCTGTTTTCTATTGAGGCAGATGCTGAGACTCATAGCCAAACTTTGGGCAGAGTACAGGGAATCTTATGAAAGAAGTAGAGATAGTAAGACTTGGAGAGGACAGGAGCTCCACAAGGACAGCAACAGATCCAAAAAGTCTGGGCACAGGGGTCTTTTCTGAAACTGATACTCCAGCCAAGGACCACTCATAGAGATGGCCTGGAACCCCTGCAAAGAGGTAGCCTATGGCAGTTCAGTATACAAGTGGCCTCCATAATAATGGGGACAGGGACTGTGATATGTCTGTGATATGAACTGATTGGCCTGCTCTTTGATCACCTCCCCCTGAGGGGGGAGCAGCCTTACCAGGCTACAAAAGAAGAAAATGCAGCCACTCCTGATGAGACCTGATTGACTAAAGTCAGAGGGAAGGGGAGGAGGACCTCTCTTTTCAGTGGACTAGGAGAGGGACATGGGTGGGGAATAGGGAGGGTGTGATTGGGAGGGGAGGAGGGGGGGAGGAACAGGGGGGATACAAAGTGAATAAACTGTAATTAATAAAAAATAAAGTTAAAAAAAGGAAAGGACCAAAATAAAAAAAAATAAAGTTAAAAAAAAAAAAGGACCAAGCTTGGTTTTGTTAAATTTGTGCTTTTCAAGGAAATATGATCTTCTCTGTTTAGAACACTGAAAATAATTCTCCTCTACCATTTTAGTCTCTTTCCTCCCCTCCAGTCCTTTCTTCCACCATATTTCCTTTCCTTTTGAAAGTGGATTTTATGATGTAGCTTAGAGTGATCTTGAATTCTTGATGCCTCAGTACCCTGAATGGGAGGTTCACATGCCAGTGCCATCAGGGCCTGAGCCTGCTACCTTTTTTCTTTATTAAATCTATAACTTTCACATAAATCACAACCTTTTCTTGGCTTTCTGAATTGATGGAGTCTCAATTTGTACTTAGGACCCAAAATAAAGTCAAACAAAAGCTACTATCATTGACAATTTTTTTATTAAATTTTTATTTTTTTATATTAATTACAGTTATTTACTTTGTATACCAGCTGTAGCCCTTCCCTCATTCCCTCCCAATTCCACCCTCCCTCCCTCATCTTCTTCCTGCCCCTCTCTAAGTCCACTGATAGGGGAGGTCCTCCTTCCCTTCCATCTGACCCTAGCTTATCAGGTCTCACCAGGACTGGCTGCAATATCCTCCTCTGTGGCCTAGCTAGGCTGCTCCTGTCCGGGTGGGGGTGGTGGGGAGAGAGGTCAAAGAGCCAGCCACTCTGTTCATGTCAGAGACAGTCCCTATTCCCCTATATCCCACTTGGATATTGAGCTGCCATGGGCTACGTCTGAGCAGGGGTTCTAGGTTATATCCATGCATGGTCCTTAGTTGGAGAATCAGTTTCAGACAAGACCCCTGGGCCCAGATATATTTTGTACTGTGGAGCTCCTGTCCTCTCCAGGTCTTACTAACTCCCCATTCTTTCATATGATTCCCTGCATTCTGCTCAAAGTTTGGTTATGATTCTCAGCATCTGCTTTGATACACTGCTAGGTAGAGTTTTTCAGAGGCCCTCTATGGTAAACTTCTGTCCTGTTTCTTGTTTTCTCCTACTTCCAATGTCTATCCTATTTGTCTTTCTTTCTAAGTGAGGATTGATCATCTTACCCTGGGTCCTCCTTCTTGTTTAGCTTCCTTAGGTATACAGATTTTAGTATGTTTATCTTGTCTTATAAGTCTAGTGTCCACTTACAAGTGAGTATATACCGTGTGTGTCTTTCTGCTTCTGGGATTCCTCACTCAGGATGATTTTTTCTAGGTCCTACCATTTGCCTGCCTGTTTGTTTTGTTTTGTTTTTTAATTATATATTAGAGACAAGCATAGTGTTTCAGTTGTTTCATTTTTTTATTGTCTTTTTTTCCCCACTCATGGCTATTTAGTTTATCCCTTCCCCCATTTTAATTATAATGTACAATTCTATAGAGAATATACTTGTAACTGATTCTCAGCATACATTTATAATTTTCTCCTGAGTATATTTTAGTCACCTGAAAATCCTTAGGCCAAAGGATATACCCCTTTTAAAGTTTCCTATGGGTTGTGAGTATGTCCTTCAGTGGCGTTGTAAGTACCCTGTACGCATCAGTTCCTCCTTTTTAAATTTTTATTTATTTGTTAATTTTTTTGGAATACATTGGATGGTGGTGCACAAATATCATCTCTGACTACTTAATTAGAACCTTTTCCTTAGCTTACAGGCCACATGTTGCCTGTTGTTTTAACCATTTACAAAAAAGTTCCAGATTAGCCTGTTAATTTAGATTTCTTTCTTAGGCTTATTATTGCTTACTGTAGTGTGTAGTATTTAAACAACAACAACAAAACCCCTTTTTTTGCCATTATAGTTTGTTTTCTGCTCTTTAATTTTCTTAAATAAACACTTAGATCTTACTTTCCAGCACAGAGTGATCAGTTGCTCATTACTGCTGCCGTCAGCCTTTATTCTGAGGTTTTGTAGAGTTCCTTCACAGGCTTGCGTAGTGTCATCCTTTCAACCTTTAGTGCTTTACTCCTTCTAGAGTTTAATTTGCTGTATATTAGGAGAAAGGCTCTGAGCTTCTTCCCAGCTACCTAGCTGCTGATCCCAGCATTGCTTACTGAGCTCTGAGCTCCTTTCCTCTAATCTAACATAATATATTCTCACTCACTGTTCTCTGTTGTTACCACCCTCTGTCCTCCCCACTGCCAAAACATTGTTAACATTTTCTTATCTATTTTAATTCTCATTAAAGGGTCCCTGTTAATATGATTTTCTCTGTGGCTTATGTACTTTTCTAGTAATGATCCCCAAATCTGTAAAAGAAATTTTGTGTTGATTTACTTCAAAGTTACATATTTTTTAGATGAGAATTCATGTTTTATCTTTTATTTATTTATTTATTTGCTCATTTATTTATTTATTTATTTATTTATCTATCTTTTGTTGGGCTGGAGATGAATCCCAAGTCCTTGTACATGCCATACAAGTGCTTTGCCAACCTTGTTAACGTTTTTAAAAATTAAACAAATGCTTGTTGTTGTTGTTGTGCATGTGTGTGTGTGTGTGTGTGTGTGTGTATACACATGTATGTGTGAGTGAAGGCTCACTTGTGTCTTGAGACCAATGTGCAGGACACAGAATAACTTCTAGAATTGGTTTTCTCTTTTCACCTTTATGTGGTTTCCAGGGACTGTACTTGGGTTTCCAGACTTGCATAGCAAATCCTTTGCCTGCTGAGCCATCTTCCTGGCGGACAGCTGTAACCCAGGCTGGCCTCACTCTGAAGATTTTCCTGCCTCTGTCCCTTTAGCATATTCTACCAGCATGCACCACCACAGTGGACTCAAATCCTTATTAAAATGTTATGTCTTATTTTTCCCACCCTCTGAGTTATTTTTACTTTGGTACATGTTGAATTTTTTTCCTTTATAAATATTATGTTTTATATACATATATAAATAAATAAAACCATGCATCTATTATATATTGTTTTGTTTTATTACCATATAAATGTACACATGTTCTTTTTTATTAATTATTATTTAGATGTATATACATATATACATACATATGTGTGCATATATAATATATAGTTGCTATTAAGTTGTATACATTAATATTTGATGAGACTTCTGGTTTCATAAGTTTCATTTTTTAAAAAATATCATTTTTAAGGACAAACAATAAATAATGGTAAGCTTGTCTCTTGTGAAATATACTCCTGAATTCCCATTCAATGCTTTTACAGATTTGACATTGTGAGGATGGATACAGACACACAGCACATTCTCTTCAGTGGAGTGGAACGCTGGCGTGAAATGTAGCCACCCACCTTTTCAGTGATGTGCTTTCAGATTTAAAAACACATGATTTAAACCACTACAGATTTAAAAACCATTTTAGTTTCTTCACTTAAATATTATGTGCAATATTTAAAATTAAAGCTTAAGTGGCATTATTATTTGTGAACTTAAGTGTAAGTTTTATTCTATAGATTCAATATTATTTTCAGTACTTTTAATTTTAGAACCCACTAGGATCGTGTAGGTATTATTTAAACTTAATTATTTATCTGTAGTTATTTCTTATGGTCCTTACAACCAATTCTAGTCAGTCAGTACATAACCGCTGGAGGAGTGCAGAAAATCGGACCTGCATGGAGCATGTTTGTAGTTGTTCTTTTCTTCTCACACTGGTGAAGAAGAATACATACAGGAAATATCTGAGTGCCTTTTAAATGCATCTCTAAATGCCATGACCCTGATAGTGTTTAAACCTTGACTCTCTTGTGGATTTGTATCTTTTCTGAGATGTAATTTTTAGCAGTTTTTACAACAGATCTAGAATTCCTTGAAATAATTGCTTTAAGTGTTGATTTAAGAAAGTGTACCATCGTGCTAGAGCGATAGCTTAGTGGTTAAGAATGCTGTTTGCTCTTGCAGAAGACCAGTGTTTTATTCTCAGGGCTACCATCTGCCTGTAACTCTAGGATCAGGAGATCTGTTGCCTCTGGCTTCATGGGCACACATACAAATATGTACTCACACACATACGTGTGGATAAACATAAAGCTGAAAAGTAGTTTTTGAGAAAGAAGCAACAGTTTAAAAAAGATACAATGCCAGGAGGAGTGCTGGGGACAGAGTTGCTTCTGGCTAGTGATTTCAAGAGGGTTTGCGTTTTTTGGGTACACTTCGCATTCCTGCAAATGTGCACTTTCCTGTTAAAACTCCATTTGTGTGTGAGTTCCCATCACCCTTTCCTGACCTGGGATATTCCCACTGCAGGGTGTGAAGCTGAAGTCCAAACTTGTTTCACTGGTTCTCCCCTGATTTGCTTCACCTGTGTTTGACATCTGAATTTCTTATGTCTTTTCATATTCATTTACTTACCTGGTTTAGTTTTTATGATGGTTTTGAGAGTTCTCAATGTGTCAGTGACCTGAGTTTTATAAACCTTTAAAGTATTTCTCCACAAGGAGAGCAACAGAACCAGAAAATTTGAACACAGGGGCCTTTCCAGAGACTCATACTCCAACCAAGTCATGCATGGAGATAACCTAGAACCCCTGCACCAATGTAGCCCTTGGCAGTTCAGTGTCCAAGTGGGTTACATAGTAATGGGAAGAGGGACTGCCTCTGACATAAACTGATTGGCCTGCTCTTTGATCACCTCCCCCTGAGGGGGGAGCAGTGTTACCAGGCCACAGAAGATGACAATGCAGCCACTCCTGATGAGATCTGATAGACTAAGATCAGAAGGAAGGAGAGGAGGACCTCTCCTACCAGTGGACTTGGGGAGGGGCATGGGTGAAGAAGGGGGAGGGAAGGTAGGATTAGGAGGGGAGGAGGGAGGAGTTTATGGGGGGTACAAAGTGAATAAAGTGTAACTAATAAAAGTTGAAAATAAATAAAAAATAAAAAATAAAGTATTTCAATGATACCTAGGATATCATAGACTCTTATATTGTTGAAGAAAAGCTATTAAAACAAAACATGTAAGGTTAGGCTAAATGTTGCTATGTTCTTTAAGTCAAGTGGGTTTTTTTCCTTCTAGAGTGTTCTGAAGGATCTGGAAAAGAGAAAAGCTGACTTAAACGCTATTACAGAGAGTGGTGCTGCCCTTCAGCACCTGGTCCTGGGTAGCGAGACTGTTCTGGAAGAGAACCTCTGTGTGCTCAATGCTGGCTGGAGCCGAGTCCGCACCTGGACCGAGGACTGGTACAGCACCTTGCTGGTATGTCGCCAGCACACACCAGTGCTGACGTCTTCTCCGTAATTATATTTAAAGTGCATGGCCCTCATCAGAACTCCAAATCTGTTTCCTGTGTGTCTTGGTTTTGTTTTGCTTTGCTTGTGAATTAGTTTTATTAGTGTATATTTTATTTTTCCGTTGAAAAGGTATTAAATGGAAGAATTTACAATACCTCTATTGTATGAAAGCAAAATATTCATGCTAAACATAGGGGCTGTTTTACTTAATATTTTAGTAAATATACTTTTGTTTTAATGATATAGTATTTAGTTATAACAGTATAAGTTATATGCATATATATGTGTAAATGTATATTTATATACACACAGTCTTTACAATGTCTTAGTCATATACTAGCTCAGATCAAGGATTATACCAAATGATGGTATAATCATTTAGACCTGTGCCTGTGAAGTTTTTCATTACTACCTCACTGAAGTTACTTATAAAATCTAGTCTTTCTTTTTCTCATCTATAAAACTGTCATTATTATTATTTCTACCTTGTATGATTTTATGATTAGTGACTGAAAATATATAGCATATATATAGTTATTATATAGCAGTATGTTAAACATCCCATTTTTGACTGTTATGAACACTACACTTTCATAGTGTTTGCTGATGCTCCCCTACCAATGATAAACATAACATCCCCAATGTCTGAAGTGAGAATTATCATTTATATCATTATTTTATTCTGACACATATGATAGGACTTTATCTAACTCATATAATTCCCCAGTAGTGGATAGAGACAGATAAAAGAATCAACTATCTGGTTATTTTTTCTAATCAGTTAGGATGTGTAGGGCAAAGAAGGTCATGTGCTTAGGTCTTGATTGATCAGAGGTTTATATTCTGGTCCATTACCCATTACCTGTATAGCTTCAGGTAAATTCTACTGTATCATAAGATATATCACCACATATCAATGTAGAGAAAAAGGCGTAGCCAAAGCTGGCCTTGGCCTGTAATCCCAGCACGTAAGAGACCAAGACAGGAGTATCAAGGTTGACCTACATAGCAAAGCCATGTCTCAAAACAAAACAAAACAAAACAAATCAACAAAAACAAAACCAACCAACCAACCAAACAAACAAACAAAAAAACCCAGGACCCCCATTGCCTCTTAAAAGAATCAGGTCTGGTAGTGCAGGCTTGTAGTCTCAGCTACTTGTATGGCTGAGGCAGGAGGATCACAAGTTGAAAAGTCTGCTTGGGTTACATGGTAAATCTAAAAATAGCCTAGACAACTTAGTGAAACCCTATCTCAAAGTAAAAAGAGGGCGGGGGATGTATTCAGTTGTGCAGTGTGTTCAGTCTCTAGAACTGTAAATTAGTGGTCCCTCCCTCCAAAAACCCAAACTCAAAACCAAACCAAGAAAAGTATGTAGCAAACACAATTGTTCATTGTTGAGTATAATTATGTGTCATACAACATGCTCTTAGATGGCCTTTTCAATCCCTTCTAAGAGCACCACATTAATATTTCACTTAATTTTGTCAGCATTATTTTATTCCTTTGTAGAACCATCAGAATCAGCTGGAGATATTTGATGGGCATGTCGCTCATATCAGTACCTGGCTTTATCAAGCTGAAGCTCTATTGGATGAGATTGAAAAGAAACCAGCGAGTAAACAGGAAGAAATCGTGCAGGTAGTCAGCCTCACATGTCCCATGGGATGATTTGCAGTCTTTGTTCTCTTGTGCTGTGTACTGTTAGTGGTGGGTGTGGCATTCTCATGCTGTTTACTTTTTAACATTTATCATGGTGGACAGAACCAAGATCGCCCATAGATTTTTTTTTATGATCAGCACTTGCTCTGGTCAATGGTGCTGAGACCTCTTAGTTCATAGTAAGCATAACACCCATGTTTGGTTTTGTCTTTTCCTTTAGAATAATTCTCTCTCTCTCTGTGTCTCTCCTACTCTCCCTGTCTCTCTCTTTCTCTCCCACTTTCTCTGTCTCTTTCTCCTCCTCTCCCTTTCTCTCTGTCTCTCTTCCTCTCTCTCTGTCACTCTATCTCTGTTTTCTTCTCTCTCCCTCTATCTCTCTTCCTCTCCATCTCTCTCTGTCTCTATCTCTCTTCCTCTACCTCTTTCTATCTTTATCTCCCCCTTCCTCTCCCTCTGTCTCTCTCTCACCCTCTCTGTTTCTCTCTCCCTCTCCCTTCTCTCTGTCTTCTGTCTCTTTCTGTCTCTATCTCTCTCTCCTTTTACCATCAGCGTTTACTGTCTGAACTGGATGATGCCAGCCTCCAGGTTGAGAATGTTCGTGAACAAGCAATCATCTTGATGAATGCACGTGGAAGCGCCAGTAGGGAACTCGTGGAACCGAAGCTAGCTGAGCTGAACAGGAACTTTGAAAAGGTGTCGCAGCACATCAGAAGTTCCCAAGTGAGTACTTGCATTTTTATAGAATACCATTTCCCCATGGGTACATCTGTAAATGGTAGATAACTGTTTAGGCCTATTAATTTTTAAATGAATTTTAATAACTTTTTGGCAAAGCAATTGCTGTTACTTATATGTGATTATTTTTTTTTGTTTTGTTTTTTTGTGATTATTAATATAAGAAAATTTTATTTAGTAAATAACTCACTCAGGACAGGTTTCAGAGTCAGCTGAGAGTTGGAACAGGAACAGAAATAACTTCCCAGGTTAGGTATGATTATCAATCCTAGATCTTGAACTTAATCCTTTTAATATATGTGTTCATAGAAATAGAAAACACATGTGAGTATGTGTGTGTGTGTTTATATGTTGACAGATTTAAATGTTCTAAAAAACTCACAATGTGTAGTTCATGGAGAGACTTTCTGAAGTTACTAATTCAAAAAAGAAAAAAGGAGCTTTATCACTTAAAAGGAGGGTCATGAATAACAGCCATCTTCACAAGAAACACACATATATTATCTAACTTTACTTTAATTTCAAACATTGGGTATAGTGGGCCAAATTTTCTTTCCATAAAAAACTTTAAAATTTTTTCATGACCAGGAATATAATTATTCATGATTTAAAAGAACACAGCAAGACCTTGCTTTAGCATTTGTCTTCTTTAATCTTGACTTTATCTCCTTATTGTCTGATTTAAGTCTATTTTATTCTTTTTAAAGATTCAAGAGAATTTATTTGACTTTAAAAACTATGCAGAGAAGTGGGGTAAGAGAAAGAACAGAGAAAGAAATTTAGTATCATCCCCCAAATGACCTTTGCAAATCATTCTGTTGTATAACTAATTTTACTCATTGATGCATGATACTAAAATATAAAAATTTTATATCATTTTGTACATGCTCCCTTGAAATGGATTTTAATGGTAAAATTCTATGGTCTGTTATGATTCCTAGGTTAATTTTATGGATATTGGGCCCTTGGGAATGTTGTGTTTGTTAAAATCGTCTTACTGGCTCATCTCTTACTATTCTGCTGGTATCAGATTTTAGAATTCATTGGCTTGTGGCAGAAGTTGTAAAAGGGCTGTTCCAGACAGTTTCAGTGTGGGCCAGTAAAGTTTGTGCACTTCATGTGTCTGTAGTCAGGATGTGTGACTGCTACTTTCATCATATGTGGCTGATGCTAGATGTTACTTCTTTGTTGTTGTTGTTGTTCATTTATTTTTTATTGAAATTGCTATTCTAACTTTCATTTTTTTTTTTCCAAATGTGATGTTTTGCTATATAGATGTGAAGATATGGCATTTGGGATTACAATCTTCTTTGAGGTTTGAGTATCAAAAAACCCAAGGGGAATTCTTCTTGGGGAGCATTTATGTGCAGTGTTCTCTAGGGTTCTTGCCCTGGGTGAGAATTGGCCATCATTTCTTTCATGTCTGTGGCAGGGATGGCTTGAACATGGGCCTGTTTCCTATAGGGTGTTCACAGTGTCATCTGCCATACAGTACTCCAAGCAGCCATGGTCAACTGAGCACACTTCATGTCCTTGGCGCCAGGCTGAAAAATGAGTTATTCAAAGAAGTCTAGATTTTCAAACATCATTGCTCTGTGATGAATGACATTAGCATTATTTCCCATAAATGGTGGTTCCTGCTGTAACCCTCACCTCTCAGGATGAGTTAGGAAAATAAAGTCAGCAGTACACTCTCAAAGGCCTCTTTTCCTTCCCTAGATGTTGATAGGCCAGGACCCTTCTTCATCCTACCCATGCTTGGACCGTGCTGGAACTGTTGAAGCTGCAGGGCCTTTCTCTGACTTGGAAAGATTAGAAAACGACATAGAGCACATGTTGAAAGTTGTGGAAAAGCACTCGGACTCCAGCAATGATGAGGAAAAGGTGGGTGGTTTGCAGACTCTACTCTTTTTTTTTTTCTCTTTTAATAATGTGGATTTACTTGCTTGACTCACCACATGAAGAAATCCAGATGTGATTTGTGAGGATTGTTGTCAAAGCTATCAGGTGACTTATGCAGTGCTTGAATACAACCCAGTGTGGTGACACATTCATCTAATCCCAGCACATGGGAGGCAGATGCAGAAAGAGTGGAAGTTCATGATCTTCTTTCGCTATATAGCAAGTACAAGGCTAGCCTGGACTACACGAAACCTTGTCTCAAGCAAACAAACAAACTAATAATAATAATAATAGTAAAGAATCATAGTGACTTACGTATACTTCCTACTTTCTTACTTATGACTGTCATTAGCTAAGGTGTGATAAGCTAGCTTTGGGATATTTTATTTTCAAATACAAATTACCTGAAGAAAATCAGGAGCAGTTGTTCCATTCAGGCTAAAGCTTGACCCACACTGCCTTGTCTGTCTGTTTCAGTTTAGTTCTTACATGGAACAATGCAGCGTATTAAGTCTGTCTCTGCATTTTTATTTTCAATAATTTTTTTTTCTTCTTTAAACATTCAGATGGATGAGGAGAGAGCCCAGATTGAGGAAGTTTTGCAAAGAGGGGAACATTTGTTACACGAACCTATGGAGGACAGTAAGAAAGAAAAGATCCGTTTGCAGTTGTTACTTTTGCATACACGTTACAACAAAATCAAGGTAAGATGGGATGTCTCCTATCCTGTTGTGCCATCCTCGCCAGTGATACAAGCAGATCAGTCAGGAAGTTATGTTATTTTCTCCTCACTTTCTTCTTATGTCTGACTAATTACTGTTCTTTTGAGGGTTGGGGGTTGGACCCTATGCCTTGTGTATGCTGTTGACTATTTGGGAGTTTCATATCATGCACTCTATCACTCAGTTCCTTGTCCTCTCATGGCTGTTCCCTCACTCTTATAACCTGCCCCACAAAAGAAAAAGAAGACAAGTCCATTTTTGGTTGTGCATGTACTCACTGGAGCATGGTCAAACTCGCAGTGGCCAGCCTGCTAAATAAATTGAGTCCTTCTCCACCTGCACTCCTGCCAGAGCCATTTTAAGAGTTCTCTTTGATGGCTTCCTTTTAGGCTGTTCCTTTGGGAGTTGGGGTTGCAGTAGAGGTAGGGGCTGTCACAGAAGCCTTCTATGTCCTCTTCTCAGCTGTGTCTGCAGTCATTGATACCACTGCAAGAAGAAAGAGTAGCTTCCTTGTGGTGTTTTAAATGATGTGCCCGAGGGTTCTGTTCTCCAGTAGTTCTTTCTGGAATCAACTTTATTTGATCACTTTGGAACTGAGTGTATTCCTGTGCCATGGCTTGCTATCTCTGTCTGCAGGGGCCTTGCTGTATGATCCAAAATGAAGTTGCCATCTGCTTCCACCTTCCACATGTTTCCTTTCTTAGTCTTAAAAAGTAACCTGTCTGTCTAGAAGGAGGGAGCTTCAGTTCTATTCTCTGCTGTTTTCTTGTTTATCACATCATATGAAGCAGGAATCACAACCATTAGGCTATGGACTGGGGATGCCGGTCTGGGAATTGTGTATGTCACAAGCATGAGGACTTGAACTCAGTTCAGTCCCCAGAATCATGTAGGGATGCTGAGCATGGTGGCACAGTACTATAATCCCCAGGCTTTGTTGGCCAGAGCGTCTAGCCTAATGAGTGAGCTCTAGGCTGTGAGAAAGGGCCAATGAGAGACCCTGTCTCAGCAGGCAGGTGGTGTTTCTCAGGGTAACACTCGGGCACATGCACACTTGGATGTACATGTGTACATGTGCACTTCGGAACACTTGCATGGGTGTATGCACACACACACACACCCTCCTTGGTGGAATAAAACAACATGTAGGTTTCAAGTTGAATCTAACATCAGGTATTTACCATTTGATTGTTACAAGGTCATAGAAAAGTGATGGCCCATGTGTGGAGGTTAGTGGACAAGTAGGTGGGTTTGTTTTTTCACCCTATACATCTAGGGCGACAAAGCCGTGCCGTCAGGGCTGGTGGCATGTGGCCTCACCCACTGACCCATCTCTGTGTGTTGTTTTTTAATTGAGTATTGAAATTATTTGGAGAACTTAAAGAAACAAAGTCATAACAATAACAACAACTAAAACAGAAGTGGCCAAGTCCATATCTAAGAGTAGTTAAACCCAGAATCCTTTAGGTTAGTCTAGGAGTGGCACATTTAAGAAATAAAGCTAAAAATGATAATGAAAAATTCATGAAAGTGTATATTGTATGCCGAACATTCTCTCCCATAATTCTCTGCCCACCTCTTTCTCCTTCTTACTTGCATCATCCCCCTTTGTTCCCCTAGAAGTTTCACTTGTACTTTTCTGTCAGAGATATAATATTCATAATGTCTAGGAACCACAAAGTAGAGACAACATATACTATTTGTCTTTCTGAGACTGGCTTAATTTGCTTAATATAGTTGTTACATTTTTTTGTTAACCATATAACTTCATCTTTTCTTATGGTTGAAAAATTCCAGTGTCCATTTTCTTTACCCATTCTTCTGTTGATGTACACCCAGTTTTATTATAATCGAGCTACTGTGCTGTAGGTTACTCTAATATGCATTCACAATTAGCAACTCAAGGACAGAACCTACTTTCTTTAGTAAAATATCTATGAAATGGCCTTTTCTCATTTGTTGACTAGGGTATTACTCTGAAATATATATGCATTCTTGGTGCTTGGGAGATGACTGAGCAGGTAAACTGCTTGGTATGTAAGTACATGGACCTATGTTTGGACCTTTAGCACTTTAGCTGGGTGAATTTGGCAACCTACCTGTAATTCCAACCCATCAAAGAAGAAGATCCCCAGAGCAAGCTGATTAGCTAAACTCATGTCAGCCAGTACTGGATTCAATTGAGATACTCTGCCTTAGCGACTTAGGTCAAGAATGATAGAGGAAGACTCCTCAGCTCAGCCTGCAGCTTCCTCATGCATGCATACATATCTACGCTTGCAGACACATACACACATATGCACATGCATGCAAGCAAGGAGGCATACACACACATATGCACACAAGCAAGCACACACGTACCCATGTTTGCACGCCAGGCATAGAAATAAAAAAAGAAAATATAGGTAGGGTCATTTAGATGATTCAGCTGTCACAAATGCTGGCTATGCAGCCCTGACAGCATAGCATCAATCCCGGAAACCCAAAGTGGAAGGAAAGAACCGAATCTGAAAGTTGTGCTTTGACCTCCATACCTGTCAGTGATTTTGAATTCTATAACAATAGGATAGAGTCGATGCGTTATAAAATGCAGACGATAATCTTTCTTATAGCACAATAATAGTATTTTGTTGGGTTTTGTCTCTTAGTTATTTTTAATGTGTGTGTAGCAACTCATGACTGTGGTTTTCCTTTAAGATTTTTAAAACCTCCTTTGCTTTCTGGAACATCTGTTTTCTTGAAAGAGTTGATGAATAGAAATTCTATTCCATTTCAGTTTTTTTTTTTCTGCCCTAATAGGGCAATAACAACAAAATAGTAAACTATTCAGTTAAATTTTTCTCTGTGCGGCCTGTATTGTGGATGTGGGCCACCCCATGTAACATCATATCTTCCCAGTACTCCCTGCATGTGACATGCTGGCTTTTTGTTTCTGTCCCTGGGCAGCCTGTGTGTGCCTGAACTGTGTGGTATGTGCATGGGAGTGAGCATGCAGATGCCTGAGGAGGGTGTCTTCCCTATTGTTCGTCACTTTATTTTTTGGGGGACAGAGGCTGATTGAATGTAAAGCTCAGAGTTTCCGCTGGGCAGACTGGCCAGTGAACATCTGGTATCTTCCTGTCTCCTATTGCCAACAAGGGGTGACAGGAGCATGTGGTGAAAGGATTCAAACTCCAGCCCAGCCATTTCCCTACTCCTCCCCACACCCTAGTCCCTCCCCTTGAGCTCTCCCCACTTCCACAAGTAGACTTCTTTAAAAATAGAATTATCCAGAAATAAAGTCTAGGTCAACCCCCTGAAGACATTTTTTCCCCCGTAGGACATTTTCACTGATCACCCTGGGAGGAAAAAAATCTATCTGGAGAGTAGAAAGCACATTTTGAACTGTCAGGCTTTTGCAAAGAGTAGAAAGGGACAGAAAAGCCTGAGTTGATTAGTAGATGAGATCATCTTGATGGATGTGAATTCTATTTGTTTGTGTGCTTAAACCTGGGTCTTTATTGACCTTGCAGAATAAAGGCTTGGTATGAGACCCAAGAAGCAGACCAGGAGGGAGTCAGCAGTTTCAAGTGGTAGTGCCCAGTGATGTGAGGAGTATTGCAGAGATCAGTCCCCAAGTGTACCCGGGGCACTTGTGGAGCTTCAGCTGCTTTTGGTCTCTGAGAAACAGATCTGGTTAATGGCCAGAAAGCTGTAGCAGCAGGATGCTCTGAGGCCCTCAGTATGCATATACATTCATTGGATCGCTTTCTTTATCCTTGATAATGAGAAAAGGGATGTGTGAGCCTTCTTTGTGTCCTCACCCTGCCACGTTAGCCTCTTTTAAAAGACATTTAAATATCATATATACATATATTTTTAGCTTTTGTAAAATATTTAGCATCTTTTTATTTAGAAGTGGCTCCAAGACTGAGGTATTGATTACTTCAACATTCTTTTATATTTGCTAGAATATAGAATTTTTCTTAAATGTGAGTGCATACCTAGAAATGCCTGTAGAATACGATATAAACATATAGCATTAAAATAATATAATAATTATTAGAGATAATTTTAAATGGTCCCATTGATAAAGTCAGAAATCCGTAAGCTTGCTTTACACCTAGCTCTCTAGTAATGTCCAGTTGATGAGAATAGAAGCTACTCAGATTCTAGATGGCAGTGCACAAAGGTTTTTTAATTCAACAGTAGGCTACTGCGTCAGTGATTTGTAGCCTGGAGTTTTAACTCACTTAGAGATCTTGAAAATAATTATAATCTCTTAGTGGGGAAACATGTGTTTGTTATTACTACTATATCATCAAATTTACAGGTGAATACTCTCGTCTTAAAAATAAAGTGTAGACGTGAACATTTTGGGCTGGGGCCGTGTCTCAGCTGGTAGAGTGCTTGCCTTCACGAATGAAGTCCCATGTTAAATCCTCAGCAACATGTGCACTGGGTGCAATGGCACATTTTAATGGTTCTAGCATTCAGGAGATGGCAGCAGGAGGATCAGAGATTCAGGGCTATTCTTGGCTAAATAGAGAGTAGAGACAGCCTGGTGTATATGAGACCCTGTCTTCAATGAAAACAGTGCATCTGGTAACTGGCTACTTGAAAGTAGTAGACAGCATTCATTAAAGTATATCTGTCAAATGAGTGAAGTATTTCAACTCCTGAGGGTTAAAACTCCTGAGACAGCATTTTATTCTGAGTGGAGGATTCAGGATTTCTACAGTACAGCAAAGGAGGTCTGAGTCCAGCCCCATAGGACCCAGACCCAGTAGCCTTTGTCAGGTGTCTGTGCTCAGCAACACCGTTGCAAAGTTAGATCAATATTATTTCAGTCAAAACCCTCATAGCATTTCTTAATTAATAAATTAACTAATAATCCGTCCATCAGTCAATGAGATGTGGTCTTATTCTGTTGTTCTCACTGACTTTGAACCAAGAGGTCCTCCTATCTCAGCCTCACAGGGAATAAGACGTACAGGCATGTGCTACCATATCCTTTGAGTATGTTTTGAAAATATGTTCAGCTTTAGTTTTGAGCACTGTGGCCTACAAGTATTTACTCTAATGGTGGTATTGTAGAAGGATGATACAGTCATGATGTGAAAATAGTGTGTTTCAGGTAGAATTTACAATTGACAATGTATCTGTGTCCATTTAGGATGCAGTTGTGCTTCTTGCTACATAATGTTAGGTGACAGGGTCAGTGTTACTTTATGTGTAATGTGTAGCATCAGCCTGCACATGAAAGCTGAAGCAGTTTGCTGAGTTTCTGTAGCAATGAAGGTTAAACTTTGAAAATTATATTGAATAATGTTATTTTATAAGATTTATTAATTTTATGATATTTTATGTATGTACATAGTGTATTTTGATCATATTTACCTTATGGTTCTTAAAACTTTGGTTGATATTCTTGAATGCTATCATAAAACAGTCTAGTTTTTTTTTTTTTTTAATTTGTGGTTACTTTTATGGGAGGTTTTAAGACACCTGCATTATTTCTTTGAATGTTTTTTGTAGGCAGTCCCTATCCATCAGAGAAAAACAATTCCATCGTCTCCTGGAATTACATCATCAGTCCTCCCTGAAGATTATCTGGTTGAAATTAATAAAATTTTACTTATTATGGACAGCCTTGAAACATCACTTAATATTCCTGAGCACAGCACCACTGTCTATGGAGACTTCTCTTTCCAGGAGGACTCTCTGAAGGTAAAAGTCCAGTGCTGAACTTCAGGAACTGTGGGTAATAATGCAATGCAAGGATCCCTTCTTTCTCTCTCTCTTTCTCTCCCCTTTGGTTTTGACTTTTTCCTTCCTCCCTCTGTCCCATTCTCCCTCCGTCCCATTCTCCCTCCGTCCCATTCTCCCTTCCTCCCTCCCATCCTCTCTCTGTTTTTTAAAGACAGGCCCTTCTTGGATAGCCCAGGCTGTGTTGATACTCACATTCCCCTTCCTTTGCCTGTCAAGAGCTGGGATTACAGGTGTGAACCGCCATGCTGAGATGGAAAGTTGCTGTTGTATTTACTTATATGATCTAATCTTTGATTTGCTCCATATTAGTGATAAACTATATAAATAGTGAAACCTTACTGTGTTCACTGGTGGGATACAGCAAAGTTTTTCAATTTAAAAAGTATAGGTCTAGACTTTTATGAATGCACATTTATTTGTAACAACAGAGCTCTTATTTTAATCTTATATAAATTTGATTGTCATTTGTGACAAATGATGTCAGGTCATCCATATTGATTTAAGATTGGCTAGATGCCCAGGTTGTCATTGCATATTGATTGCAAGTTAAAAGTTTTAAATTTTTTGAAAGTTTTTCTCAAGTATTTGGTTGTACTTCTATATAAAGCCATAATAAAAGTCTCTGATAGATTTGACATGTTTGATGGATTTGATAATTCATTTTCTCAGTGATTAGGTGATTACGCTTGTAAAACTATGATTCTAGAGGTAAGCGTTTTCTTACCTACAGACAGTGTTTTCACAGCCTTTCTGTACTGTCCCTTGAAGCCAGTCAGAACATCTTTTCCATGCATCATTGTCATGGTATTCCTCACATTTTGAAACTATAAGATTTTATATAGAAAAGTCCCAGTTTGCACATGCAGTGGTAATTAGCCTCACTTTTGTTTTAAATGATTGCTATGCATGTGAACCTTTACCTGTGATTCTGTTGTTTTCTTAGTTTACTGAGTTCTGCTTTTGTATGATGATATGCTTGCAGAATATCAAGGATCAGCTGGACAAACTTGGAGAGCAGATTGCAGTTGTTCATGAGAAGCAGCCAGATGTCATCCTTGAAGCCTCTGGTCCCGAAGCCATTCAGATCAGGGACATGCTCACTCAACTGAATGCAAAATGGGACAGACTGAACAGAATGTACAGTGACCGGAAAGGGTATGTGTGAGTTAAATGAATATTTGACTTTAAGTAACGTAAGTACAAGTTCGTGGGTCATTGAAATAAGTCCATGTGTACAATAGTACCACAGAAAACATTTTCTACATATTTCTAATATGAAGTGTTAAAAAATAGAGATGAGGTTTATTTTTTAAACAGAAATGTGACCACACAAAACATTAACAACATAATATCTTAGTAAAATGGGAATACCTTTAGTTTTTAGCATAAAAATAGTCTTTTTTTAATATGAAAGGATTTTATTAATGTTCCTTTCTCTTACATGCCATGATTAATGTGAACAAAGAGCAGAAGCAGCTTCAGATAATTGGAATCCATATATAACCTCACACTTTCTTTTTTCTTTATAACCTTCTGCTTAATGGAATGTTTTGGGGCTTTTTCTTTAGTAGACTTTGAACAGGGTCCTGTGACTAGGAGTAAAGAAAAATGAGTGTGACTTTTTTTCCCCAGTAGCTGTGAAAGTAGAGAAATGTAAACACAATGTGAACTAGCCCAAATAAAAGTCCTGTGTAACAGAGAAGTTAGCACTGACTAATAATACATTGGAAATATTTAGATACAAAAACAAAGTATCATTGTTAAAAAAATTTTTTTTTACTCTGTAATTTATGTGGCTGCTCAATCATTAGAGCTATAGACCTTAATGACCTTTGTTGTTATGAAGATTTCTAAAATGTTCTCTGTGTAGTTAGAGCCATCCTTATGTGAATCCCTAAACATATTTTTTGTTAGAACTGGCATAGTAGTTACTTTCATGGTTGCTGATACAAATACTTGGTCAAAGCAACTTCAAGAAGGAAAGGCTGTTCTGGTTTCTGGTTTTAGGGAATACAGCTCTTTGACAGGAAATACATGTCTGCAGGAGAAGGAGGCTGGCTGGTCACAGTATGTCAGCAATCAGGAAGGGGACAAAGAACAGAAAGTCGGTTAAAGTAAAATCCCAAAGCCTTCCTCCAGTGAGGTTGTCTTCTAATGGTTCTCCAGCCTGTCCCAAACAGCCTCACCAGCTGGCGGCGTGTCTTCACACGCATGAGCCTATTTCGTATTCACACTGTGGTTATTAGATGAAGTCAATTAAAACAAGTAAATATGTGGAAACTCTGTATTAGAACCTGAGCTTGGCTACTGTACCCTGCCAGTGGTATTTATAGACACACCCTTCCTTTCGAACTTTGGCTAACATGGACAGGAATATTTCACCAGTATTACAGTGTGGCTCATCTTTTAAACCAAGGGATTGCTACTTAAGATTTCAAAATATTTTTCTACCTTGAAGATGGTATTTGTAGTTTTGTTTATTGTGTAAGTATTTGAACGTCGCTTAAGCTTGTGTGTACCCTTTGATGTACAACAAATTTGGTTTTATAAAATTGTATCTTACAGTTGTTTCCTTTTTGATGGCATAAAATTAACAAAACTTACATATCCGTTTCTTACATTTCCTGTGTGTGAGGAAATAATAATACGTGTTTGGAAAACAGTCTTAGTTGCTTGATTTAAAATTTCCACTTACTGAGCTTTTGGAATTTGATTTGGGCGTGTACGATGTATTCAGGCCGCATCTCAGTAGCTGTCCTGCTCCACCCTTAGTACCGTGAGTGCTGTGCACACTCCTCTGTTCTTCACATGACCTTTAGGCAACTGTTTGTGCTCCTCCAGTTAAACAATTTCTCTATTTTGCCTCATTATTAGTAAACAAATGACCAATTTTCCCCAATAACTTTTCATTGTCCTTACTGTTAGTAATAATGTCATAATTTAAAATTATGTTATTTTGTATTGATTTAGTTCTGCTAATTATGCTTTACTGTACCTTTCATTTTAGCTAAATATCATAGTTTCATTTTTAAGTTGTGGATTTTTTTTCACCCAGTATGAAAAATTTTCCTTAAATGTTCTAGAGTATTTTCTTGTACTATATTTTAACTTGTTTTTTCTTTGTTTTAACTTGAAATAAAGCCTTCTATCAGTAAAGCTTTCTAAGAGACTAGAATAGTCAATCATGTTTTTATGTTTCATGGTACTTAAATGGTAAGGTTATAAAATTGGATTGATTAATGTGCCTACAATTAATCAGAAGTGGCTGTGTAATTCAGAGAAGGTAAAACAAAATCTTTTTAAAAAGCAGAAAGAATGGGCAGGGAGGAGGCAGATAAATTCGTGGGGTGGAAGTCACACACTGTTTTGTATTTGGCACGAGGTTCATATCTCAAAAAGGGAATTAGTAAATACAACCTACCATGAAAATGAGTTTTGTTAAGCCTGAGGCTGTGATTTCACTCAATTTGAACTCCAGTTAAAATGAGCTTTGATTGTTTGAATAATTATTTTGAAAGAAAAGTTGCTTCCAGGTAGTTCTGCAAAGCTCGAAGCTCCTCTGATTCTTTTTTGTGCTCCAGGTCTTTTGGCAGGGCTGTGGAGGAATGGAGGCAGTTCCATCATGACCTTGATGACCTCACACAGTGGATATCTGAAGCTGAACACCTGCTGATAGACTCTTGTGCTCCAGATGGCGGCCTGGACATGGAGAAAGCCAGGACCCGGCAGCTGGTGAGCGCTTCTTAGCCCAGGAAGCTTGCAGGCTGGTTTAGATGCGGTTGCTGATAGACATTACAGAGGTTGGAACCACGTCTATTGATTTTTCACATATACAAATATCACTGTAGTTTTTGTTCTACATCTAGTTCCCAGTTTTAAAATTCTGTGAAACACTAGCCACCATATAGTTTTTAATCCAGATTTTAGAGAAGTTACAAAGAAAGAAGGCACCTTTAAGCCACTAATGTGAGAAACAGATGTCTTTTAAAATATTTCAAAGACATTTCTCTTCTGCAAATTTTATATTCAGAGTAATAAAAAAAAATTGTATTTAAGACTAAATCAAAGGCAGAGAAATATATGCGCCCTCACCGCACCTCTGCTTTGTGTCTCTAAACACTTAGGCATCCCATTGTTCTATTTTTGAATTATTGAAAATGTCATGAAAGTATACTATCCTTGACAGACAAGGTGAGCCTCTTGTAGGACTCAGCTTTGCGACCAGCAGAGTCAGCCCTGCCAACATAATAGATCACTGAAGAGAGTAATGAAGCAAACGGAGGTTCAGATTTCCATTGCCAAAAGTGCTTCTTGTTTCAGTACATTTTAAAAATATATTTCCTATAGACAGTTCATGGGGAGTCAAAAACAATGCTTTCTTCTTGCTTATCAACATGGTAATGCATCTTTTGAAATTTTAAGTTAGAAATAAATATTTAGATTCAACTTTAAAGTAGCCTGATCCTTTAAAATTTTTCTGACTGAGGCAGCATCTCAATAAAATGCACATTGAGAATTTTTATAAATGGCTTGATATAAAAATTTAGTGGTCAGATATTTGTGTGTGTGTGTTTGTGTGTATCTGTATGTCTGCACGTGCATGCACATGGATTACAAGCTGCTTTTATGTATTCCTTTGGAAGAAGATGGGCAGTTCCCCAGTTTGACCAAATGTGCTTGATGCTCCTGTTTGGAAGTAAACAAGTGATATTTGTTTCTTGTTACTAAGGCATCCTATGTGAGTGTATTCTGTCTGATTATACATGAGGAAGGGTTCAATTTCCAGATAGCCTTCATTTCCATGTGTCCCTGAAAATGTAATTAAATTATTTGAAAAGGCATTCTCATGGACATAAACAGTTCTCCCATAAAGTTGTTTCTGTAGCTGTTAAATTGATGCTGCAATATGGTATGCATTGAAGAGATCTGAACAGTTTGATTGAGTGGTGGAAATTTATAATGTGTTATCTGTCATAGGAACTGGAAGAGGGCCTCAGCAGCCACCAGCCCAATGTCATAGCTGTAAACCAGAAGGGGGAAAGCATTGTGCAGAGACTCCCTGCCTCAGATGCAAGCTTCCTGAAGAATAAGCTGACAGATTTAAACCAGCGCTGGAGCGCCCTTGTAGCAGAGGTGAAGGATCGGCAGCCCAGGTGATGATTTAGTTCTTGACATTTAAGCAGAGGGGTGAATATTTCATGTAAAGTATACATAATCTGATCTAATACCAGGTTATAAACCCTAGTGACATTTAAGACTTCCACTGTCCATATTTCTTATGACTGTTTTTAGGGTGTCTAGAAAATCTCACTGTTCCGTTTAGATGTCCTATGCATAAAACTTTCTTTGAGGCTGGGGTAATGGCTCAGTCAATAAAGTACCTGTCATGCAAGCATGGAGACCCTAACTTAAATCTCTGGCACCCAAGGGTAATGCTGTGATGGTCCTTGTTGCAAAGAGAGGTTTCTTTGAGGAGGGATCAGAATTAGCTTCTCTGGGGGAATAAGTATAAACATTTAAACTGTGCTTATGAATTGTGTTTATTTAGTTAAGTGGCAGTTGTAAGTTCATAGTCAAGATCCATGACTTTCCTAGCCTTCAGTAGTTGGCTAGGTTTCCATTTTGTTGAGTGGGCCTCAAGTCCAGTTAGAGAGCTGTTGGTTACACAAAGGTGTTGTGCCATTCTTGCATCTTAAGGGTTATTGTGCTGTGCTGGTCACCACAGCTCTTCTGATTACTGTTTCCCCTCTACAGAAGAAAGCTATAATGGCATACGGTCGCCTGAGGATTAAATGAGACAGTATTTGAAAATGTTTGTATTAACTTTTTATTGTGAGCATTTAAAATATCAGTTTCTTAAGTAGTTTCTCCTGAACTTATTCTCTCAGGATGTTACTGCTTTACATTGCCAATGGTCAATTAGTTTATTCAGTTTCATCAATATTCTCTAGTACTGGGCATTCACATGTCACAAAGAACTCAAACTGAGAAGATAAAGTTTAAAGGAGAAAGCAGTATGATTAAAGCAAACACCCACATGACACGGGCAGGAGTGGCTATGGAATTTGGTATGAACAAAGAAGGATCCTGCAGCTGAGTTTTGAGTCCTTTATAACCATTTTCCAAAACTTCTTTGTAGGGTGAGCCTTTGCAGCAGCTTGCTTTGTGCTGCACTAACACATAACCCAGATACTTAGAAAGGGAGAGTGCTTATTGTGGGCCACAGTTTTACAGGTGTCAGTCTGCGAGTGGTAGCCCCACTGCTTTGGCTTTGCTGTGGGACATCATGGTAGGGGTGCCTGGTACAGCAGATGGCTTGCTCTACCTTCTGGGGCCTTCTGGAGGATTTCAGATTAAACTATGGTAACCCTCTTGAGAAAACATGTTGAACTGGGGGGTGTGAATACCACAGCCGTGGCAGTGTGAGAGATGTGCAGGGGAGGAGACAGAAAGAAGGACTCAGTGTGGCAAAGGGAGGTACTTCTGAACTTATGAGCCATGTTCATGAAATTGCATGGACCAGCCTCTGACCATTTAGTTTTCTCTGGGAAAACATACCTGCCACTGTCAAGATAGTAACAACTGCTCCATACACAACCCTCGATTTTCCAGCAGGCTCATCTGTGGAGTGTGCTGGCCATTCCGCCCCAAGTGGCAAGATGACTTCAACACGTTTTACTCAGGTTTTGGAAGTGAAAGGAATAATGAAGCTCTTTCTCAGCTTCCTATGTTTTCCCTAAAGCAATATTTGTTTGCACAAATTCATTGAACTTTGCTTCTGTTCTCTAACCTGTTTGTATTGGGACCACTTTGGAACTCCTAGAGGTTCAGAGTCACTGAGAATTACCACACTGTTCAGCTTGTTTTTTTGTTTTTGTTTTGTATTGAGTGCTTGCAGGTAAATTTGGACAGTTTTATTTTTGGTGCTATTCCTCAATAAACAATTCTTATCCAGTGTTTGACCAGAAATTTAGAATTTGTTCCTGCTCTTAGACAAAACAAAGTATACATTATATTAGCTAGTTTATAGATGAAAATTTTGGTTGACTCAAGTTCGTCTTATTAAAACTTCTTGATAATCCTTTTTATAGTTTTAGTTTTACACCATGAAATTAGTCATGATTATGAAACACTGGCAATTTAATTTTCAATGTTTCTGAAACTAAAGGACTATACAAGTATTTTGTGTTTCTGAAGTTGTTTGGTTAAATTTTTTATGTATTTTATTTGTGATTTCAACCACTCATCATTAGTACCTCATTTGTTTTTTTTTTCTTGAAGTTTCATTTTCTTTTTTTAAAAAATAAGTTATATTTTCAAGCAATTTTCATAGATTTAAAAAGTATTAAAATAGTATTAAGTATTATACCTTTCTAATATGACTGCTATTCTTATGTAATATTAATATATAATATTATAATATATGTAATATATTACATAAACATTTTGTTGGATATATTGTATCATTTTATGCTTTTTATGGTAAAAAAAAAAATAAAAGGTAGCATGAAAATGTGAATTCCCATTAGGGATGGCATGGTGTAATTCATTTAAAATGGTGTACTCAGTTTTCAATCAGCATCTGATTGCAGTGGCTCAAATATAATGATTCCACTAAGATTTGACATCTTTCAAAGTCTTTTTTTAAAAAAAATCTACAATCTTCTCTGTCATCTGGGTTCTGAGTATATTTCGCCTTCTGACAGATGGCTGGTATCCCTAGATGTTATTAAAAAGATCCAAGTGTAGTGTTCCGGTTTCATGTTCATCTCACTGTTTCACTTGCACCCTTTAGACCTTGGGTGGATTTTCCCTTGAGCCTCTTTTTATAATGGGACATCCTGTGTATGTATTTTACTTATCTTAAAGAACTAATCAAGCATATGTATGTATATTTCTCTAATACTTGTAGATTACAATTCTCAGTACTTTCCTCATTTATATTTTTCCTCATAGAATAGACTAATACCTGCCACTGTAGATGAATAAAATAAAAAAAGGATATATTTCAGTCTCCATGGAGAACTCAGAGATAATTATACATTTTTCCTTATTAATTTGCCATTAATTTTTTATGATGAGAAGATAAAGTTTTTTCAGTTTGTCTACATTTAATTAAGGAAAAAATCCTTTTAGTTTCATATGTTTAGTGTGGTAGTCTGTATACATGACTGTTAATATTAATTTAAAAATACATATATAATAAATTATTAAAAGTTATTTCTGTTGGGGTTATGGGGTGAGGATTGCTAAAACAAATATATACTGTTTTGCTGATTTAATTATCTGTTACTGTTTTTCCCACTATGTTCCCTTAGGCTAACAGGAGAAAGTAAGCAGGCGCTGGCGTACAGGAGACGGCTTGATGAGCTTGTCTGCTGGCTAACAGAAGTGGAGAGTGCTGTGCAGAGATCAGCTGCTGACCTGGAGGAAAGCCCACGGCAGTTAGCTGTAAGGACTTTGTCTCTAGATTCTGATGCAGGATCATCTCACTTAGGTATAAGTTAGTTCTAGCTGAAGTGGAGCGGAAAGCGAAACTTTGTCCTTTATGCTAAGTGTGGAGAATTTGAAAGATGATTTAAAAAAAAAAAAACAACAAATTAAGCATTAACAAATTAAGCCATCATTTTGGTCCTGCAGAGATTGAGCAAAAGATGAGTAACCCTGGCCTTGATATTAGGTTAAAAGACTTAAATTGTTTTAAAGTGACTTGGAATACAATATAGCCATGAAGCATAACCTTTAACTTTTAGATTTGGAAGTTAATTGCTGATTATTTTTTTATCATAGTGACTTCTACAAGAAAATTCTGAATGTTGTGCAATTAACTCATTACGGCTTGAAGTAGGCTTAGTAGTACAGTTCAACAATCATACTTTTCTTTTATTGATTTGTACCCAACAGAAGTTTGTAATAATTGTACATCTGCACATGTGCACACTCGCACCTATACACACACACACACACACACACACTTTATAATCATGACTAATTTCATGCTCTAAAACTAAAGTATAAAAGAAACTAATATTATCAAGTAATTTCAATAAGACGAATTTGAATCATCCTAAATTTTCATGTATAAACCAGCTATTATAATGTATACCTTGTTATCCCTAAGAGTAGGAACAATTCTAAATTCCTGGCCAAACACTGGATAAGAATTGACTGTTAAGGAATAGCACTAAAAATAGTAAAACCGTGCAAATATTTACCTGCAGGCCCTCAATACAAAACCAAGCTGAACAGCGTGGTAATTCTCAGTGACTCTGAACTTCTAGGAGTTCCAGAATGGCCCAGTACAAATAGGTTAGAGAACAGAAGCGAAGTTCAATGAATTTGGCTTTAGTGAAAACACAAGAAGCTTAAAAAGAGCTTCACTATTCCTTTCACTTCCAAAACCTGAAGTCATCTTGCCACTTGGGGAGGAATGGCCAGCACACTCCACACATGCCCTCGCTGGAAAATTGAGGGTTGTATAAGGAGCAGTTGTTACTGTCTTGCCAGTGGCAGGTATGTTTTCCCCAAGAAAACCCAACAGTCAGAGTATTGCAGGAGCGGATTGTGGGGCAGGTGATCCTGGAGAAGGGTGTGAGGAAATGAGTGAGAGTAAGAGAGCATGTGCTGGACCTGGGGAGATGGCCCATCTGGTCAGAGCACTAACTGCTCTTGCAGAGGACCTGAATTTGATTCCCCGCACCCATGACAGGCAGGCAGCTTGCAACTGCCTGTAACTACAGCTCCAAGGGATCCGTGCCCTGTTTTAGACTCTGCACTCACATGTACATACCCATTCACCCACATATACATTCGGTTAAAAATAATAAAAGGGAATGTGTGTTTGTGCATGCATATACACAAGCATGCACATGAGTGTATGTTCCTATTCTGTTGGTGAGAGTCTGTTAACAATTTTGGTAAGCTTACTTTCCATTTAAGGAGCCTGGATCTCAAATTTATAAGGCTGTTTTTCCCAGGAGAGTTCTAGTATACGTCATAACCTTCCCTTACATTCTTCTAACTTCGCCCGTCTTCTGATGATGCTTTCAGGACTTAGCCCAAGAGATGGACGTTCAAGCTGAAAACCTTAAGTGGCTGAACAGAGCCGAGCTGGAAATGCTTTCAGACAAAAATCTGAGTTTGCATGAAAGAGATAAACTTTCGGAAACTTTGAGAAATGTAAATGCAACGTGGAGCAAGGTGTGTATGTGGGAATCATGTAGCATGTTTCTCACGCCTGTTGATTTTACCCTTACACTTGCTGTGTGTGTGTGTGTGTGTGTGTGTGAGAGAGAGAGAGAGAGAGAGAGAGAGAGGAGAGAGAGGAGAGATAAAGAGACAGAGAGTCAGAGAGGCAGAGAGGTGTGTATGTGGGAATCATGTAGCATGTTTCTCACGCCTGTTGATTTTACCCTTACACTTGCTGTGAGAGAGAGAGAGAGAGAGAGAGAGGCAGAGAGGAGAGAGAGAGAGAGGCAGAGAGGAGAGAGAGAGGAGAGATAAAGAGACAGAGAGTCAGAGAGGTGTGTATGTGGGAATCATGTAGCATGTTTCTCACACCTGTTGATTTTTACCCTTATACTTGCTGTGAGAGAGAGAGAGAGAGAGAGAGAGAGAGAGAGAGAGGAGAGAGAGAGGCAGAGAGGAGAGAGAGAGAGGAGAGATAAAGAGACAGAGAGTCAGAGAGGCAGAGAGGCAGAGAATGTACCAGAGGTAAAGGAACAACTTTTGGGAGTTGGTTTTCTTCTCCCACTGTGGGTTCCAGGGATCAGGTTGTCAGGCAGAGTGGCAAGCACCTTTACCAGTTAGGCCACCTTGCTGACCCATATTTATTGATTTTATGATTAAAGAATTGTTCTCTTGCTGCAGCTTTAAGTGTGTGGATACAGGTTCAGTGTACATGTGCTTATTCCGCTCTTTACAATGATATATATATATATATATATATATATAGATCACCCATTATCACATGTATTCTTAAAGTATGATTTTTATTTCACATGGGATTCTTTGTTCTAAGGGATGTATGTATTATGGAACAGACCAAGTTATGAATGTTTACTGGAATTTGGCAATAAAATGCCAGTAATTATATTCTGAAAATGAAGACCTTAATATAGCTTTTTGATGTCGAACATGAGTTTCCAGTGAATGTTTATTTTGAGTGATTTTGTTCCTTCAGTATTTATTATTAGTATTTAGTATTTATTATTAGGTTCCAGTGGAATTTAGTGACATCTGACAAAAAATAAACTAAGATGGGAGTTATGTTCCTTACATAATTACTTTGTTTTTCAGTAGAATGGTTAAAGGCAGATGAGCTCATAGGATTCTTTCTAGTTTGTCTGGGTACCCTCTGGGTCCATGTCTGTGATCTATGGGAGACATGGAATGGATGTGTCCTGTCCTTGACTGTCAGTCACTTTACTCTCCTTTCAATTCTATCAAGCTGAAGTCATAGTGAATGTGCTGTTACCCTTCTCTGGCCCTGACATTTGACATTTGGGAGGCTTAGGCAGGAGAAGGATCTGTTCAAAGCCAGCCTGGGCTACAGAGTGAGATCCTATCTCAAACAGAAGAGAATAAGAATGAAGAGGGGCTTGAGAGACAGCTCAGTGGTTAAGAGCATCAACTGTTCTTTCAGAGGACCTGGGTTCAATTCCCAGAACCCACATGGCAGCTCACAACTGCCTGTAACTACTGTTTCGGAGTTCTAACACTCTCATACAAACATACATGTAGGCAAAAACCAATATAAGTAGATAAATTATGAAAAAAAGAAAAGGATAAAGTAGAAGAAAAGAGATGAAGAAGGAAGTAGTAATATCCTGTATTTAATAAACTTAAAATCTAATTTGCTTTCTAGATCCAGCCTTTGTGGTTATGAATTATTGCCTAAGGGGTCACTTAGTGATCTGTATCTCTGCCCTGGCCCTTTCCTCTGTACTCTACACTTGTATGTTCAATGTTCTGTCCACTGTCTCTGCTTGGGTAGCTAATAGACATCTTAAAATTTACAAAATTGAACTTCTGACTTTGACCATTCCCTTGGGCCTTACTGTATGCCTCATTCTTCAGTTAATGGCATATACGTTTCTATTAGTGCCTAACCCAGAAATCCTGAGTCATTACCATGGCACATAAAATATATATGTGAATTATAACTCAATAAAAAGACAACTTTTCCGTTTCTTATACACTCAGATACCCCACCACATATCAACACAAATGCACGTGCACGCGCGCACACACACACACACTTCTTCCATGTCACTGTCATTGGCTTCTTTCATGCACTTGATGGTTGGTTTGGAGGATAGGTGGGCAGCTACAGATGAGAAGAAAGTGAGGGCAACATTTTGCTGTGTAGATGTTGGTTGGCCGTGAATGTTTCTACATGATTGCTTCAGCTTTTTTAACATTGGGGAAAAAAAGCATAAATTAGACTACATTTTACTACTTTGTGTTATCACTGGCTTGTCCCAAGCCCCCATCATCTCTAGGGAAGCCCTCCTCTGTGGTCTCTTCTGGCCCCCATTCTTAGCTCTTAGCAGAGCAGCCCAAGCTTTGTTAAGATGTGAATAAGATCCAGTGACTCCTTTAAACAATGTCCACCAATGATTTTCTGTCTTACTGACAGTAAAAGCCAATTGTCTTCACTGTGATTTATAAGGCCTCTTGCAGGGCAGGCTGCCTTGCTGCTATCTCTGACTCTATCACATGCTCTCTCTCCTGTTCCCCTCTCCAGACATATTGGCTCCAGTGTCACTTGCCAAATCCACTTGTATATACTCAGCCAGAGTATACATTTTTATTGAACACTAAGGGTGCTGGTTATATTGTAGAGAAAAAGGAATGACAGTCAGTTTGAGAGCACTGTGCTAGACACCATTGACTTTCCTATTTACTGCAGGAATTAAATTTTAACATAGATTTTGGTATTGTCCACTTTGGGTAATTATGACATTGAAGACAAAACAATGTTTATTGGGTGGGGAATCTTACCCATGGTACGAACTGCTACTTTGGAATATTTTATTCGTCCCATTCTTTTATACATTTAGAGGTTTTCATTATATCTGTGCTTCATGTAAGGCACCATTTTAAGAATGAGAAATATAGGAAAAGTGATACTGCTTATCATCTTGTAGGTTTGTTATGGGAAGACAGAGATTGGTAATTAAAAATTGGAAGCTAGGAACATGGGGACACTTAGAATACTTTAGAACAAGCAAGGAAGGCCTAGGGGAGAAGATTTTATCTAGACTAAGTTATAAAAGATTCGTAAATATTGTTTAGGTAAGGAATAGAGGAACAGGCTTTGTACAGGGGAAATACAGCAAGTAGATAATGTATAAAATGCACCTGTGTCCTAGACTAGACGTGTATATAGAATAGACTCCTGATAGATGTCTTCAGAGCCAGATCCTGGTGCACTGACCCTGTATGGTACTCTATGGAATTTGAGTGCCATCTTGGGAAGTATTTACTACTTTGAGGGAAATGGACAGCTATTGGTTGTTTTTAGACAGATTTCTATTTAAAAGATCCTATGCTCTTTAATTATCTCCCCCTGAGGGGGAAGCAGCCTTACCAGGCCACAGAAGAAGACACTGCAGCCACTCCTGATAAGACCTAATTGACTAGGATCAGAAGGAAGGAAAAGAAGTCCTCCCCTATCAGTGGACTTGGGGAGGGGCGTGCATGCAGAGGGTGGAGGAAGGGAGGGATTGGGACAGGAGGAGGAAGAAAACCACAGGGGGGATAAAAAGTGAATAAAGTGTAATTAATAAAGAAAAAAAAAAGATCCTATAGCTATATTTCAGGGTAGGATGGGACCATCCTAAGAATTTATACAAAAGGATCAGGTGGAGTCTTGAGAGAAACTTACAAAGGCACTTTCCGGGAAGATAGAGACCACAAATTGCAATTTGGATGTGTCTGAATATCTATTTGACAGAAAGCTGAACAGAAGCTATCTTATTGGTGAGGTGGGGTATCTTTGGCCTCTGAAAACTCCATATAGGAAATGAAGAGTAAAAAGGCCAGAGATTTATCCTGCATAGTTATGGCATTTGATGGATGGTGAAGGAAACTTTAAAAGGGGTAAAGAACGTCATACTCACATAGTATTTATAGGATTTGAATTTCGAGGGAGTGGACAGCTACAGTGGTGCAAGGGAGTTGGAGTTGAGGATTGGTTGGCATTCCTGAGCTTACTGTCAGTGAAGGTAAAGGCTCCAGTAAGAGTACAGAGGCAAACAAAGGTGGAGATGCAAGCTGAGGTGTTAACCAAAAGAAAATTGACTGAGCCATCATTTAGAAGAGCGTCTGTTTTTTGAGGATACAGTCATCTTCATTTTCTCTCTGTATTTGGCTTGATGCTCCAGATATGCAGAGAAGTGCCTAGCACACTGAAGACTCGTACGCGAGAGCCCTGCTCTGCCCCACAGATGAGGATTGCTGGTAAGATGCCCTTTAACATAGACTGATTTACCCTATGAATATCTTATCAGAAGATCTTAATGCAAACCATCACACAATTGCTGTTCATAATTCTGAATTCAGACTGTTTGGATGCTCAGCATGGGGAATCTATTGTTAATTTTGTGGCTGAAGAGATTTGTCATTCTTGAGTTAAGAGGTACCTGGCTGGCCATGGATCCTGCTGTAGGAAGGAGAGAGGCTAGTTAGAAATACTAAGCTAGTTTAATGGAGAGATGCAACTTTTCAAGCCATCAGGTAAAGCCTGCCATGGTACCCTGAGCATGGGATGGAATTTTGAAGGCTCCATCTTCCAGAAAACCATGCAATAGCAAATATTCCTCTAGAATATGGAGAATGTTGAGTGTTCTCATGATTCCTGATAATTTCTATCTATCTCTGTGCCAAGTAGATCATATAGCCACTGTCACTACTACCTTACAAACGCTCCTGAACTTCATGCTCTGCTTACCATCTGCAAGTCTTCAGCTGTGATTAACCCTGGCTACCCAGTTCTCTTCCAGCTGACACTGGGGATTTTCTTACTTTTGGTCACTGTCTTCCACATCTCTCTCACCTCTCCCTTCAAATTCCAGCTCCCACCTGCTGCCTCCTACCCAAGTCACCTTTTCTGTCTCTATCTCTTTTTCCTCTTCCTCCTTCTTTGAAGTAAAAAACAATGTGTATTTATTTCTTGATATTACAGGCAGGTTTGTTTATGAATCAGTGTGTATTCCATGTTACTTATTTTCCCTACCACCTTGCATCAGAAATTCCTATGGCCCAATTAGTTTACTTGATTCATTTCTGAAACACTTTAATTGACAATTTGCTGAATATATATATATATATATGTATATATATATAATTAATATATATAATTATATGTATAATTGATACTGACATATAATATATTCAATATGTATAATATATGTTTGATATTCAGTATACAGAGAGCTTCAATTCCATGACTATAAAGAAATGATTTGTTACACTGAGTACAGCTGCAGAAGTTTATTTTTTTTAAACATAATTATGGGGGGGGATCGAAGATGGTGGCGATCAGTCCGCATCATTTCTGAAATGCAGAGGATTTGAAACCCCGAAATTGGTGAGTGGAGGGGCAACTGAAATCGGAAAATCGACATTGTGGCTCCCTGAAGAAGGGGGAACAACAGAGGAGCAGAGAACTTTTTGATTCAGGTCAGGAGCCGACCACACGGCCAGTGGCACAGAACTTGCTGCCTGAGAACCGAGGCAGCAAAGGCGGGGATACTATCACCTCAGCCTCAACAGCCAGCATCACCGGCGTCCCAAACCTGAAATCCGTGGTATAATCCTGCTGGGTCCCATGCCTGTGAGCGGCCGGCCTTACCAACTCCACAGAGCCTGACTGTAGGAGCCGCTCAGTCCCTCAGGGGCTGTGCAGCCGCCAAAGTCCGTCGGACCTGCAAAACCGCCCAGGTGCACCAAGTGCCGAGCCATGGTAGTGGCTACACAAGACTTCCCAGCAGGCACCTAGACACCCCAGTTCTGCAGCCGCAACTGGATTCCTGGGTATAGTGCTGCAACACCACTGAGCTGTCTGAGTGCACATTTGGCTCAGCAGATCCAAACCTACCAGTAGAGAACAGGAGGAACCCCTGTGCATTATGACCTGCTAGAGAGTGAGTGTGCCCCCAAGTGCCTGCAGAGCCCCAGATCTAGGGTGCTTCTAAGCTAGCAGCCAGACATCAGAAATCTCCCACCCACACATCCACTGTGGGAAACAGAGGGTTTCTTGGGACAAGGAAGCCCTGGCCCTGTGGAGCTACCAGCAGAATTTAGGCAAATAACTCCTGGAGTTCAGTTAGAGACAATTACCAGTAGCCTGTAGGCCCCTGACATAATCAGGGAATTTGCAGATAGGATCATCTCCAGTGCTTTCGATAACTTCGGTGCCCACGCACCCTTCGGTAAACACAAGGCACCCCTCCCTCACACTGAAGGCATCTACATTCTCTAGCACCCTGTCCCACAAGGCAAAATTCCACGCACATGCACAGGCTTGCTTGCATTTTTCCTTCTGCGGCCACGGACTTTCCTCCCACAGGTACAGCTGAAGCACCAACACATGCTGAAATCATTGGACCTCTCTCATCTCCTTGAAGAATTCTCCAGATGCCAGAGAAAGATGGTACCAATCTGAACTGCAGAATCCAAGAAGAAAGAGTGAAGGTTACGGTTAAGCAAATAGCCAGAGGTAGACGAACGAACACACCCAACAAAAATCAGGAAATCATGGCTTCACCAGCAACTCCCAAAATCAATGGATACTCCAATTCATCGGAAACACAGGAGAATGACCTTAAAGATATGCTTATCCAGTTGTTAGAATCACATAAAGAGGAAACAAACAAATATCTCAGAGAAATAGCCAAGCAAATCCAGACAGTTAAAGAGGAAATGAACAAATCACTCAAAGAATTGACCTCCCACGTGGAGGCAAAGAGAGAGGAACTGAACAAAGTTCTCAAAAAAACACAGGCAAATATAGCCAAACAAATAGAGGCACAAGTAGAGGCAAAATTAGTGTATATAGAGAAGAAATGAACAAAAAAATAGAGGCCATCATACAGAGACAGGAAGCCACATTCAAACAGATGAAGGAAATGGTGTAAAACATAAAAGTAGAATTAGAATCAATAAAGAAAACACAAACAGAGAAAACCCTGGAGCTGGAGAACTTCTCATCAGAAACTATGAAAGCCAGAAGGGCCTGGGCAGAGGTCATGCAGACTTTAAGGGACCACAGATGTCATCCCAGACTACTATACCCAGCAAAACTTTGAATCAATGTAGATGGAGAAAACAAAATATTCTATCATAAAATTAAATTTAAACAATTTCCACACAGCAAACCAGCCCTACAGAAGATACTAGAAGGAAAACTCCAATTCAGCGAAAACAACTAGACCAAAGAAAACACGGGATACAGATAATGTCCCTACAAAAATTAAAAGAAAACAAGCAATGAATCACAGTATGACCACCAACTACCACAATAAAAGGAACTAACATTCATTGGTCACTATTGTCTATCAACATCAACAGACTCAACGCTCCAATAAAAAGACACAGATGAGCAGAATGGGTGTGGAAACAGGATCCAACAATCTGCTGCATCCAAGAAACACACCTATGCAATAGAGATAAACACTACCTCAGAGTAAAGGGCTGGAAAAATACTTTTCAAGCAAATGGGCCCAAAAAACAAGCCTAGGTAGCTATCCTAATATCTAATAAAATAGACTTTCAATCAAAATTAATCAGAAAAGATGAGGAGGGGCACTACGTTTTCATCAAAAGAAAAATCCACCAAGAAGGCATCACAATTGTGAACATCTATGCCCCTAATAAAAGAGCGCCTACATTCATAAATGAAACATTATTAAAACTTAAATTACACATAGATCCCAACACCTTAATAGTGGGAGACTTCAACACCCCACTTTCACCAAGGGACAGATCATCTAGACAGAAGTCAAATAGGGAAATAAAGCCACTTACAGAGGCCCTAATTCAAATTGACCTAATAGATATCTACAGAACTTTACACCCAAACTCAAATGACTAAACCTTCTTTACAGCCCCTCATCGAACCTTCTCCAAAATATACCATATAGTTGGTCACAAAGCAAGACTCAACAGATACAAGAAAATTGAAATAATCCCCTGTATTCTATTTGACCACCATGGACAAAATCTTGATCTCAACAACAATAGAAATAACATAAAGCCTACACGCATAGGGAAACTAAACAAATTGCTACTCAATGACAGCTGGGTTAAGGAAGAAATAAAGAAAGAAATTAAAGACTTCCTAGAATTCAATGAAAATGAAAGTACAACATACCCTAATTTGTGGGAAACAATGAAAGCAGTGCTCAGAGGAAAGTTCATAGCACTAAGTGCCTTCAAGAAGAAATTTGTAACATCTCATATAAGTAACATAATGGCCCAACTGAAAGCCCTAGAAAAAAAAAAGAAGCAGAAACACCCAAGAGGAACAGACAGCTGGAAATTCAAAATTGTGGCTGAAATCAATCAATTAGAAACAAATAAAACTATTTAAAGAATCATTGAAACCAAGAGCTAGGTTTTTGAGAAAGTCAAGATAGACAAACGCTTAGCCAAACTAACTAAAAGGCAGAGAGAAACTATCCAAATCAGTAAAATCAGAAATGAAAAGGGGGGCATAACTACAGACACCGAGGAAATCCAAACAATCATTAGGTCTTACAACAAAAGCCTATATGCCATAAAATTTGAAAATCTAAAAGAAATGGACCATTTTCTAGATAGAGTCCCTCTACCAAAATAAAGTCAAGATCAGGTAGAAAGATTGAATATCACTATATCCCCCAACGAAATTGAAACAGTCATTAACAGTCTTCCTTCCAAAAAAAAAAGCCTCGGGCCAGGTGGTTTCAGCACAGAATTCTACCAGACCTTCAAAGAAGTACTAATTCCAATTCTCTTCAAACTATTCCACAAAATAGAAACAGAAGGAACTTTACCAAACTCATTCTATGAAGCCACAGTCACCCTGATACCTAAACCACACAAAGCCCCAACAAAAAAAAAGAGACCTTCCAACCTATCTCTCTTATGAACGTTGATGCAAAAATACTCAGTATAATACTTGCAAACTGAATCCAAGAATACATCAAAGATATCATCCACCACGACCAAGTAGGCTTCATCCCAGACATGCAGGGGTGGTTCAATATATGGAAATCCATCAGTGCAATCCACCATATAAACAAACTGAAGGAGAAAAACCACATGATCATCTTCTTAGATGCTGAAAAAGCATTTGACAAAGTCCAACATCCATTCATGTTTAAAGTCTTGGAGAGATCAGGGATACAAGGCACATATCTGAACATAGTAAAGGCAATATACAGCAAGCCTATAGCCAACATCAAACTCAATGGAGAGAAACTTAAATCATTCCCACTGAAATCAGGAACAATGCAAGGCTGCTCACTCTCTCCATATCTCTTCAACATTGTTCTTGAAGTCCTTGCTAGAGCAATAAGACAATTGAAGGAGATCAAGGGGATACAAATTGGAAAGGAAGAAGTCAAAGTATCACTATTTGCAGGTGATATGATAGTATACCTGAGTGACCCCAAAAGTTCTACCAGGGAACTCCTACAGCTGATTAACACCTTCAGCAAAGTGGCTGGATACAAAATTAACTAAAAAAAAAAAAAATCAGTAGCCCTCCTGTATACAAAAGACAAAAGGGCCGAGAAAGAAATCAGGGAAACAATACCCTTGACAATAGCTACAAATAACATAAAGTACCTTGGGGTGTCTTTAACCAAGCAGGTGAAAGATCCGTTTGAAAAACTTGAAGTCTCTGAAGAAAGAAATTTAAGAAGTTACCAGAAAATGGATCGTTAGGATTAAAATTGTGAAAATGGCCATCCTGCCAAAAGCAATCTACACATTCAGTGCAATTCTTATCAGAATACCAAGACAATTCTTTACATACCTTGAAAGAAAAATTCTCAACTTCATATGGAGAAACAAAAACCCAGAATTTCCAAAACGATCCTCTACAACAACAGCTATCTCCATTCCTGATCTTAAGCTGTACTACAGAGCAATAGTAATAAAAACGGCATGGTATTGGCATAGAAGTAAAAAGGTGGATCAATGGAATAGAAACCCCAGAAAGAAACCCAGACACCTATGAATACTTGATTTTTGACAAAGAAGCCAAAACCATTCAATGGAAAAAAAGACAGCATCTTCAACAAATGGTGCTGGTCCAACTGGATGTCTATATGCAGAAAAATGAAAATAGATCCATATTCATCACCCTGCACAAAACTAAAGTCCAAGTGGATCGAAGACCTCAACATAATACCAGATACACTGGTATTATGAAAAAAAAAAAAAAGTGGGGAAGAGCCTGGATCTCATTTGCATGGAGACAGCTTCCTGAACAGAACACCAATAGCACAGGCTCTAAGAGCAACAATCGATAAATGGGACCTCATGAAACTGAAAACCTTCTGTAAAGCAAAGGACACTGTCATCAGAACAAAACGACAGCCTACAGACTAGGAAAGGATCTTCACCAACCCTATATCAGACAGAGGCCTGATATCCAGAATATATAAAGAACTAAAGAAATTAAAAAAGCAGTAAATCAAGCAATCTAATTAAAAAATGGGGTACGGAGCTAAACAGAGAATTCTCTGTAGAGGAATATAGAATGGCAGAGAAACACCTAAGGAGATGCTCAACGTCCTTAGCTATCAGGGAAATGCAAATCAAAACGACCCTGAGATTTTACCTTACACCCATCAGAATGGCAAAGGTTAAAAACTCAAATGACAACACATGCTGAAGTGGTTGTGGAGAATTAGGAACCTTCCTCCATTGCTGGTGGGAATGTAAACTTGTACAACCACTTTGGAAATCAATCTGTGGCTTTCTTAGACAATTAGGAATAGTGTTTCCAGAAGATCCAGCTATACCACTCCTAGGCATATATCCAAAAGAAGCTCCAGTACACAACAAGGACATTTGCTTGACCATGTTTGTAGCAGCTTCATTCATAATAGCCAGAACTTGCAAACAACCCAGATGTTCCTCAGTTGAGGAATGGATACAGAAATCGTGGTACTTTTACCCAATGGAATACTACTCAGCAATTAAAAACAAGGAAATCATAAAATTTGCAGGCAAATGGTGGGATCTAGAAAAGATCATCCTGAATGAGGTATCCCAGAAGCATAAAGACACACTTGGTATATACTTACTTCTATAGACCTATAAGATAGGATAAACATACTAAAATATGTGCATCTAAAGAAAATAAACAAGAAAGAGGGCTTGGGATAAGATGATCACTGCTCACTTAGAAAGACAAATTGGATGGACATGGGAAGTAGGAGAAAAAAAGTGACAGGACAGAAGCCTACTGCAGAGGACCTCTGAAAGACTCTACCTAGCAGTGTATCAAAGCAGATGCTGAGACTCATAACTATAACTTTGGCAGAGTGCAGGGAATTATACAATAAAAAAGGAGTTAGTATGATTGGGAGAGGACAGGAGCTCCACAAGGACAAAATATATCAGGGCATGGGGGCCCTTTATGAGCCTGTTTCTTAAACCAAGGACCATAACCTAGAACCCCTGCTTGGATGTAGCCCATGGTAGCTCAGTAACCAAGTGGGTTACTCTCGTATGGGGAACAGGAACTATTTCTGACATAAACTCAATGATTGCCTCCTTTACTTCCTCATTCCCCCCATCCCCCAGGAAGAACGGTCTTTCTAGGCCACAGAGAAAGACATGGTAGCTAATCCTGAAGATGCTTGTTAAGCTAGGGTTAGATGGAAGGGGAGAAGGACCTCTCCTAGCAGTGGACTTGGAAAGGGGTAGCTAGTTGATGAGGGAGGAAGGGTGGGATTGGGAGAGAATGAAGGAGGGGGCTATGGCTGGATACAAAGTAAATAATCTGTGATTAATGTAAAAAATTAATAATAATAAAAAACTTCAGCACACAGTAATTTTTAATATTAAATTAACACAATTTAAATGTCAAAAACCCATAATTGTGATACAGGAGAATTGAAACATTGGATATATACTTAGATATTTAAAAGTATGACAGCAAAACCACTTTATGTAAGGTTTTCAGTTTGTTTTTTTGTAAGAAAATCATCCGTAGAACAGATATGAGACCTGAAGCCAATCTCCATATGACTTTCCTCCTACACAATATTTTTGCTGTAAAAAAATTCTGTATTTTTGAAAGTATGTGTCTGTATATGTGCAGATGAATACAGTTGCCTGAAGAGGCCAGATCCCCTGGAGTGGGTTAGTAGCACTTGTGAGTTATCCCCTGTATGCTGGGAGTGAACCTGAGTCCTCTGCAAGAGCAGTTGTGCTCTTAACTGCTGAGCCGTTTCTCCATCCTTTTCACAGTGTGGTAGTTATTCCAAAAAAACAATTTTCAACGTAAAATAAACTCTTTTAAAAATAAATAATTCAAGGACATTTAGTTCATAGACATTGTTATATAAGCCCCACTTCTATGTAGCTCGAAAATATTTTCGTAATTTTTAAGTTAGAGTCCTTGCTCCCTGAGTAGCTAGCTTCTCAAATTCTGTCCCACAACTCCTAGCCTCTGGTGTCCATCATGGTGTAGCCCATGTCTATGGATTGGTACATCTTGACTTTCTCATATAAATGGAATCACACTGTCTTTTTCATTTAGCATAAGAAATTTCAAAATTGTTGGCTATTAATATGTTTCAAAAGAATAGTAATTATTCTTTTATACTGTAGCAAAATATGGTTAATGTCAACTGAGGCAAGATGAAAATTAAGAAAGTGCCATTGTTCTATGTTTTCACAATTGAGTTTGTTTTCACAGAATACAACTAGATTCTCATTTATGCTTCTGGGTTTTGTCTGTATGATACTCTCACAGGAACATACCTGGGAGAGCATTTAAAGCAAATAACTCTAGTGATGATGATAGTGGTGGTGGTGATGGTGAGATTAATAGCATCTGGATATCTTGGCAGGGGCACAAGGAGGCCAGAGCTTGTCAGCTGTCGTTCTGCCAGGCTGTGACCTGCATATTTGTTGGTCTGTGACTGCAAAGTGTTTTGCTTTTATTGGTACTATTTCTGTTTTCATGTTGAACTACTTTTCTTGTTATCTTGTAGCTGGTTATCTGTTGCCTTTTCCAGAGCTTTGAAGAATAAAAGGGTTTTGGTCACAAATTAATTTCATGCCCTTAGCATTTGTCTTTTCTCTTAATCTTTCAGAGATTTATAAAATAAATGTCTCTGCTGCTTTTCTTGGAATTTTAGAATGTTAATGGTGTATTAACAGCTTTTCTCATGTTGTGTTCTGCTGTGGACTCATAAAGATATTATTTTACATTTTACTTCAGCTGAAAGTTTTTATACTTCGTTCCTCAGTCTTAGTGCAGCAAATTTATACATGAGGTCAGGTCCTAAGGCATCACTTCACGCTGGCTACCAGGCCTAGTGGACAGTGAATTCTTCAGTACCCATTTGCAGTGTTGACACCCCCCGAGGCCAGGTCTCTCTGCCCCCTGTGACCTGTGGTTCTTTCCTTCTGTTCTTCTGTTTGAATGCCTGAGTTTAGTATGTACGGATGCAGTTACCATTGGTCAAAGCTACAGCTAAAAAGTTGTCAGGGCATATCTCCTTACACAAATATTTCTTTTAAGTCTTATTTTTTGGGGGGAGGAGGCTTAAGGGGTCCCTTTATTATCACACAACTGGAAATTTACATCCATGATTTTGTCAAGCTGTATTCATATCAGTTGTGATTTTTGTTAGAATTGCACTGAATTTATCGTAGATTCCAGGTAGTTATTATCTTATCTACATATTATATTGAAACTATCAACGTCTTTTCATTAAAAAACAAAAACAAGGTGCTGGAGAGATGGTTTAGTGGCTAAGACTATTGGACTGCTTCTCGAGAATACCCAAGATTGATCCTCAGCACACACAAAGCAGTTCACAGTCATCTGTAACTCCATTTGTAACTTCATGGAGATCTGGTGACCTCTCTGGCCTCGTGGTGATCAGGCACACACATGATGCCTAGACATATATCAGGCAAAACACACATACAACTAACATAATTAAAAACTAAAACACCAGCCACAACACAAAGAGAAAAAAGACATTTGTCAAATCTTTGGAGAAGATAAGAATTTACTTTAAATCTTTTGGGAGAGTATTTGAGATCATTCTTCAGGTAACAGTGCTTGCTATGAAGGAGAGAACTGACTCCTGAAAGATAACCTCTGACCTCCACACACACAGACAATGATAGTAAATAAAGTGAAAGTCCTAGGAGGATAATTAATCCTCCTAAAGCTTTGTGAATTTGGTTTCCTTATGTTAAGATGTTTTTACCAATGACATAGACATTTCAAAACCAAAATACAACAACGAAAAAAACCTAGACGGTAGCATTGCTTTCATGCCTGAGACAAGGGGTTGTCTTTTTATCAAAATTGATAATGAAGTAGATTACAAGCAAACAAATAAACAAAAAATGAAAACAAAACCCATAGTTACTAAAAAATACCACATTTGGTTCAGAAGCATGAAAATATCTTTATTAGTATGAAATTCATTACAATAATGGAAACAGCTGTGTATTTGTGTGCACCAAGATGGAGCCCTGGTGATGTACATGCAGGAAGTTCAGCTAGTTGTTAGATATGTATATTCAGTTTGGCAAGGAGATTGAATACTTGCATTGAAAAATGTTATGTGATCCAATAATTCTACTTTGGAAAATCTCTGCGAAGTTGGAGATTGGAAATGTGGAAAACACTATACACAAAAAGATTTTCCTTTTAAGTTCTTTAATAAAAAATGGATTTCAGAAGAAATCTACATGTTCAGCTGAAGGAAAGGGTGTTGGAAAAGTCAGTGAATACATCTGTAGCTTTTTATATAGATTCTCACATTATGGTTAATGTGAATGAGCTAGGCAGTCCAGCTGTGGCAGCGCAGGCCTTTAATCCCAGAACTCAGGAGGCAGAGAAAGGTGGATCTCTATGACTTTGAGACCAGCCAGTCTACATAGGGAATTCCAGGCCAGCTAGGGTTATATTTTGAGACAATGTGTCTCAGAGGGGGAGGGTAGAGGGAAGAAGAGGGAGAGAGATGGAGAGACAGAAAGAGATAGAGAAAATAAAATATGAACATGCTATAAAGTTAAATGCAAAAGAACAGAAAGATTAAGAATAATTTGGTTTATAATTAAATAACATATCTTGAACCAACAAAATAATGCTTCTAATTTTATAATTTTTTGTATGTGTTTTATTTACCAACTTTTTTTGTTAGTGTTGATTGTATGTCCATTACTGATGGCCTAGAAGTTTGTGAGGCCTTGTTTTACTGGCTCTATTGCTATCAAATATATGTGGTTATTTCAAGCCATGACATTTCAATATGAAAAATAAAAACTTCTTAGAGAAACAAAGTTTTACTTAACTATACATATATGCATGCCATTGCTATATATCATAATCATTCCATCCTGTTGACTGTTTCCTTTTTGCTACATCTTCTGTTTCAGCTCATCCCAGTGTCCAAAAGGTGGTGCTAGTATCCTCTGCATCCGATGCTCCTTTGCATGCCCCAGAGATCTCAGTTCCTGCTGATCTGGATAAAACCATCACAGAACTGGCCGACTGGCTGGTATTGATCGACCAAATGCTGAAGTCCAACATTGTCACAGTGGGGAATGTGGAAGAGATCAATAAGACAGTTTCTCGGATGAAAGTAGGTGCAGAATGTAAAAGCTATCCAGGACTACACCCTCACCTTGGCTCTCATTTGTTTATCCTTAGTTCTGAGAAAATAAGCTTTTTAAAATATTGCTAATCTGCCAGGCAGCATCCAGGGCTGGCTCTGAAGAGTAGCACTTTTCTTCTGTCAGCTCAGGTTGATCAAATAGAACTAAGGACTCAGTGTAACACCCTGGCATTGATACCATGAAGCTGGACCTAGTGTAACTGTGAGCTACTTTTCCATTTAATGTGAATGCAATATAGAGCAATTTCTGAAAGTATGAAACAGTATGTTTTCATTTTAGATTTCATAAGGAGTTCATTTTATTTCTGACCTTAGAAAAGAATGTCTTTGGGCTGGAGAGATGGCTCAGAAGTTAAGAACACTGGCTGTTTTTCCAAAGGTCCTGAGTTTAATTCCCAGCAACCACATGGTAGCTCACAACCACCAGCAGTGAGATATGGTCCCTCTTCTGGCATGCAGGCAGAACATTGTATAAATAATAAATAAATAAATATTTTAAAAAACCAAAATGGATGTCTTCTAATGATATATGTATTTTTTTCTCTTAATGAACATAAACATATTTTATGTTTTACTGAACATATAATTTTCCAAGTAGGAACTTGGAAAATTCTTTTCCCCCATTTAGTATATGCTAGGCTTTAGGTTATCTATTATAGAATGATACCGAAAAGAATATTCTATATAGAAATGCATAATAAAATAATAGCTATTGTCAGCATCTACTGAGTGCTTAACTGTGTCAAACATTTTTTTTCCCACATGTATTATCTAACCCATCTCATAACAAGGTCAAGTAGGCACTGATTTATTCTTATATTACCAACCTTGTAAGCCAGGGTTTCTCAACCTGTGGGTCTTGACCCCTCTTGGCATCACCTAAAACTACTGGAAAACACAGATATTTATGTTAGGATTCATAACAGTAACAAAATTACAGTTACGAAGTGGCAACAGAAATAATTCTATGGTTGGGGTCACCACAACCTGAGGAGCAGTATTAGAGAGTTGCAGCTTTAGGAAGGCTGAGAACCATTGTTTTACAAGGTCAAGTAGGTGAGCACATCAAGCAGGCGGGTTTGTCTGACAAAGCAGTTTCTAATAAAGGTCACAAGGAAGTGTCCACCTCCTCCACCTGTTGGAGGAGACAGGCCAAGGAGGGGGCTGCCTCAGTAGCCAAGGGAACAGGAGGTGGAGTTTTGAGTTACCAAGTCATCCTATGTAGGGGGCAGGAGACAGGGGCTTGGGGTTGACCAAGTATTTAAGGATCAATATTTGTGCAAGAAATGTTTTTATTTTTAATTTTTTGCCAGGAAGTGATGTTCTGGAAAAGGCAGATTAGTTCTTTGAGGAGGGCTTGCAAAGCTGTGCACAGCCCCATGGACTTAAAGAGTCAATGAGCAGTGGCAAGCATTACCTGCCGTTTCTTTCTGATTTCAGAATTGTGGCTGGGAGTTGGAGATAACAATGCTTTGCTTTAGTAAGAGATGAGGATGGGTGGGAGGCAAGAGATGCTTAAATCAAGGAAAAGAGCCCTTTGTTTGAGGCTGAGAGGCTGCTGCTTCCGGTAGAGGCAATGGAAAGGAGGGAGACATGGAGCACAGATGAGCATTTGCGTGATCAAGGTTTGACTTTGTTGTGCTGAAAGAAGTAAGCCAGCAGCATTCATGGGAGCATGCTGTAAGATCTAGAACTGGAGTGTGAATATCGATTTGGAAATATTGGTCCTTGAAGGAGTGAGCGAAGTCTAGAGAAGTAGTGAGCTCATAGGGAGCCGGCTGGACAAATCTTTTGACATACTGTGAATATTCTCTGTGAGTCGGGTTTTCTAAATTTATGGTATTTATTGGTTCTATAATTAAAGTAGACTCTTTCTGGCCTTCTTACCCCACCATCTTTAACAGCTAAGACACGCAACTCATAAAAAAAGGGTGACTTCATTGCTTCATTTACAGTTATTATAATTGTTGCTTTTCTAACGTGCTGCTTTCAGCCCTTCGAATGCTGCTGTCCTGCTATCCTTTAACACAGTTCCTCGTGTTGTGCTGACCTCCAACCATAACATTTTCATTGCTACTACAGCCCATAAGGCTGAGAACCTCTCTTCCAGGGGACATGTGTGTTCATATCTGATATAATAGAAGGAGTCAGCAGCATTATTTGCTAATGTTTTCAGAGCATGTTCAGTGAGAATTCCTTAAACTTGATGTAACTGAGCTGGGAGCAACATGGAGAGGGCATATGTCTTTCCTGGTTACCCTGTTGGTTTGTGGAAGGTCTGAGATTTGAACCCAAGGTCTCCAACTCCAAATCATGTGCTTTTCCTCTGCTACATTCATTGCTCTTTAGAGGAAGAAAGCACAGCACCACTACTACCAAACCTGTTTATTCACTTAGGCTCTTGTCCTATGATGCATTAATTCTCTTTGATCTGCTCTCTTCACAGATCACAAAGGAGGATTTAGAACAGCGTCATCCTCAGCTGGATTTTGTATTTACATTGGCACAGAATTTGAAAAACAAAGCTTCTAGCTCAGATGTCAGAACAGCAATCTCAGAAAAATGTAAGTTTAAAAGATCCTTTGTATTCTATATATTGTCAGCCACTTAACAGTCACACACACACACACACCTTCAAAGATTATTCTACTAGAAATCAATGTTTTTTGGAGGAAATAGTTTTCTCTCTTTTTTTTTCTTCATTTTTTGAGAACCTCTTCATACCTCCCTTCTGAACTCTTATACATTTGATTTATTTATTTTTCTTCTGATAGGCTTTTTTAAAAAAGGCATTAAAGGGAACAAAGCTCACCAAAGTCATTACACAAGTTCATTCTACCATTGCACTTAAACTAGATGTTACAATTTCTTTTAAACGTACCTCAGAATTCACTCCATCGATGTTTTGTGGTAGCTTGTCCTGTGCAGATGCCTTATTTAAACTGAAAATTAGACAGCCCCTGAACTGAACATGAAACACTAACAAACAAGGGTCTCTGGTAGAGTTAGTCTCTGAGAAAGGATCCTACGCCTGTGTAGCACACAAAACCAAGTCTGGATCCTCAACTGTGGTGTCTGGTGGCTGTCATCCCAGCCCCCAGATCCCAGCCTCCTCTGCATCTTTGTAAACCTCCTGCCATTCCCAGCTGTTTACTTTTATTCTCTCTGTCTCTCTGTCTCTATTTCTTTATCTCTCTCAATTTTGGTCTCTTTGCCGCAGCAGCTAAGATGTCACTCCCTTTGTGAATCCTTCCTGCCCTCATCTGTTCTGCAGTGGACTGTGTTTTCTATCTTTAGTTCTTGATACAGTCTCATTCCGCATAAATTCGCTGTAGATCTCTTAGGTACTTTAATTTTCTCTCCCATGCACACACTGAATATTCACCTTTCTGGCCTCTGGTCCTCCCACTAGGCAGACCACAGGGACACAACAAATATGTGTGAGAATATAAACTGGGCCAAGGAAGTTGAGCTTTTCTTGATAGAGTGTAGGCAGCTACAGGCATAACAGGTTTGCTGTGCTTTCAAAAGAAACGGAGGGAGCCAGGAGTGATGGTGCACTCCTTCAGTCCTAGCACTTAGAAGGCGGAGGCTGGTAGATCTCTGATTTCAAGGCCAGCCTGCTCTACAAAGTGAGTTTCAGAACAGCCAGGGCTATACAGAAAAACACTGTCTTGAAAAACCAATGAATGAATGAATAAATATAAAATAAATATTAAAATGGAGCAACATGGATACTGAGGGAGATGATTAGCTGTGAACTTTGAGCGACCGACAGCACTGACTTATTTCTACTCAAAGAACCACTTTCCTTCAATCTTCCAGATTTTTTGTTACCAGATTGTTTATGGACCTTTTATGCTGGGGAACTCTGGACTCACTCTTCCTCCTTCTCATGGTAGATCTCTGTTTGCAGCACAAACCACCCCCAGCCACATTCCATTTTGCTCTCTCATCATCTTATCAGCACTTATTTTAATAGGTTTTATTTTTTTAAGGCTAGGTTACCTTTAAGCTCTCATTGAATCGTCCTGCCTCTACTTGCTAGGCACTTGGACTGCTGGCTGGTGTCACTCTGCCAGGCTTATAGAGTATTGTTGATTGAGTCTAGACTTTCTTCATGTCAGGAAAGCACTCTCTTGGCTGAGCTACAACCACTCTCTCTTTCTCTCTCTGACAACAGGTTTTCTATTTCCCGAACATCTTCCCTCCCACTTATTTCTGATCTTTGTCTCCTCCTCCTTTTCTTCCTCTCCTCCTCGCCCCCTCTTCCCCGAGTAATTAATCTTCACCATTACTTATTGTATATAAAGAGCATGTATCAGCTTGTGTGTTAACATGTATTCATCATTTATAATCAATGAGATAATTTGTTTATTTATATGACAAACCAATATTTGTTGCTACTTGATACTTTAGCTTCTATTTGACCTTTATCAGTAGTAAAATTGGCCGTATTATATGTGAGTTTTTAGCTGAGAATTAGAGTATCATGTTAGTTTTATCTTCCTTTCCCTTGGGTTAAAACTTTTATCACTTTCTTTACATTAGTAAAACAATATACAATAGAAGATCTCATTGGACAATTTTTAAAAATTATAGCTCATTGAACAGTTTAATAGAGTCAGTGACATGTAAGCCTACCAACTCTAAGGCGATAGGTTTATGATATACAATAGTCATGTATTATCTTAAGAATTTTACCAGAATGTTCCATTGAAACCAAATCACAATCTTATATTTTTTTAAAAAAATATGTATATGAGTGTTCTGCCTGTGTATAAGTAAATTCAGTATATAAACATGTGCACCCAGTATATGCTGGTGTCCACAGAGGACGGACTAGGCCATGGGACCTCCTAGAAATGGAGTAGCAGATGGTGTGAGCCTCTGTGTCAGTGTTGGAAGCTGAACCTGGGGCCTTCTGTAGGAGCAGCAACTGCTGCGTACTCTTCCCACATCCTCAGCTGCAGTCTAGGCTTGTGGTTAAGTTCTTCTCTGCCCTTGAGCTTGTTCAGCATCAGAACATCACTGAGCCTTGTGTTTCCATCTGCAGGCTGACACGTACAACTATTATTTCCTGGTATTTCAGGCATTGCCATCATGAGCTTTCCCTGTGGTAATGAACCAAAGTTTAAATTTCTATAGATCGCTGTCATTTAAGTCCATGATTTTAAAACATAAAAGAAAAAGAAAGAGAGGAAAGAATATTGGAGAGGAAAAGGAGAGAAGGTAAAGATAAAAGATGTAGAGGCATATACAGAGAACACAAGAATGAGAGAAAGGAGAAATAGTAGCAGGGGAGGAAGGTAAAAATACTGCATGAAATTTTATGGCTCATAGGAATGCAGAACTTGCAATTTCTTCATTTTCAGTATTTCTGGTGAACTTGAACATGCAAAACATTGCTTGTCAGAAGGCCTCACCCCAGAGTAGATGCAAATGTAAAAAGTGCTCTTTGCCTGAGAGACTCTCATATGAAGGCAGAAGGAGATTGTGTCTCTATTTTAAATCCTAGAGAGGTGGGTGTGGTGGCACACACCGTTAATCCCAGCACTCAGGGAGGCAAACGCCCATGGATCTCTGTGAGTTCAAGGCCACACTGCTCTACAAAGTCCAGGATAGACAAGGGTACACAGAGAAACCCTGTCCCAACAAAAACCAAGAACAAACAAAGAAATAAATATTCCAATTGTAGGCTATCATTAGGTTTTGTCATTGTCAAACCATGTTCTGTGAATATGTAAGCTAGGTAATTGTCTTTAATTTTTTTATCAATTTAGTAGATTTTTTTTTTGTTATTAGATGATTAGTGCATTTAACAGAAACTATTCAAGTCCTTTGTTTTTCTTTTTTTCAATAGTTTTATAAATATGTTTGGCACAGGCCTGTATGTAAACAAAGCTACTTGGGACAGCAAGGCAGGGGAGTTGCAAGTTCAAGGCGAGACTGGGAAACACAGGAAAGACTGACTTATAGAAATAAAACAATTTAGAAAAGCTGTGGAGGTAGCTCAGTGGTAAAGTGGTTACATTTTGTGTGAAATGTCCTGGGTTTGAGCCCAGCACTGAAGGAAGAAAAATTGGTGAACTGGTCATCCTGGAATAAGCTGATAATCTCAGCATTCAGGAAGCGGAGCCAGTAGAATCTCAATTAGCAGCCAGCATGGGTTACAGAAACATATGTATATATACTTATATTTATACATTAATGCAATGTGTAATATGTATTGGTACACATTGTACAAGTGTGCTGAGCCATCTCTCCAGCCTCTGTATATGTTATATAGTATTACCAACTCTATAATATATAATAATATATTATACCATGCATATATAATACCATGGCAGACACCCATAAAAGCCCTTTTAAGATGTGTTATCTTCTGTTTCTAGATCTGTTCACAACAGTTTGGGATCAGGTATTTTCCTCCCTGGCAGGTGCTTTAAAGGTTTTTTTTTTTTTTTTTTGCATAAATTCACTTTATACACAAGATGAAAAGTTATATTCTTTCAACAAAATATATAATACATAAGTGCAAAAGATAAATGCGTTAACTACTCTGTGGAAGTGCAATGCATGTGAAAATGTAGAAAGTTTATTCTCCTCTTATACACTTTTGTATTCATGTGTTTGTACATATTACCTTTACATTATAAAAATCAAATATTTGTTACAGTAAAACACCCAATCTTAATATAAACGTACAGAGTAAAAGAATGAACTATTTCTGTCTTCCATCCTCATCTTCCATTCTTTTCTTTTCTTTTTTCTTTTTCTTTTTGTTAATTATACTTTATTCACTTTTTATCCCCCCATAAGCCCCTCCCTCCTCCCCTCCCAATCCCACCCTCCCACCCCCTTCTTCACCCATGCCCCTCCCCAAGTCCACTAATAGGGGAGGTCCTCCTCTCCTTCCTTCTGATCTTAGTCTATCAGATCACATCAGAGGTGGCTGCATTGTCATCTTCTGTGGCCTGGTAAGACTGCTCCCCTGTCAGGGGGAGGTGATCAAAGAGCAGGCCAATCAGATTATGTCAGAGGCAGTCCCTCTTGCCATTACTATGGAACCCACTTGGACACTGAACTGCCATGGGCTACATCTGTGCAGGGGTTCTAGGTTATCTCCATACATGGTACTTGGTTGGAGTATGAGTCTCTGGGAAGACCCCTGTATTCAAATTTCTGGTTCTGTTGCTCTCCTTGTGGAGTTGCTGTCCTCTCCAGCTCTTACTATTTCCCACTTCTTTCATAAGATTCCTTGCACTCTGCCCAACAGTTGGCCATAAGTCTCAGCATCTGCTTTGATAGTCTGCAGGGCAGAGCCTTTCAGAGGCCCTCTGTGGAGGGTTTCTAGCTTGTTTCTTGTTTTCTTCTTTTTCTGATGTCCTTCCTCTTTGCCTTTCGGGATGGGGATTGAGCAATCTGGTGCTTTCTCAGACAACTAGGAATAGCGCTTCCTCAAGATCCAGCCATACCACTCTTAGGCATATATTCAAAAGAGGCTCAAGTACACAATAAGGACATTTGCTCAACCATGTTTGTAGCAGCTTTATTTGTAATAGCCAGAAGCTGGAAACAGCCCAGATGCCCCTCAACTGAAGAATGGATGCAGAAATTGTGGTACATCTACACAATGGAATATTACTCAGCAATGAAAAATTAGGAAATCATGAAATTTGCAGGTAAATGGTGGGACCTGGAAAGGATCATCCTAAGTGAGCTGTCCCAGAAGCAGAAAGACACACACACGGTATATACTCACTCATATAGACATACAACATAGGACAAACCCACTAAAATCTGTGCATCTAAAGAAACTAATCAAGAGAGATAAAAAGGGTTTGTTTTTAATCCCACTCTTCAGTGGAGAAGGTGAAAGCGCAGTGGGAGAGCACTCAGCATGGCGTGGAGCTGCGGCGGCAGCAGCTGGAGGACATGCTTGTGGACAGTCTGCAGTGGGAAGACCACAGGGAGGAGACTGAGGAGCTCCTGAGAAAGCATGAGGCTCGCTTCTACATGCTGCAGCAGGCCCGGCGCGACCCGCTTAGCAAACAGGTTTCTGATAATCAAGTAAGACTCGTTAGCCAGTTTTTGTTGGTGTCATTTGTTGAATTTACTTCTTTTATATTGTTAACCATAATTAGGGGCTCTCATGTTTTCCCAAGTTCTTAGGCATATATGTTGAAATTTATAAGGATTTAATCACAGAGTTTTTGTTATTTTGAGAAGATGTCTAAAGACATAATAAACAGAAACATACATTTGTGTGAATGGAGGTATAATTTGCATCTACAAAGGAAACCTCATTCATTGACTCTGTGGCTTACTTGAGAGACTGATTTTAGACTTTCATTGGAGTGCTTCCATAGTGTGCAAATCAGGTCATAAGTCAGTGTAGTTTCCCTGATGTCTATGTTTTGTCATTAGCAATAGCTTTTGTGATCAGTTTCATTATAGTGTTGAGTGTATTGAACATTTAGGGTTTAAAGTGTTATTTAGAATTTCCTGCTACAATCACAGAAAATTTCTCGAGTTGGTCAAGTGGTCACACTTTGGTGTAACATTGTATTTGCCCTTTTGATAGCCTGAAATGAAAATGTATGTTTAGGAAGAATACAGTAATCTAGAAAAATGTGGGAAGCAAATTGAAAACCTGGAAATAATGCTTTAAATCTGCACACGAGGACTTCTCATAGATGTAATTTAAAATCAAAGTGGCCAACTCTGTTAGTTTCTGAATTGCTCTATGTGTTTATGGTTCTTGTTGATTGCTGCAAAGGAATAGCAAAGCTTTTGTATACATGACTAAAAGGAATCTAATTAAAAAATGATCCTCAGTGTTTCCATCCTTATTCCCAAAGTGTACTTGGCCTTCACATCTGCAGTATCAATGTCTACAGATTTTAAACTGAACACATACAGATTTCTTGTTATCTTGTCGTTATTCTGTGTAACAACAATATAACTAATTATGAAGCATTGATGGTTTTTTGTCAGTGGTTCTCAACCTTCCTAATGTTGCGACACTTTAATACAGTTCTTTATGTTATAGTGACCCCCAACTATAAAATTATTTTGAACTATAACTTTGCTGTTGTTATGAACCATAATGTAAATATCTGGTATGCAGGATACTTGATACTCAACCTCTGTGAAAGGCTCATTTGGCCCCTGAAAAGGTAGAGACCCACAGGTTGAGAACCATTATTTTAAGCAATACAGCCTACAGGATATTTAACGTATAATGGAAGATGTACGCAGCTTACTGTACAAACACTGTGTCATTACACTAAGGGACATGTGCAGATTTGGTATGTATGGAGGGGAATGGTTTGGGAACAGTCTTTCACAAGTACTGTGCACCGATTCTCGGCTACTCTAATGAACAAAGCATATGTTTCATCTGAAACCTTAAGATGGACTTTTTTTTCACAATTGCTACAAAAACATTACAAATACAAATGATATTGGCTGTCATTTGGATTTCATGAAAATATCTTGATTGAGAGACTTTCCAGGGTTTAGGACCTTTGAAAGGGCTGGTGCCTGTGGTACATTGAGTGTCTTTGTAGACATTTGGGCAAATACTGAACAAATCTTGATCCATTTAGGGTATTACCTTTGCAGACAGAGTGATGCAGAGGTAAAGGGCAGAGGATTTCCACCATAGTAATCTTTGATGTGTCTCCAAGCACATATAGAAGAACTCAGCTTTTTCCAGTATGATTCGTGTTCTCTGAGAATAAGGTGTACAGCACAAAGAATGAAGAAGTCAAATGTTTTGAGGAAGTTTGATTCCTCAGTAGGTAATACTTTCCTCTCACCCACCATGCACCTGATTTCTCAGGCATTTTCATTGTTAAAGATTAATTTTTATTAGTATTTTCAAGTATGTGTGTATGTGCTGGGGAGGGTAGGCATTTGGGCATGGGTGCAGGTGGCTATGGAGTCACAGTGCCCACTTCCTGAAACTGCCTGTCTCCAGACTACCATGGTGGAAATGTTTTTTTTTTTCTATTTCTAGAATTATTTTCGTTCAATTATTTTTCTCTTAAAATTGAGAGTTTGTCCTTTTACTTTCTTCTGTGGTTTCTCTGTCTAAAATGTACTAAAAATTTCCAGGAATATTAGGGTTGGGTAATACTAGTCACTGAGTGAGCAGTTCTAACAGTGCCTCAACTTACACCTTAGCTTTTACTTCAAGAACTGGGTTCTGGCGATGGTGTCATCATGGTGTTTGATAACGTCCTACAGAAACTTTTGGAAGAATACAGTAGTGATGACACAAGGAATGTGAAAGAAACCACTGAGTACTTGAAAACATCATGGATCAATCTCAAACAAAGGTAACTTTAAAGCCTTGGGAGGACCATGCACATTGCCTACTTGAGAATTCAATTTCCCTGGTTTTCCTGTAGAAACAACCTAAATAGGCAAATACTAGAAGTATATTTTATTATCTTTTCTACTTTTAAATTGTGATGGACAAAGTTCACATTATTATACTTTGTAGAGAGTGTATATCTATATCTTCTAGAAATTTTGCAATGCATTTTTTTTTTCTTTAGAATAACCTTGCTACTATTTTCTTTTAATGTTTTCTTATTTTCTTGTGCCTCTTTGTATTATTTAGAATACATTTTGTAGTTCTCTGGTATAGAACACAGATAGTTGTACTACTTGAGGGTAACATTAGTAGTAATTATTACTGTAATTGTATGCGATATTTGGCTGGGATATACTCAAATGAGGACCAGGCACTATGGTTCTCCCACCTGACCGCTGAAATAATCTATTTGCAGAGTTTTGGTTAATTTATTATCTTTTCTTTTTATCAGTGTCTTGTCAGTATGTCTGGAAAAGCCTGAAACAGCACATGTGTGTATAAGACAGGGTTTTGCTCACTTAAGTTTGTAGGGTTTGAGAAATTATAACAGTGGTTAGCATTTTTTTTTTCAGATTGCATGTTTCTGTTTATCATCAGTTCAAAAGTACTTATTTTTTACATCATATTGGCAGTGCCTGATGTAAAAAATAATGTAAGTGAAATTATGGCTTCCTATGCTAAATGAAATTTCTATGCTAAATGAAATTTCCTAAAGGTGATTTTGATATCAAAACACGTTTATTTTGTAGCGGTTAAAATTGGTAGCAGAACATTTTGTGATTCAATAATTTAAAAAATTTAATGGTAACATAACATGAAAGAATTTTTGTCTCTAAATTTGTCTTAAATTGTGTGTGCATGCGTGTACACATGTGTTTGTATGTGTGTGTGCACAGGTGTGTATGTTTGTTCGTGTGTGTGCACGTGTGCATGTGTTGCCTTGGGTGTCACTGCATGGTGTAGGGGTCAGAGCATAACTTGTAGGAGGCAGTTCTCTTTACCTACCACTTGTGCTCTTGAGGTCTAACTGTGGGTGTCTGGCTTGAGGGAATGCACCTTGGTGCATGACGCCCCCTGTTGGATCTTTAGAAGTCATTGTTAGTTAGAGTGTGTAGCATGGTTCTGAAAACTCCTTGTTGAAGATTATGGAGAGAGACATGAGAAAGAGAGAGAGAGAGAGAGAGAGAGAGAGAGAGAGAGAGAGTTAGATGTATACTCAGGTTCCAGATGGGTAGCCTAACTAATACACAACTTTGCCAATTTACAGGAGAAGGACTGTAATCTTGGTATTTTTAGCAGTGTAATGTTCTGATATGACAAACAGTTTGGATAGAGCTTGTAACTAAGGGAGGAAGGTGAATTAATAATACCAGTGAGGATAGCCTTCAAAACTGTTTTATTAATTTGCAGAAATTCCATGAGTAAGAAATGTGTGCGTGAAGAAGGGAGAGGGAAGGTGGGATTAGAAGGGGAGGAGGAAGGAGTTTATGGAGGGATACAAAGTGAATAAAGTGTAATTAATAAAAGTTAAAAAAATGAAATGTGACTTTCTTTCAACTTTGTAAACAGTTGCAAAAGAAGTTGAAATGTGCCATCTGCTTTGTTTGTCACCATTGAGCCTTTTCTTGCCTTTGCTTTGTAAATACCTTAAGACAGCTCATAGCAGCAGTTAAATTAGATGGAAGAGGCAATTAAAAATGAATTATATGCCAAGGTGATCTTTAATTTATCAAAGTTAAGATGGCCACAGGGTCCCAGTTTTGTTATAGTTGCAAAGGCTTGCTTTACTTATTCTCTGTCTCTATTGTTTTAGAAATAAATCATATTAATATTTAGACGAGATTTAAATAATATTGTTATTTATGCAGTTGGGAAAATACAACAAGACCATGCCTCAGAAACTCCTTCCTGAGTGACAGCTAGGGCTTCTATATTGAAATTATGTGTGTTTCAGATCTTTAACTATTCTAAATAGACATCTCTTAGGAATATATATATATATATATATATATATATACATATATATATGTATGTCATTCCTCACTTTCTTTAGCAAGTTGTGAGATTATATTAACCTTTTGTGTTTTTGACATTGGTGTCATAAAGACAGACTGAGAGGTTTCATAACTACTTTAGACCAGTATTTCTTGACTTTTAAATTATCTTCTACATGAAGCTTTTAGACTTTCCTGCCCCTCCAACCGAAATTTAAATGAATTAATTAACTAATTAATTGGATGGGGTAGAGTCTTCCTAAGGTAGCTTGAACTTGCAGTGTAGCTCAGACTGGGATCAAACTTGCAATCTTCCTGCGCCAGCTGTGAATCCCTCTTAATAATGGAGTGCAAACACTGTGTGTCTGTTTACGTCCTGTGCACTCATGCTTTAGAGGTAGACAGGAAACGGAGTTTCTTTACTTCCCCTCTGGGGTAGATCCACTCAGCATTTCCCTCGAGAACATATGGCTAGTCCGACACTGTCAAGCTCAGAGATGTTAACTGGCATGTTCAAAGTCCCACTGCATGTAAGGGTGAGAGCTGGTAATACTCATCCTGCTCTGAGTTTTGAAGCATGGATGGCAAACTTAATGAGCTGCTGTGTCCCGTGAGTGCCTGTTGTGGTTTTAGTGTGTGGATCTGAGTGGCTTCTCATTGTCTCTCACTGTGGTAAGCACTTCACACAGCTCTTGTTTGATTCTCCCAACAGTCTTAAGAGACAGGAAGCATCTTGGTCAGCACTGCATTAATAGTAAATAGGAGCACAGAGATTGCAGAGTACCCTAGGGTCACACAGCTCATCAGGCATAGCTGGGATTAGAATTCTGGGCTTTTCGCCTACGCAGCCAGGCGCTTTAACAAGACTTTAACTTTTACTTCCTTTAACAAGACTTTTTCTTCTTTGTTATCAGAATGTCAGGTGCTGAATGCTTGCTCTGTGCATTTGCTTCTCAGATCTGTCTGTGATTCTATTTACTGGTTCTTATCTGCACTATGTATGGAGAACAGATGAGATTAAAGATATGGGAGCTTCTGTGAATAATATAGCAACCTTGAGCACATGACCACTGTAGTGCTCTGATCTCCCCCCCCCCAGGCCTTTATCATCACTTCCTCTTATTCCACAGCTGAATTCTGGTTATATGTCATTGTCAGCAGAGTTCTTAGAGGTGAGGGGGTAGCATACTTGCATATGCAGTAACATTAGTGGCTGTGGGAAGTTTAATATCAGCTTTCAGTGGTGATGTTTGGTATGAATTGAAACCGACCACTCACATTTAAAGGGCCTGATTCCCTTATCTATAATGTCAAAATCCCAAACGCCCTGTGACAGAAAGCTGTCCTTTGATGTCCTTTATTACAGTCTTTGTGCAGCTCATGTGAATGGCTTCTGCCTAACAGCACATAAGTGTGAGTATGTTTGATTCCTTTTCCAAACCTCCCTGAAGATAATATAGATACATTCATTTTCAAATGTGCAAAAGTTTTTAGTTCTTTGCTTTGCATTTTTAATGCAAGTTACCTAATTACTTGTTATAAATTTAGATAGTCAAAATGTGTTTATACAGGGTGAGTATCCCTCATCCGCATTGCGTGGGACTAGAAGGCACTTGGACTCGGAGACTTTAACTGACACATAGTGGCAGGTGCAGGAGATAATGCTCAAATCTAACCTGACATTTACTATGTCGTAAACGTGCCTTGTGTGTTGGGGTATAGCGTGTGTGAGGCCTTGTACGGTCCCAGCACTGCTATCACTTAACCAATAAACACTCATATGTGCCTTAGACATATAACCAGAAGGTAATTTATAGAACATGTTAAGTAGTTTTTAAAAATGAAACAGATTTTTTTACTGTGGAATCATGTTGGTACTCCTCTTTTTTTTTTTCAAGATTTCAGAATATTTTAGGTGTTTGGGTTAGGAATATAGCAATTTCTGGAATGTGGATGCCTGATTTGGGCCTGAATAGTTATTCCTATATTTTCACTCTGTGTGGATAAAACAACATTTTATGTGCATACATACAAATATATGTATGTGTATGTATATAAATAGAATTATCTGCTGAAGGATTATAAAGAAAATCAGATATGATAACTGTAAGCTATAGTTTCTCAAGAGTCACTAATTAACTATAGACTTTCTCCTTGTCCTTATCCCCTCAAATGCCTATTTAAAGGCATTTCCAGATGGCAAAGTCAGAGAAGAAAGCCTGAGGTGAACCTGAGCAAGTTATTTCGTCCCACTCGGTCTCACTTTCTAAAATGGAGGCCATGTCTGCTGTGCAGGACTACTGTGAGATCAAAAGTCTCATACAAACACTCTTGGCACCTGCTTTGTGTTTCACAGAAGGTCAACCAGCTTGTCATCATGCTGCCATGTTTTCCTTCTAAGTCATCATACTTTGCAGAATTTTGTGTGGCTGATATGTAGAAAGTGGAGTCTGTAGCTGCTTGTTTGTCATTCTGAACCGTTTCTGCTGATCCTAATGATAAATTTGGATTATCTGCTTTAATGAATGCTTTAGAGATCCACTCAATCTTTATTAGTAGGTAAAACTTCTTAAAATAGCCAATTATCTTGGTTAGTGGAATGATCATACTTGCTTAATTAATGTTTTATTCAAGTGTCTTGTGCTGAAGTAAAAATCTAACCATCCTGGGAAGAAGAGACTATAAAACTTTAAAGACTATTTGATTGGAAGTCATTCATACAGTTCAAACTGATGAGTAAAATAACTTTATTTTCTTTTATTATAATACTGTCTTCTTCATTGATACTTATGGAATAGATAGAGCTTATAGGGACTGATAGTAGTTCTGTGTACACTGAAGATTGAGCCTGTGGGCTGGGCATATAGTTCAATTGGTAGAGGGCTTATCTAGTGTGCATGAAGTCCTGCGTTCAGTTCTCAAGTGCTGCATAAACTGGGCATGTCAACCTCACCTGTAATCCTAGCACTTACCAGATATAGTCAGAGGGGTCAGGAATTCAAGGATAGCTTCCTTAATGCAGAGAGTTTGAGGCAGCCTCATATGAGACTCTGAAGTCAAAAGATTGTATTTGTTAGATCCTGGACTGTGGTTGCTTTCCCAGCATGCTGTGTTGTATATCTCAAAGCTTCTGGTTCATTTTCCTTTCTCTGTAGTGCTTGTTTATTGTCTCCAGAGATTAAATAAAAAGCGTGCATTTTCCTTTAGCATGGATCATTCTTCAGTTTGGTCAATACCTTTTAGGAGTTGTCAATGAAAGATACCATATTGGGATTACCTCTTATGCCTACCCTTTGGCCAAGCTCAACCACTGAGCTCATAAAATGAGCAACTGTCATTCTCAATTGGTGGGTGTAGGTGGAAAGTGCCGGTAGCCTTTTCATCCTCTCATTCACTATTGGGAGATTCAGCGATTTGGGTCAGTCAACTTTTTTTTATCCTTTTGGAAGATAATTTCTTTCCCTGATAGTCACCTCTAGTTTTCAGTCTGTTTCTTTTGTTTAAGTCACTACCATTGAGAGAATATAAAAATTATACTCTTCTATATTTTTTCTGTTCTGTTACTTAATGTTGCATCTATCATTTTTCTGCCCTTAATGAAACACAGCCATCATGACACACATGTATGCTGAGAATGCTCCTGTGTTCACTTTGTATCAGGCTCCTACATGCAGACATTTTTTTCCAGTTCTGTATCACATAAACAGGGATAATGGGCACAGTCTTTGTCTTTTCCTTAATTAAAAAAAAATTTTTATTGGTGACTTCATCATTTATTTAAAGAACTATTCATTAGTTAATGATTTATTTAAAGAATTGTTCATTAACCTTCAGCTGGCCAGCTCCTGCATGAGAGTCTTTAAGAATCAACCTTAAGCACACTTGTGCTTGCCTCCAGAGAGCTTACTTTCTATTAAGGGAAACAATATAATGGAAGAAACTGGGAGGGAGAGAACATAATTATGGGAGGACATTTGAGAGCTGTAAAAGAAGTCAGCAGTGCAATGTGAGTGTGGAATTCAGAAAGCTTGCGTAAACGCTAGAAAGCAAAAATTGGAGGTGATACTTTAGCTACTTCTGGGGTTAAGAAAGAGCCAGCTGAAGAATCTTCCAGAATAAACAGTAGCTGTAAAAATCATGGAGCAGTAAGAGCACATTGGCCTGAGATGTGAGGGGAGAGGGAGACAGAAGCCAGATATGAACTGTGTAAATCAGAGTATTGATGACTTGAGTACAATGGGACACTGTGGAGTGATAGGTGTGGGAGTGACACTGTTTGTAGCAATTAAAATTTGATCTCTGTAGATCTTACCTTGAGAGTACTTCACTGGGATAAAAGAATAATTATGAAGAGCAGAAAGAAAGTGCTTTCTGGCTGTACTTTAGAGATGGAGACATTGTTGGTCATTGTGACCCAGACATTGATACCGTAGGTGCCAGATGTACGTTGATGAGTTAGTTAGCTATGTGGCTTCATGCACTGGGGTTAATAAAAGATTATGAAAGATAATGATCATGAAGTGGGAGACACTGTAGGTTTGGGGAGAAAAACAATCTGGAGGCAAGAAAGTGCCACAAGTTGTAGAAACAATTTTAGAGAAATTTCCTATGGGGAGTGGCAGGGCTAGAGAGGGATTGAAGGCATGGTACTTTCAAGCTCGAGGATTCCAGTTCAGTGATGGCCAGATGAGGTCTTGACTTGAGGAGAAAGAGGTACAACGGAGCTGGCTGTTTGTACAGTAGGAGCTCTGGGGCTTGGTGCAAGATGCCTTTGGGAGGTAGACTGATGCATATTGGGAAAGGTATGGAATTGTATAATATTGGTTGATTAATGAAGAACAAATGTGAGTGATCTAGTTTTAATAAATAAGTAAATAAAAAAGATCTGAAGATACAAAGCCTCTTATGGAAATGTCTGAGTGGTATTATTATTATTATTAATTATTATTGGCAATAGGAGCCCCAGAGGAAGGTAGCTGTTCTGTTGTGTTATACACAATTATGCATCATGAGCTGGAGGTGGGGCTCTTTAGGCTTTTAGCACATAGTCTCCTTAAGTCCCACAGAAGGAAGTTTTAAATGTCTTAGTAAAGATGCAGTCTCTATGTAGCAAAGACTGATCACCAGAAGACCACAGTTTATTTCAGCAATACTCATTGTTTACTTTGGATGCTTTCAGATAAATGTTAATTTTGTTTTCAAGAGAACAGAAATCTTAAGAAACCACTTCACTGTAAGTATTCTACCTGCCACTCAGATTGATGCTGCCATTTTCCACTCCATTTTCCACATTTTCCATTTCCATTAAAGACATAAATGCATTTAAATCTTATACCAGAGGTCACCTTTTAAAACATTCAAATTAGCAGCACACAACTGTGGCTTTCCTAAGAACCATTTTTACATTTTGTAAAAAAGACCTGTATTTGTGAGAATCTACTCTTTGACCAATTATAACCACACACACACTTCATTGAACATATATTACATTTTACAGCTTAAAATACCAAATATTGCCTAACATCTTTAAAATGACATTTTCAAAAGCCTCCTCTGTAGGTGGCCATATTTTATGTTACAAAATGGCTGTTGGCTTATTTTATAGACTATCACAGCGAGTTTTATTACAAATATCATGTGAAAGCTAAGAGTTCATATTTTAGAAAATCCTCATTCCCTTTAATATAAACGATCACAAATCTCTCACCCATGGATGTCCTTACATCTTCTGTGTGAAGCTATTTCTATTTTCTTTGTGTCCTATAGTCAGTTATTTCTTTTGTTTGGAGTATAAAAAGTATTTCAGCTGAAGTCCTCTTTGTAGACTTCAAATCTTACATGTTTTCAGCCTATTCTTTTTATTTTTTATTTTATTTTATTATTTTATAGGTTTACAGATTTAGATTTTAAAAAGTCCCCACCTTTGTCTTCTAAGCACAAATTTCCTATAGTTAAAACCTTCATTCCAGTCATAATATATCCCTTTCCCAGTACCCACTCATCATTTACTTCTTTCTGGTCGTTTTTGAGACTCAGAAAATCAAGAGTTGGAATGAAGACCTGAACTTGATCTCCAGAACTATGAGTGTGTGTGTTTTTTTTCAAATTTTAATGAAAAACTGCAGTCATGGTAGTGTGCACCAGTGAGCCCAGGGCTGTGAGGCAGAGGTAGGGACATTCCTGGGGATTTGCTACCAGCCATTGTAGCCTACATGGAAGGTTTCAGGCCTCTGAGAGACTGTGAAAAAAAATAGTTGATAGCATCTCATTAATGACATCAGAGTTTGTCCTTTGACTTTTATACACAAATGTGTATTGTGCATACACACCCAGATATGTAGTCTGCGGACCTAGATGGATATGAGATCAGTCGTAAAAGCGGTCATAGGAGCCCCGGGCTCAGTGCCTCCCAACCTCTTTGCTGTCTGCACTCTGCTCCTGTTTCTACCAGTAACATACCATGTACAAGTAGAGACTCTTCACGAAGAGGAATTTGAAGCTAGGATGGGGACAACAAGAACTCTTCTAGCTGCTTCTGGGATCTCAGCGATGGATTCTACAGTTTGAAAAGGACCCCTGGAGAGTCTGAAATGGCTCTTTCACTGATCTAGTCCAAGTTCTTTATTTTAAGGATGGAACCAATATATCAAAGATTGTAAATGCTTCACTCTAAGCCATGTCCCCGATAAATGAGAGGAGACAAAAATTAGGCCTTTTTCTTCTGAGGGTAGTTTATAAAGGGTATTAAAGGTTAATTAACCTGCCTGATTTTATATATATATATATATATATATATATATATATATATATATATATAATACATACACACACACACTGAACCTCTAATTTTAATCTTAATTTTCTTATGATAAATCATCTTTAATTTCTTGAAAGTAGATAAATTATTTTTATAATATTCAGCATACCACACTAGCTTTGGGTCTAATTTTAGAAACAGAAATTTAGAAACTTGGAGGACTAACTGAGCTACATTCTATTAGAAACTTCATATAAATGATACTACTTTTAGAAATCAGAACACAGAGTGGCATATATATGTGGACTATGAAATTCTTATTGTCTGTGTGGCTCTAGGAACCAGGTCTGTGCATGCAGTAGGCAAACACTCCACTACTGAGTCATATACACATATACATATACCTGTCCCTGTAACACATTATAATAACATAAAGCTCATTTAGACTTCTATAAACACAGTCTGAATTTCAATGTTTCTTTTTTTATAATTAAAGTTTATTGTTTTTGTGTATTTGAGTTATATACCTGTGTTGTGTACCCATGTACGTTTGTGTGCAAGCCAGAGGAGTGTGTCAGAAGTTTTCCTGTATTGTCTCTGTCTTGTTCCCTTGAGACAGGGTCTCTCACTGACCCTCTGCTTCTCTGCTTCTCTGTTTCTTTGTTTATTTCTTTCTTTATTTTTTATTTTTGTATTTTTTTCCTTTGTTCCTTTTGTTTTATCCAAAGTTAGTTTTTGCCTTATTTTTAAATGCCAACATTTTTGTTTCTGTTGTTAATTCTTCTCACATATTTTTAGTAGCCTGATATTGTAATTTTCAAAAAGTCTGTTATGGTAAGCATTCTGTCACTTCTAACATCTTTATCTTGTAGACATCTCTCCTGCTGCTGTGCTTTCTGAGCCTGCTTGCACCAACCATACTGAATATGTCTATTCTTTTTCTCTCACTGTGTAATCTCTTTCTTCGAGCTCATGGTTTTGTTTTTCGTTTTTGAGTTATCTCGTTTGAGTATATCCTTTGTAAGTTTTGTCAAGTTAATACAGAGTTACAGAGCAGTCAGAATAATGACACACTGTCTTCTCTTTGATCCTCTTTCTCATCATCAAAGAGTTCATTGGTGTTTCCTGGTGTTAGGAGTCTTTTTTTTTTTTTCTTTTTGGAGTCTTCACCCTTCATGCTGTTTATCGTTTGATGTAGTCTTTCTCCAGTGTCCTTAGGGAAAATGGCATTTGGGAACAAATCTCATAAAAATATGGCTAGATGCCATTTTAGAAATACTATGATTCTGCAGTATGAACTTCCAGGAATGTGGAAATATGGAAAACAATTTCTCCTGTAGTTTGTAGAATAAGTAGACAGATAAAAACATTATATATTATAAAAGTTTAGAATGAAACTAGATCAGAATCTAAGGACCTTTCTAGACTACACATGATTATTTTCTATATAAAGTAGCTCACTGACCTTTTTATAAGCCCACAGTGAGGAAACCTAACCTAGAAAGAATAGTCTCAAAGAGATGAGCTCTAAACTTTAAAAGGTTTGATTTTGCTAAATGGAGATGGTAGGAAGGACACTATAATATGGGCATAAAATTTTTACATGGAAAAAATTTTACATGGTCATACTATCAATAATATTTTAGAAAAAAATCTGAAACATATTACTTGGACATGAAGAGGATATGAGAGAAAAGTAAAGGATAAAGTTGGGGAAATTGCTGGGAAGTTCTAGAGGTCAACACATTTGAAACAGGGCAGTATTTAGTTAGGGTTTCTATTGCTGTGAAGACACCGTGATCATGGCAACTCTTATAAAGAAAAACATTAAGTTGGGGCTGACTTACAGTTTCAGAGTTTAATTCATTATCATGGCAGGAAGCATGATAGTGTGCAGACAGACATGGTCCTGGGAGGGAGCTAAGATTTCTACATTTTGATCTGCAGGCAGCAGGAGGAAGACCATGTCATGCTGGCCGATTTGAGTTTATAAGCCCTTAGAACCTACCCCCAGTGATACATTTCCTCCCACAAGGCCCATCTACTCCAACAAGGCCGCACCGCCGATAGTGCCGCTCTCTATGTGCCACATAGGGCACATTAGTCGATGGGAGTCATTCATTTTCCAACTACCATAGGCAGTTTTAGGTTTACTTTCTGAAAAATGTGAGTAGAGGAATTTTATGGAGTAAATGCTGGTATGATTATGTCATCTGAGAATGTCACTTTAATGGATTCACTCTAGTCCTTTGTATCTGGCTTCTTTCACTTAGCAGACTGTATTTGAGAGCCTGGCCATGTCACTGGACCTAGTTAGTCTCAGTTTCTGAGTTATATTCCGTTGCTTGCAGAGTCTGTACTTTACCCTCTTGTTCCTGTGTGGGTTGTTTGTGGTCTTAGGGGATAAGCCACCTGCTTTCACTCTTTGAGTTTATCTATTTCAGGATTTCCCAGATGTGGGATCTCATAGTATTTGCCCTTTGGTACTTGGATTCCTTTTCTTAGCATGATATATTTGTGGAACATGCGTATTAGACTGCCTATCAGGACTTTTTTTTCATTCTATGATTAATGTTCATTTATTACCATATAATATTCCATTGATCAGTTTTTCTTTCATATGATGAGCAGTGGTGTTGTTTCAATATTCTGAATAATGATTTTTTTAAACATTTGTGTATGAGACTTTATATGGACATGCAGTCTCAGTTTTCTTGGGTCCTAAATAAATAGGACTGAAATTGTTGGTGCCCATTTTTTAAAATTAAAATTTACTTTATTACATGTGTCTGTCTGTGTGCATTTGTGTCTGCCTGCCTGCCTAGAGGCCAGAATAGGAATTGTATCCTGTGAAACTGGAATCACAGGCATTTTTGGACCACCTGGCTTGTTACTTGCTAGGACACAAACTTCCATCCTCACGATTGTACATCAAGCATTCCTATCACAGATATATCCACCTTTTCAGCCCAGTACCCATTTAAAGAAATAATTTGTCTGTTTTTCACTATGAAGCTTTGAGGTATATAAAGTTTTTAAATGTTGAATTTATGGGTGTGTATCTTGTCTAATTCAAATAACTTCCAGTGCTCTAGTTTTGATGTAGAACTAATGAAACATTCATAAAACATGTTTGTCCAGTGTTGTCCAAATATTATTAAATATTAAATTAACATTACTAAATATTATTATGTTAATCAATATATTGAATCAAATATTATTTAATCAACGTGTATTTACTTGGATTATTAGTGAAGGCCAAAAGTTCTTATTTCCTTGTGGTGTTAGGGATTGGGCTCAGAGTGTTGTATAGACCAATGCTGTGTCACTGAATTGTGCATAGTAGCCCTTACATTGTGTTTTAAAATCTCAAATATTAGTCCTCTGTCAGATAAAGGGTTAGTGAAGATTCTTTCCCAATCTGTAGGCAGTCGTTTTGTTTTGATGACGGTATCCTTTGCTTTACAGAAACTTTTCAGTTTCATGAGGTCCCATTTATTGATTGTTGTTCTTAGAGCCTGTGCTGTTGGTGTTCTGTTCAGGAAGTTGTCTCCTGTGCCAATGAGTTCTAGGCTGTTCCCCACTTTTTTTTCCAATTGATTTAGGGTATCTGGTTTTATGTTGAGTTTAGTTTTGTGCAGGGTGATAAATATGGATCTATTTTCATTTTTCTGCATGTAGACATCCAGTTGGTCCAGCACCATTTGTTGAAGATGCTGTCTTTTTTCCATTGAATGGATTTGGCTTCTTTGTCAAATTTATTGAGTATTCATAGGTGTGTGGATTTATTTCTGGGTCTTCTATGCGGTTCCATTGATCCTCCTTTCTGTTTCTATGCCAATACCATGCAGTTTTTATTACTGTTGCCCTGTAGTATAGCTTGAGATCAGGAATGGAGATACCTCCAGATGATCTGTTGTTGTACAGGATCGTTTTGGAGATTCTGGGTTTTTTGTTTCTCCATATGAAGCTGAGAATCTTTTTTTCAAGGTCTGTAAAGAATTGAGTTGGTATTTTGATGGGAATTGCATTGAATCTGTAGATTGCTTTTGGCAGTATGGCCATTTTCACAATGTTAATCCTACCAATCCATGAGCACGGGAGATCTTTCCATCTTCTGATATCTTCTTCGATTTCTTTCTTCAGAGACTTGAAGTTTTTCTCAAACAGGTCTTTCACTTGCTTGGTTAGAGTCACACCAAGGTACTTTATGTTATTAGTGGCTATTGTGAAGGGTGTTGTTTCCCTAATTTCTTTCTCAGCCTTTTTGTCTTTGGTATATAGGAGGGCTTCTGATTTTTTGAGTTGATTTTGTATCCTGCCACTTTGCTAATATCCAGTATATACAAAGAACTAAAGAAGCTGAAAAGCAGCAATCCAAGGAATCCAATTAAAAAATGGGGAACAGAGCTAAACAGAGAATTCTCGACAGAGGAATATCGAATGGCAGAAAAACACTTAAAGAAATGCTCATCCTCATTAGCCATCAGGGAAATGCAAATCAAAACGACCCTGAGATATCACCTTACACCCATCAGAATGGCCAAGATGAAAAATTCAAGCGATAACACATGCTGGAGAGGTTGCGGAGAAAGGGGAACCCTCCTCCACTGCTGGTGGGAATGTAAACTGGTACAACCACTCTGGAAAGCTATCTGGTGCTTTCTAAGACAAATAGGAATAGTGCTTCCTCCAGACCCAGCTATACCACTGCTAGGTATATACCCAAAGTTTGTTCAAGTACACAAAAAGGACACTTGCTCAACCATGTTTATAGCAGCTCTATTTGTAATAGCCAGAACCTGGAAACAACCCAGATGTCCATCAACGGTGGAATGGGTACAGAAATTGTGGTATTTTTATACAATGGAATACTACTCAGCAATCAAAAAGGAGGAAATCATGAAATTTGCAGGCAAATGGTGGGATCTAGAAAAGATCATTCTAAGTGAAATATCCCAGAAGGAGAAAGACAAACATGGGATATACTCACTTATATAGACCTATAAGATATGATAAACATAATGAAATCTATACACCTAAAAACGATAATCAATTGAGCGGACATGGGGTGAGATGATCAATCCTCGTTTAGAAAGACAGATGGGATGTGCATTGAACGTATGACAGGATTCTACTGAGTGCATCTGAAAGAGTCTAACTAGCAGTGTTTTCAAAGCAAAGACTCATGACCAAACCTTTGGCAGAGTTCAGGGAATCATAAGAAAGAAGAGGAGTTAGTCTGATGGGGAAAGGATAGGAGCTCCACAAGGACCAAATATATCTGGGCACAGGGTCTTTTCTGAGACTGACATTCAACCAAGGACCATGTATGGATATAACCTAGAACCTCTGCTCAGATGTAGCCTGTGGTAGCTCAGTAACCAATTGGTTTCCCTAAGTGAGGGGAACAAGGACTATTTCTAACAGGAACTCAATGACTGGCTCTTTGGTCTCCCCACCCCCGAAGGGAGGAGCAGTCCTGTTAGGCCACAGAGGAGGGCTTTGCAGCCAGTCCTGAAGATACCTGATAAAACAGGATCAGATGAATGGGGAGGAGGTCCCCCCATCAGTGGACTTGGAAAGGGGCACGGTGGAGATGAGGGAGGGAGGGAGGGACTGGGAGGGAATGAGGGATAGGGACACGGCTGGGATACAGAGTTAATAAAATGTAACTGATAAAAATAAAAAATAAAAATAAAGTAATAAAAAAAATAAAATCTCAAATATTTTTTTTATTTTCCTTTTGCAAAGTCAGTGAGTGATATATGAATATTGGTATTGCCTTTTGCATTTCTTTTATGCAGCCCATAGATATTGGCATAAATCTGTAAGAGTACACAAGTTCACGAATATGGCATGTAAAATGCAGGCACAATTATTTTTTGGTATGGGTGTGGTTTTGTTAGTATTTCTACGTGTCAGTACTGGTATCTCACAAATCACTAGACACCTTCTTTAAGAATCATTTTAGACCCACAGATGAAAAAAATCACACAGTTACATTTGATGACTTAACAGATAGAAGTTCCTCTGAGGCTATATGCTAATTTTGTCTTGGTAGGTATGATGGACGATGTCACCCTGTGAGTCACAGACCTGTGTCTTCTGTGTTGTTTCTTTCAGCATCGCTGACAGACAGAGTGCCTTGGAGACTGAGCTTCGGACAGTGCAGACTTGCCGTAAAGACCTGGAGAACTTTCTCAAGTGGCTTCAGGAAGCAGAAACCACAGCGAATGTGCTGGCGGATGCCTCTCAGCGGGAGAATGCTCTTCAGGACAGCGCCCTGGCCAGGCAGCTCAGACAGCAGATGCTGGTAAGTGTGTGGGCAGCCACACGCAGCAGTCTCCTATTGAGCCTCTGTGGCCACTTGTACATTGATTACTGTTCCAAGGTGAGGCTGCCTGCTCATTCAATTATAGAATCCATGCTCTCCTGTGAATAACTGATTTCTTGCCTATGACCTACAGAATAGTTTTATAATTAATATTAGGGTAAATTTCTGCCTTGTTTTATGAAAGTAATAGTTGTGTATTTAGAGGTAGAGACTCAGGGCTGCTTGGTTTTCTGTCATTTAAACCCTTGTACCACTAGTGTTATTGAATACTAAATTATAATGGCATTTCCTTTTCTGATGAGTGGAAAATTCTTATAAATTATTATAACTTATATTATTATACTTAAAAATAAATATAATATTTATTTTGCATTTCTTATTATAAATATTATATTTATAATACACTTATAAATACTGGCTATAGAAACTTCAAATCTCTGTGTTTCAGTTACAGCCAGACCTCTTAGGCTCAAAGACATTATTTGTGTATTTACACTATAACCATGATTACTTACATAGTCTGAGGTTCAAATGTGATAATATTAAATCTTTTCTTAAAACACATTTGTGTGGAATTTTATGAAGCATGCCAAAATCTCTCTTCCCATTCCAAGTACTGGCACTTCTGTGCTATTGAATCCTTTTCCATTACTTTGGCTATGTGGATGGATCTCTTCTCATCAATAATAGATAAACCTTCTCAATTACAAGTTACTTCCGTGAGGGCGTTTCCTGTGTGCCACAGCTATACATCTCACTGCTTCTTGCTGTAAGTTATATGCAAACACATGAATTCATCTTGGTGAGTTCTGTCTTCTGATGTCTTGATGGGCATGTGTTCTGCTGTTGCCTGATGCATGTTTTCACTTACCCTAGTTAGTCACACAGTTCGTTGATTATGGAGATGGTATTCTTTTTTTTTACACAGTATCCCAGGAAATATGCTTAGTTTTGATTTCTGTAGTTGAAATTCAGTACTGTTAACTATTTTTGAATCCATTCTTAGGAATTCTTTTCTCTTGAAACATCTAACGACCCTATTGTAAAGTGTCAGCCAATATATGGGTCTTGGTTAAAGCTCTCTAGGCTTCCTTGGGACTATAATTTTTTAAATTTTCTAAGTTAAAAATAATTGTCTGCCTGGTGATGGTATTGCATACCTTTAATCCCAGCACTTGGGAGCCAGAGGCAGGCACATCTGAGTTCAAGGCCGGCCTGTTCTACAGAGTGATTTCCAGGATAGCCAGGACTACACAGAGAAAGCCTGTCTCAAAAAACAAAACAATAACAAAAACAACGAAAATGTCATTTAGCATGTTAAAAGGAATGCCAGGGATGGACCCTCCTACAAATGAACACACACAGTTTCAAAACAAAACTGTTTAGTTTGGAATGGCTTACCTATGACTCATCTTTGTGTGGGAAGACTGCTGCTGTCTCATAGGGACATTAAGAGAGTCAGGGCCTCAGAAGAGAAGCTTAGTGGGCAGTGTGTTTGCCGCTATGCAGCATGAAGACCTGAGTTTGGGTCTGTTGTACTCATGGAAAAGGCCAAGTGTGTGGTAGCTTGCCGGTCTTGTGGTCATTAGCCTAAGGGTTAAGAGGGTGGAGTCAGGTGTTCCCATGGGCTCTGTGGCCTGCCAGTCTACCCTAGACTGTGAGCTCCAGGTTGAGTTAGAGACCATGTCTCAAAAAATGGAGTGGAGAGTGGTTGATGTCTTCCATCAACATAAGCATTCACGAATAGCCAAGTACACCCACATATAAACATACACAAGCATCCCAGCCAACACAGACAAATTTTTAAGAAGGGAAAGCAAATATCAGGGAAAATGTCTGTTTGCTTATTGCTTATTTCTTATTCGTTGCACACTGCTTTTGTGATTTGGTGATGAGTGTGACCAGGCAAGCATCAAAGTTAAATGTGCTCTTTTGTTTCACCCTCTAGATTCTCAGAATGTGACCATTAATGTGAATTGCTAAAATATTTTGAGAACATCTGGATTTTAGGAGGCTATGGTAGGCATTCAATGTGGGTAAATGCTAGACTATGTCACTTTTATGATTTAAACAACTATGAATTTGATCTACCCATGTTCATAGATATTCAATTTATGTAATGGTGTTAATTTCAATGCTATTTAGACTATGCAGTCCAGTAAGCAACAACTTACAGTAAGGAAAAAAGGCTCCAAATGAACCCTGCTAATGACTATCACTGGCAGAACACAGTCCACTAGGAGAGTCTAATGATGTTTTCTCACATTTTCTCTTAGGATATATTCTTACCACAGCTCCGGCTCCTCTCAATATTTAATGAATATTCAAGCTATGGGAGAAATAAATTTAAATATAAATGGTAGGGATCTTTTAAATAAAAATAACTAAGCTGGGGATTACTTGTCTTACAGCAAGCAGTGACAATCTAAGAGGCTGCTGGCTAAAATACAAAGAGATGGTGTATATGGTAATTGCTTCTCAAAAAGAATTTAATGTTGCCAAAATAGTCTATTTGGGTTCATATGGAGGAGGGTCTCTGCTAACAGCTGAGCCAGACACCTGTTTATCTGAAGATAACCGTGCATTTGTTTGTCCTCAGGATGTCTCACATTATGGTAATTCACATGGTTCTCACCTTTTGCTCTCCTATATTGGGTGTCTTAGTTTACAACTCTCCCTTTGTTGTACTTAAAAAAAAAAATCGCATGACTAATGTTTGGCACCTTAAAGGCAGATGGTTTTTAGACACTTAGTACCACTGGCTGAGCATTTCCGAGTTGAAGGAATTTTACTTTTGCCACAGATTTGTAGATTATTCTCATTTGTGTGAGTGATTTTCAATGAAAACTTGTTCAGAAATGGAAAGCTGTGTGAAGAAAACAAGAAAGACCTAAAATAATGAAATAGATTTGCTGGTGTTGAGTTACTGGTAGTGGTGAGCCCCTAAGATTTCTGTGTAAGGCATTGTTATTGCTTCAGTGTATTTGTGTTACATGATCAGGGGATGGATGGATCTATCCTGTCACCCATCTGTCTGTTTATCTATCTATCTATCTATCTATCTATCTATCTATCTATCTATCTATCTATCTCTGTCATCTTATTCTATCATCTATCTACCTATGTATGTATGTATGTATGTATCATCTGTCTGTCTGTCCCGAGATGACATGTTCACTGTTCGTATTGGATTCACATCTTGTGCCAACCAGATGTAAAGCCACAGTGGTATTTCATGGAGATATAGTTCATATCATGTTCAGTTTTAAGACAATCCTGAATATAATTTAATAAAGAAGCGCTTAGAAGCACAATGGCAGATGAAGATTTTCTGGGCCTATGATATATAACATGCCATTTCTTTTAAGGACAGGTAATCACTTAGACTCTTGTATTTATGTTTTGGTTTTTATCCTCAGCAGAGGTTTTTCAGCAAGAGAAAACTTGATCTTGAACACTTTTTGGAGAGAGAAGCTCTCAAATCCATAAGTTGTTGAATACTGACATGAAGCCCTGGGGAAGAATCCCACACCATGAATAGGACGTGGAGGGCCTTGTGCCCCTCACAGTGTATATTACATTTAATCTGCTTGGGCTGGGAGCTGGCAAAAGGGGGCTTAGACAAGAGAGTAAGGTGTTATGTCTCTGACTTACAGGAATCCAGCTGATAGCTTTATGAGGAATGAATTTGTACTTCATGACAGCGAGCCTGCTAGGGTGCTCAGGTAGCCATGCATGTCAGAAGTGATAGCAGCTAGAAATACAGCTCTGTCATCTGTCTGTAAGTGTGGGGAATGTTGAGGTAAGCCTTTTGGAGGCTGATAGGGAATGGCAAATGAAGTGTCAGCAACTCCTAAGACATCTCCAAAGGTCCTGATCCACTGCACACAGTGTTGGTCTACTATCAGACTAGTGGATTCCTAGCACACTAATGAAGTCTCAGAATGGATCCGAGGTGACTGCTTCCCCTTTCTTTATGGAAGTCTCCTGTCCCCACATCTCCCATATTTTTCTTATAGTTGCATCAACCTGATTGATTGTTACTGGTGCTGGAGACTAGTATGGGCTGGTCTGATTGGCCTTTCAGTCATTTAAAGACTGTTATACTGGATAATAAAGTCAAATCTGTACCTTTGAGTCTGGTCTCCCGAGTCTGATTCTCGGGATTCTGCGTGGGCTACATTGTCGTCATCTCCCCCCTCTTCCCCCCAGTTTAGGAGGGACTGAAGATGAGACTGTGTGTGGTGATACAGTGAGAGGTTGGGGACATAGGAGAAGACGCTGTCAGAGCAAGAGTGCAAACTTGTTTAGACTGTGAAGGGAGGGCCATTTCTATTTTGATTAAATCAGAATGATGTGTTAGAGTAGCCTCCAGAGAAAGGTGCCTCATTTGGCTCTTTACTTATTTGTTGCTTTTAAGAAGAAGATGTTGTTGATTTAAAAATCAATTTATTAATTGACACATTTATCTTTATTGTCATAGTCACACTCTAGGACATTCATTATTTTAATTTTATTTTTAACCTAAGCTCTATATTTTAGCAGTAGCAATTCATTGAGAAGCTTTGGTTCTTTTCGGGATAATCTGAGTCTCTGTGGCCCTTCTGGAGTGGGTGTAAAAATGGGCTGGATTTGATTTAAAGACTTTGTGTTTTAGAATCTCGGTATTGTTCTCTATTGTACGTGATGCAGCCTCGTTTTCTACTTGTGTCTCATAGGAGACAGAAGCTCATTTAACTATTTCCCTGTACTTAACAGTGTACTTTTGATTGTTATGAAACACCAGTTTCATATGCTGGCTATGGGACAGGAGTTATACAAGTTAAGCATTCCTAATTAAAAACAAAAACAAAAACAAAAAACAAAAAACAAAACTGAAACCAAGATACCCTCAAATCCATAAGTTGTTGAATGCTGACATGAGGCCCCAGGGAAGAATCCCACACCATGACATTTTGTTTCATGCACAGAATCATTAATAATGTTATAAAAACCACCCTCAGGGTTGGTGCATAAGACTTGTGTGAAACACAGTGTATGCTTAGGTCCCATCTCTGGATTATCTCATTATATTTATGCAAATATCTTATTCCATAATGCAAAAAACCTTGAAGCTTCAAACACTCCTGGGCCCAAGCATGTCAGCTGAAAGAGGCTCACTTTGTAAGTTCATATTTTTATAGCAAGTCTTCTGTCTGTTATTCACATACTGCACTGTTTATTTATTTAAATTCTGTAATTCAGGTTGTTGTTATTTTGTATACTCAGAGATGTGATAGGTATTGTCAACATAGAACATATTCCATTTCAGAAATCACTTTTCCCTTTAGGATCAGCCTCCTTTCTCAACTCCTCAGACTCTTGACCTTGATTCATCACTAATTTGTTTCTTCCTATTTGCCTAAGACCTAGCATTTTGAATTATGAAAATAGCCTGTTTTAGGCTTTGGCAGCATCACCAGGAGGAGGCAGTATGGATTCTCAATAAGGAGCTGACGGAAAATATGTGCAGGCTAAAGCTCCCCGACAAACCAGCTTTATTAGACCCAATCTAAGATTTTAAATCACACTGGTGTGAAGGACTAAGGAGACAGGGTAAGGAAAAGAAGCTCCTGGAAATGTCACTATTCCCTTACAGGATTGTAACATCATGGAGAGGCAAATGGGCAGGGTGCCCTGGGTGATTAGAGTAGGCAGGACCTTGGTAATGGGAAACATATGCAGTTTATTTCTGGCTATGCCGCCGCTTTACCCAGCCATTTAATCAGCCTGGGATGGTCTGGTCCTCTAAGACAGTGTTCCCAAACTAGCATCACTAGTGTGAAATGCGTCTCAAACATGTATACACACGTGTGCACAAAGCAAACACACAAACTCTCTCTGTGTCTCTTGTCTCTCTCTCTGCACTGACTCTTCATGTGACATTATACAATTGTCATCTTGGGTTTCCTATTCATGAAGTCCAAACAACTTCATATTAAACAAAATGAGATCATGAAGATGCTGTCATGAAGATGCTTCATGTTAAGAGGGAGATGGAGGAGTTGGCCATGCTCTATAGTCAATTGCATGTTTCTCTTTATTAACTTGGCTGTTTACTTAGAGGGGTCCTATTTGATTTCTGGCATGATTTGCATGGATCTAGAAGCCAATTTTTCAGCTCTGCCTTTGGGGCTTAGGTAAACCTGCATCCCTCTGTAAATATGTTCAGTTTTGTTTTAGATGATGCTGTGCCCAGACTGGCTCAAGTTGTTTTATTAGCGCAGAGTGTTTGGGTTTGACTCTTCAAGACAGATCCCTCCGTGCTCCTCAGTATTTCTTCTGCTCATCCCACAAGCACAGCCTGAGCCACGTTCCGCTGGGAGTGCTAGCATCACTGTGGAGCGCCAGGCTCACTGCCACTTGGTCTCCTCATGTAAGCCAGCATTCAGGCATGCACAGAGGCAGTGGCGGTGTTCACTCTCTGTCCCCAGGGGAAGTCAGCTTTGTATCTTCAGCTTTAGTGTTTCACTTAATATCCTCTTGGCTCCAGAGTGCTCTCCTTCCCTGCAGCCGGCAGTGCTTGGCTGCCCTGCAACTTGCTTCATTTCTGGCCACGCCAGGCTGAGCAGGTCCTGGCTGTGAGGATCTGATGGGGGCTGTCTGGGTGGCGACCCTCAGTGTTTTTGTCAAACCGAGAAGTTGATGGACCCCCAGCCTCCTTTTCTTTAGAACCTTAACCCCCCTGAATCTTTCAAATGCATTTCTGGAAACGAGCATGCTCAGAGAACTGGCGAATCATTGTCCAGTGACCGGGAGGAAATGATCGCTGCTCTTCATTTATAATGCAAATTCTGAGGACTCTTCAGAAGTGTGGTAAACTTAAAATGATGGCCGTGGTGAGAACGTCTCTGCAGAAAGTTGTGGTTTTGTTACATCGTTTACAAAGGATGGCAGTTTCCTCTCCGCGGTACCAGAAGCTCTGCAAGGTAACTAATTGGAAATCAGGGGGTTGGGTATCGAAGGAATCCCTGTAGCCTGGCTAGGAAATACTCATCTTTCAGGGTCTTATGAAGGAAAGGAAAAACTCTTTTTTCCCGGCAACTGATTGCAAAAGCTGTTAAGACGAATTAAAATAAAAATTATTTAAACCTCTGAAACAAGTAGTATTTTAGTATATATTGTATTTTACCACTCACAACCTTGTTTTCTGAGATGGGCTGTTTGGAGAAAATATGACAAACTATTTTCGTTAAGACCTGTTACCTCTGGAGTGCTTTGCAATATCTTAATATTTAATGACATATTAATCCAGTGTTAAACTCCAGCAAAATCAAGCAGAAAGCTTGAAATGGTCTTTCAACAGATTGCCTGACATGCTCATCTGTTTATAGCTTATTTTTCCCAATTAAGGAAAGTAATGCCCATTTTAAAAACAAGCTTAGCCCCGTCATAAACATTTCTTATATTCTTGGAGCCTCATATGTTGTAGTTAAATTTGAACTCAATTTTCTCTGGACAGGTGGGTTAAGTAGTGTCTTAGAATGTAACCTGTTTGACAATTATACATTTTGAATACGATGTCAGTCATTTTAAATACGAGCCATCCAGCTACCTTCCTGTGTTGTTTTAGATTAGTATTTGCTTTTGTTCATGCTTTTATGTTATTCAGTGTTTATACTGCCTCTTTATTTTTGTAAAAATGAGATGATATGATGTAAAAGGAAGATTATAAGAGTAGTTAAGTCAATTTTTATATCATTATAGTAATAGGCTCTCTCTCCTTGGAAATTTATTAGTATGTTTCTAAAGAAGGAATCTCACTGTTCTATAAAGGACCAGCTGATCTGTAATTGGTAAACCTGCTGCTTATAATATTATTTTTCCAATGATATAAGATTTGATGAGTTTAAATACCTAGACTCTGCTATGAGGAAATGGATCAGGGCTGGGAAGCTGTACTCTCTTAATTTGATTTTATCATATTGTTGTATCTAAGAGTTTTTCCAATTAATGTGTATCTGCCCAGAAACTTGCTTTATAAAATATAATTTTAGAAAATGGATTGAGGTTCTAAGATATGTTTTGAAAAAATATTTACTCTTTCTATTTGTATTAAGTTATTTAAAACTTGATCCAACTTAGTAATTCAGTTATGAAAGTATACAACTAACTGTTGGATATACTTTAAAGACTAGGTGTATTTTTGTAACACATTTACATTTTTCACAAAAAGCCAATTTTGATAATGGAGAAGAAAACTGCGCTCACTAATGTATATTATTTTACTATTTAACTATCAGCATAAATATATGAATCATTAATACGTGTTACTTTTTTAAGCTAACAGTATAAATGTATGAAACATTTTTAAAAAGCTGTATTTTGTTGTTGTTGTTTATTTCCATAACTACTTTCACAAAAGCAGAGGAGTTTTATTTTATTTTATTTTATTTTTTTGAGATTTAAGGCCATTGGATGAGTTTAGTTCTATGTACAAAGAAAAATTCAGGTGCTGGAGAAAGCTACTGACTAGTCACATGTTAAGACCCTAATAAAGCTAGTGCTGTGTTACTGAAGACGGGGGGGGGGGGGGTTCACTCTCAACAAGAGTATTTTTAGGGAAAATTTGCTGAGATTTATAATTTCTCAGAGATGCCATAGAATTTAAATATTCAGCAGACGTTACTTTTGGAAAACCGAAGTTGTCTTATTTGCAATTGAAATTTACCTTTAATATATCCTCTTACATATGTGAAATTAGTAGCTGCTCAGACACTGCGATGGGGGACAGAAAGTTTCAGCACTTTCCAGTAGGTGTCAGTGTAAGGCAGTGATATATGGCATCTCGGGACTCCAGGCAGGGAGGTGGCATGATGCTGATTACTATGAATAAAGGAGCTGGTAACAGGTATATTTTATTTATCTTATTGTATTTGAAAAATGCATCATAATTCATATTATCATGAATAAAAGTTATAGTTACAGAATTAAATGCCAGTTGCCCTTCTTAATGAATTATACGGCATCTATATTTACTGAATCCACTGTGTTTTAGTCACCAGTGGTGCTGTTATGCGTGAAGTTTGACTAGCTGTGCTGTTTATTTGCTTTGTGTGAATTCTCTTCCTTTTAAATTGCGAAGGTTGTCATGGCTCTTTTCCCTATATCTCCTCCATTCTCTAAATTTAGCTTTTAAGAAAGGAAATGTTAAAATATTTCAGTGGTTTGCCATAAAAATACAGAGAGAATCTATTTTAAGTACATTTAAAGACTGAAAAGAAAGAGAGAGACAAATATTGTGTTGTCCAAGGGATAAGTTTATTTTGAGTTCATCTTGGCATTTTGAAATCCGGTGTGTGAATATTTGTACCCTTTCTTGTTCTCCTTCACATCTTTCTTTTTCCTGTTGTATGTAATATCAGTCGTTTATAAAACTTCCCCTCAGAGGCACTTTTTTTTTTGCTTTGTTTTCAAGCTTTATTGTCAGAAGATAATTAAGTGTATAACAATTGGAAGTTTGTACACAATGTTCTTATTTTGAGGCTTTACTTTCCCCCGTGTCTATTTCACAGAGGGGAATGGACAGGAAGTAGCAGAACTTGGGGAAACCGAGGCTCTGAGTAAACCTCTCCCCAACTATATATGCAGTTGCATTTTTTGCCTTATAAAAACATTTCTTTCTGGTTATACAACCCCTAAAATTTGAACAGGAAACTGAAACATAATGGCTGCTGACTTGAGATATAATTAGCAGCATTGAAATCACCCCTGATGACCTAAAGCCAACCCACACTGGATGCTGATTTCTCCTGATTTGGCTTTGAGATCACTTAGCTTCATTAAAATATTAATGACTCCAAAGTATAATTTTTCTTTTATTAGAGCACAGTGGAAGCAAAGTTGGATATAAGTGACTTTTAAGAATGCTACTGACTTCAACTTGTTTTCATTCTGTGATTATTTTGGCCTTTTTTGTATCATTAAGTTTTTGAATTGAAAGCTGATTGAGGTGATGTTGAGCTAGAGAAGAATTTTATAAGCTCTTCACCCCCTCAGTGCCACTTTTAATGGCATATTTAATAATTGACTTGGTAAAAAGTAGATTCTTATGAGGTAGATTAGTGTATGAGTCATTATAAAAAATTGAAAAAATAATTAGTATTATAAATTGAGTTCTTCATGACTTAATCATTAAACATTTTCTGATTTAGTTTTATAAGTCTTATGCTGCAGCATATGTATGTGAGCCAGTTTAGCCAAAATAATTATGTGCCCAAACATTTTGTCATATGTCTTATCAGAGAAAACATTTTAAGCACCCAGCTGCATATTATTAATTCAAAATTGTACACCTCTGCCGTGATAAGAATCATGTGCTCAGTGGTCACAGGGTGTGTGTTCAATATTGTCGTCTTACCACCCAGACCGATTACTCCCTTTTTTCTGTGTGTTATTCTCCACCATTTGGTGACTGTTGTTTTGCTAGTAGGGGAAAATGATGGCTTGAAAAATCAGGGTTGACAAGTTGTGTTTAAACAAAATCAATTTCTTCTGTATGTGCTCAATGTGTGTGGACCACATAGACTCTTGTGGGTACCTGTGAAAGGGTAACTATGGAACTCTGAAGACGTTTCAGTTTCTCCTGTTTTTGAAATGACTTTTAAGTTCTTATGCTGTCTGTCCTCTTATGGTAGTGTGAGGTTCATTTAAGGTTGAGTGCATGTATTTTTTAAAACATGGCAAATACAATGCTGCACTTTAAAACAAGCTTTACAGATTTGACTCCCAAACACTCCTCTGTGCACTTTCAGGTGGAGTGTATTGCTCTCCTTGGATGACTATGTTCCAAAGTGTTTCAGAGCATTAAACCTCCATGTGGCCACAGCCTGAATGTCAAGCTAGAGGTAGTTTAAGGCCAACTCTCAAATTCCCTCAGTTTCTTTCAGTAACCAAACCATACACATATTTCTTGAACCACAGAAAATGGATGCTCTGCCTGAGGTCTCCTTGATCATAAGAAGACTTGTCTCTTCCTGGTTTCATGAGAAACCAGTGGGATGGATAGTTTGGAGACTTATGACGGTTGAGCTGCTGGGGAGTAACATGCTGAAGGAGTTCCATTTATTTTCCCCTTTTGCTGATGCTCTTTGCTGGTCTCTTCAGACATATGTGAGCTCCCAGGGAAAGCATTCACCTAACTGTCTGTCTTCTGCAGTCTCTGGGAGGGAGAGATTACCAATATAAGGTTCAAAACAGAAGACCTTCATTGCTCCCTGTGACTGTCACATGTTTTGTCTTGTGGCTTCCTAAAGGAGCAGCAGCTTAGATGGCCTGTCCTCTTTTTACCGCAATTCCTCAAGTCAATGTGAATATCAAAATTGTTTTTTAATTACCTAATTAAGTAGTAACATGTTAATCAGAAAACTCGTGTTACCAATGACTTAACTTACGATTTAATATAAGGCTTTTATATGATTAAAAAATAATAGCGCTAACAAAACTACATGTTAAATGGTTCTTTAAGAACTGACATGTTATTTGGAACTCTATGCGTGATGGTAGTACAATCAGGGGTGAACAAAAAGTCCTCCTGCAAAGAGAGCTGGCAGAGCACTCTGGATATGGAAAAGATTTTCCAAATCTTACATTGTCACTGTGACTAAAAGCTTGATGATTTGTGTTTTCTTTAGGGTGCAATTTATTAAGTATCAAATGGAAATTTCCATTCTGAATGTATGGATTTGAAAGCTGCAGACATTAACTGTTTTCTCTTAACTCTTGGGCTGAGCCCTGCTGCTCTTTCTTTCATTGTAGTTGGTTGTTTATATTTAGCCCTTGAAATTAAGCCATTAGCAGAGCTCCCGCCAGAGATAGAAGACTATAGAAAATGTCATGCCATCATAGCTTTCTCACTTGCACAAAGTTTATTCACTCTTGGGCAAGGTAAATGAGTTCAAATAATTGAAATTGGAAAGTATGTGAAGTGCAGCAGAGGGTTACTTTTCATCATTCTTTTTCTAGTTTGTTCAGTTCTGTGGAGTTCTAAAAGATTAATTTGTAACAATTCATTTATAGAAGCAGACAGTATTTTTTAATGCTTAATAAATAATTGGCTGATGTGACAGAATGTTGTGACAAAACCTGAACAAAATTCCGGAAGAATGTAAAGTGAAGAAGTAGTTAGGTCAGGTCTGGTGGTACAAATCCTGTAATCTCGGCTAACTAGGAAGCTGAGGCTGGAAGACTGAAAGATCAAGGCCTTGGTGGCATACAGAGTGAGTTAACGGTCAGGTTGTGTGACTTTGTGAGACTCTGTCTCACATTGAAATGTTAAAACATAAAGGCTGTATACATAGCCCAAGGAGAACACATGGCCAACATCTGTTAGGCCCCACTGTCAGTCCCTAGCAGTTGGTGGGAGATTCTGGTTTTCACACTGGGACCTCCTCTGCCACTGCTGCTGCTGTTCCTCCTCAACTACTACTTACTTCTCCTAATGCATGATTATTATAGAGCTTGGTAGACAATTGCTGTGAAGAGACACCATGACCACAGCAACTCTTATAAAGAAAAATATTAAATTGAGGCCGGCTTACAGTTTCAAAGGTTCAGTCCATTATCATCATGGTAGAAAGCATGGCAGTATGCAGAAGTTGCTGAGAGTTCTGCATCTTGATTCTCAGGCAGCATAAGAAGACTGTGCACACTGTCCAGACTTGAGTTTATAAGACCTCAAAGTCCACTCCCCACAGTGGCATAGTTCCTGCAACAAGGCCACATTTAGTCCAAAAAGGCCACACCTCCTAATAAAGCCACTACCTATGGGCCAGACATTTACACACGTGAGTCTATAGGGTCCATTCCTAGTTAAACCACCACATTCACGGATGTTGCCATCTCTTTTGATATAGGCTCTTTCATTGGCCTGGACCTCACCAATGTCTAGATTGGCTGGCCAGTGAGCTCCAGGGATGGATGCTCCTGTTTGCCTTCTCCAACTCTGGAGATTACAAAGACAGTTGCACACATACTACCACACCAAACAGATATTTTTATGTGGTTTTAGAGAATCAAGCCCAAGTCAAACACTTTCTCCCCTGAGCTAACCTCTCAGCCCACATTTATGTTGTCTTTATTTTTTTTTCCTATTCCAAGAAGATTAGGGAAAAAAAAAAACTGCTAACATAACAAAAACAAAATTAATTATTTAACAACAACAAAACAACACCCCCCAGATCCCATGGAAAAATGTCTAAACAAACACTGATAATATGCCTAATTTATAGGTGTTTTTTTTTTAAGTTTCCACGTGGAGATTTCTAAATTAGTGCCAACATGTATCAGTAGATATATTTATATATCTATATGATCTATCTATCTGTCTATCTGTCTGTTTATCTATCTATCTATCTATCTATCTATCTATCTATCTATCTATCTATCTGGGGAAGGAAATTGTCGTCAGTTCCATTTAACACCTAGAGAAGATAAAAGCACTTGTGTTCCACAGTGAAAGGACAGGGTGGGAGAACCTTGGCTAGTATGTGGTCTAGCTGGCACTGTTCACAGAATTCCTGATTCCAGGTTCAGTGTCTCCCTGCATTTCATTCCATGTAGTTACAGGGTTCTCCTGGGTTTCAAGGAGCCATGCAGTATAGAAAGAGTTAGTAGCTTAAGTGGTTGCTGTACTTCCTTGTTGTTATTATTGCTGTGTTTTTACCGTACAAGGAAGGAAGCACACCTTCTAGGAATGTTTATTGTTGACATACTGTGAATGCCTAGATGTTTGTTTTCATCGAAAAGTTCAAAAACAATGAACTACAGCAATTTTGAAACTATTTTAATATCGTTTTTTTTGGCTATATGAGAGCAAAGAAATTTTTTCTGGTTTCTACATGCCTGTTTTTTTTTTTTTTTTTTTTCCTAATGGATTCATTTCTCAGCTTTGTGCAAAGAATGGATTGGCTCATTTTAATGCAAATTGATATCGTTGGTTCTGGGTTTTGATTCATAATTTAGTTTGGTTTGAGTCTCAATACCACAAGTATTGAATTATGCATTCACCGAGCCTAATTCTCCATACCCAAATGTAGTTTTTTATCATCATATTTAAGGCACATAATAGCTCTTTTAAAAGATAAATGGAAATGAGTCAGCTGTGGTGCACCTTATTTTAGTGAGGCATTTCCTCTTCTTTGGAAGTCGTATATTCAGTGGTTCTCATGTACCAAATACATACACTTACCGTAAAGTGAAGTGACACACTAGCTTCGCAAATCCCAAAATTCACATAAGTTGTTCTGAAGAAATTTTAAATAGTTTCTTCTCACATTTATTATTTGTTTAAAAAATTTTAAGATTTATTATTTTTTTAAGTCTGTGCATCTGTGTGTGTATATGTGTGTAGCGATGTACACATGAATCTGGCCACAGGTTTGTTTGGATCCCCTGGAGCTAGTTGTGGGTCGCCTAACATGGGTGCTGGGAATCAAATTGCAGTCCCCTGAAAGAGCATTATGGCGTCTTAGGCACTGAGCTACCTCTCCAGCCCTGTTTGAGGCTGTCTCAGGATATGTAGCCCATGGTGACCTCAAGCTTGGCATTCACCTGTCTCATTGTTCCCGAGTAATAGGATTACAGTCCTACACCACCACAACCAGATTTTTTAACAATCAGTCGCAGTAACTGTATATACTTTTGAAGAAGCACAGTGAGTCAAAGTGTTCATTCTAGGCTAGAATAAGACTGCATGGATTCTCATAATTCTGGCCTGGTCATTTACCACCTTTACATTACTTTGACAAGCCATGGGCTGGGTCTGTGTCTCAGCTCTCTTTTTAGAAAATGAGAGTAGAATGAATCTGCCTATCACTGAGCTCTGGTATCCTTGCACAAGCTGAGCATTCAAGGATCAAGTAGATGACTTAGGAAGTGTGCCTGCAGCATCTTGTGTCTGTGGGTGGTATTGTTACTATCCTGTATTCTCTAACACTAAAGAAATCCCTAAATCCCAGTGAGGAAGTCCACAGCATAATGGCCCAGGGAATGTCTCTAAAAGATTTGAGCCTTGTAGGCCTGGCTTCTTGAGATGAGGTCTAGGCCATCCTAAAAAGGGCTACCACACAGCACTGTTCTGTATAGAGAAGGATGAAAGAGTGCCAAAGAAGGCTTGATCAAGTTTTCTGTTTGCAGCTCTGCTTGGGGAAGTCCAGGCCAACCTTTCCCTTGACCTTGAGGTAAGAGTCCTATAGGGTATTCATTCACCTGCTTTGAGGGCTCTCTTGGTTTTCCATGTTCCTTACTGCTTAGCCTGGGCTGGCATCAAACCTGGAGTAATCTTGCCAGCTTTGCCTCTCAAGAGCTGGGTTTACAGGTATGTGCCACCATGCTTGGCTTATCATGGGTAGGTGTTTTGTTTTTTTTGTTTTTTTTTTTTAGCAAATATTCTTGTTAACTGTTTAAAGTATTTTATAAAATTAAAAATCTTACTTATAAAAGGGTAAACTTTACAGAAGTTAGAGGAAGAGAAGAAAGGAACTTGTTTAGATTGAGAGCATTTTCTGTATATCTTTTGGTTCAGAATCTGTAAGGATCATAGTACCTGTGCCCCTGTCCTGTGCAGGCTGAGGGGACAGGCATCTCCAAGACTTGGTTTGATATGCAACCAAGGGAGGCATAGTTTTTTGCTAGTGAGGTTTCTCCTTGTATTTATAACTTTCCTCTTCATCTTTACATGTTATGAATGCTTTCTTCTGGGTCAATAAATATTCCTTATGTTGTGATTTTTTAAAGGCATAAATAAAATTCTATTGAATGTCTTCAATTTGCCATAATTTATCCAAGCCCTCAAATGTGATGAAGTGCATGTTTGTTGCCAGTGTTCTCCTGATAAATTACTGTGTGGCGAACATGCCCTTTAGTCACTGAACACACCCTGATTATTTTCAGAATACCTTTGTAGACTATAACAACAGCACCAAAAGTGTAAAATCTTTAAAGGCTCTTGGACACAATGTCAAATTTCACCTAGTGAGGTGGTACTTGTTCACATGCACACTCCCAAGCTGAGATGCTCAATTTTTAGCAAGGTCACAGACATTAATAGGTATCAATCAAAATGGCTTATGAGGTTGTTAAATTAACCGCCCCCCCCCCATTCACCTAAGTATAGGACCAAATATTCTGACCCAGAATGGAATGTTAATAACCAAACACTGATGGACCTAAATGGGATGTGACAGGGGGAATGTGATAAAACTAAAGACAGGAATTCTTATTTGAAATGCGAGAGTGTTTAGAGAAAAGGAAATACCCAATATGGATCTTGAGGAATTGTAGTGAAGCTGAGCATTCTGGGAATAGATAATGGAGTAAGCAGATACCTAGAACATAAAAGCATGTTGGTTACACGTAGGGGACTGAGACATTTCTTCACCAGACTTCATTCACTAAAAGATTTATAACAATATTATTATAGTAACATTGAACTAGTCTTGATTTCTAGCTGTGTGAGCTAGACTCTTCCAAATCAGTGAAATTTAGTCCATTTTGAAAATGCTTGTAAATATTATGGATACTCAAACATGGATCCCATTTCTGAAAGGTTTTTCAGAGAGAGAGAGAGGAGAGAGTATGTGTCTGTCTATTCATTCATGTGGATTTATGTGTTTAGGTGCTTGTACAGAGGTGTGCTTGTTTTTGTGGTAGACTGACTTTAGATGTCTTCTATTTCTTACTATCTTTAAAAATATAATCTTATTCTATGGGAGAAGTTTGGTTTTTCACTTCATGCATGTACACACCATATTCTGTTTACCCTCTTTCTTTCATCTACACCTGCTCTACCTACAAATATTTCCCTTCATTTACTAGTTTGTTTTTGTTTCATATCCCATAGAGGTTAGCCAGGGTCATCAGTGTGACTCTGAGTTTGGAACTAACGATGAGAGCCTATTAGGCTCAGCAGTGAGTATAGAACTGGACATGTCATCCCTCTCCAAGAGACCATTGGTTGCTCTCAGGTCAGGATCCTTCTCCCTCCATATCTAACCATAAGGAGGACCTGACCTCTGTGACACAATCAACCTTATCTTTGAGACAGGATATCGCACTGAACCTAGAGATCACTGGTTTGGCAAGAGGGCCTCAAGGATCCCCTGTCTCTGCCTCTCTACTGCTAGGATTATAGGCATGTGCCAACATGCCTGGCATTTTACATGAGTGCTGGGAATCCCCATCAAATGCTCAGACTTTTACATCCAACAGTTTATCAACTGAGCTATCCTCAGCCCCCAAAAGGAATTCTGAGAGCAAAATTGCTTAATATCTGTATATTTAAAACAAGCATATTGTCCATTATGATGTCTTTTTAACCCAGGAACAGCCTTCCTCTGAATGCAAGACACAAAATGCTGTTAGGCAATTAGAGTGACAAACTGCTATAAGGCAAATTGATGAGGAAATGTTATGGTATTTCAAGCAGAAATTAAGAAAAAAAAAGAAGGTTTCACTGTAGATGTGTCTATTATTAACTTAAATTCTAGGCTTATAGAACTTTAGGATTTATAGAATAGTTGAAGTTATTTAAAGTTGCATATCTGAAGAAGCAGTTTCTTAGCATACATATAGAACTTCTCCAGGGACTGTGATTTTGGGGCTTGAAGGGGCCCAAGATTGAACAGCTAAGTGGTCCTTTGCAGCTCAGGTTGTAAAGATTTCTCTGAGATGTGTGTGTGTATGTGTGCGTGTACACACACACACGTGCACACACACACACACACACACACATATATACATACACATATATAAACTTTTTCTAGCACTACATTTATCTATTTGTCTCACCTCTTCAATTATGAACTTCTGAAATTTGGGGCCCTATCTTATTATCAGTATCTTTTTAAAATGAACAAAAATTTATAAATATTAAACAAATAATCCAACATTCCACATGTTAATGTAATAAAGCAGAAATACAATGTGCATTGTCTCTAGTTTTCTTTTTTAAAATAGCTTTTTTGATGTGCTGGAGAGATGGCTTGGTAGTTAAGAGCTCTTTCTACTCTTGCAATGGACCAGGCTTCTGCTTCACTCACAACTGTCTGCCACTCCAGTTCCAGGATATCTGACACTCTCTGCTGGCCTCGCCCAGTACAAGTACATGCACATACAGATAAATGTTCATACATGCAGATAAATGTTCACATACATACAATTTAAAGTATATCTTAGAATAAAAAGCTTTATTGAAATAAAATTGACCTCTACAACAATTCACTCTATTCAGTAAAATTTTTAAACTGCATTATTTTCAGGGTTCTGCCACCATCACCATGATCTTGTTGGTGAACATTTTTTCACTTTCAAAAAAAAGATACCTATTCCTATGAAGTTCCTTGCCAACCTGAGGCAGCCACTAGCTTTCTTTGTGTGTATGCAGGTGCCTCTGTGTGAATATGTACTTGTGTGTTGTCTGCCGAAAGTGGGCCTCTGTTCAGGTTCCCACTTAGGGTTATAGGTGGTTGTGAGCCAATGGATTTGGGTGCTAAGAATCAAACTCTTGTCCTCGTTGAGAGCACCTAACTCTCTTTTTTTTTTTTTAATGCAGTTTATTCAGGAACCTTAAACAATCATCTGACCCTGGGGAAAGCCAGCCCATAGCTTAAATAGCCTCTGGGTAGCCAACCCCAGCATGCCACGTGGGCAATGCAGATAGGTCCACATACATGGAAGCAAGCCAGATCCTCAGCCTTAGCCAAATGTGGAATTGTTCGTGACAGAGAGCACTCACCATCGGGAAGGTGGAAGGCGGAAACCAGCTCCATCTTTAAGGCATAGCATTCTGCAGCTCTCTACAGTTCCCCCCCCCCTTTTTTTTTTTTTCAATGCAGTTTATTCAGGAACCTTGAACAATCCTCGGACCCTGGGGAAAGCCAGCCCACAGCTTAAATAGCCTCTGGGTAGCCAACCCAGGCGTGCCACGTGGACAATGCAGATAGGTCCACATACATGGAAGCAAGCCAGATCCTCAGCCTTAGCCAAATGTGGAATTGTTCCTGACAGAGAGCACTCACCATCGGGAAGGTGGAAGGCAGAAACCAGCTCCATCTTTAAGGCATAGCATTCCGCAGCTCTCTACAGTTCCCCCTTTTTGTTTTAGACGCATCAGGCAAGAGTAGAGGTCTGATCTCTGATATTAGAAATAAATTGGGACTTTGTACCGATGTTCATTTAGGTGTCATCCACCCAAAGAGCATCAGACCCATCTGATACCTTTTTCTCAGAGGCGGGACCTGGGGCATCAACCCACATGCAATCAGACATGCTCTTCTCTGGGTCCAAAGCGGCTGACCCTGAGTGCAGTGCTTAGCCTCGCATCCTGAGCGTAACATTTTAGCTTTTTATGGTAGCCAACCATGCTTGGGGAGACTGTCCTGCTTCAATGGCTGTAAAGGCCTGAATGGTCATGGCTGCATTACGCTGTTGTGAGACTCTAATCTTGCATATATACCACAGGCAAACCAAGGAGACCAACACCAGAAGGCCTGCTAACGCTCCCATGCCCGCCCATTCCATCAGATGATTCATGGCTGCAGCAATCCATGATGATAATCCTGTGGCTGGTCCTGCGTCCACTCTGGTAGAATTTACTGTGACAATGGCCACTCTCAGCTGCTCCATCGTAGTATCGAATTCTCCAGTCCAATTACCTAAAATATAGCTCGACAATTGTTTAGACAGATTTGCAGCACAGGAAAAATTCTCATGTTATATGCTAGTGACTCAAAGTCCAGCATATTTTCATTGACAGTCAAATTGAGCGATTTGCCATAGGGTATCAATTTGCTCCTGCACGAGGTCAATCCTCTGAACACCATCAAGCTTCCTTTTAGTTGAGCATTAATTCCTTTTTGTACAACTAAGGCATGAGCTACATTGGCTAAATGATTGTTCAGGGTCTGAGCAGTCTGCCCAGTATGACTCATGGCTAATGCCCCGGTGGTAGCTCCAACAGCCGCCAATGAGATGGCAGTAACAATGGTGGCTGTAGTTCCAAGATCCCTTTTCTGTCTGAAAAGAGTCATAGCGTGAGGGGCATCAATGGGCACAGGCACCCAGCAAGGCATGCGAGTAACCAGGGCATACCTAAATTTACTAGCATTCCAGCATTGGGCAAAAAAGCAAGTATCATGATCTTGTTGGTGAACATTTTTTCACTTTCAAAAAAAAGATACCTATTCCTATGAAGTTCCTTGCCAACCTGAGGCAGCCACTAGCTTTCTTTGTGTGTATGCAGGTGCCTCTGTGTGAATATGTACTTGTGTGTTGTCTGCCGAAAGTGGGCCTCTGTTCAGGTTCCCACTTAGGGTTATAGGTGGTTGTGAGCCAATGGATTTGGGTGCTAAGAATCAAACTCTTGTCCTCGTTGAGAGCACCTAACTCTCTTTTTTTTTTTAATGCAGTTTATTCAGGAACCTTAAACAATCATCTGACCCTGGGGAAAGCCAGCCCATAGCTTAAATAGCCTCTGGGTAGCCAACCCCAGCGTGCCACGTGGGCAATGCAGATAGGTCCACATACATGGAAGCAAGCCAGATCCTCAGCCTTAGCCAAATGTGGAATTGTTCGTGACAGAGAGCACTCACCATCAGGAAGGTGGAAGGCGGAAACCAGCTCCATCTTTAAGGCATAGCATTCCGCAGCTCTCTACAGTTCCCCCTTTTTGTTTTAGACGCATCAGGCAAGAGTAGAGGTCTGATCTCTGATATTAGAAATAAATTGGGACTTTGTACCGATGTTCATTTAGGTGTCATCCACCCAAAGAGCATCAGACTCGTCTGATACCTTTTTCTCAGAGGCGGGACCTGGGGCATCAACCCGCATCTCATGCTCATTCTTAATGTTTATTTCCAGCCATGTCTTCATGCTGTTCAATGAATGATGAAAACAACAATTTCAATCAACAAAGTTGGCAGATATTCAGAGCTTAACGTGGTGATATTCGCACTTTTAATCCTAGCCTTGGGAGGCAGAGGCAAGCGGATTTGGGTGAATCCAAGGCCCAGGCGAGTCAGAACTACATATTGAGATCCTGTCTTAAAACTAAATTTTAAATAAATAAATAACCCAATGTATTCTAGAGCTGGAGAGATGGTTTAGACATTGGGAGTACTTTCTGCTCTTGAGAGAAGAAAATTTATACTTCCAAGCACCTCTACTAAGCAGTTGATAGCTGCTCATAACTCCAGTTACATAGCATCCAAGGCTGCCTCTTGGTCTCTGTGGCTATCCACACACAAATGCTTGAGCAAGCACATACTTACACATAAACAAATTAAAATAATAAAAATAATAAACCATTTAACATTTTCTAAAATAAAATAAGATAATTAGTAGGAGACCTGAGGTGTTTTTTTCATCACACTGTACTGTCTGTTATGTAAATTGTGTCTGGGAGCAGTGTGTGCTCTATGTTATCTAAGTTGTCTCTGGTGGTGCTTAGCTAAATTAGACATTTGTCTAAAGTCTCTCTTCTGAAAGAGAAGAAATGAGCCCCAATATAAAAGTCTACTCTAGGAGAGAAGCTTGCAGGACAGAAGTGACATCCTCAGTGAATGTGTATCATCACCACAATTACTTGGCTCTATCTGGCTAATAATGAATAAAAATGGGGGATATAAACAAACAGGTGTGGGCTTATAGGAAATATTATGAGAAGCCTTAACCCCCTTGTTGGAACATCTTGCATCAGTTCTAGAACTAGCAGTGGTGGTGTCCGAGGTCTGAGTTGGTTCAGGAGACCATTGCCCCCAGGGGCAAGACGGAGAGCACCTAACTCTCTTAACCACAGTGTCATCTCTCCAGCCCACCCGCTTCTGATTAGGATTAGTATCTGACTAGGATTCAGATTTGTCAACATTGTGTAAGGTAAAGCCATGGAAAAGTATAAGTATTGTTTTTCAAACTCTATTTGGGGTTCCTTATGTCTATACCTCCCTTCAAACCTCCAACCCTAGGTAGTAGAGAAAGAAGGTTAGAAGGGAAAGGGGACAGAGATCTCTTAAGACTTAGTTCCAGCTGTTTAGGGTCATTGGGTTCTTTGGGAAAATAACAATCTCAATCATCAAGATATCTAGCAGTTCAGCAACAGCAAATGGCAAATGGCATCCGTGGAATGAACAAGCAACACTTCCTCCTCTGTCCATCCTTGAAGACTCTTCCTTTCTCTGGGCTTCGGTATTTATACTCTCTCAGAGTCCTCAGAATTCCATTAACTCCAGCTGGCAAAGACCAGAGCCCTCTCTGAGACCATGAGGCTGTTACCAGCTGGCAAAGACCCACATGAGGCAATTATCAGTTGTGGACAAACTAAGGTAGTCCCATATCCCACACTTCGGATTAAAAGAAAAACCTGCTTTCATAACAATACTGAGTTTTTAAAGAACCTAAAACTTCCACTACAGAAAAACCCCTGTGGGAAACTTTGTACCTTAATTTAGAGAATTCAATGCCCCCCCCCCGAATTAAATACTTTCCTTTTGTTTTTGAGACAGGGGCTCACTGTTTAGTCGTAGCTGTCCTGAAACTCAAAAAATATATATAGACCAGGCTGGCCTCAAACTCACAGAAATCTGCCTGCCTCTGCTTCCCAATGGGAATCCAGTGCTCTGGAGTTTAACTAGTAATAACAAATAAAACACCTAAGTTCAATCTTTATAAATCCTATAGAGCTATATATAATTCACTTTTTATATAAATTATGTGAGGTTCAATAAACGTAAGTATAATGGATATAATGAGGGAAACATTAAATTTGTAATCAAAGGCCTGCATGAAGCAACCTTATTTGTGGCATGAATTTATATAAGACACATGTGAACTGTGGACCCTTAGTTCTTCTTTTAAGCACCCCGTAACTTCAGGAAGGTTTCACTGGCCTGGTATCTTAATGTTTATGAATTTTCCCTGAAGAGCTGAAGTTCTATTAAAATATTACACTGTTACTATTTATTTGCCTGTGATTTTACCATAGTTCACTGCTGGCTTATGTAGGGAAACAGTGAAAGGACACACAACTGTGTCTGTCTTAGCTCACTTTGCTTCTTAAGAACTCCAGGTCTTTTTGTAGTGCACTGCCAGTTTATTTTTATTCTTTCTGGAGCTTCTCTACAGCCTCCAAATTAGGATACATTCCTACTATCCTGGGTTTTCTGAGCACCTTAATACCAATTAACATTTCACAGAAGGATCATGTCTTCAGAATAGAGGTTAAGGGCCTCGGAAGCAATGTGCTTTGAAATCTTCATTCAACACAAAATTAGGGCAGTTGTGATGTCCTTTTCCTCTTTGTCATTTTCTTTTTTTTTAAATTTTTTTAAATTTTTTTAATTTTTCTTTATTAATTACACTTTACTCACTTTGTATCCCCCCCGTGGTTCCCTCCCTCCTCCCATCCCAATCCCTCCCTTCCTCCACCTTCTGCATGCATGCCCCTTCCCAAGTCCGCTGATAGGGGAGCACTTCTTTTCCTTCCTTCTGATCCTAGTCAATTAGGTCTCATCAGGAGTGGCTGCATTGTCTTCTTCTGTGGCCTGGTAATTTTCTTTGAGACAGTGTAACTGGCTGGCCAGGAACAACTATGTAGATAAGAAAAACTATGTAGAAAAACAACTATGTTTTTCTCTCATTCGTTCTTTCTTTCCTTCCTCCCTCCCTCCCTCCCTCCCTCCCTCCCTCCCTCCCTCCCTCCCTCCCTCCTTCCTTCCTTCCTTCCTTCCTTTTTTCTTTTTTGGTTTCAAGACAGAGTTTCTCTGTATAGCCTTGGCTGTCCTGGACTCTTTTTGTAGACCAGGTTAGCCTCAAACTCACAGAGATCCACCTACCTCTGCCTCCCTGAATGCTGGGATTACAAGCATGCACCACAGCACTCGGCTCAGATGTGCTTTTTAAAATTTATACATGATTAGTCCCTGACAGTCGTGAGCACTAGAGAAAACTTCCCTTGAGTTTAATAATAATTAAACATTCTTACTTTTTTCTGGAACCTCTGTGTTGGGAGTGAGGTTTTGATAGGCGATGAATAACTTGAATTAATGACCACAATAACAGAGTCTTGTTTTGTATTAGTTCTTGAAGCCAAGCCCTCATTACTTCCTTGTGTGCCCTTTCATTGTAGAAAATCCTCATGTGGTGTGGAGTAGAGGGAAAGAAAGTAAGAGAAACTGTGGTTGCCTGTTTTTCACAAGTAATTGCTTCTAATGGAAGCCTAATGACCTATTATGCTGCTTCCGAGGTGCTGCTGGTCTTAATAGAAAGCTAGTGAAGGACTTGAGAAATTATATAATAGGAACCAAAATTTCAGGAAATCACACATGTGGTTGAGAATCGATACTTCATTAGGCAATTTCATGATTCAGTGGTTTACTGGTGCCAAATGTCATCCTTATTTTAAAAGCTGTAGGATCTTCTGGATGGATGTTCTCAGGAGTAAGGGTAAAGAGGAAGGCTGTGCTGGCTTGAGTCTTTTAGGTATTTGTTTATTTAAGTTGTACGTGTAGATTATAAAGGGTGAGAGGAGGAGAGTTTTCTTGTAGCATTGAAATGTTAAAATTTAATAGGTAGAGGTGAATTTGACATTTTAAAGTTTTGTTTGCTTTGAATTTATTTTTGAGACAGGGACTTGTTATAGCTCAGGATGACTTCACACCCTCCTGGTTCAGATTCCCCAGTGCTTAGATTATAGGCGTTGTCATCATGCTTGGCCTTAGCATCCTTATTTCTTTTAAACACACCATGAACCAGAGGCATAGAAAGATTAAGGGCTCTGTCCTAACTTGTATTAATAATGTCAGTGGCCAACTATTCTGAAGATGATATAGTCTGGTTTTGGGTTTTATGATATGTTGCATCAGAAGTAGTTTTTGTAGGTCTCTGAGATGAGCTGTTGACATTAAATGAGTCAAGATGCTGGCACAAATGATTAACTTGGTAGTTGTGAGCATAGCTTTTAGAGAAAACATATATGCTAACTATTTAACTGCTGCCAACTCTAGATGTGATTTGATGAGTGTTTATTTTACTAGGCTTTCAACTGTTTCGTGTGCTTGAATGTTTTGGGGATAAAATGTTAGAAGAACAACAGGTCAAATTGCCTGTAAGGGGCATGCTTTCCTGTGGACTGTCACACAAGGGCCTCAGTGGACCTTTGCATTATCCCATTTCAGATTAACATCACTAGGTTAATGAAAAGTGCCTAGAAAGTTTTTCATGGAACTGGTGATAAACATTTATAAAATGAATCCATTGCTCTTGCTCTTTGAACTCAAATTTAAATGAAAGATATTTTATGACACCATTTTTTTTTCTTTTCACAAAATCTCCTATATGCCTCCTATAAAAGTTTATAGCTCTCTAAAGCATGAGATATGATGCACCATAGGTTACAAATTCCGGTAGAGGTTAGATATAAAATAATCTTATTTCTTTAGTGTTCATTCTTTAGAACTCACTAGTCTGGGAAGTTTTGGTTTGAATTCCTATTTAAAATGGTTTCCAAGTCCTTGGAACTGTTGGCAGTTTAAGGCTGACATAAGTGATATTATGCATTCCCTCTTCACACGTGTGGACACATCGGTTTTAGGATTTTTCATTTATAAATATTCAATTCTCAGACTCTAAGACAATCCTCATCTTTATAAAAGATACACCAGCTTTGTCAAGGAATAATTTATTCAGATTAAATGACTATAAAACTCATATCTCATTGTTTTATCTTGCATTTTATCATCTCTCTGATATTATTGATATATCTGATATTATCTATTTTATAATTCGACTTCATCACATCAGGAGTAGTTCTTTCAGATATATGCTGGTATATTTTTTGGGTATGTGTGTATGTATTTAGTGTGTATGCATATGCAAGCATATGTTTGGGTGTGCGTGCCTTTTGTATTTGACATTAGGATGTCTTTCTCAATCAGATATAACTACTACTACTACTAATTATTATTACTATTATTATTAATTTAGACAAGCAATGACACTGAGCAAGCCTTTAGGATGTTCTTACCTCTATTAGGTAGCACTGTGGCACCGAACACAGCTTTTAGAGGAGGGCTGGGACCTGAACTCACGTCTTAATGTCTTTACAACAAGAACTTATTCATGGAGTCCTCTGGCGAGCCTCACCTTCCTTCTTTGAGATAGTCTAAGCTCTGTGACCCACACTGCTCTGGAACTCAGGCTTGTTTTGCTCTCCCAGCAGTCCTCTTGCCTCAGTGACCAGAGTTGTTGATTTCATGATTTTCAAATCAGTTTTATTTTTTAAATCTTATTATTTCTAGTACTTTCCACCTCATTGTATATACTGACAGTATGTATGTTTCAAACATTAAGTTTTTTCTTTGTCACTGGAAATAATATAGTATAATATGTTTTTATGGATTTTCAAAAATGAATTGGGATGTCATAATGTAGCCTAGAAATAGCTAAGTTGTTGGAGGATTTTAAAATGTATTTATTTCTAACATCTAGTTTGTGTCTTGATTAATTGCTCTTGATTAACCTCACTGCTCCTTAAATTAATTCAAAATTAGCAAATATTTATTGCAGTTTACTGAAAATCTTGTTTACACTATACAGAGCAGTTGAAGGCTTTCACTTTTAATAAAGGTCAGAAATGAAATTCTAGCACTTAACTACCCCAGGTATTTCCTGATACAGCTGTTACACGGGATAATGAGTGGATGATTCAGCCTGGAAGGAGAGAAAGGAAGATGCCCATTTCAGTAATTCTGCATGGTTTTATTTAATTATTTTTATTTTGCTGGAAATTGAACCAGGGTGTTGTATGTACTTGGCAAGTCTGTTGCCACTGAGCTACCCCAGGCCCAGGGTACTGTTTTTCATAATATCAGATCCTTTGAGAGTCATCTAAAGAATTGGAGTACTTGTAAGAGGCTAAAGTGTGAGAGGAACCTTTGGTAGGGAGTGGTGAGATTTCAGGGCATACCTTAAACAGTAGAGTGTGGAAGGCACATACTTAGCTCTCATAAGTAAGGGTTTTGTTTGTTTGTTTGTTTGTTTTTTAAACTTAGGCTGGTTTCTCTAAAATTTGAACATTGTTTTTATGGGTTGGTGGGAGTTGATGGCTCACTCAGCAAAGTGCTTGCCTTACAATGGTAGGGACCTCAGCTCTGTTTCCTGGATCCATAAAAAAGTGCTGTGCTTGTTGGCATGTACTTGTGGTCCCACTTAAGGAGGCAGAGACCGCAGGGTCCTTGGGTCACTGCTCAGCCTCACTGGTGAGCTGCACACCACCAGGGGGGAGGACAGTGTTACTGAGGGCTATCTTCTGCCTTCTGCACACAGGACCACACCACGTGTACCTCCACATACATGAACATTCTCGTCTTCTCTCTCTCTGTTGACAGTATAATTGGGGGCTGTCTTCTGCCTTCCCCACACAGTACATGAGCCTCCATATACATGAGTGTGAGCCCTCTTACTAGTACAGTATGTGGAGTATTTTTTGAGTGTTACTCAGCTTTGAACACCAGGGTTAGTGGCATGTTTGATGGCTTTTAAAAGACCAAGTAAAGTCATCAATGCGCATAAGTATTTTATCTGAGTACAGGCTCCTGCAATGCTTTTGGAGGAGTGTAGTCATCACTGCCAGCCTTTGGCTCCCCCGTAGCTCTCTATTGTTACTGTGCAAAGCTGTAGTGCTTTGAATAATCCTTCTGGTTCTCCATGAACAGAGCACTCTCTTTGGCTTGATGGAGCCTCATGGTTTTTGAGCCTGGTTGTTTGTTCCTGCTCACAGCCCCCACCAACATCGTCATTACAGTTCAACAGTTCTGTTCAGAACAGCATGGTATGCCATTTGTGACAAAAATTACTTTTACTTGTGGTGTGATTTAATAGCAAAGGTTTGCTGTACCATGACAATCACAACCCCCATGTCCAGCATTGGTACTTGATAGTTAATGAGGAGTGTCTCATGAAATGATACAGGATAGAATGTAGCTATCAGTTTACCAGTTAAATCACAGTTTTCAATAGATCTTTCCAGTTTGACTGTAAAACCCTGTTTCTAAGTCTGTTTCCATTCTTCTTTCATTATGACTCAGTAACTTTTACCTTATCAGCTTTGGCAAGAGAGAACCTGCCAATTACTTGTAGTAAATGGCTTAGAAATGAATCAATATTCTATTTTTGTGTCACCTCTACTTTGAAAAGCTCCATACAATCCTGCTTTCTTGCATCTGATCTTAGAGTTCCTTAACTTTCTAGCAAACAAACTTACTACTAAGTTAAGAAGTCTTTATTCTTACACTAAGCTAGTATAAATACAGACTAACTTTCCTGATACCTAGGATATTCAGGAGTTGAGAAGAACTCATCTTGAGGATTTCAGACAGCGTTTGAACCTCGTTTTGAACATTCTTGTCCCCTTGGCAAATGCTTTTTCTTTGTGAGTTAAGACCAATAAGTTTTAAGTTGTGTGTGTGGTTAGTGGTCATAAAGTTTATGCTGTTGGGTCTCTCTGGGGAAATTCTCATAGGACATAGTTTGTGGGGTTTTTTTTCCCCATATTTTATTCTTTTAATTTGAGGGAATTTTCTTGTTAGATTTTCATGGGAATAAATTCTAATTCTTTGCCATTGGCTTAAAATGTAATGATCACTTATCACAAATGAACTCAAATTTTTATTCAAGGATAGCTGTACAGGACCATTTGGCACTGGAAAATAATATAACTTCTCTTTGTTAATTTTTTTTGTGATGAGATCATCCTACACAGGATACAACTTTAGATTATGGCATCTACATGCACAGATGTAGTTGTTAATAGAAGCCAATGGGAGGGGCTAAAGGAGGGAAGAGATTGTCAGGGCAGGGGGCAGGCTGCATAGTGTCTAAGATCTATGGTAATCACCATTTTCAGCAGCAACATCTGTTGCTGGCAATATTGACAGGCTCCTAGGAGAAAGCAGTCATTAAAATTAGCTAGTGCTTGCTTTAAGCATCACACAGCGTACTGACATTTCCAATATTTTTTTAGTTTTACATTTTCTCTTTTCAGTAAGTATCCACTTGGTGTTTGTGTAAACAGCTTCTGTTATATTTTTAAAAAGTGCTCTCTGCACTTTCTCTTCAATTTGACCAGAGGCTGAAGCTTGTTGTTTCCAATGGGCCAGAGCGGCCTTTGTTCCTCATATTGCAACCCAGTCCCACCAGACACTTTTGAATTGCGTCTTAGTTTGCACTACCTGTCATAGATGCTTTGGGAATTAGACCTTAAGAATTTTCTTCAAGTCATGTTGTCACAATTTTCCTCCCTTTCCCATCCTGGGATTACTCTCTGTGGCCAACGTCTCAGTAGGGACAATGAGATTTTGGTGGAGCTTTGACAGGCTGAGATGACTCCTGATCCCGGTGCCTGGTAGCACTCTGTCCACCGAACCTCAGGGTCCCTTTCTGTGGAAAAGCGAGGTGACAACACACTATTCTTGGCCTCAGCCTTAGCCTTTAACCACACTTGCCACGGTAAGGTCTGCTGACACAAATGGGGGAAGAAGATCTGTTTCCTCTCTAAAGGTAAAGCTCACTTGTGTACTTACATGAGGTCAGTATTTGATGGTACAATAGGGCACATAAACAAATTTGGAGTCTTAGTAATCTCTCATCAAAGTAAATTTTGAGTGCAAAGTCATGCTTCTGATACACGATGTTCTTGGAGAGAGCATGAGCTGAGGTGCCTCCTGTCAGCACCAAGGCCTCTGAAAGTGTGCACAGTATTCAATCCTTTGGGGCTATGTGATGTACATAATATTTTCAAAGCTGTGAAAAATTTGCAGTAAAGATGTGTGTGTCTCAATGTTTTCTGAGCATGTTTTCCTTCTTTAGCCTTTTTGGGGAGTATGGTTGGAGGAAGGAATGTTAGGGATCAAGCCCAGGACCTTAGGCAAGTGCACTCCACCTCCAAGCCCTGTCCCTAGCTCTTCTTGAGGCAGTTTTTAAACCCTGGAAATGCCTGTTCCTAACAAGCCAACAAAATGCTGTTCCTAACAAGCCAACTTTTACCTTGTAATTGTCATTCTGTTTACCACATTTGTAGAAAGCTTTCCCTAGTGGAATCCTGTTTTCTCACTGGAGATGCCTTCTTTGGCTTTTGGTACTCTGATGACCTTGCCATGGTGGGTTGAGATCCTAGACTTGATTGTCACACTTAGAGATGGACATTGATAACAAAAATTTATCCTAAACTGATGTAAATATAAATCATACTTATTAAATTATTCTGGAGAGTGACTTAGCTAAAGATTAATGTGCCCTAAATCTGTATAAGTTTAACTGAAAAGGTCAAAGGTCAACTAGGGAGACTGGGATCAATACCAAGGCTTCACAAAGTAGCCTCTCTCTAGGTTGACCTTTGCTATTGATTTTAGGTTTCTGAGTACTAGCCTAACATTCTTAAGGTCCTAGGTTTGACCCCTAACATCCCTTCCCCCAACCCTCATTTCCTCAAAGGCTAAAAAAACCCTTGGCTGCAGAAGGAAGCTCGGAAAGCATTGCCTGTAGAAACTGTTCAGTCCCCTAGACCAGTATTTCCATTCACTCTAACACCTCATAGCACAAGGCTTTGTGACATGGTATACCCCTTACCCTGACTGCATTTTTCTCCTTCCTCATAGGCATTGTCATGGTGTACTGTTTATGTCAGTTTGGCGATAGAATGACTCCCAGATCATGGGTCAAAGTACATATTTGTGTCAAAATAGCTTTTAAAGATGGGTGTAATATTTAAATGAATAAAATTGACTTCATATTGTGAAGTGGGCATCCTGCAATCACCTGAAGGCCTTCCCAGGAGTCCTGCCAGTAGATTGGTTTGACTTGGAGCCACTCTTCCCCTGGCCCTTGCCCATTGACTCACATTGTAGATTAGATTTAGTGAGCTATCATGAGCCAATTTCTTAAAGTAGCTCTCTATATTTGTATATATCTTGTTGATCCCTTTTCTTCAGAGAACTCAGATTAATGCAAACATCAGGACTTGTGACCAGATTTTGCTCTTTGCTCCCTGTTTCCCTATGGTGACTACCATTTTGTTGTTTCTCTGAGATATCAGTTTATTGGTTTTTTTTTTTTTTTTGACATCTTAATACCTTTTTATTAAACAAGTCACTTCCATCAGACCCAAAGGGCAGGAATTGTCTTTTTTCTTAAGACAGATTTAATAAGCTTGACTTTTGAGGGTACTTTTCCTGGGAGGATTTTTCCTTTTGTCACGATTGTGTGCTTTGTTACTGAAAGGAAAAGCAGCCAGATTAAGTCTGTGGAAGAGCATCTATGGTGAGAAATTATGACAAGTCATGGGGCTTCAGAACCTTATATCCTCTAACTAGGGGAGGTCCCACAAGCGGTGATGTTACACGGAGCTTGTTTTCACTAAACGATGCTCAGTGGAAAAGCTTGTGCAGCCCTATGTCATAGTCTGCTCTGGTGGTCCCTGTGTCTATTCTTCAAAGTGCTAATACCCCACCCTCGGACACAAGCAAAGCTGTCTTTACCGTTTTACTTTAGGCTTCAAATTTCTTTTTCTTTTTTTTGTTGTTTTGAGACAGGATTTCTCTGTGTAGCCTTGGCTGTCCTAAACTTGTTTTGTAGAATAGTCTGGCCTTGAACTCACAGAGGTCTGCCTACCTCTGCCTCCCTGAGTGTTCCACTGCTCCCAGCTTCAGCATTTCTTTTGATAGGATAAATATCCAGGAATATTACATTTCTATAGGATGCAAGGCTGACAGCTGGTTACAGGTCTTGCTAAAACCATTATCAAGGGAGGACAGAGTCTGTGAGAATTCTATGTTTAATTCCTTCCAATGGCTGGTACAGATTTAGGTAGCTTCCTGCATTCTTTTAAGAATTTAATGTAGAATTGAAGCTCAAAGCAGACTTATTAATTTTGACTGGTCTTAGTTGAAGGTGATCCATGGACTAAATGTTGGACTAAATGAGTATGTTGGGGGAAATTTTAGAAAAGATAATCTCATGGCTTTATGGGGAAAAATGCTGTTCTTTCTGTGCTCCTAATCCTCTTGTCTCTTGTCTCGCCTGTTGAAGGAGAGGAACAGTATTGTGGTTTTAAAAATTTGATTTTGTATTTCTCCTTTCTTGGTAAGATGGATGACAGGCACACACACAGTCACACAGTCACACATGTACACACGTCTACTTTTCGCTGTCTTTAGTTTTTATTTATTTAATTTTATTTTTAGGGATGGATAGGATTTTGAGAATGACTCTGTCACTGAAATGTCTTTAGAGATGACTCTGCAGATACCTTTCTCTACATTTCATGAGGCAGGACAAGGCTGGATAATTTGCCAAGGAGTGAAATAAACAGAGAGTTGGAAGGTTGACAGCCCTAATCTGTTATGGTGTTAATGCATCGATCCACTGTTCAGTGGTTGATGGATTCTTTCATTCATCCATCTATTTCCAGATTCGTTTCCAAAGCCTAGGGATAGGGCACAACAATAGGCGAATTTGATAAAAAGACCTGGCTTTCCTCAAATTCCCATTTCAGCTGGGAAGGAAGCCCAGCACAGTCTTTGGCTGAGTGCTAGTTGGGGAAAGAGCCTGATTGCTGAGGACTGGGAAGAGAGACCTTCCTGCTGGTCTCATCTGCAAGATGTCTGCTTTGCTTAAATAATAACAAATACTCAAACTGCATTTTAGAGATCTTTGTTCTACCTGTGAGTCCAAGCCACATCATTTTCTCATGTATTATGAATGCTGGTATTATGTTTTTATGAAAGATTTTCAGCAAAGTATTGCTAGGTCTTTATATAAAATTTATAAGATGAGAGTTCATTTAAAATTAAGTGCATTCCTAAAATAGTGGTCCAGAAATGTGAATTTCAAAGTCAAAATAGTACAAGGAGGGCTTCTCTCTACTTTGTATCCTAGCCTTTGGTCAAGCAGACAAGCCAAGTGAGAGAGCTCTTTCTCTCTGAAAGATACCAAATTTAAATGGAAAAAAAAAGAGCAGAGGCATACTGTCCAATGACATTTTAAGACAGTTTAATATGCTAATAGAGTTAACAAAATATATCTTTCACAGCCCACTGTTTTTTTTTTTTCCACCTAAATTTCATTAAGTCTTGATTAACATGAAGGTAAACCTTGGAATCATGGATGAGCTTTTGAGTCAATTTAAGAAGCAGAAAACTGAGAATGAACTTAAAATTATGCTTAAGGTTTGTCACATATAGTAAAATAAATAGTAAATGCATACTTAAACTGTGTTTCTATGCATATTATAATGTCCATGCCGCTATTTTATTTCTTCTGATTAGAGACTAAATTATTGATCAGTCTGTCAGTAGTTTCCTCCTCCTCCTTTCTCTGTCTTTCTGCCTGCGTGCAGCAGACGCATGAAGACAGAGATGTTGCTTTCTGCATTACATATTTTCAGTATTGCCTTACTGCTGCATGTTTGTCCTGCCACCTGTTTCCACCTTGTTCTTATTGTTAACAAACTAAAGCTTTGCTATTTTACATATGTATAGTATATACTACACAAATTACTGGCATTCTAGTCGGTTTTCTAATGCTGTGATAAAAACATTCTGACCGAAAAGCAGGTTAGAGGAAAGGGTTTATTTCATCTTACACTTTCAGGTCACAGTCTGTCCTTGGTGAAAGTCAGGGCAAGAACTTAAGTAGGACACCAAAACAGAGACTGTGGAGGATTTCTGCTTGATGGCTTTTCTTTGCCTCACTTTTGTCCAGCTTTCTTATACAGAAATAGGACTATCTACCTAGAGATGTTGTGGCCCACAGTGAGCCATTCTGCGTCCACTCACAGCATCCCTGCAGTCCACCCCAGTAAAGACAATTACTCAGTTGAGACTCTCTGTTTTGTTTTGTTTCCCAGGTAATTTTAGGCTGTGTTCAGTTGATAGTTAAAGCAAACTAGAACAAGTAGATTTTATTATATCATTTTTATACCTGTATGAAGGTAGTTTGGTTCTATCACATTACCTATCATTAATTTTTGATGGCTCTGAGGATAGCATGAAAAATATGTGAAGTGTTAGTAATTAAGGCTTTTAACTTGCTTTCTGAGGCTGCTATGAGAAGGGTTTAATTATAGTCGTACTGGTAAACAAAAACATAAATTCAAATATTTTCTTAAAACAGAAGTGAGAAAATGTGCGTGAAAGGTCTGGTTGATTCTTGGAAGAGCAAATGTAGAAAGAATATTAGTAAGAAACAGCCACCAACCATAGACTAAATAAGTGAAACCATGACAATGACAGATTCCTTAACAGTTTACAATGAATATTTTTGTGTGTTTTTGCGTAAATGTGCATGTGTGCGTTCATATATGAGTAGTAGGTGTGTGCTTGTGTTTGTTCATATGTGTATTGGTGTGTGAGGCACACATCAATGTGTATGTGTGTGCATGAATATAGAGTCTGGAGGACCACTCCAGTTATCATTTCTTTGGAGACTTCTTCCTTCTTATTTGAGACAGTGGCTTTCATTGGCTTGGAACTCACACGTTGGGCTAGGCAGGATGGCTAGCAGCCCTGTGTCTGCCATTCTCTGCAGCCCCAGCACTGGAATCATGATCATACCATCCTCCCTGGACTATAACTTGGATTCTGTGGATCAAACTCAGATCCTTGTATTTTCAAGGCAAGTACTATATTGATTGAGCCATCTGCCCCTCAGATAAGTATTTGAATCTAAGCATTAGATCATAGTCTCAGCTAGCTATATGATTATTTTGGTCTTGGTTAGTCTTCCAAAGTACAAAGTGATAAAATAATTATAGGCTTTTCAGATATATAATAGTGTGTTACTTGCTTATTCTTGAGAAAAATTAATAAATGAACCAATAAATGAATAAATCCATGAAAGGAGCCTGGTAGAGTCTGACTGTTGTCAGGGTCCTTTGGCCTGTATTTTCCCTTTGCAACAGTGTGCTTTTCAGGATGACGCTATCAGTGAACTCGGAAGTGAAGTCATGCCCTGTGTTGTTGCATAGTATTGTTAGATATAAAGACAGGTGAATTCTGGGAGTCCATGCCACTTTGGAAACACAAACATTTCCTAAGTTATTCTTGGCCTGGGAAGTTATTTGCATTAGTTTAGAAGCAAGTGTTGATATCAAACAAGGATGAGATCTGACATTCAATATCTGAATTCTCAAGAACCCCCCGAATTTTAAAAGTACAAATTAGAATGTGTTATTTCTTCTTATTAAAGGTTTCACTTGGAGTAGTGTAAGTAATAGGCTTGACTTGTCCAACTCCTGTTTCCTCATTTTTATTTTATTAGTGTACCAGATAATGTAACAAAATGTTGAGATATAGAATAAAATATTGAATGATTATGAAATGTTATTACAAACAGCCATAACTTATAGTTTCTGAAAGATGGTTTGTAGCTATTCAAAAATATTTCTGTTGAAGGCATATTGAGAAACTACCAGATATGTAGTTCTTGAGGCGTCAATAATTACATATATTTCTTAAGGTTCACATTTGTCAATGGTGCAGCTTCCTGGAAATGACTTCCTGTATTATTTTGCCTTGATTGACATATGAATAGTTACAGATGCAGTTTTTAGGTATATGGATGTGTCCTTGTGGTTCTGAGTGTTCTTAAGCATGTTTTCATCCATCTCAAAGAGAATATTTCCCCAGGACTCCAATTGCTGTTACCTTTCTCTATGCTGTTCTGGTTCCTATTCCTGCCCGGGCACTTCATCTTGATCCTGACTAGTTTCTAAATGCCATAGCTCAAACAAATGCCCCTTGATTCATGCTTGTCTGGATCACTTACACATACCTACATTATTTTCTGCTCTTTCTTGTGTCTGAACATGTAAGGCATTGGTTTCTGGTTCTTTCCTCATGTTGGGGTCATACCTGCCCAGCTTTTCTGTGGCTCTTGGGGATCCAAAATCAGCTCCTTTTATTTGTGTGGTAAGTACTCTATCTCCTGAGCCACCTCCTCCACCCCACAAGTGTGTGTTAATCAACCATTGTGTCTGTCTTCACTGCTGTTTAGTCAGAACCATGTCCTTGTAACTGGACAAAAGCAGTAGTGCTTGATGCTTCGTTTTTGCTTCTCCATGTTGTCACTTTTCTGCATTAGTCTTCTCAGGACACAGAGCTCTTAGAGAAACATGGACCAGATCCTTGTAGCGCACTGTCTGAAGCACACTGATAGTCTCCCAATCACACTTATGTGATATCTACTCTGTGTGATCCTGAGTGATCAAGCTTCTGTTTGTCTGTTGACCTGTTTTGACTTTGGCTGACTACATGTGAGCTATACTGGCCTCTTTTCCCTTCCTAGTCCACCCTTAACACACCTACCACAGTAGGCATACAATTGCTGAATATACACAGAAGGATGTTTCACTTATCTCCATGTAACAATTCTTGCTTAGTAAAAACAGTTGGCCTGGATAGGTATATGATACTTTACCGTGGTTTAATTCTGTTTCTATATATTAGATAGAACATGTATTGGTGGACTTCACCTATTAAGAAGAATCAATTCTGTACTATTACTATAGTAAATCTTGTTCTTAGCTATATTTTACCTATATGTTGGTCTATGAAGAATTTTCAATTCTGAACTATTGCTTTAATAATTCTTGGTATTAACAAAAATACTGCTGCTTAAGAACTACTTAATAAGTTGGGGTTTGGGCCTAGCATATATAGAAAGACAATTTCTCAGATACCTTCAAATGATAAAAGCAAGTCATGCTGATAAAACAACTATTAACAGCTTGTACTGTTTAAGATAGAAGCAATAATTCACAGCAGCAAATGTGGTAAATGCCCAACACTGTTGGAAATCAGTTACATTTGTTTCTTTATCAACTGTGGAAAACTGGTTGCTTTTGAAGTTTGCATTTTCTCTCATGTTTTTCTTTTGATAGTCTTTCTGAAGAAGATCAATAGGTGGAGGTAAAATTCACACAAAATTAACCAAAGTAAATGTCTTTACCTTTAAGTTTGATTTTTGTGTGAATAAGCTTAGTTTGATATTGTCGGGGGGGGGGGGATGACACCAAACTAGAGTATATGTCCATTTTTTCCCCCAAGAAAGTTCTTTTGTCTCTGCTTACTGACGTGCTTTCTCTGCAGTCTCTGCCTGCTCTGCTCTTTTGGACTGTGAGCCTGCACTGCCCCTGCCAGGCTGTTTTCCAGGCACAGGTGGGCTTTGGCACTGCCAGGCCACATGGTGCTCTCAGCACATGGTGCTCCTCTACCTGGTGATGAAATCTGTTAGATAATCCAGAAGGGCTTTCTTGTGGCCTTCATTCATGTTTCCTTTGATTCTGAATCCGTGAAAAGATGTTTATTATTGAACCAAGCCACATGAATTCAATTCAGTCCTTGTATTATTGATTTTCAGACCAACTCATTCCATCAAACTGTTGTACTGCGGGCTAAGTTCAGTGTCAATACATGATCTTTGGAGAGATCAGACAGTCATTTTCATTGTGTTTAGCCAGGAAGGTGCCCTGAATTCCATCTTTCCACACACTGCAAGTTAATGATTTGAATCCACTTTTGATCTAATTGATCCACTACTCTGTTACTCTTTGGGCAAAAAGCAAAACCCCCCATAGTAGAGAGATGGCATGTTAGTAACAAAAGGAACATAACAAAATGAAATTTTTAAGTCATCTTCTTGCCCACCTATTCAAAAACCTCTGAGTTAACTGTTCTGAACCTCCTGTATCTCAGTTTTCCTGTGATGTTTCCCATATTGAGTCTAGCCTCAGCTTGTTTGAAATGAGTCACCTCAATTTAGTACCTGGGAGTACATTTGGCAACTTCTTCCTCATCAATCATTTACACTTCTAAACATCACTCTTCTGAGGTTACGCTTATTGAGGCCATGAATATTGGGTTATATTTGCTTTAACTATCTTCCTGTCTACAGACATTATGGTTATGCTTAGCCTGTGGACTGCCGAATTGATCAGCTTTGCATTTGCAGGAGGGTGAAACCTTTGTCCTGTATGCCTTCATCTGATCTCAGGATTGTTGTATAGGCTGTCCCTTAGGACCTTGTTTTTTCTTTTTTTCTTCTCCTCACAAATGTCCCTCAGAGCTCCTTTGGCTCTGATGTGGCTGGGATGTTGAAGCACAACCATCTTGCATTCAATAAGCAGCTTCAAGCTTCTAGTCATCTGAGAAGCATAGTTGCACAGGGCACAATCTCAGCTCATTACCACCCACTCAGTACCATTCTAAGCTTGCTTGGGAGCTTAGGGAGAAGTTTCTGAGGTCTGTACCCAGCCATTTCTCCAGATAATCAAAACTCTTCCTGAGTGTAGCAGGCCTATGGGAAATAGCTTATTTTAACTGGATTTTATTGTGTCTTTAAAAGCTTTGCAAATTGTATGTTGATGCTTTAAAGAGAGAATGCATACAAGTGTTAATGCACCTGCATTGTAATTCAAAAGATGAAATTTTTTGCAAGCTAAATTAAAAGATGCAGAGACCATTCAGAGAAGCCATCTGTTAGTATTTGGGATATAATTAGGGTAATAATTTTTAATGTCATTGCCATATGATAGAAAAGAGAAGCATTGGGACACAAATTGGATATTTTCTCCTTCTGAATATGATGCTAGTTCCAAATTTAGAAGTGTAGTGGCTAAAAGTTTTCCTTCAGTTTTTAAAATTAAACTCATTTTTACTTATTGTTGTTGCTGGGTGCAGTGTCCTCTTTAGTATAAGATCATTTCATAGGCATTTCTTCAGTTATAAAACTATTCTCCCACAAGCTAGCCTTCAACTTCTAATTCGAGTTGATACTTCTGTGTATTAATTAGTTATGAATAAAACACAGGAGATTAATAACTATACCTTGGCCACAGACCAAAAGACTTTGTGGTTTAAAAGGGTGCTCAAAATCCATTTGTGTCAAGTCTTTTAGCAGTCAGTAGTTAAGAAATTTCAGGTTGGACATGGTAGCACATACCTTTAATTCAGCACTAAGGGAAGAGAGGCAGAGGCAGAAGGAGCATGAGTTCAAGGCCAGATTAGGTTGCATATGCAGATCTTGTTTCAAAAAGTGAAAATAAGGCTGGTGAATGGTTCAGTGGGTAAAAGCGCTTGCCATATAAGTCTAGTGATCAGAGTTTGATCTGTGGAACCCATGATTTAAGGAGAAACTCAACTCTTGAAAATTGTCCTTGGACCTGTGTGCTGTGGCAGACACATGCCCCCCCCCACTACTACTGCTACTACTGCTAATAATAATAATAATTTAAGTAATAAATAAATTGTATAAAGTAAATCCCACATCATTTTTATTTACCAGTGTCTTGTTGATTTGTTTTCTGAATATTTTTAGTTTTTTGCTTGCTGTATATTGGATGACATGATAACCTTTGCTCATTGTTTCTCTTCCGTCATAATTGTTTAATATTTGGAAGTTAACGTACTTTGTGCTAATATGCTGTATCAGTTAAATCTAAGCATTGATATTGCATCACTAAAATATGATAGCTAAAAAATAGATCTTACCAAATACATTTCATTTACACTAAAAGCTTTAAAATGATACATTTAGGCATTCTGTTTTTTAAGTTTTGTTGTCCTATCACAATTTAGAGTTTTTGAGGCAGTGCTTTTATAAAAATAAGAGTTAAGTTGGCCATGTACAATTCTTGATGTGATTAAACTGTTAAATAGACTGATTGATTTTTTGACACTTAGCAAGTAGCCCATTATATTAAGTGCAATTGCCTAGTGATCACAGAAACTGTATGGTCATAAATGACTCCCTTGAGGTCTTAGTGGTACAATAAAAATTTGCTATCAATAAAATTAAATAAATCTTATTTATTAATAAAAGAAAATAGTTTCTTAAGGAATTAGGATGGCTTGGCACTTAAGTAGTACCTTCTACTTTAAATGTGTCATTGTCTTTGAGAACTTCACTTGTCAACTTGGTCAGTGTGGAAATGCCACCTCATATAGGGTGACGTAGACTATTTGATGAATCAGAAGAGAATTTCACAGCCTCAGACACCAGAATATGGGAGAAATCCAGTTTGCCTTTAAAAGTGTTGAGTGCCTGTGTGGGGAAAGATGTTAATGCACCTGGTGAATAGATTCCTCATTGTTTACCTTTACTCTATAGGAAATCACTCCGGAATTTCATTGATCTTGGACAGAATGTACAAAATTATAAAGTGTCATGGCCCTGCTCATCCTAGCGCATGAGCATAGAAATGAAGGTGGATAGACTTTACAGGAAAGAAAAAGTCTGGAAAGTTGCCTTTTAAGATCTCTCTAGTCAGTCCTGAGTGTCATTTTGTGAATGCAGTGTTGACGTTATAATTGGATTAGAATTAAGGGAACATTTTAAAGTCGCATGGGTGGGTGTTTCAATATTAGATTAACCAAGAAGAGGATTCTATCTTTAAACTTGGATATGTCACTGTGGACATGCCTTTATCAGAACTTTCTAAGGGAGCTCCAGTGAGCCTCTGGGGCCACCTGTCTTTGTTTTCTGTCTTCTTTTATTATTGTTGTTTTATTATTTTTTCTTTTTTCTTATTATTGTTTACAATTTATTGGCTTTGTGTTTCAGTTGTAGCCCCTTGTTTTCTGTCTTCTGTCTCTGTCTCTGTCTCTTCCTCCTGTTCCTTCCTCCCTCCCTCTCTCTTTCTTTTTTTTCATGCCCCACCCCTTTTCTTCTACCTTTTTCCTTCCCACTCCCCTTCTATCAGAATAAGTGTTGTTTATGTCTTGCCCCTTTTATCATTGGTGTAATTTAGACACCTTCTGCTCATATTGAGTCTGGCTTATTTGGGCTGGCTTGTGAGTTTAACGAGCTCATTTATTATGATGGCCATGATTGCTGAGTGGAAAATGTCACTACTGAGTGCCAGTTATTTATATCAGTTTTAATACACATTTGTGCTACTAATCCCTCCATTTGAGTTTTATTGTTTGATATACTTTTCTCCAAAATGGGTTCCTTTAACTCTGATGCTTAGATGAATTAATTTGGGTATATATGTTGATACCCTTTTAGCTCCTGTCCCAGCTTTAATAAAGGCACCATCTGCTTAATTGGTAGGCTTGTGTGCCTTCCCTTGTTTGTTTTTTTTTTTTTTAAACAAAGCATAATTTCAAAACAAGAAGATGAAACTTACCCTTTAAAATGTATTATTTGGGAGAAGTTATGTTTCCACACTCAACATGGTGATAAATACATGTTGTAATGAAGCAATACTGTCTAAAACATACCTGGTTTTCTTGATCCTTTGTTCATCTGTAGATCTTTGTTTCTGTAGTTCAGGAAACTCTGCCTTTCTTGAGGTTTGATAAGCTAGGGCCAAGATAGCTTTGTGCATTCACGCGTCTTAGATTTTTCTACTTTTTTTCCATTTAGTAACTTAGCCTTTTTGTTGCCATTTCCAGAATGAGGAAGGAATAAGGGAGCACTGTAGAGTGATGGCACAGTATAGAGGTCTAAAGAAATGAATGGAAGGAGGGAAAAAGAAGAGAATGAAAGGGTTTGAAGGAAGTGGAAGGAGGTGGCTTGATGGCTGAGATTCTGTTCTTACTGTCCACAGTGGACATAGCTTGGAGTTTGAGGTGATATTTCTAAAGTGAGAGTAGGCTGGTGCTGTAGGGCTGGAGTTGATGATTCAGCCCCTGGATAGATGATGGACTTTAAGATCATTCTAAAGTCAAGCTGTGACAATAGCCAAGTTAGTTAATTTGTCTGTTTCCATCTATGAAGTACAGTCAGTAATAGTATTATCTCCTTTTTAAGGTTGTATGAGGATTAACTGAACAATTGTGATAAAAATGTTTACCAGGGGAAGAACAGATGGCTTAGCGGTACTGTTGTTGAAGGGAAACTCAGTTTGGTTCCCAGTGCCCTGGTCCAGAAAGCCACAATTGTCTGCCTGTAACTCCAGCTCTGGAGGATCTGATGCCCTCTTCTGGCCTCTGTGGACAGTGCACTCATTTATACATAGCCACAAACAGACACACACAGATACAAAAAATTAAAAATGTAATTTAAAAAAATGCTTAGAAAACTGCATTTAGTTGTAATATTCATATTTTATTATACATTATCAACAATAGGAATATTAGTATGAATGAGGGAAATTATGTATGGTAAGCCATTTTAGTGTGAAACCATTATCTTATTGCTAATGTAAATAGACCATTGTATACAAAACTGGTCATGACTCATCAAAGAAGCCATGCATGGGTTTGTGTCTATCTTCATACCTAGAATGCCTTTCTTCTGGAATCTTCTACTCATTTTTGAGAGATTTTCTCAAATGTTATCTTCTTGGTGAATTCTCTAATAACAACTCTAAAGAGATTTAGCTCACTTCCTAAATTGAGCCATTGTAGTAGTTAGTGGTTTTAATCTAGCACTTAATCCATTATAATGCATTCATGTTCTTATCTTTTTATGTTCCCTCACTGATGTCTAATGGGAAATCTTTCTACAATTTTAGAAATGATCATCTAGTCTTTGTATGTGAAACAGTTAGCAATGACTGACCTTTGATATGGAAAGCTGCGATTCTTACAGTGGCCACAAACCATATCCTCTGAATACTTTAGCCATCAAGATGCCTTTATCCTGGAAATGGGCATCTTTTGCATGTGTAGCAAATATTGCTTTGTTTTCTGGCAAATGTTCAAGGAAACTTGGATTCATTTGTGCAAAAGATGTTGATGTCACTTCTCTTCATTGTCTCTCTCTTCCTTTATTTTATTACTCTCTGTATTGTCATTCTCTCTGTATTGTCTATCTTTTCCCCCTGTTTTTACTCACTTTTCAGGTTTGGGGTGTATATTTATTTAAAACTGTCCTCGTTTTTGCTATTCCTGCAGAGATTTCTTTTCTCTTTGTGCAAATAGATTTTTATCATGTTCATTAGTTACTGCATTTTTATGAAAGTTTAATTAACAAGAAGTTGAATAATTTTTATTTTTATTTATATATTCTTATGAAATGGCCTTTTTATTTGTCATTGAGCCAGTGTTTTATATTAGCAACAGATGCTATCATACACAATATGATGGCATAAAGCTTAATAATAATAACATAAATTTGTGGCATTATCTGACAAGGAATATACTCTGGTGAAGTGATTTTTAATGGAATAATGAGAGGTTTTTTTCTTCTATTTTTGTGGATTTACTAGAAACACCCATATCGTAGGACTTTATCACTTATTCTCAGAGGAGATGAACAGGAACATTTAGAGGCTTTTGTTATCAATGGGCCTTTTAAATGTCATTCCTACCAAGGAGGAAATTTAGTTTTTGGAAATGGACAGAATTGTTGAAATGTCTACCCCCTTTGGAAAGTCACTTATCATTTTGGGCCTGGGCTTGTTGCAGGTGACGTCTCACACTGCAGCAGCTCTACTGAAAATGAAGTTAACCTAGCTGACCAGGGAGGTTATTAGCAGGGTTCGTGGAAAGTGAGGGCTGGCCACTGAGGTCCAGAGCTATACACATCAAATACACTTCAAAGAAATACAGTGACTCCAGCCCCAGCTAAACAGGTTTATCTAGAAAAGATAAACAAAACCAAACAACACCACCACCAACAAAACCACTACCAACAACAGAACAGTGTTTCAAATGAATTTATTGTTATTTTTCTGCTTTTAATTTATGGACTAGAGCAGTGGGTCTGTGTAGGCAGAGAACTAGAAATTTGAGTTGGAATCTGATTTGGCTTCTTTACTAGTTTTCTGAATAAGCTGGCTTCTCTGAGCTCCATTTCTTTCATCTTGTCTGTAAAATAAGAAAGGCTGAATCAGTTAATATAATATCCTTTTACCAATCCAACCCAACTCAATAGAATGATTGACAATGATAGTAAAGATTAAGCCCATCAAGTTATTTTTTTTAGATATAAAAATATACCTCCAATATACCTTGGAAATACTTTAGAGTACTCTATTTATGAATGACAATAGTAGTAAGAAGTAGTATATAAAGCTGAATTTTGTGGTTCTTTTTGGTTTTGCTGTTAACATTTCTTTACTTTTATGTGTCTGGCTGTTCTGCCTGCTCATATGCTCATGCATTATTTGCATGTATTACCCAAGAAGGCCTGAAGCAGACAGGTCTCAGATCTCCTGCTGGAGCTATGGCAAGCTGTCAGCCACCATGTGGGTGCTGGGAATGGAACCCAGGTCCTCAGAAGAGCAGCCAGTGCTCTTAACTGCTGAGCCTCCTCCTTACCCCTCTATAAAGCAATTTCATAAATGACTTGGATCACTGTTCAATTTTAGGTTGTGATAGATAGATCTCCTTCAGCACACTGGGGAAGGCTAAGTTAGTCACTTAGTGAGGGTAAAGGGCCACCTTCTTTTAACAGATTACCAAGTCAGCTGTTGAACAACTCCTGGTATAAAAGTATCCAGGGCCTTGAAACTTTGAAATAGAAAAACTGCTTATTATTATTATTATTATTATTATTATTATTATTATTATTATTTCCAGGCCAGTCTTTGCTTTGGCTTTGACAGTGTTTTAGAGATTCTAAAGTCGTCCCCACCTCCTTTCCTTCCTTCTTTCCTTCTTTCCTTCTTTCCTTCTTTCCTTCCTTCCTTCCTTCCTTCCTTCCTTCCTTCCTTCCTTCCTTCCTTCCTTCTTTCTTCTTGGAATTTGTTCCTATCACTCAATAACAGGCTTTTACAGAGCTCTTGAGGACACTGCATTACATTTGTTAAGATGTAGAAATGCAGAGAAAAGAAAAGTCCATGAGGTTTCATTTTTTGTAAACTCTGAATTTATGAAAGCAGGTAAATCTTTATCTCTGAATATGTGCGAGAAAACAAGTAAAATGAAGTGAATACTGAGAAATAGATCCAGAGCCTTAATAGTACTCAGATATGAAGGAGCTTTTTTCTAGTTGGAAAAACTGGCAAGCTGGTGAAGGCTTACACTGGATTTGAAGGATGGGAAACACAGTCAGACAAGAGCAATGATGGTGGGAAGAATCTTGTTGAGTGTATTGGGAATGGAAGGAAGGTAGTATTTGGCTATCGAGTGGCTGTTAAAAGAACATATGCAAAAATAATATTAAGAATTAGGTCAAATCACCCAGTATTCTGAGATCTTGTCAAATATTTAAAGTTTATTGTTTGGAGACCTTTGGGCATTAGTGAAGGTCTTGAAGCAGGGCACCATTGTACTTTAGAAAAGTTAAACTAATTGTCATGTTTCAGAAATTCAGAACCGAAGAGAATAGAGGGGATGAAGGGACCTGGCATGGGGCTTGTCTAAGTTGCTTTTCTATTGCTGTGATAAGATACCAAAACCCAGGTAGGTGATCTACTAAAGAAAGGGTTTCTTGGGATCACAGTTTCAGAAGGTGAGTCCATAGCCATCATGATGAGGAGCTTGTCAGAAGGCAGGTGGGCATAGTGCTGGAATAAAAACAGACAGCTTTTATCAGATCTACAAGCAGTAAGCTCAGACAGAGAGGAATACTGGGAAAGTGGGCTTTTCAAACCTCAAAGCCAGCCCCAGTGACACAATCCTCTAACAAGGCCGTACCTCCTGATCCTTCCCAAACAGATTCTTTCACTGGAAACCAAGTGTTCAAATATATGAGCCTGGTGGCCATTCTCATGGTAGCTACCCCATTCTACTCCCTGGGCCCTGTAGGCTCCTAGTCATGTATCAATGCAAAATGTATTTAGTCCAACTTCAAAAGTCTCCATAGTCTATTTCAGTCTCAACACAGTTTAAGAGTCCAAGTTTCTTCTGAGACTCAAGGCAATTTCTTAAGTGTAGCTTCCTGTAAATTCAGAAAGTGGGTTACATACTTCCAATGTACATGGCACAGAATATATACTAACATTCCAAAAGGGAGGAATGGTGGTATTGTGGGGAAATATTGGGCCGAAGCAAGACTGAAACCCAACAGGGTAAACTAAATCCTGCAGCTCCATGTCTGAAGTTAAAGGGCCTAGATGTCTCTGCCCTTCCAGCTTTGTTGACTGTAACACACTTCTTTCTGTTAAGCTGGTTCAACCTGGCATACATCCCTGGCAGACATCCCAGGGCTCTGCAGTCTCAAATCCAGTCCAGGCTTCACCTTCACAGCTTCACACAATGGCCTTTCCATGTCTTCATGCAAAGATTTCCCTACCACATGTCCAGCCTTAGCAGCTTTCCTTGGAAAATTTCCCAACCCTTTCAGTCCTGAGTCTTTCATGACTCTGAAGCCAGAACATCCTGGCAGATGCTGACAAATGTTGCTGCCTGGGTGGGGTGGAGCCTGGCCCCTTCCTTGAACCACATTTGTATTGCTTTTTAGGAGGAGGATGTCTTGGACCTTTTGTTTCACAAGTTCCAGTACCAACTGGGTGTAGTCTTGTCCTGAGGGTACTACTCCCTCTAGTCTATTTCACATTAGGTCCTTGGCTCCAACACAATATTTCTGGTGTTCTTTTTCCCCTCTCAAACTGTATGTTTTATATTTCTTTTTGCTAAGTTTTCTCTTTTTAATTCTTGGTCGTCATAAAAATGACCACTAATTAACAAGCAACAGAATCAGTATCAGGCTGTATTGAAATCTGTTTTGACAATGAAATTAGTCTAAAATTCTTTAATTTAGCCTCAGGCAAATTCTTTAGACAAGAAGTAGTCACTTCTTTTTTGTTTGGTTTGTTTTTGCCAAAATATTACAAAAATGGTCTAGCCCAGTTGCTAATATTGTTCCCCTCAGAAACCTCTCTAGCTGGACCTCTATAGTCCTCATTGCTCTCAGCATTGTCTGCCATGCTTCTCCCAGGGTGGCCTCATTTACCATGTTTAACCACTGTTTTAGTCTAAAGTCCCAACGTCTTCCATATTTTTCCAAAAAGCAGCATGGTCAGGCCCATAACAGAAAATGCCCCATATTTGGTATCAACTCCTTGTCTCAGTTACTTTCTTATTGCTATGATGACATCTGAAGACCACAGTGACTTTAAGAAGAGAATTGAGGGCTAAGGTAAGTTCATGGTCATCATGGTGGTGAGCTTGCCATCAACCAGGCAGTCTTGGTGCCAGAGCAGTAGCTAAAAGCTTTTATCTGGATCCGTAAGCATAAGCTGGAGGGGGCAGGATACTGGATGTGGCATACTCTTTGAGAACTCACAGCCTGTCCTTAGTGAAACACCATTCAACAAGGCCAAACCTCCCAACCCTTCCCAAGCAGTTCCACCAACTAGGGACCAAGCATACAAAGACATGAGTCTGTGTGGACCACTAACATTTATACCATCACAGGGGTGTTACTGATAGTCCAAGCAAAATTCTTTGAACAACTAGATGGAAAAGTTAGGAAAATAACACAGTGGAATAGGTTTTAGCATTTACCTTTGTTACACAAGAGTCACTAAGATCTGGTCAACTGGCCTGTATGAAGGAAAAGGAGGGAAATATTGGAAATGAGTTGCACAATTCTAGTTTGGAAAAGTGAATGGAGGGAGGTCCATGGCTGGGCACAGTTGACAGGTGGCATAGGTAAGGACTGCTTGTGAATTGATCTTCATTTTGGCATACAGAAGAGCTGTCCTTCAAGCTGTATGAGGTAGTTCCAGGATTCCATGCTTCAGGGAGAGTTGAAAGCTGTGAAACTCAGATTCAGAGGCTGTGTTTGATGAGGCACTGAGTATAGATATTTTCTAACAGTGCAGTCAAAGTGTCATGAATACACAGAGGGAGAATTAGGGCTGATAGATTCTTTTTAGGCAAGCATAAGCAATAGATGGAAAGTACTTCTTCTGAAACTCCAGTTTGCACATCGTTGCTTAAAATATAAATGAAGGAAGTGCAGTGACTCCTAGGATTAAATGCTTGGACTGGCATTACAGATCCTGAGGAAATATTAGGATGAGGATCTAGTTAGAGTTCATACATGGAAGATGTAAGAGGAACAAGGGATGATAGAACTTAGATTGGAGCACACGAGTATTTTCAATATAGAATAGCCTCACTCAGCTTCCCATATTCTAGGACCACAGAGAAGTAATGCAGAGTAGATTTATTGTTAAAAATTCATCTTCCTCACCCATCACATTTTTCAGATATCCCTGCAGGCCACCTGAAAAGCTGCCTAATTAGACTACTTTGCATCAGATTTTATGGTGTCAACTTTCAATAGAGAAATTTTATAGGATAATCTGCGTGGTGTTTATTTGTGTATTTGATTCCTGTGACTTATTGGCCAAGTGATCAGAATTGAAAGCATGGACTTTGCTACCAGGCATTTTGCTTATTTTGAGCTCATCATGGATACTGAGTGTAGGAATTTACCCATATTTCTTAGAGGAGACCATTGAGTAGCTGCAGGGCTCATAGCGATAGGTTAGTGTGTTTGTGGTCAGTGAAAAGCTATCAAGTATGTAAGGGAATGTAATAGTAAAAATCATCTGAAGCCACTAGCCCTGGGCATTTCTCTTTTGTCCTTCCATCCTCAGCTTTTTGCCAGAACCAACTCCTGTTGTGTGAAACAAAACCTATATGCACACCTTGTCTAAGATTACTTTTGCTTTCTCTAAGTCATTTGAATATAATACATTTCATCTTCTCTTTATAGTAAGTGTATCAAGCAGTATTGGTTGATCATTAATTATTTAAAAAATGTAAGCCAAATTGGAGTTGTTTTTTTTTTTGTTTTTTTGTTTTTGTTTTTTTTTTTAATTTCTAGCTAACAAGCTCTGTGTGGATCCTGGACTGAGCCAGACAATGTTTTATAACTGTATCACGGAAGTTCAAGCCCAACTATGACCAGTAAGTAATGTTTAACACAGTGAATTTTCAAAGAAAAACAAATATGGGCTTGAAAGGTTCTTAATTAAAAGATATGCTAAGTAGTGAAAGCTCATTTAAAGAATTTAATAAAAACTCAGATTTACATAATTAAACCTGCACATTATTTCGCTTCTTTTCAATTTATTTACTATAGCACTTCAAAAATCATCTCAACAAATACCTGAAATCTCCCTAGTGTGGGGTCAGTAATCCAGGGGCTTTGCCATGTAAAGCCTTCAGAAGCATCTGCAGATTATAGGGGTTCACTATCATGTCTATTTAAAAAACTGTGTTAAATGCATAAAATTTTAACCATTTTAAGTGCACATTTCAGTGGCATTAACTGTGCTATGCAACTACCGCCAGCATCTGTTTCTAGAACTTTCTCATCACCCACATCAGAAATTCTCTGCCCATTTAAACAGTATGTTTTCTCCGACCCGTGGAGACCCTCATTCTATACTCTGTATATTGTGGCTGCAGTAAGTCCATCATATAAGGGAGGGAACAGAGTATTTATCTTTGTCTTTTGTGCTGGATCATTTATTATTCACTGTGGTGCCCTTAAAGTTTACCTAGGTTGTGTCAGAATTTCCTTCCTCTTTCTATGTGGATTTGGTTCTCTTATGCATATGACAGATTTTGCATATCTGTTCATCTGTTGGGGGATGTTGGGTTGTTTCTCCCTCCTGGATATTTTGACAGTGTTACTGGCAATGTTTGTGAACAAAACTATTCCCAGAATAAGTACTTTCAGTCTTTGTATATGTAAACAAGACTTTTAACCTGATTTTATTCATCTCTTACAACTTGTCTCCATATACACTTCTTTTGAAATATAAATTCAAGTCGTATTCTTACATGATTTTAGCCCTGCAAGGGCCTTCTCACCCCTGTATAAAGATTTGACACCAGGTGTTGAGTCCAGAACTGTATGTGTGTTAAGTCCCACTCCTATTCTCTGATACGTGTGACCTCCAGCTGCTTCAAACATCAACTTAAAATTATTGTTGTCTATGCCAGAAGCATTTCTGCAAAGTTCAGCTCTTTGGAAGTTCTATTCATCATGCTTCTTTAGATCTTCAACTTTAAATGCTTCCTCCTCTTCCTCTTTTTCTTTTCTTTTCCTTTTCTTTTCTTCTTTTTTTCTCTCTCTCTCTTTCTTTCCCCAACAGCCATGCCTTGGGAAAAGTTTCTTCATTCTGCATTGCTCTCTGAACTGGACTAATGACTTACTAACTCATTACTTAAAGTGAGTGGTCTCCAGTACATGGAAATGTTTTGTTGATTTCATTTCAGTTGGCGTGTCATGACTAAGATTTCTGTGTAATGAATCTCAATTTCCATTCAACATTCCTGGAGTCTGTGGTTATAGATCACGTTTTGTGTGTGTGTGTGTGTGTGTCTGTGTATTTATTATATATATAGTGTGTGTATATATATATATACACACACACACATACATATATATATATATATACATACATACATACACACACACATATATATACTATATATTGGTATCATGTGCTCTAGACAACCATGGTCTTCCCTGCGTGGGTGATATGGGTGGGTGGTATCTAAAGCTAAAGAATGAATTAATTGATCAGGACCCTAAATCTGTTTGGACTCTTTACTTTTAAAATAACATGAATCTTTTGACTATGGAAACAAGGTTCTATAGTGTTAAATTGACTTATGATTTCCAGGTTTATGGAAAATTGGATATTGAGTTGGTAACTCTCTTCATATGTAAACACACACACACACACACACATACACACATGCACACACTGAGTATGTGCATCAACAGGCGGCAGTTATTCCTGTCTATGAAGATCTTGTTCTTTGGCCACCAGACAGGTCTTTATTGCTTACCTTTAATTTTGATACTATGCATGCATAAACAGATCTTTCATATGTATCCCTACTTATTTGATCTCATTTTCCAAAAGATAGTATGAATGTGTGTTTTAAAGTTGTATCATAAAAACCCTTTTCTGATTATTGATAGGAGTTGCATTTTTGAAAGAGAGCCATTAATAATATTTTCTTTTGTCTTCTTACTATATTATGCTTAGCTGTGTGTGTGCATATGTGAGTGTGAGTGTGTGCTCGTGCATTTGTATATGTGTGTTGTAAGCACAGGTGCTTACGTAGGGTTTTGAAGCATGTATATGTACATGTATTAGAGGCCAGAGATTGATAGACTGTGCCTTTTGATACTGTCTCCTTTATATATTGAGCATGGGTCTCTCACTTGAACCCAGAGTTCTTTAATTTGGCTGTTATGGGTAGTCAGCGTGCTCTGGAGATCTCCTGCTGCACTTTCCAAGCACCAAGATTGTAGACAGGCTGGCATGTCTGCATAGCATTGACATGTGGTGTTAGGGATCAGAGCTCTGGTCTTCATGCTAAAGTTTTATCTACTGAGACATATTCTCTAGTCTGTACTTTAAAAGCAAACAACAAATGAACAAACAAACAGAAAAAAACTACCCAGCTTTTCCCTTTGTATCTCGCCCTGGTCTTTAACTTGTGGTGATCCTTCTGCCTTAGTGTCCCAGGTGCTTAGGTGATAGATGTAAACCATCATGCTTGGCTTGATTTTTATTTTAAAATACAGAGTGCAGGCAGAACAGTGTATGAAACCTGGGTACTCTAAATAACCGTCAGAAAACACTTACTGAGGAGAATTTGTGGTCTTTGGAATCTGTATGCACCTCCTCCATGGACTCCCTCACTGCTCTTAAAACAGTAACCACACTGAGTCATGTGGTGTCAGCTCTGTCTCCATTAAGGGAGTAGAGCACAGCACCTAAAGTGCACTTGCCACATGGTATTTAAGCTCACAAGCTAATTCTTGACTCTGATGAGTTCTTGTGGTGGTTTCCAACCCTGGATGGATGTGTCTTAGTAATCACAGCACTCCTCATCTAGGCTGAAACTTTACTTCTGCATTACCCATGACATGATTTAGATGTTGCAAAGATCATTTCGCCTGAAAGAGCACTTTAAATGTAATGCATTTGTGTTATTCCCAGATATACCTGCTAGTGTAGAATGTGCATTTGGAAAATGGAAGACAGTTTTTGAAATTTTAGAGCAAAGTGGGACTCTGATTGCCAGTGGTGAAGGTTATGTATTATGGGAAGAATTAACATGGACGGTCTGGGTCAGGGGAAGGGAGTGAAGGAGGACTATATATGAGCCACACACTCAGGGGCGGGGTGGGGGAGGGAGGGAACGAAGGAGAGATAGAAATTTTGAGCTTGTCAATTTCCACAATTTTCTGAGTTCCTGCTATGAAGTCTCTTATGAATGAGTGTTTGAGGGACAGAAGTGAAGCACTCACCTGCCGTGTGCTTTAAGTGTTAGAGCAGAAAGGGGGAGATGAGAAAGGTGTCCATTTTGGAGAGCTTATACAGTATCGTTCAGTTCATCATCAACACTCTTCTCATCTGTGAGGATGAAAAGTCAGGAAGCTTCCTGAAACAATGGGGCGGCGGGATGAATGGTGCTCATTTTTATTTTTTCTTCCTTACCTTTTTTTTTTTTTTTTTTTTTTGGTTGCTGTGGATCATTTCTCTTATTTTTCTTTTTTGTCACATTTCTTTTTTTCTTTTTCTTTTTGTGAGAATTTTCCGGCTCTGTCTTTCTTTTCATTTTGTTTAAAACAAAGTCTTTTGTTTTGTTTGTTTCAAATGATATTCTAGTTGCCATTGGAAAGACAACAGTGTCCTAAACTTTATGGTATCAGCACTGTGAGGAGAAGGAAAGTGCAGGGTGAGTGCTTCTTCTGAGCTGCAGCAAGGCTTTTCTTGTCTGAACCATCTTAAGAAACTGAAGGTCCACCATGACAGAAACAGAGAAAGGCAGAGAGCTTAGTTTTTATCCCATTTCAACTTTTATGAAAATAAGCAAAGGGTCACTTCTTGAAACCATAAGAAAATGAATAAATTCTCTCCCTTATCACCTGGCATTTTGGTTGTACATAGTCTGTGTTTTCTATCATAATTGTTGAAAAAACATTTCTGAGTTTAGGATGTAGCTCAATGATGAAATTCTTGCCTAGCATACACAATGCCCTGGGTTCAAGCCCCAGCCAACAAATAAAAAAACCTTTCTAAATATAAGGAAATAAAACAAGATAGATCTGAGAGCCATTTGTGATTAGTCCTTGGTCAGAGAGGGCTGTGTCCCCCTCCCCATACAACTTCTAGGAAGCAAGAGCACATCTAGACAGTATGACAGTGTATGGTCCTTCTCTTAACTAACATATCCCCAGGAATCCTAGAATAAGAAGTGAAGTAATAATTAGCTTGCCCCCTTTGTTCTGGTCCTTTTTGACAAGGGGGTGTAACAGTTTTGTGAATTATTCTGCTTGGTATTCATCTCCCTCCTCTGTGATTTAAAAAGTCTTCTTGTTACCAAGAGCACAGCATGAATACTTTCACAAGTGTTTGAGATGCTGTTTAAGGATGTGCTTAATTTTGTGCTCTGAAACTTTTACATAGTATGTTCTTTTAATTAAAAATATTTATTACTTGTGTGTGTGGTGTGTGCACATGGGGGTCAGAAAACACCTTTCAGGAGTCCATTCTCTCCTTTTACCTTGTCCCCTTTCCTGTGCTGTGGACTCCAGGCTAGGAGGCCTGCAAGCAGTTTTTCTGTTTTTTTCCTCTCCATTTTGTTGGAGGGCTGCTGGAATTAGGGATGAGGGTTACCATATTTAGCTTTTTAGATAGGTTCCTGAGTTCAAATTCTGATCCTCCGGCTTTTGTGGCAAGCCATCTTGTTGGCTCTATTAAGTATTTTTTAACCTAACAATATATAGAATAACTTTGTGTTGTGCCAATGTTTCATTATATATTTGTTAATGAAGCATTTTATAAAATAAATTTAAAACGTGTATAGTTTATTTTTTTATTTATTGTCAGTCTCTCTTTTTATATAAATTATTTTTTATTAATTACAGTTTATTCACTTTGTATCCCAGCTGTACCCTCCTCCCTCATCCCCTCCTAATCCCTCCCTCATCTCCTCCCATGCCCCTCCCCAAGTCCACTGATAGAGGAGGTCCTCCTCCCCTTCCCTCTGACCCTAGCCTATCAGGTCCCATCAGGACTGGCTGCATTGTCTTCCTCTGTGTCCTGGCAAGACTGCTCCCCAGCTCAGGGGAAGGTGATCAAAGACAGCCACTGAGTTCATTTCAGAGACAGTTCCAAATAGTCTTAGCTCTTAAGGAGTAAAGAAAGTATGTGTGTACACACACATACCCTGTTGCTTCTGTTATTTTGTTCACAAAATGTTTTCTTCAACAGTGTGACACTGCATTGCCCATTGTTTTGTCATAGTGCAGTGTCATGGAGAGCTTATTTTCAAATAGACCCAGGAATTGCCATCCAAAGGGAAAGCGGTGTGTCTACCTTTCAATGGGCTGTGCCACATCAGTATGCTTTTGAGTGCTCTTTGATGAATTGACTGGATACATTTGGTGATCTGTTAGAATAGTTTTCGTTGTTTTTTTGTTTGTTTGTTTGTTTTTGTTTTTGTTTTTTTTTTTCCTTAGCCTTGGGTGTGATGAATTCTTTACAACTATTTTTATTTAACTCTGGGAAACAGAAAATACTTGAAAGCTGTGTTCTACTGCTTGCCAGGAATGGTCTAGCCAGTAGCTGCATGTATTGCAACTTCCATGTTGTTAGTGTTGTATTTGTTTCTGAGGTGGGGAGGTCTTGAGTTCCATGAGCAGGCAGAAGAATTCTGTTTGTCAGAGACACCCAGCAGAGTAGCTGGGCAGAACAGAGCATCCAGATAATCAGAACATGTTGCCCAAAGGGACTACCATTGTCCTGCCATCCTTAAGGCAACTCTAGGATGTGTAGGTGGATGGAATATAGAGTGGCCACATTCGGGCATGGTTTTTGTGGTAGTGCTATCTTCGTGGATACTGAGAACTCAGGAATTCAACAACAAATAATAAATAGGCATGAGGACTTTGCTCTATTATTTATTTTAGTTCAGTCTCAACACTTCTGCCACTCAGAAACATTGTGGACTAAGAAATTTGCCTGGAGAAGTCCTGTTCTTAGTAGGGCCCCTTCAGAGGGGATGGTAGGCTGACATTTTGTGGTTGTCCATTGGTGGGGGCTGGTCATCATTCTTGGGTAGGGAATTGTGTAGGTGACAGTTGAAGCACCTTCTTTACTCCCTCTCTTTCTCCCTCCCTCTCCTTTCCCTTCTTCCCTCCTTTCTTTCCTCCTTTCCCCATACTTCCCCCACCATGCCTCTCTCCCTTCCTCCTTCCATCACCCCTCCAACACACACACACACACACACACACTTCTCCCCTACTCTTTCCCCCTCCTGCCCTCTCTTGGATCCTACTTATTATGTAGCCTGGCTGATTTCAAATTCTGCTTCAGCCTCCCTGAGTGCTGAGATTAAGGGCCTGAGCCACTATGCTAATCCCCTGCAGAGACACAGCTGGGCCCTTGACAGTCTTAGCTCAGATGCTGTATCTATGGAAAAGATAATAAAAAGGAGAATCATAAAAACAGTGGAAGAGAGTCTTGTTTTTATTTTTAAAATGTGTTTCATATAGGTTACCTGTCTAAATTGTGTCTGACAGACCGTAGTCAGCCCCACCTATACACAGCTTCTGTATCAGTGGATATAATTAAGCAGAGATGAGAAACAATTAGAAAACAGACACAGTCAGCCAGACAACAACAACAATAAAACTAGCCCTAATCACACCATTCTGTAAACAATACAATATGCCAGCTGTTTACGTAGCATTCGCATCGTGTTCAGCGTCAATGAGCAAGCTACAGAAGACTTAACCCAGTTCTGGAGCATGATGAGCACAGGTTAGCCACAAGCCTTGCATCATTTTAAGGAAATAAGCTGACCTACTTTGGGATTGTGGTTTCCTGGAAGGATGACATAGACTTGACCTGGCCTTCCTCCCGAAGGATCATGGGATACCTGTGCCTTCACAGTTGTGTACTATCACCACGGTCTATTCTAGAAGCTAATCTTAACCCACAGAGAAACACTATACCTTCTAGCCATTGTCATTGGATCACCATACTCCTCTAGGCTCAATGACCTGAGAATCTGACTTCTGTTTCTGTAGTTTTACCATTCTGTTTAAAATGAATGGAATCATGTGGTTTATAGTCTTTTTTGACTGGCTTTCTCAGCTATGTTATGATTTTAAGGGTTTCTTATTTTGTAGTATCCTTTATCGATAGATGTTTTATGTATAGATATTTTGTCTCTTTTGGCTGATATTTCTTTAAGTCATTTTTACTTATTTGGTCATTATTAATGTTTTTACCATGAACATTTGTGTATGAGTTTTTGTATAGGTGTAGTTTTTATTTCTCCTAAATATTTCATCTAGACTAGAATTGCTAAATTAAAAAAAATCTCTTATTTACTCTTCTTTTTAATTCATTGTCTCCAAATCTCAGTCTCTTTCTTTTCCCCCATCATGTTATGTAGTATCATGCCTGGGCTCCTAGTGTGTCCTATCTGTAAGTTTTAAGAAGATTAACAGGATTTTAATCATGGTAGCTCTTTTTCACAGATTCGTTAAAAATCCCAGTTCTTTATGTTTATCATATTTTTCTCTTCAGAATCTAATATATGTTCAGAATCTAATATAGCTCTTTGTTGTTGTTTGGTGTTCTGATTATTTCTCATCTCTGGTTGGCTGTATTCACAGAGGCTGTGCATACCGGGGCTTGGCTGTGTTTTGTAATAGTACACTTTAGATGGTAACCTGCAGGAAATTCTTCAGGATTTTTTTTTATCACATTTCTAAAGTATGGACTTATAAATAATGCATTACGTTAGACTTTTACATTTTAAAATAATGAAAGTTTCCTGAAGGAAAAATATAACTGTCATAGGTCAGAACATAGTAATAGGAGATGTCTCTTAACATATGAGCCTTAACATCCCAAGTGCCACATCCCTGAGCAACTGCCAGTTTCTGTATGCCGCCCAGAAAACATTAACCCACTAAAAGTATCTATAGCCACACATGTTATAAGTGTTTTTATACTGTTATTCCATATATTACATATGCTTCTAGCATTTGCCTTTCCCTCTACTTGTAATTGACATTAAATAATGATTTAACTAATTTCTGCTTTTTCTGTTTGCTTTGGCAGCCAGGGATCTCTGGACCCATTTAAAATTGTCAGGTGCCCTGAGCTCGTCACAGTTGCCTGCTGTAGCCTTGACTTTGTAGTTTAAATTTTTTCTCTCGTCTTAATTATTTCTTTAAAAAAATACTTGAAAGTTTCTTTTCTCTTTGTGAACTTTATTTAACAATTGTAGTGAGTAGGAGGGCTGAGTAAGTGGATAGAAGAGGCGTGTTTGACCTTATGCAGTGGGCAGTGATCTGTACTTTTATAATTTTAGTTTCTGGGACATCAGGTAGCAGAATAATACTTAAGAAATTGCCTCTTTAATGTGTATTTAGAACTGAAATACTTCAAAGGATAAGCGTAGCTTACAAACATGCAAAAGCTTTTTATCAGAGAGCATTATTAAAAAAGAATGATTTTTCTGGTTGGAACATTTTAGATATTTTTACGTCAGGGAAATTATATTTACAGGTGGTGCCTGTTATCCATAGAATAAGTGCTTATGTATCTACAGTTCTTATTGATGTAATCAGACTGCATTTTTCTTTAGTATGGTGTTAAAGGAGAAAATAAAAGGCACCGCAACACCTGTGCTTTTGGGCTGCAGTGCTGTGCTTTGAGTATGGTAAATATCAACTTGACTACTCCAAGGACTGCTTATCTGTAGGCCCTTGATGCTACCTTTACACATGGATTCTCAGGCATGAAATCACGACAGTTTTGGTTTATCTGTAGGAGAAATCACTTCACAGTATTTGTAATATTCATGCGTGCTTTGTCACAGATCTCAACAGCTTCTGTTCCTCTTATCCTGAGCCTGTCCTTTCCCAGTGGCTTTGCCATCCAGCATCTGCTCCAAGCACAGCTTCACCGTAGTAGTGGTCATTCATAACTGTACTGCTTCCCTCTTGCCAGTCTTCACTGTACTCTTCTTTACTCCACTACACAGAAATCTTCCTCAGTTCTTCTCATCTCTGGCCTGGTCACATGCTCACAATTGTATTGGTACAGTTGGCCATTTCTTTCCTTTTTTTTCACTATTCTCTTTCTTTCCTTTGCTAAAGCCTTAAGTAGCTTTCCAGATGTCTGTCCTGAAATGCCAATTCTTTTCACTTTATATTTTGCCTAGCCTCTATAACTAATCAGTGATGACTTGTTTCTTTATCTCTCTGTGTGTGCTAAGTCATTATGTTTAACTTTTTCCTTGATGTATGAGTTGGTAGTTCCATTTGTCAGACATGTAAAACTCCACAGTCTCCTCTCACTTGTTGGTTACTCTTGCCTACTTACCCCAGACAGACATTGAGATATCATTGAATAGCCTGCTTGTACCACTTCCACATCCAACTTAATTCCATGCATCTTAATTCCAGTTGCTCCTTTTTTGTTTTTTCCATTTTTTTTCTTCCCTTAGCACTTCCCTTTCAGTATTCTTGAATCCCCAAGCTATCCAAACTAGGTGGTAAGTGCGGCGCTGGGGCTGTCTGTCAACATTACTATCAGGGTTTCAATGAGGAAGAGAGAAGCATTAACTGAGCTTTAAAGTATCAAAGCAAACTATGTCGGGAGGATGTCTACAGGCAATTCTGAAGAACATGTTGGACACAGGGGAAACAGAGATCGTGCAGGCCCTGCAAAAAAAGAGGGAGAGAGGCTCCAGCGTGTACCTGAGATGATACAGGGGACAGTACAATCTGGAAAATGTGATATAGAGAGAAGGTTAATCCTACTTGTGAAAAGTCAGGTGTGATGGAGCACACATACGCTTAGCACATTACAGGTAAAGACAAGTGGGTCCTTGGAGCTGCTGGCCAGCTCTCAGAGCCTATTCATCCAATCCCTGGTCTCTGGCTCAAAAGACAACGTGGGTGGTTCCCAGGAGCAGCACCCACGGTTGATCTCTGGCTTCTGCATATATATGTGAATACATGCCCTTGAATGTTCAGTACACAGACCTGTATTGAACATGTGTGTGCTCACACCCACACACAACCAAATTGTCATGAAAAAAATGGCTTATGAGCAAAGTATTTAAGTAGAGCAAAAGAGAAACTAAGCTATCAATAAGTTCAAAAAGCAGAAGGGTTGTTTTTTTTTTTTTTTAGAAATGTTTATCCTGTGCTAGCAGAAGCAAAACTATATCAGAGACAAGATGTTTTTTATCTTAATATAAAAAAGACATCTTTTCATCTGGTGTACAGAGGCCCGATTGCCTATCATAGTGGTGTTAATACAGAAGCTGGAAAGTATTTCTTAAGAATATTTTGGGTAAGAGGCTCTACCCAGCAGTACCTCAAAACATATGCTGAGACTCACAGACAAACATTGGTTGATGCTTAGGGGATCTTGGAGAATAATGAGAAGAAAAAGAAAAGAACCCAGAAGTGACAGGAGCTCCACAAGAAAAACAGCAGAGCCAACTAACCAGGGCCCAGATGAGTTTGCTGAGACTGAAGCATCAACCAAGGACCATGCATGAACTGGGCCTAGTCTCCCCTACAAAGATGTAGCAGATGGGCAGCTTTGGCTTCAAGTGGGTCCTCTAGTAAGGGAAGTGGAAACTGCATAGGATAGGGACACTTGCCAGCTTTTAGATCACTTTCCCTTGGCGGGACTTCCTTGACAGACCACAGAAAAAGAGGGCATGTTTAGCCCTGATGAAACTTGATGAGCTGGAGTGGATGGGAAAGGGAGCTCCCCTTTTTTGAGGAAAAAAGGAAGGGAAAGGGGGAGGGAGAGAGAGTGACACTAGGAGGATAGGAGGAAAGGAGCTTTAAGGATATAAAGTGAATAAAATGAGAAAAAGTAAAATTAAGGATGGTGATAAAGAATAATATTACGGATAGGATTGGGTTATTATAAAATTTTGATGAGAACTGTACTATATTCTAGCCACAATGATGTGTCAAGAGTGTCCCTCAGTATGATGCTAAAGAGCTCCCCAGTCTTTGCACTTTTAACTAGAGCTTGAAAATATTTGCAAAAATATACAGACTAGCATAGATGGCTCAGTGGTTAAGAGTACTGACTGCTCTTCCAGAGATTTGGGTTAATTTTCCAGCACCACCTCCAGCTCACAACCATCTATAACTGAAATCTCAGCAAATTGTATGCTGTCTTTTGTGAGGGCAGCAGACACACTTGTGGATATGCATTCAGGGAAAACATCCATATACATAAAAATAAAATAAAACAAAGAATATGCAACCTATCAAACATTTATCACAAATAGAATATGTGCATTTCTCCTACTAAGAATAGTAAAATTGCTTTTGAAGAATTGTTAGAAAAAAACACAGATATTTGGTTTTAGTGTCCTATAAACTATTTCCTATAATGTGCAGATTCTAGGTAGGATGTATATAATGAGTTTTATTTATTTGTTCAAAGGCTGGTCTTATTATGAAAATTGCTATATAAATACTTATTTTAACAACTGTTATTATTAGGGGTTTGTATGAAAGTCTGCCAACATAATCTTAATATTTATATAATACATCAAAATATTTTGAAAAGTTTGGTCTCAACTGTGGTCTTTGTTGTTTTAAAAATCCAAAATATACTTGTTATTTTCAGTTATTGCAGCTGAAATACTTTCTGTCGCCAATCTCTGTTTTTCTGCTTTTAATTAAAAAAACCAGAAATTATTACACAAAGAATAGCTATCTTTGAACATTTTGAAGTGAAAATAAGAGTTTTGCGATTGAGATTGGGGAAGTTCATCTAATAAAACTTGCATTTATGTGTCAGTTAAGAGTCAGGACACTAACTTGTTTTCACCAATGACCTTATCATAATTATTTCCTAACTCTAAAGTAATTATAGATTCATGCTGACATATTAAGTGATAGCAAGCTACTTTCAGAGCCGAGATTTCTCACACACATTCCATTGTCAGTTATTAAGGAAAAAACACTGATGATCTGAATAATATCCTCATGAACAGAAATTAATTTGTGATTGGTTGATGTTGTGATTTTAGGTTTACAGATGTCTTATTGCTGAGGAGTCTTGACTCAGGCAATGCAGGTGTTTACATGAATATAAAATTAGCCACTATATTTAAATCTAATTTAATCTACTATGATATGTGGCGCCTGCTTCCCTCTGTTCAGGACCTATTTCAGAGTTAATATATCTCAAAGGTGAGTGTAGATAGAATGGTTCCATAGTAATGTGAAGAGGGACTGCCTCCGACATAATCTGATTGGCCTGCTCTTTGATCACCTCCCCCTGGTGGGGAGCAGCCTTACCAGGCCATAGTAGAGGACAATGCAGCCACTTTTGATGTGAACTGATAGACTAAGATCAGAAAGGAGAGGAGAACCTCCCCTATCAGTGGACTTGGGGAGTGGCATGCAAGCAGAGGGAGGAGGGAGGGTGGGATTGGGAGGGGAGGAGGGAGGAGCTTATGGGGGGATGCAGAATGAATAAAGTGTAATTGATGAAAAATTAAAAAAAAGGGGAAAAAAAAAACCCAAACCAAAGTGAGTATGTGTAGGTGGCATGGTTGTGTTTTTTTCTGTTACTATCTCTGTAGTAGTTGTCTAATTTGACTTAGTTAAGAAGCCATGACAGGGCTGGGCATGTAGCTCAGTCGTAGATCAAGGTTGTAGCACCTAGCACATCAGCTAGCCTGGCCCCAAATCTGACCTTCTCTAGCCATATCTTTCCATGTGCTGTGATGATGGGGCCGTATTGTCTGCCAGGCTTGTTCCTTCTTATTCTGGACAGTTTTTTTTTTTTTTTAAATTTATGTTACTCATTCAAATACTCAAGATTGTGGTCCAGGAAATCTTACAGGAGTGAGTTTAATGTGTGGCGTGGATTCACAGAGGGTATCCTCATTTTAGCCACCCCTGAGTTGTGTTAGTTAATATTTAGATCTTCTTTCCAAGAATTTTCTTTGAACTACGGGCTAACCTGACACCATCACATGGTCCTCTTTGCTGTATGTGCAGTCTCTTGTCCTTCCACCCATAATCACAAAGGCTAAGTGAATATATCTGGAGGGAATTTGAACTGCACACAAGTGGCTCCTATCCAACTGCATACTGTGACAGCAGAGCCAGCTAAGAGACTATGCAGTGTCCAAATCTGCCCTCTATTCCTCTCTCTCAGAGCTACACAAAACAAACAAACAAACAAAACCCCCAAAATCTGCAACTTCCAACCAGGAAAAAGAGAAAAACTGGTACAATCTCGCCAGAAGTTTTGTCACCCACTAATTGGTAGTTGTTTTGTTCTGAAATGGAGTGTAGTCACTCTTTATTTTGAGAGAAATGTTAGTCTCTATTATGGTGTTATACTTTACTGGGTGCTGTGATTATACCTATCATTGTGCTCTGTATATGCTTTAAAAATACTTTATTTTTAATCTGGAAACTTTTTGTCTTTAACCCTAATTGAATCACACGTACACCCTCCCTTTGGTTATTCAAAGACAGCCTTTACATTTTTTCTGTGGAGTATTATAGACCCCGAACACTGTTTCATTTTGTCTTTCATTATATCTGATTGCATTGTATCAGGAAAAATAATAGAAGATTACCCTGGAAATTGGTTGATTCATGGAAGTAAATTAATTTCTAAAAAGTTAAATGAGGGGGGAGCTAGGTATAGTGTGAATTCCTGGCATTTCTCGAGAGGCTGAGACAGGAGGATGGCAACTTTGAAATCAGCCTGGGTTTATAGTGTAACCATTTTTAAAGAATCATCAAAGAAACAACAGCAGCAACAAGGAAATACTGGGTAACCACAGGATGGTGCTTCCAAAAGAAATGATGAGTCTGGTAATTGAAATGTGAGCGCCTCACATTTAGGATTTCTCTACCTCTTCAACATGTGTTGTCACTTGAGTTTTTGATCTTGGCCATTCTGGTGGGTGTAGGGTGAAATCTCAGGGTTAATTTGATTTGCATTTCCCTTATGACTAAGGATGTTGATCATTTCTTTGAGTGTTTCTCCACCCATTCGATATTCTTCTGTTGAGAATTCTCTGTTTAGCTCTGTACCCCATTTTTAAAATTGGATTACTTGGTTTGTCGGTGTTTATCTTTTTGAGTTCTTTATAGATTCTGGATATGTAGGGTTGGTGAAGGTATTTTCTCAGTCTGTAGGTTATCGTTTTTGTTCTGTTGACAGTGTCCTTTGCTTTACAGAAGCTTTTCAGTTTCATGAGGTCCCATTTATTGGTTGTTGATCTCAGAGCCTGTGCTGTTGGTGGTTCTGTTCAGAAAGTTGTCTCCTGTGCCAATGAGTTCAAGGCTGTTCCCCACTTTTTCTTCTAACGGATTTAGTATATCTGGTTTTATGTTGGGGTCTTGATTCATTTAGACTTTAGTTTTGTGCAGGGTGATAAATATGGGACTTTTTGCATTTTTTTCTACTTCTTTTTTCAGTTAGACCTGCCATTTGTTGAAGATGCTATCTCTTTTCTATAGTATGGTTTTGGCTTCTTTGTCAAAATCACGTAACTGTAGGTGATGGGTAAACTGTATGGGTTTATTTCTGGGTTTTCTATTAAATTCTAATGATCCACCATTCTGTTTCTATGCCAGTACCATGCCATTTTTATTACTGTTGCTCTATTGTACAGCTTGAGATCAGGGATGGATATACCTCCAGAAGAAATTTTATTGTAAATGATTGTTTTAGCTATTCTGAGTTTTTTGTTTTTCCATATGGAATGGAGAATTGTTCTTTCAAGGTCTGTAAAGAATTGTGTTTGTATTTTGATGGGAATGCATTGAATCTGTAGATTGCTTTTGGCAGGATGACCATTTTCACTACATTAATCCTACTGATCCATGGGAGATCTTTCCATCATCTGATTTCTTCTTCAGTTTCTTTCTTCAGAGACTTTGTTTTTTTTCATACAGGTCTTTCACTTCTTGGCTAGAGTCACACCAAGGTACTTCATATTATTTGTGGCTGTTGTGAAGGTTCTTGTTTCTCTAATTACTTTCTCAACCCATTTGTCTTTTATATATAGAAAGTCTTCTAATTTGTTAATTTTGTATCCAGCTACTTTGCTGATGGTGTTTTCCAGCTCAAGGAGTTCTATGGTAGATTTTTTTGGGTCACTCTTGTGTACTAGCATATCATCTTTGACTTCATTCATTCTGATTTGTATCCCCTTGATCTCTTTAGTTTTCTTATTGCTTTGGCTAGGACTTCAATATTATGTTGAAGAGATACAGAGAGAGTGGGCAGCCTTGCCTTGTCCCTGATTACAGTGGAATTGATTTAAGTTTCTCTCTATTTAGTTTGATGTTGGCTATAGGCATGCTATATATTGTCTTTACTATGTTTAGTATGTTCCTTGTATACCTGATCTTCTAAGATTTATACATGAATGGGTGTTGGATTTTGTCAAATGTGTTTTCGGCATCTAAGGAGATTATCATGTGTTTTTTTTTTTGTTTGTTTGTTTTTCTTCTTCTGTTTGTTTACATAGTGGATTACATTGATGGATTTCTGTATATTGAACCACCCCTGCATCTCTGGGATTAAGCCTACTTGGTCATGGTGGATGATATCTTTGATGTGTTTTTGGATTCGGTTTGCTAGTATTTTGTTGAGTATTTTTCCATCAATGTCCATAAGCTAGATTGGTCTGAAATTCTTTTTCTTTTTTGGGTCTTTGTGCAGTTTAGGTATCAAGGTGACTGTGACCTCATAGAATGAGGTTGGTAATGCTCTTTTTGTTTCTATTTTGTGGAATAGTTTAAAGGGTATTAATATTAGCTCTTCTTTGAAAGTATGGAGAATTCTGCCCTGGGGTTTTTTGTTTTGTGTTTGGATGGGAGACTTTTGATGACAGATTCTGTTTCCTTAGGGGATATAGGATCATTTAATTGTTTACCTGATCTTGATTCACCTTTGGTAAATGGAATTTATCGAGAAAATTGTCCATTTTATTTAGATTTTCAAATATTGTTACATATAGGCTGTTGAAATAGGTCCTAATGATTATTTGAATTTCTCCAATGTCTGCTGTTATGTTTCCATTTTCATTTCTGATTTGGTTGATTTGAATAGTGTATCTCTGCTTTCTAGTTAGTTTGGCTAAAGGGTTATTTAGCTTGTTGATTTTCTCAAAGAACCAGCTCTTGGTTTTGTTGATTCTTTGAATCGTTCTCTTTGTTTCTAGTTCATTGATTTCAGCCCTGAGTTTGATTCTTTCCAGTGGACTACTCCTAGTCAGTGTTTCTCCTCCTCCTCCTTCTCGTGTGCAGTTAAGTTGCTTGTAGGAGATATCTCAAATTTCTTTATGAAGGCACTTAGTGCTACTATGAACTTTCCTCTTAGCACTGCTTTCATTGTGTCCCATAAGTTTGGGTAACTTGTGCCTTCATTTTCATTGAATTCTAGGATGTTTTTATTTTCCTTCTTTATTTCTTCCCTGACCCAGCTGCCATTGAGTAGAGAGTTGTTCATTTTCCATGTGTGTGTAGGCTTTTTGCTATTTCTGTTATTGTTGAGGTTTAGTTTTAGACCATGGTGGTCTAATGTGATACAAGGGATTATTTCAGTCTCCTTGTATCTGTTGAGGCTTTTTTTGTGTCTGACTATATGCTCAGTTTTGGAGAAGGTTCCATGAGGTGCTGAGAAGTTATACTTTTATTTGTTTAGATGAAAAGTTCTGTAAGCATCTATTTGGTTCATTGATTTGAGCCCTCTGTAAGTGTCATCATTTCTCTGTTTAGCTTTTGTCTCAATGATCAGTTCCTTGGCGAGAGTGGGGTGTTGAAATCTTCCACTGTTAAGGTGTTCGGATTGATGTGTGATTTAAGCTTTAATGTTTCTTTGACAAATGCAGGAGCCCTTGTGTTTGGTGCATATATGTTCAGGATTATGATGTCCTCCTGGTGGATTTTTCGATTAATTTTTTTTTGTGCTTTATTTTTTTTTACATAGTTTTACTTTTTATTTTTTTTTTCTGCTTTCTTTTTTTTTTCATCAATTACACTTTATTCATTCTGCATCCCCCCATAAGCCCCTCCCTCCTCCCCTCCCATAATTTTGGTTGAACGTTTACTTTATTAGATATTAGGATGGCTACTCCAGCTTGCTTCTTGGGTCCATTTGCTTGGAAAACCTTTTTCTAGCCCTTTATTCTGAGGTAGTATCCATCTTTGTTGCAGAGGTGTGTTTCTTGAATGAAGGAGAATGTGTGCTGTTAGTATTCCCTCCACAGGACGGTGAGACTGAGTGACACTAGTCGTTTAGATCAGGAAGGTGTCCACAGGACAGTGAGAGTGGGCTCCCAGGTTTGGGAACAGGAGCCTCTAGTACCCAGAAAGTGTCCACAAGACTGTGAGAGTGGATGCCCAGGTATGGAGCCGCACCCTCAGTACAGGAAGGTATGCACTCCACAGGCAGTGACAATGAACACCCAAGGTCTGAGCTGCCAGCTGCCAGCCATGAGTACTAGGAAGGTTTTTTTCCCAGAAGGTGGGCTTGGGTGGATGGCCTAAGGCTGTAAGGTCAGAGCTGCATATCTTGAATTATAGTGAGCCTATGTTATTTATAACTGGGTGTATTTGTGGTTTGGTTGGTTATTTTTATCTTCCCAAAGAGGATGCAATCAATATCATATTACACATGTCAGAAAGCAGGGACATAAAGTGCATAAAGGCATGTATCCACACTGGCTAAAACCAGCCTATGCTTGCTGAAAGCAAATTTCTATGTAGCCATATAGAAAAGTAAGTGCTTACAAACCTCCTAACTCACATTGGAAGCTTTCCTCAACTAGTTTCAATAATCTGTCACTTATGGTCATTTAGCATTAGAGATGCAAAATAGTGTCACCCTTGATTTCAGAGCATTCCTAATCTAAACTTTGTTTTTGTAATGACAAAATAAAGTGTCTAACATGCATGGCCTCATTTCAGTTATTAAGAATCAAGAAGCAAATGAAAACATGGCATTATTTAGTTTAGTTTTACAAACTGTTAGTCATCTAGTCCTAATCCAAAGATTATGACAATTATAAATATAATTTATTTTTATTTTTGGCTATTTATTCTTAGAAGCCCAATACATATAATTTCCTTAGCAGTGTGCTATTATAGCTTTCCCTTTTTTTCTATATAACTGTATTATTTCATAATTATTAGCTTACCGGAGAAGTTGACTTTTTCCCCACCTCATTAAATAGTGATAATGAATTTAAATCCAGTTGACCCAGAATTTTCTAAAGCTCTGGGAATATGCCCATGCCAGTGATTAAGCTAGATTCCTTTTCCAAGGAATTTTAATTTTTGAAGCTGTTATAAAATTATTTTTTTCAGTCCTACCTACAATTCATATTTTTACATATTTACCAAAAGGAATCACATCTTTAAAACATGTATAGTCCTAGACCTTGCATATTACTTAGTTATAAGTTATTCTGTTTTGAGTATGTCTTTCTACATATTGGCTTCAATGTCCATTTCTTTATTTGATGTTAAAATTATTTGTTGTTGTTGCTGTCATTATCATCATCATCATTATGTATGGGTGGGTGGGTGGATATGTGTACCACAGTATGCATGGGGAGGTCAGAGTACAAATTGTAAAGTAGGGACTTTCTCCTGATGCTTGTGTTCCAGAGAAAGAACTCAGGCATGTGTATCAAGTGCCTTGTCCCACTAAGCCTTGTCACAGGGTCCTGTTTCTTTATTCTTCTTAGTCTTTCCTCAAAAAGAATAGAGAAAATGCAAACATTTAGATCAATAATGGAAATAGGGTCCACGTTGTCAGTTGCTGCTTATAAAGGTTAATGATACAGCTGCTGTCTGTCCAGGGTTCAATCCAGCAACATTCCCTAAAAAAAGAACAAAAACAAACAAACAAACAAAAAACTAATGGAGAAAAAAAAAACTTTGTTGGTGATGTGAATTAGACTTGCCTCTGGCAATGGCAGACAGTGGGAACCTGGAATAGAGCTGGCCCGTAGTGATGGGAAAAAACCAACAACTCTTTAAAGAAATTTATGTCAAAATGGTATTCAGTGGCCCATCTCATTAAATCAACACATCTGTATTGAGAATGTTCTTTAGCACACACTCCAGGGGCTCATTTTTCTCATTTTCTGAACTTGGAAACTCCTTATTTATCTCCAGCATGGGTCAATAAACAGGTTCATATTTCCTCATTAGAAGTGAGGAAAGTGACCTTGAGTCTACTGTTGTATTTCACCTCTACCCAGCACTGTCAGACATTTGCCTCCTCCACATGGTGAAGGAGCTTAGTGGTAGTGCCATGCTACCTTGTTTGCCTTGAGGGGTGATTGGAACCTCTGTTCTTCCCACATTTTCATACTTTATTGATTCATGTGATATGCTTGCTCCCTTAGAGTGTGATCGATTTCCTGTGTGTGTGTGTGTGTGTGTGTGTGTGTGTGTGTGTGTGTGTGTGTTTTGGTTAATTTTCTTCCTTTTGTGTCTCAGCTCATTGAGACATTGCTGGGTCCCCCTTGCTGTCTGCTGTTTGAACAGAGAAGTGACTGAAAATCCTAAGTCAGAGGAATTTCCGTTTCCCCATTTTAGTTTTGTTTTTTAAGGAAGCTGCTCCAAAATACACCGTATTAACCAGATACAAGCCTCATGCTCTCTCTTGAGGCCCTTTCTCTCTTAACTATCACAATGCTCCTTTATCCTCTGCCATAATAACCATACAGAAGTATTATTTTTTTTCTAAATAAAGAAAACTTCTCACACGCAAAGATTCAAATTGGGAAAACAAATATACCAGAGGGTGATTTTTAATTTGACAAAAGATTTTCTACATGACAAAGAAGTCCCTTAAAGATTACTTTTACATAGACAATTCTCTTAGGGTGCTGAAAGTCACATTAAACAGTTGTGAACTTTTAAAGGCTACTAAAACAGGCTCACACCTGTTCCTAATATTGTACATAAATGGTGAATATTTCAAGTGTGTCCCAATGTGATGTGTAAATGATACAGGTTTGTGAATTACCCTTTTGTGCCAGTGTTAGAGAAATGTGCAAGGTGGCTGGTCTAGTTTGCGTCTCTGTTGTGAGAAAACATTGAGTTGATTAAAAGAAACTTGTGGCATGAGATGGGGTGTGGTTAGGTCATTTCATCTTACACTTCCATGACACTGTCCATCATCTAGGGACACTGAAGTGGGAAGGAACCTCAAGGAAGAAATCTGGAATTATTGAGCGGAATGAAGCAGGGACATCGCTACTTACTGTCTCGATTCCTCTGGCTTTCTCAGCTGCCTTTCTTAGGTGGCCTAGGCCCACCCACAGTGTTCTAGACTATCATGCCCAATTTAAGGAAGTTTTAAGTACTCTGATATATTTAACTGGATTCTTAAAGCCTGTGGAATTTATAGTAGCCATTACCTGATATATGAATCTGTTCTTTATGAAATCTTGCAGTGAATAGTTTTTCATATACTTTCGTAGTTCAAATGTAAACTCACACAAAAAATTACTGTATATATATCCATGTTATATATATATATATATAGTAATTGCCTAAAAATGAGATGGTATATATTTCAGCTATTCAGTGTACATAGAGCATACTGCTTGTTTGCGGCACTTGGCATGTGACACACTGGTCTACTGATTCCCCTCGGCTGTTTTGCTATATCTCAGCACGGCTATAGGCAGATTTGTGTGTTATGGAATATTCACTGTGTAGGTAAATGATTAGAACAGAGACAGGTTTAATTTTCTTCAAAGTTGTATTCAGGGTGTTGCCTGGAGATTTGCCATGTTGATATCAACTCATCTTTGTTTCCCTTGTCCCCTTCTGTATTGTAAGTCCTCACCTCCAACTCTCCATCCTGAACCTTCCATCCTTGTCATAGGGGAAACATACCAACCCACTCATCATTTCTCAATTAGACTCAGTCCTCATTTGGTTAAAACACTGACCAGGAACAGGATGGAGAGACCCCATGGGAAACATTTGTAACTTTGTGATAAACTTTTTTTCTCCTAATGTTAAAATTTAACTTTGTAGTATTTACTCAGCTGTCAGCCAATTGACAAATCTACCTTATTTCATGAGGGGGCAGCACTTTCTTTTAAATTAAAAATATGACTTTAAAAATACAGTTCAATTAGGCTTCTCTGACATAAACTCAAATCCGAGTGGATCATAGCAGACTGACAGTCTCTTTCTTGGGTGAAATTTGTGAGTAAGAATCCTTAGCAACCTTAGTATAACTTGACATCCCCCTTTGAAAAGGCAAAGCCAACCTCTAGAATTTTTTTGTTTGAGACTTGAACTAGTTGATTAATATGTAATCTCATAAATGTTTTACTCAACCATGTGTGTGTAATGTTAATATTCTAATTGTTTTTCTCTTGGAAAAAAGTTACTTGGTTATCTTTTAGCATTCTACAGCCCACTTGAGGGACAGATAAATATAACTTTTTTCTTCTTTTCCCAAGGAACTTGACTCAGCTTATTGTTAGAGAGAAGGTAGAAGCAAATAGATAAAATAACCTGGCAACCAAATCAGGCTCCATATGAACCAATAGGGGACAGTAGCACAGTGGAGAAGATGGACTCCAGTAAGCAGCAGCAGAGAGAAAGTTAGAGGGTGAAGCTTTGTGCAGAGGGTGGGAATTGACTTGGACCTCACAAGTGGATAAAGTTAGAATAGACAGGAAACATTGGGAAGCTGTCATTTAAGAGAAGAGAATCCTACCAATGGAGAAAAGGGTAGAATGTATATATTAGGGAAAGTTTCGAAGACTGCACAGTTGAGGGTGTTGGGAAGAAACTGTGTCTGGCTGTGCAGAAGCTCAAATACCGGCTTCCAATCCTGCCCTTTTCCCCTTCCTTTGCAGAGCTTTGGGCATCCCTTGTGCAGGCTGGTGAAGGCCTCTGTCATCAAGTTATATCCTCAGTCCAAGCCATCTTTTCTAGTTAAAGAGCCACTAGCTGCATGTATTTCTCTATCTAACACTGAAATTTAAGTTAAGCAGAAGTTTAGTTCCTTCACCACAATAGCCATCTTTCAAGGGATCAGTGGCTATAGAACTTGCTGTGGAAATACCAATAGTCTAGAATGTTTCACATCATAGCAAGTCCTATTGGACAGCACAGTGTCCAGTTTCAATAGTTTTAGGTTTGGGTATGGAGAACTGTCCATTGGGGAGCTGGTTGAATTTTAATGCTATGAGCAAAGAGCAAGCTCCCCATCCTCTCCCTCGTCATCCTCTGCCTTTGTTCTCACCTTCCTCTCCATTCCTTCTCATTTTCCTTATCTTTCTATTATTAATTGCCATTCTGTTGTCCAAAGACCAAAACACAGTTTTCCAGTTCATTTAATTTTGTATATTTTTTTCTTAAAAAAATATTATGGTTAATTTACGTTCTAAGTTCACCACTCACATGCTAGTTTTATATTCAAGGAAACAGAAGATCATGGGGAAGAAGTAACTTTTTTTTTCATTAAAGTAGCCTTTGAGGAGAATTTCATTTAGTTTATCATGATGGTCAGGTATAGAAAATTATTTGAGGCTTTCGCTTGGGGCAGGAATGTTGCTATAAAGTGATCCTGTTAGGAGGTGAGAGAGAACGGAAAGAAATGATGCTGTCAAACATTAAAACAGGCTGACAAGATGGATGACTAAGAGGCTGATGAACTGAAAGAGACCACTTGCTCACTTCCCAGCATCTGTGTCAGATGGCTCAAAACTGCCCATAACTCCAGCTCTGTGGGGATTCTGCATTCATGTGCACAAATCCTTACACACACACACACACACACCCCACAATAAAATATTTAAAATTTAAGGGTATTTGTAGTGATAGTTTTGATTGTTTTAATCCCTGGTGTGGGATAGGCTGTTGCTTTGTAGCAGGTGATTATGATTTGCCTTGTGTACTACAGGGACATGGTCTCTACCAGCTGCAGATAGTTTAATTCTGGGGAGTCTGGAGAGGATATAAATGGGAGAGCCTCAAGGGGATTTATGGTGGCTGATAGTCTTGCTGCTGCTGCTGCTGCTGCTGCTGCTGCTGCTGCTGCTGCTGCTGCTGCTGCTGCTGCTGCTGCTGCTGCTGCTGCTGCTGCTGCTGCTGCATTTGCTATTACTAGATTGCTGGTTTGCTAGGCTGCTGGATATTCTGATCAAGAAGATTGGACTTGCCTCTAGGAACTCTACATACCTAATCAGAAGGAAGTAGCTTATAGAGGTCTCCGCCTTTTTCCCCTCTAACCTTCTGTCTCTCCTAGTGTTTGGGTATTGGAAGGGGTTGGGTGGAGAAGGGTGGTAGATTAAAGAACCCAATAAGATAGATTTAAAAAATGCCAACAGATATTTTGATTCTTGTTTGAATGTAGGTGTTCTGTTTGACCATTTCAAGCTGTTTTAAAGTTTTGGAATGTATTTCTAGATAATATAGAGATAGTAAGTATGTATGATATTGATTTAGTAATCCAGTCAGTCTCTTGCTTGTCTGCTAGGGTTGAGAGCCTACGAATCTCTAGAGGACACATCAGCAAAGAAACTGTGTTGTTATTTTAGGAATATCTTTACTGCTGTGATAAATATTTTATTACTTAATATTGTTTTTTAATAATTTGTAATCAGTAATAAACTTTTATGTAATCTGTTTATTTTTAAATTTTTTCCAATAATAGTTACTCCTACTAAATTGTAAGCACTGTGGTAAAAATGTGCAGAGAGAGATATTGAAAGTATGACATGCTTGGCTTCTCAAAATAAGAGTTTCTATAAATATCCTAAAAAAGTATGAAAACTTAAGAGAACCCTGGTTCCTTCAACACCCAGTGTAGTCACTCCTAGTGTTGCATGGTATTGTAGGAACGTTTTGGTTATCCTGTAACTAAATCTATTCAACTTTAAATGATTTTTTTTTTGTTTCCACTAATGAGAAGTTATATGATCCCAGTGAACGACTTCTGTGATAAAAGTGTTTGCTCAAGTGTCACAGGGACACTCTACACACAAAAATCAAGGCCCAGGCAAAGGCTGCAGGCTTATATAAACAGATTAGTGTCTGAAATAAAATGACTGAATATTATACTTTTTTATTGATCTCATGAGAGATAATGTATCTTAGGGCTGGGATGAAATAATACAAATGAGGTATCTCCGTCAAATATAACTTCAGCTTCAGTGTCTCATAATAACTAAGTTTCCTGGTCACTTTTCCAGCTGTCCTAGTAGAAGCCTGTGACCCTGCGATTATAGTAAGCAAGTTATCGCCTAAGTCAGTGGATCTCAGCCTGTGGCTTGCGAACCATTTGATGGTTACATATCAGATATTTATATTACTATTTATAACAGTAGCAAAATTGCAGTTATGAATTAGCAACAAAAAATAATTTTATGTTTGAGGCTCACCACAACATGAGGAACTGTATTAAAGGGTCGCAGCATTAAAAGGTGGAAAACTACTGGTCTAAGTGCTGATGTTCTTATCATCTTAATCTGTTGTCCTGTGTGTAGAGAGTATGTTGTGTTCACTGTAAGGCAAGCAAGAGTGGAGACACCACAGCTGAAGAGGAGCAGCTGGTGGCTTGGGAAATGGGAATAAGTTTGGAGAGCATGATGTAACTGCAGTGAAGTAAATAAAGAACTATTTCTCACAGTATATTTTTCACAGTCACATTTAGATTGCACTCAAGTTTTCTAAATTGGTTTTATACTTTTCAGTATTATATAGTTTTTGTAGCATCCTTGATAATGTGAATGGAATCTGCCGAGTAATAGTAGACTGTATCAATGGTTGCATACTTGGGTTTTGTATCTTAAGATTCAGGTAAATCTAGTGATCAATATGAGTGTTCTAACTTTGCTAAAAGCTGCAGCATAAATTAAACAATGACACTTCAAGTTTATTGCTACTTATATTGGCACCCTAAAATAATAGTCTTAAAAGGTTTTGCACAGTAGCAACATTACATGACCTTCCATAATTATGGTTTTTAATTGAAAGTGGATGAATACTAGATTCAGTGTGTTATTTTTAAAAGGCTGTTTACTTTAAAACAGTCATATTCTAATTATAAAGTTAAAACATTGTCCTGATCAAATTCTTGATGTAAACCATTCCTTCAACCCCTTGCTCTGGAAGTTTCTTATGTAGAGGCAGAAGTGACAAATACACTACCCTCTCTAGCTCCAGTATGACATCAGATGGCTGCTGACTATGTCGTAGTACATTTCTTTCAGTGCTTTTGTTAATAGTAGTCTTCATAGCACATCAAAGGCCCTGCTGCCTCACAAGACAAGCACGGTTCATGATATTTTCTTTTTACTAAGATAACTTTGATCATAAATGACACTGCTGTTTTCAGGTAACCTGCTTTTGAGGGGACTGGCAGACCTTGGCTCTTCCTTCTTTGCAAACTTGGACTACGAGGAGAGTGAGCGGTCCTGGAGTGGTGAAGTGATGCCTCAGTGGAGCATATCACCTCCCCTCACCCAGACACAATGATACTATACATAACACATAGTATATCATATTAAATGGTAATGAAGTACTGGTCTCCTTGAAAAGAGCAACTAGAAAGATATAGTGCCTACTTAGACACAGTTATTATTTAAATAAGCAGGAGTTGCTGGTTACAGAATAACTTTTCAGAACAAAAGGGCTTTGTTCTCATGTCCTTTAGAAAAGTTTACCATTTGCTAACCCTGTTCAGCTGAGGCCCATTTTATTGAGGGCTAATTTCTTAGAACAGTGGACCATCTGGCAGTTTAAAACTTCAGAGACTTTCAGGGACAGAAAAATGATTGTGTGTGGGGTCACTAACTGTCAAATATAATGATGCCACCATTTGTGGGATAGATATCTACCTGAAAAGATAAATACATTTTACTTGGAAATTTTCTAGTGGACTTCATTTTATGTGAAAAGTGTAATACATGATATAGTAAAAAAAATTCAATTTAAGCAGGAGAGATTTAAAATAAATCTCATCTATCAGTTTTCATCTATACATTTTTCTCTGAGTGATACCCAATAAAGATCATTTCAGAATTGCCATAGATTATTCCAACACAAAGCTTTATCACCTCCCTGTTGGGGCCATACATATGTGTATGTGTATGTATATGTGTATTAGATACTTATTTATTTGAGCTAGCATCATCTACTTTTCTATAGCCTCTTACTATGTGAATCTGCCATCATTTCTTTACTCATTTCCTGTTGATAGACATTTAGATAGTTTTCAGCTTTCAGTGGTGTTAAATAGGGCTTATTGAGCATTCTTAGGCACATGTTTGTGAATTCCTGTGAAAAGGATTTCTATGTTAAAGGTCATAAGTATTTAAAATTATCCTTTGCATCCAGATTCAAGCAATCTTCAGGAAATGGGATGGTTTAGCCTACCTCTACCAGGCATAGGAATTCTTGCCTCTCTAATCAGCCCATGATTTTCTAATGAGTTGCATCACCCACGGCCTGGATTCCCTGCTTGTGGTCAGTGGAAGAAACAAAGACATAATGCAAAGCTCAATGCCCAGAGCACCCATAGAAAACAGTGAGGTAAAGACACAATGTGTCAATCAGAGGGTGGGTGGGCTACGGATAAAGCAAAAAAGAAAATTATTGTGTGTGTCTTTTTGGGGCGCCATGTTTGTGCTTTCTGTGGAAAATTACAGACGGAATATGGCTGCTGTGAGTGAAGGATACCGCGCTCAGGAATTTGAAATAGACCTGGGGGATCTTTACAAAGATCCCAGGTCCTTGTGGAGCTCCTATCCTGGAGTTTGATGTGGAAAGGATAGGAGCTCCACAAGGACCAAACGTATCTGGGCACAGGGTCTTTTTCTGAGATGGACACTCAACCAAAGTCCATGAGAGGATAAAACTTAGAACCTCTGCTCGGATGTGACCCGTGATAGCTCAGTAATCAATTGGTTTCCCATAGTAAGGGGAACAAGGACTATTTCTGACAGGAACTCAATGACTGGCTCTTTGACCTCCCCACCTCCCAAGGGAGGAGCAGTACTGTTAGGCCACAGAGGAGGACTTTGCAGCCAGTCTTGAAAATACCTGACAAAAGGGAGTCATATGAAAGGGGAGGAGGTCCTCCCCTATTAGTGGACTTGGAAAGGGGCAGGGAGGAGATGAGGGAGGGAATGAGGAATACAGCTGGGATACAGAATAACAAAATGTAACTAATGAGAAAAATAAAATTATGGAAAAAAAAAAAAAAGAAAGTTCCAGGTTAGCCAGAGCTATATAGTGAAACCCTATCTCAATAAGTAGAAAAGTAAATAAATGAATGGGGCATGTGTTTGGATTAAAAAAACAAAAAAAACAAAAAAAAAACAAAGATCCCAGGAAGTTCTAAAGCAGGGAGGTAGTAGGAAAGCAGTAAGTCAGCTATGATTCTGTCAGCTAGGAGCTCCTACAGCAGACATTGAGCTGATCTCCTCGGGGTTTGTCTGACCTTTTTCTGTATTCGCTGTGTGTTCGGTTCCTTAAGTATATGTTCAGAGAGGAACCCTCCTCCACTGCTGGTGGGAATGTAAACTGGTACAACCACTCTGGAAAGCTATCTGGCGCTTTCTAAGACAAATAGGAATAGTGATTCCTCAAGACCCAGCTATACCACTGCTAGGTATATACCCAAACTTTGCTCAAGTACACAAAAGGGACACTTGCTCAACCATGTTTATAACAGCTCTATTTGTAATAGCCAGAACCTGGAAACAACCCAGATGTCCATCAACGGAGGAATGGGTACAGAAATTGTGGTATTTTTAAACAATGGAATACTACTCAGCAATCAAAAAGGAGGAATCATGAAATTTGCAGGCAAATGGTGGGATCTAGTAAAGATCATTCTGAGTGAAATATCCCAGAAGGAGAAAGACAAACATGGGATATACTCACTTATATAGACCTATAAGATATGATAAACATAATGAAATCTATACACCTAAAAAAGATAATCAATAGAGCGGACATGGGGTAAGATGGTCAATCCTCGTTTAGAAAGACAGATGGGATGTGCATTGAACGTATGACAGGAGTCTACTGAGCGCATCTGAAAGACTCTAACTAGCAGTGTTTTCAAAGCAAAGACTCATGACCAAACCTTTGGCAGAGTACAGGGAATCATATGAAAGAAGGGGGAGTTAGTCTGATGGGGAAAGGATAGGAGCTCCACAAGGACCAAATATATCTGGGCACAGGGTCTTTTCTGAGACTGACATTCAACCAAGGACCATGTATGGATATAACCTAGAACCTCCACTCAGATGTAGCCTGTGGTAGCTCAGTAACCAATTGGTTTCCCTAAGTGAGGGGAACAAGGACTATTTCTAACAGGAACTCAATGACTGGCTCTTTGGTCTCCCCACCCCCGAAGGGAGGAGCAGTCCTGTTAGGCCACAGAGGAGGGCTTTGCAGCCAGTCCTGAAGATACCTGATAAAACAGGATCAGATGAATGGGGAGAAGGTCCCCCCTATCAGTGGACTTGGAAAGGGGCACGGTGGAGATGAGGGAGGGAGGGAGGGACTGGGAGGGAATGAGGGATCGGGACACGGCTGGGATACAGAGTTAATAAAATGTAACTGATAAAAAAATAATAATAAAATAAAAAAAAAAAACTAAAAAAAAAAAAAGTATATGTTCAGAGTGCCGGAAAAATGCCCTTCTAAGACAAGCACCTGGTGTTGTGAGCGAAAACTCCATGTGTAATTCTGACACTTTCATTGCTACTAGTTAAGATTTTGTTTTAAATTTTGGCTTTTATTTCCTAAACCTGGGCAGTCCCACAAAGCTAGCAAACAAAACTTTATTTTTTTTATTTTTTTATTTTTTGTTAGGATACTTCTTTTTTTTTTTTTCAATGCAGTTTATTCAGGAACCTTGAACAATCATCTGACCCTGGGGAAAGCCAGCCCACAGCTTAAATAGCCTCTGGGTAGCCAACCCAGGCGTGCCACGGGGCAATGCAGATAGGTCCACATACATGGAAGCAAGCCAGATCCTCAGCCTTAGCCAAATGTGGAATTGTTCGTGACAGAGAGCACTCACCATCGGGAAGGTGGAAGGCGGAAACCAGCTCCATCTTTAAGGCATAGCATTCCGCAGCTCTCTACAGTTCCCCCTTTTTGTTTTAGACACATCAGGCAAGAGTAGAGGTCTGATCTCTGATATTAGAAATAAATTGGGACTTTGTACCGATGTTCATTTAGGTGTCATCCACCCAAAGAGCATCAGACCCGTCCGATACCTTTTTCTCAGAGGCGGGACCTGGGGCATCAACCCGCATGCAACCAGACATGCTCTTCTCTGGGTCCAAAGCGGCTGACCCTGAGTGCAGAGCGTATCATTTTAGCTTTATTAAACATTTAGAAAAACTTCCAGAACCTTCTTCCTAAAGCTCCATGTCACAAGGCCACATCTCCTCTGTGCTCGCACTGTCAGTAGATGTCTGAACACCGAGGCCTGGCTGCCTGGGGCCAGGTCACTCTTGCCTGATGCTGCATTGTTTTCAGGAAGGATATAGTTTGGGGACACTAACTTGTCTTGGCATTATTTTGAGTCACCCAATAAACTGCGCTCTGAATCCTTAAACATTAAGAGGGTTGTGGAAAGCTGACCACTACACCTGGCTGGCTAATTCAGAATCGGATCAGCTGGGTTGCCTGTCCCTCAACCCCTTCCCCACCCACCTGCTCTCCTGAGGGTAGGGGGAAAGCTCTTTGTGCCTTTTCACATCACTGTTAAAATCTTCTGGCCATGTACCATGGGAATAAATAAAGTATGAAATTCTTTTCTTATGACTAGTATTTTTTAAAAATTTCCCAACACCCACCCCTAATATCATCAAAATAGGTATGACACTTATTAAAGGTGCATGTTATAAATAAGACCTTGTGTACAGTCTTATGTTTGGGGCTTCCTGGAATGAAAGCGGGTTTTACCCTTTTCATCAGGGGGCTCCGGCCTCCATCTCTTGGTTGACCTTTCTGCCCTTTGGGGCTGTATATTACCTTAAATAGCTTGCATCTGGCAGGCTACACTGCTGGCCCATATGAACTGGAGCGCTGTAATGGATTGGGTAGCATTTCCTAATGGAACCATAGTGGTAGGAGACAATGAGTAGGCATCTCCCATCATGATTACTGACTTGGGGCCCTTTTTTTTTTTTTTTTTTGAGTTCTGACCTCCAAGTTAGCAGTTTTTTTGAACAGGAAAAATGAGGTTATTTGCTTCACGAGAAGTAAAGAGAGTCTTTCCTTGAGTCAGAATGGGCTTAAGGAGGCAAAGCATTCTTGTCCATGCCCGAAGCTGTTCATTTTGGTAATGAGTGAGTCAGCTACCATATACAGATTTATCTGTGGTCACCTTTTGACCTCCATATGCTTTGCTTTACAGGCTCCTAAAATGTCTTTATTTCCTTTGTGTCTTTTGTAATGGCCACTATCAGGAGAAATCTGTTAGGTTTTATGCAGAAACATACTTTATCATTACATTTTTAAAAACGTGAACTAGGTATTTAGAGGGAAGGAAAGCTTAAGATTCACTGTAGGGGAAATATCATTTTTGTTCCCTGAGAAAGCTCCTCTTTACGTTAACCCTAGATAATTTCTTGTCTCTTTCATTAGAGTACAAAGAAGTTATCTTTTAGCAAGTTATAGGTAACACAGTTTTAAAATATGGAATGTTTCTTAGCCTAGTCTTTGGAAGTTCATGCAAAAGCCATACAGATCTTTTCATCTTGACATTGGAATGTGGTTTAAATTGGGTAATTTGGATTTGGTTTTTATAGCTTGGATTTTCCTGTGTTTCTCCATGGTCTAGAGCCTTCCTTTACTTTCTTGTGGGACTGTGTGCCTCTGTCTGAGACATGACTTATTTAGCTAAAGATTGCTGTGGTACTCAGGTTGATCTGTGATTGGGACCAGGAGTGTTGAATGTTTTCCCACTCTTGAGGATTAGTGAGCAATTTATTTGCACACCAGTTTAAACTGAGAAAATGTCAACTGCTTCAAATTCCACCATCCAATTTGTTGTCTCTCTGGTGGCTTTTTAATTTCACTAGAGGCTTCTATAGGACTTATAGGATTTACAGAAGATAATGTATCAAAGAAAAGCTTGCTGTAAAAAAGGGGGGTATGTATCACAAAGGCAGTATTTCATGACCTGAATTTAAACAGAAAATGTCGTTACCAATACATAGGAAGCAACTCACTACATCTAGATTTTAGAAGTCTTACTTTAAGGTCTTCTTTCCAAGCTCTAATTTACAGGCTGGAGAGGTAGCTGCATGGTTGAGCACTTACCTAGCATAGTTAAGGCCCTGGATTTGCTGGTCTAGCACCAAATAAATGAACAAGCAAACATAACATTTCAGGTGTACTGTGATTAGAGCATGTAATTAAACTAAAAAATTCAAAGATTTCTACTAGAGGGATGGCCTGGACATTAAGTGTTCATATTGCTCTTCCAGGGACTCGTGTTTAGTTCCCAGCATTGAGGTCAGGTGGCTCACAACCTGTTGTAATCCCAGCAGGCAGATTCACTGCTTTCAACTAGGCTTTTTGGCACCTGCACGCTCATGCACATACCTGCACATAGGCGTATAATTAAAAATAAAATGAAGAAAAATCTTAAGAAGAAGAATTTAAGGTCTTATCTGTGATTCCACTTCCTTTTGAGTGGTTAGTTTGAATATAGATTCCCCTGGTTTGTACTCATAACCTTTGTCCGCTTTGCCTTCATAACTAGGTTTACCCACAACTTTGATAGTTTTTGACCAATGTAAAGAGAGCTCTATCTCAGTATACCCTGTCTTTGCTGGCAGAGGGTGGCACTTCATAGAATGGGCATTCGTCCAGAAGCAGTAGGTTTGGGATATTCTACTGTAAAGCTGATAGGACAGCTCCCCCTCCCCCCACACATACTTCCCCAACATGTGCTGAATACAACACATAAAAATGTTGTATTCAGGATATCTGAGGCACTTGTAGATTATACAGGATATCTGAGGCACTGCTAACAGCATTGTGTTCTTTGGCTTGGTATAAAAACCTTTCAAACGTAAGAGCCTGCTTCTGCTGTCCCATTGTCTGTTGCTCGGTAGAGCCTTTGCAGCTCCCTCTTAAGCTATGTGCATGGGGAGCGTCGTGTTTGCACATGTCAGCTCATGTCCTGCAGCACTCTGGGTGGTAGCTGGAAGTTTGCCCAGCTGAGAGAGATTGTTCCTTTTTTTTTTTCTTTCTTTCTCTCATTTATTTATTTATTTTTGTGTGTGGTAGTGGTGGTGTTGACAGTGTTGGTCGTTTCTTTTGTCTTGAATTTATGTAAAAAGTTTATTTGCTGCTGTTCAAAGATCTCAGCATGTGGCCTGAGCCCTGGCAGACCTGGTTTCAGGGCTAAACCAGTTCCTGAGAATGAGTCTGCTAGGTTTCCGAATGTTGGTGCTCTGCTCTTATCAGGTTTGTTTTGTGCCACGTTATAGATTGATTCACTTTTTTCTTCTCTTCTTCTTCTTTTTTTTTTTTTCTGAATAACGGTTAGAAAGAGTGGAGAGTTTCTGAAATCAAGACTATGTATTTATCCTTCTGAACCTGGTGCATTGGAAATCCCATAAAGCCATTTTGCCCCTGGGGGGACATGTAGATTTTTATGAATAAATAGTGAAAATATTTTAAAGGCTTGTTAAATTTTGTATAAACAGACATATGTAAAACACATGCTATCAAAATACTGATGTGAAAATAAGTTGGAAGAAAAATGGCTTGCAAATCAGAAACGTAACAGGGATAGCTGCTCACGCCCGGTGGGTTCTTGCTCTTCTATGTGAAAAGGAATCTTTCTTCATAGGTTTAAGTGGGTGCTAACAGCTTAGATACTCAAGATGGTTAAGTAGTTATGTGGGTAAGGATACTCTGATTTTTGTGTCTTACTTTTGCTGTTGACTTGATGTAAAAAGTAAACTTCATTATATTAACATCATTCTGTTTGTGGTGTGTCACCATTAAGACACTGACTATTTATGGTAAAATCCTCCACATGGCTAGAGAAAGATGCTTCCAATGGACATTCCTGCCATTCTTAGCTTTTATTGCTATGCTAAATAGTTATGTAAAGCCAAAAAAGCAAAATGCTAGCATGGCTGTGATCAGTACAAAGAAAGGTATGGTCTGTTTTGAACTTTTCCCTCTAATGTCATCACACCTGAAACTGTGCTTCTTGAGTGACACCACAGTAGAGAGTAAGTTCAGTGTCACTGGTGGTCAAAATTAGAATATTTTCTCTCGTTTTGTGCCAGTATCAAATTCTCCCTATGAAAACAGACTGAGTGACTTTTTAATAGGATCAAAGAACTTTAAAAAGTATTTCCCTCATCATTCTGCCTTTACAGCCCCTTTTTATTTCCTTTGCACAAATAATGGAATTAATCAAGCCTGTTTTCTTTTGTGGCTTGTATTCTGTGGCACACCCACTCCCTTTTCTTTTCATGGGTGGGCTCCCAAGGGGAATATGGATCCTGGGGTCTATTCAAGACTGAGACAATGTAAAGGATACTGTACTGAAGTTTGGGGCAGGGAGGCCTCCAGGAAGTGGGAGTAAGCTTCAGTCAAGCTGGGTGAGGGGTGGGGGAAAGGGAGGATGCTGATTAAAATAATAAACAAGGGCTGAGGAGAGTCGATTGCCACAGTGCTGTCAGATCAGGTCTGGGAGTCGCTGGAGCTGCTTCAGTCTCCCTCTCAGCAGCTGCACACCCTGCCCTGTGGAGGCATCATGGGATTTATCGGAGGACCTTTCCCCCGCTCCGGACTCAAGCAAAGCAACTTTTAAAACTTTATCTTAGCTCAGCGGCACTGACAGCTCATCCCTTAGGCTGAGCTGAAGTGGGGAAGGAGTGAAACTAGCTTTGCTGGTCACCATAGCAACTGTGCTGCTGTTGTCTGGGATAGTGGGAACTGTGGTCTCCTGTCTCAGGTTTTTTTTGGGGTTTCTTCAGCTAGAAACACATTCCTGCTTATTGAAACTCTACATAAGTCGTGCTGTTTGAAAACTGGCTCTTTACCCAGGTTTTTTTTTTTTTTTTTTTTTTCTTTTTGAAGGCAGTCTGAATGGAGGAAGTTGGTAATGCTTGGCTTTTTTCCCCTCCCTTTTCTCTTGCAAGTTTTCAGGCTATAGCTTTTTCCCCCCTTCCTTTCTGCTGTGTGTAATTGAGACCAAACTCTAAGCCTGGGCTCAAGAGAGAGCAGTGGTGGCCTGCAGGTCATTAGTGAGGCAAACAGAAAGAGATCCCGGCTTCCCAGGGCAAAAGGGAGACCATGCCAGCCTCGTGGAACACAGCTACGAGAAAGCACAGAAACAGGTCTCTGCCTGCTGAGCTCCGAAGTCCGTGAAAAAAAGAAAAAGGAAAAAAAAAAAAACAACCCCCAAAACAGACCCAAGGTGGGGTGGCTAAAATGTCCCAGCTCAAGCTGCCGATGCTCAAGGGCCGCCGCTCAAGGGCAAGGATTGTGAAGGATTTTACACAGGAATTGAAAGTATAGCTAGAAAAGACACGGGTTTTAGAAGTTGGACGCTGTTGTCTGAAGGAAGTTTGCCAGGAAGATGTAGGCTTCAAGGGCTCCCGGACGATGATTGGTCTGAACTTCGGCTTACGAGAATTGTTGACAAAATTTGAAAAGGTATGCAGAAAGCAAACTTCATGGACGCACTATTCCTTCCTCTGTTTCTGCTCTCTTCTTTCTTCTTCTTCATCTTACCCCTTCCCCTCCTCCTTGGTTGTTTACTATAACCTCTAAAGTATTTATTTAGTTGTTTTTTTTTTGTTTTTTTTTTTAATTTGATAGCTTCTTTGACATTGTGTTTAGGGAGCACAATTCTTTCCCTTGGTCAGGAAGATTTCTCAGGCTTGTCAGCTTTAACATTTCACATCAGAAGGGATGGCTTATATTCAAGTCAGCTGGTAACTTAATTGCAATTTATTTGGGGGAGAAAACAAAACAATAGCCAAACCCAGCAACAAACACCGGGTTTGGGTGCCAAAGGCTGACTTCATCAAGCGTGTGTTCTGTTTTCCATGCCCCTCAGGTCTGTTTATCTCTCAGGCTGCTGCCGCTGAGACCGCCCCTGCAGCCCTGTCTGAGGACCCTGTCCTGAGCCCCAGAAGCTGGCCCTGTAGTAACGTGGCACATCTGCTGTTAGGCTTTTCCTTCCAACTATTTTAAAAGTGGAGAGGATTTAAGGCTTGGATTTGTAATTGGGCATTTGGCACCCTCTCACCCCCCAAGGCTCCTGGCACACCCAAGGGTGGAACATAGCCTGCAAAAAGCTATCTCCTTACTTTCAGAATTAAACAAAGCAGAAACCTCTCCATGCTAGTTAGTGGCTTCCTGAGTGCCAGCCCTGTTCCAGTCTCTGCTCCTTAAAGGAACGGGGAGAAAAAGAAAAGAAAGAGGCAGGGTCCTTGATTCCTACAAGCGCAGATGAACTGTTTATCAACTGTTAAATATGAGCTCTGGTTTTCCCCACTGTTCACTTAAAGTACAAATATAAGCATATTGAATCATTCAAAGAATAATAGGCTTTTTTTAGGAATCACAACTGCCAGAGGAAAAAGATGTAAAAGTGATACACTTAAAAAGGTGATAGACTTTTCCTGAACAATTGCAGCCATCCTGGCCTCCCAACAGTGGAACAGCATGTCAGAAGTATGTACAGAAGGAAGAAGTTAGTCCCTCCTTGTAGGGTGCTCCCAGTCCCTCCATACACCCAACTTTAGTAGTGGGCCGTTGCTTGTAACATGGAGCAGACCTTGACCTCTTGCTTTCATAGTTTGCTAAGCACCTAATTCCAGAGAATAGGGGCTGATTCACAATGGGCTTGCTCACCGTAGAAGGGCAAGAAAATGGAAGAGTATTGTCCTCATGGCAGCTGGGAGAAGCAGGTGACAAACTTTATGGCCATAAGAGGTTTGTTAGCTCATTTTCTGCCAGTTTGTCTCTTTCATCCTGAAAAGGTATGGGGCATATGTGACATGAATAATTCATGCTTGCCATCCCCACCCCCTCAGTAATTATGGTGCAAAAGCTGGACTTTTGAATTGTAATTGCTGCTATTAGTCTCAGGCTTAGGTCCCAGAGCTGAAGCGAGCAGCCTCCTTTCTTAAGCCTCTGGGCCACCTTATGGGGAGAGTCAAATGTTGCAATGTTGGTGTTCTTTCTCTTTTAACCCTCAACCCTCAGCATCTGAATATGGCTTAACGTTGTTTTTACTGTAGTAGTTGACTTGACAGTAAAAAGAAGGTGTATGTCTGTTAAAAGCTTGATTTGAAATTTTCTCCAAGGGTAAATTTCAGAGGAGCAATCCTGCTTCCAATTCAGTATGAAGTATGCTCACTTTTGTGATGGACATTTTTTGAAAGTCTCAGTTTTTGAGAGTCACAGTTACATGTATGTGTTTCGCCAGTAGGAAGTCATCATCCACCAGGGTGTGTTTTTCCAACTCACGCCTTAAAAAACCCTTTGTATATTTTCATGAGGCTGTTTCATATGTTGAGCTTATGCTCCACTAAGTCATTGCCGGGAAAACTGGAATTTTGGAACGGTTTCACCACTTCACACCTCCCAAATTCAGCTACCTCCCTTTCCCCAACTCAGAAAGCAGGTCTGCCATTTCTAGGGCCTCTGAAGTGTTTGTAATTGGAAAGTCACAGGCTGCTGAGGTTGGCTGCAGTGTGCAATGGTTTACTTAACTCCCTCTGCCCACAGCATGGTACAGAAGCTGACTTACCATGGGCTTTGGTGGTCTTTCTTCATTGCAAAGACTGGAAAAGCTGACCTGCTATGTGCAGTGGTAGATTCCTTTTATTTCATGGAATACAGAAGCTACTATGTGCAATGGGTGACTCCCTTTACTTTCAGTTCTCTTATTTTTATCTTGGCGATTTTGGCAATTTTGGTGATCTGCTTCTAGAGCAAAATCTTGCCTTAGTGATGTCATTCTTTTCTTTTCATAATAGCAGCTATAACTGTTCAATCAGATAGTAAGTTATGACAACCATATATCAATTTTGCTTTATTTTTGAAGCCATTTCTGGCTTTAAGAAAACAAAGACCTAATATCGGAACAAGGATGTAGATTCGATATGTTTGGTAATTGAGGTCAGTGCTTGGTAGGTCACAATAAACTTGTTCGATAATTAAGATTCCTGGATATGATGAAACCTTCTGCCTGCAGTCTATGGAGATGAAGAGAAAGTCACATTATCTTAAGAAAATGGATGGTTTTGTTGTTTTCACCCATTTTTAAATATCTGGCATATGATTGACTATCTGCTCCTAAGAAGTGTTCCAGGATTGTGGCGTCTGGAAGGATGGGCAGAATGCAACTGGGACTCCTGTCTCCTAGAACCACAATGTCATGACTTCCTGAGAGATTTAGGGAGCAAGAAGCATTCTGTTACATATAGAGATGCTCACCTGCGATCAGGGAACCATACCCATGTAAGAGGAGGACCTTACATCATGATGTACCTGCCAACAAACAGTTCTATCTGTATCCTTAAACCCTGTGTACCAGGCCCATGAGCCTTGACCCAGCAGGCTCAGATCTATAGACAAAGAACTGATCCACCAGGGAACTTCTGTAAAAGATAGCTGGACATGTATGTTCATTGTCATATTCATTTTCATTCATCAGTGTTTTTCTTGAACATATTTTCATAAAGCATTATGACTTTAGTGGCATGCTGTCCTACCAGAGCCACTGTTTTGGTTTCTGGTCTTAGTCATACAGAGATTTGAGTAATGGACAGTTTTCGCTTGGTGACATTTTAAAGGATTGTTGCTTTTATTAATTTTTATAGCCTGGATACTAGATGATTAGTGGTAATGGTTGTTCTAAGGGTTTTGTTTTTGTTTTTAATTGACAGTTGATAATCATACATCTTTATGGTGTAACGTGTGACATGTTGCTACATTTATATATTATATCATGATTAACTCAGGCTCTTTAAGTCATCCATCATCTAAAACATTTACCATTCCATTGCTATTTGGATATTCAAAATCTCGTATCACAGTCTTGAAACATGATACAATATTATTGATTATAGTCTCCTTCAAGGGTCCCTTACCATGTGTCTGGATAGCAGCATTCTCTTGTTGACTCTTTAAAGAAAGGTGCCCTTCATAATGCCAACATAATTACAAACCATGTCATGCATCTTTATGGCATTTACCCCTTTAAGCATGATTCTAGGATTTTGAAAGCTGCAAGAGAGGTTTATTTTGAGCCATGATTCATAGGTCATGTTGAAGAAGGCATTGTAGCCTGAGAGGTGTTGTTCCTGTTGGTTGTAGCTAGCTAGGATGGTTTGCTCAAAGATGAGCAGGCCAACAGCAGAAGAAGCTGGATTGGAGGTAGGGAAGTAGGACCAGCTTGCTGTCTGGCAAGCACACCCTGCAGCTAGTCCCTACCTGCCACAGTCTCCAGGATATTTCACAGCAGCTCCAACCGGTTTTAAATATAAAAGTCTATGAGGGACCTTTCACATCGACACTGTGATGACCACTGAGCTATATCCCAGCCCTGACACATTTCATTTTAATGTGGATAGATCCTGGAAGAGACAGCAAATCTTACAGTTCATGGCCTGCTTCCTCATTTAGAGTTTAGGAGCTATTTCTGAAGCACCAGGTGTCAGGCTGAATGTAGGGCTGTAGAGCACACAGGGTCCACCCCTTCCTTCATTGTGCTATTCTAGTAGTAGGATATAGACCCTAAGCAGGATGATTTTCCATGATAAGTAAGACATTTAGCTTACTGTTTTAGTTTTGTTTGTTTTCCCTGAAGAGATACCATGACCAAGGCAAACATTTAATTGGGGCTAGCCTACAGTTCAGAGGTTTAGTTCATTATCATCATGATAGAGGCATGGTGGCCTATAGGCAGGTTCAGTGCTGGAGAAGGACCTGAGAGTTCTACATCATGATCCTTAGGCAGCAGGAAGAGGAACTGGCTTGAGCTTCTGAGACCTCAAAGCCTAGTCCCTAGAGATGCATGTCTTCTAGCAAGACCACACCCACTTCAGCAAGGCTATTCTTCCTAATAGTGCCACTCCCTTGGGCCTATCAGGACCATTTTCTTTCAAACTACCACACTCATTTTGTTCCATTTCCTTTAGTTTAGCTGAGTTTTATTTTAATTTAGTTTACTTTTGAGACATGGTATTCTAGAACCCATCAACTGTGTTGATCAGTCTGTCATAAAGATTTTGCTGATTATCATGCCTCAACCTCCCAAGTGCTGGAGAGTTTCAGGCATGAGCCATCATGCTCAACCTGTGCATTTTCCCTGTGATTTCAAAGTTGAGTTTAAGCTCTTAAGGGAGGAATTGAGGTTGTGTACAGGTTTGCATCCACCTGTGCAGTATGGGTGGATTTGGGTTCAGGAAGAACGTAGGTCCTTCATGAGCAGAGCACAACAGTAGCACAGGTTAGGAATTGAAGAGTAGCATACCCCAGGAAAGTAGCTTTGATTTTGTAATTATTGTTAAGTACAACAGTCCTATCCATGGGTGTGATATCAGATCACATTGCCTGACTGAGGAATTTAGTTGAAACATTATATCGGCCACATGATAGGTTAAGGAAGTATTCCTAGAAATGTGTGATGTTGCATACAGCCTCTAGGTTCTGCAGTACATGCTTTGGAAGGAAAATCTGTTCTGTAATTCACTGTGGTTGGGAAGCCTGTGGTATAGACTTAGAGAGTTAAAGGTCTGAAATATTTTTTGGTTGTAGAAGATAGTTCTTTTTATAGTAATGTTTACCTGTTGGCTTTTAAAAGACAGTTCATACTTTATTGAAAATTGCCTTGTTAAAAATCATCTTGAAATTGTAGTAAATTGTGTTTTCTTATGTATATATGTATGTATGTATATATGTATGTATGTTTTTTAAGGCAGGGTTTCTCTGTGTATCCTTGGCTGTCCTGTACGCACTTCATAGACCAGGCTGGCTTCAAACTCACAGAAATCCTCCTGCCTCTGCCTCCTTTAGTGCTGATATTATAGGAGTGCACCACTGTATCCAACAATTTATTTAACAAAGTAAATAGACTCATCATAGTTTTTGTCCTCTTGATACAAGCCTAGACATTCCCAGGAAGAGGAACTCTCAATTGAGGAGTTCCTCTGGGCTTCTCTGTAGGGTTTTAGTTTGTTATGGATGTAGTGGGGTGCCCACTGTGGGTGGTACCACCCCTATGCTTTATAAGAAAGCTAGCCAAGCAAACCAGGATGAGCAAGTCAATAAGCAGCATTTCACAGTGGTCTCTGCTTCAGTTCCCACTTCCAGGTTCTTGCCCTGACTTCCCTCAGAGATAGATTGTGACCTGGGAGTTGTAAGCTGAAATAAACCCCTTTCTTCCCCAAGCTGATTTCAGCCAGTATCTTATCAAAGCAACATAATGCAAAGCAGAACAAAAGTTTTTCTTCTCCATGATTTTACATGGAGCAGATCTCACATTTACATCACAAATGGGATGAGAACATTATTGGTGTTGATTTCTTAATTTGTAAATGTTATTGTCAATACTGTCAACCTGACAGTCAAAATGATACTCAAATGTTGATCAAAATATGACTCAATAGCTTGATTAAAAGTTGCAAGATAAGTTATTGGAATATAATGTAGCATATAGTATGATTAAAAGAATAATTAAAATCAATAAATAATTGATTACAAATGCTGAAAACATATTTCTGACTTGATGTTTGATTATGTTATTTGTTTATTTTTATTTGGAAAATATCTGAATTTTTTTCAAGCTAAGGATCTCTTCTTTACAACAAAAACTCTGGTGATAATCATCCAGCATTTCTTTCACTCCGCTTCACTATCTCTTATGTTCAGTGTGACTTTTAATAGGTACATTGGATTTATTTTCCTTCTGTACATAGCTTTGTTTCTTTAGCCTGAGCTTTGGGATAGGCTAGTGAAATAATTCCCAATCTCCCTTCAGGGAGAATACTCCCTTCAGGGTCAATACTTCTCCAGAGGAAATATCACCTTAGCCATATAGGGTTAGAGAAGTAAGCCATGCAGAAATGAAGTTGAGTCAACTAGCTCAAAGAGGTTGCATCTGTTCTAGCAGTGGTTTAGCTATTGAAGTTGGCTGGTGTTATTGTGTGCTGTTAGAACATTTGCACGGCTCTGTTTGGGCTAATCTAAAGAACATTTTTACCTACACAGTTGCACTACAATTATTAGTAAGACACAGGAAACAACATGTACCTGGGTATGGTGGCCTGTGTCTGTAAACCTAGCACTTGAAAGGTTAGGTGGGAGGATACATAATGAAATACTGCCTCAAAAGCAAAAACAGAAAGAACAACACCACAAATTGTGTGTGTGTGTGTGTGTGTGTGTGTGTGTCCATTAAAAGAATGCCTCGTTAAGGGCAAAACTGCTATTAAGACATCAAATACAAAGTAAGTGCAAAACAGAATTAATATATTCCCTTTTTTTATACCATTTACTGGCCCTAGGTAGTGGGAACTATTCACTGAAAACTACTTGCTAACCAGCAAACCTTGCTTAGCTTTTATAGCCATGTTCTGGAGAGCTGGGATGGAGTTTTTGTCTCATGCTATTGATGGTTTGATTGCTTTTTTTAGTCAGAGGAAAAGTAGTAGTATCATTTTCCCAGCCCTTCCCTCTTCTTAATTTTCTACATTATGCTGAGGCTCTGTACAAACACCCTTAAGACACTTCTCTGCCTCATTTCCAGATATTTGTTCAGCTACATGACTGTCTTGCTCTGGCCCCAGTGTACAGATGACTGGTTCATGTTAAGAGCTTCAAAGAGAAGTGCTTTGTGTTTCTAGATGGATTACAGTCTCTTGCTAATTTTCAGTAACCATTTAGCACTATTTAACCTTCAGAAGGGTTTGCAGGGTGACAGAGGTAAGCATTAATACGGCTACATCTTCCCTGATGGGCAACAAGAATAACCTTCCTTTATGGAACATTGATTTATTTTAGCATTTGATGCTGCTTGAGGGTCATGCCCTCACAGCCTTCTGTGCTGGCATTTTGATTTGAAAAGCGTCGCATCATTGCACAGCTAGCTACCAAGGAGTATGATTCATTAACTTCATTTAATTCTGAATTTCCAGAGAGAGCTTAGACAGGACTTTACAGCATAGGCTTCTAAATGATTTCAGTTTTCTCATATCCAAAACTTTTAAGTGAGGAAATTGAATTAAATGCTTACTTCATTACTGTACAATTCATTACCTGCTTTCTTCTGTCACTACAGTGGCTAACTTGCCAAGCACTCAAGATAGGTGAGTGTTTGCTGATCACATTGGTCTTTGTGTCATGTGTCACCTGTTTTATGTTAGGCTTATTCTATATAGCAAAGTCTGTGGAAGATGCAGAAGAAACATAATATGATTTTCTGTTTTGTTTTGTTTTGTTTGTTGTTGTTTTTTTAAATTCTGGTTGTTTTGGCAGAACATGTCACCAACTGGTAAATAAATCAAAATAACATGTGCCGATTTCTTTTGCTTTGATCACTCTTTGGTTGTTGATTTTTCTTCCTAACCGTTTATGTTGTTCATGTATTGAATAGGTTTTCCATATCGTGAAAGCTTCTTTCCAGTATGAACATCACCCTTAGTTTTCAAGACTTATATATCTTTATTGGCTGAGAGTGTTCTCTGTATCCCTGTTGTTTTATTCCATTCGCCATCTTTGCTAAATAGGAAAGTACATCACCAGCCATGATTATAAGGAATTTGCTTCACACTTGGCAGCATCCAAACTTTTGAAGTTAGGGAGGGCTTTCGTGAAACACGCAGAAGAGTTCCTATACCCCATCATACATCTGTCTTTCTGCTTCTCTAGGATATGAAGGGGAAAAGGAGCCAGGACTCATGTCAGCATGTTGTGACCTGAGGCTGTGTTGGGACTTTAGGTGTGGTCCACTAATACTCAGGAATCAGTGCAGGGAATGTGAAGCCAAGTTCCCTTGGCAATGGAAAGCAAATAGAGGCTTTGTTGATTGTACCATTGAGTCTCTTGAGAAATAATGATATACATTTACAGTATTGCAAAGGTAGTTCTAAGTTTTATATACAGATCTATATATGATTTGCTGGTGATAATCAATGATACTGCAGATTTTATGATTCAGGTAGCTAGAAGATTTTGTAGCTGCCTCTCCCCACTCACCATGTTCACCTCTTTACAAGACAGGTTCTCAAAAAAGGTAACTCAGGCTGGCCTTAGATTTGCTAGATAGTAAACATGACCATAAATTCGCAATCCTCCAGCTTTTTCCTCCCAAGTTCTGGGATTACAGGTATGCACTATTGTGCCCAGCTATATAAGAGGAGTTTGAATGTTCTCATCAAAAGAAATGTGAGCTATTTGAGATGATGGACACCTTGAATATACTGACACTTTATGTGTCTATAATAGTTTCATTCCAGGAGCTGTGCAATTCAGGGGACTGTACCAAAAACTTTTTAGTAAAGCTTCTTCCCTCTTGTCCCATCTTCAGCTCTTGCCTCCTGTCTCATGATCATGAGATTGCCATTTTTTCCATGCATAAGAATTGCCCAACCTGAGAACCTTGAGTCAGTGTACCTCATTGCTTCCTTACCTGTATCTGCTTTGCCTTGCTCTGGAATGCCAGTGATTGCAAATGATGCAGTGCTCTTTGGCTTTGTTGTGGGGTATGGCTGCTTCTTGGGTGTGTAAAGCAGGTGATTCTGCAGGGCACAACTGGGTTTATGGTTAGGGTTTAATGGATTGCAAATTTATAGGATAAATCTTGTAGGGCATGTCTACAATACTTTGTATTCATCTCCTCCTCTTCCCAAATTTGACTTTTTAAACACCAAGTTAGACATCACAAATACTATTAGAAATGCTAGCAGAGCATGGCATCTCTCTAACCGGATGAGTGGGGAGCAAGGTGCAAAAGGCCCTTCCATCCATAGAGACCCTTGGTTAATGCAGGGTCTGTGTAAAGAATAATCACTTTAATGCAGGCCCGTCAGTCTTGGGCCTTGAAAAAAAGGCACATGGGTGCTTATCAGAAATGGAATTTATACTTGATCCTAGCCAGAGGCTGAGCAGCCATTCAGAAATGTTTTTTTTAAAATGGAGAAAAATCATGCTGGATATTCAATGTACTTTTCCCCTGTGCTGATTTAGAAGTGGAGAACCTCAAGAGGGAGGCTGTCTCAGCTCAGCTGCTGTAACAAAGTGACTTGAGCAGACTAGAATGTAAACAGTAGAATTTATTTCTCCCATTGTGAAGAAAGGAAAGTTCAAGATCAGACACCTACAGCTTTGGTGGCTGGTGAGAGGCCACTTTCTGGTTCCAGGTCATCGCCTTCACACTATGTTCTCTCAGAGTAGAAAGGGCAAGGCAACCTTGGGGGCCTCTTTTTCAGAAGGATATTAATCCTGCCAAAAGGTCTCTGCACCATGACCTGACCATCTATCTGAAGCCCCATCTCCACCCCCTATTACATTTAGGAGAGAATTTTAATCTAATGGTGAAGCTGAGGGCACAAAACCTCAGAGCCCTATAAGAGACTTATATAAGAAGACAAGCTCCCTTCTTCCTAATTCAGATTCATTGCCTACTGCTCTGGTACATTGCTTAACCTACACTGTGAGTGATAGAGAGAGTACCACACTTGCATGGGCCCCTCTGGTATCTGTTTTCTGTTGGTAATTTCATAATCATGTGTTCATTCCTACTGACTATCATGCCAGTCTGTTGCCATCAGGCTGCTTCTGATTAATTCAGGATGAAAGATACCAGCCAAGTTAATACAAAAGTATTATGAGACTGGGGGAAAACACTGATCATTGATCAGAACCTCTGTATTTGTTTTCTCTTCCTTCCTTCCTTCCTTCCTTCCTTCCTTCCTTCCTTCCTTCCCCTTTCTTTCTTTTCTTTCCTTCTTTATTTATTTATTTTTTTTTTTTTGAGACAAGGTTTCTCTGTGTAGCCTTGCCTGTCCTGGACTCCCTTGAACTCCTGGAGATCCACCTGCCTCCAGAGTGCTGGGATTAAAGGCATATGCCACCACACCTGGCTTACATTTCTTTAAAATTGTAATGTTTGTCTGTTACTAAAGTGTTGTTTTCGATACGTAGAAACTTTTCAAAATCCAGAGAAATATACATAGAAGAAAATCTAGATTTTTCTGTAACTCCTTTAGATGAAGATTGTATTATTATTTTTTTATTTTTCTCAGTCTTGTATTTTTATATAAGTGCATATGATAGCTTGAAAACATCTATAAACATATCATAGCTTTGTGCCATAGTTTTTAGACTCAATTGCTGATTACCACTAGGGTATTATTATAGGTTTCAGTTTAAAGCAAGCAATCTGTTGAATGTATTTATGCATTAACGTTTTTAGAATAGATACTTTGACAATAGTTTTACAGCTTTAGATATACATTGTCATGTTCTTCCTTACATTCTGCAAGCAATTTTATTGTTAATTTTTACTTTATTCATCTTCCCATCAAGAAAACTATTTTTCTGTTTAAAAGAAGCAAAGTTATTTTCCTTATTATTTCTAATGAAGCTAAATGTATGTATGACTGTTCTTTAAAAGTTTTAGAATAAAGCAGGTCTCTGGGCTGGCAGTGCGCGCCCACCTGCTAGTCTGAGGGAGCTGGGTTCCCAATGACTCTGTGCTCCCTCCTTGGACCCAGATCCGTGATGGCTGGGCGTACTTTGCCGGTCTGTGGTCTGCGGTCTGCGGTCTGCAAGACTTTCCCCAGGCAAAGCCTAGGTGACCCCAGCAGCACGGTTTCCTTCCTTCCCTATGGGGCCCTCTCTGGACAGGGATTCCCAGGCTCTGTTGCACTTATCTGACAGAGGACTCATATCCAGTATATATAAAGAACTAAAGAAACTGAAAAGCAGCAAACCAAGTAATCCACTTAAAAAATGGGGAACGGAGCTAAACAGAGAACTCTCTGTAGAGGAATATCGAATGGCAGAGAAGCATTTAGAGAAATGCTCAACCTCACTAGCCATTAGGGAAATGCAAATCAAAACAACACTGAGATTTCACCTTACACCCACCAGAATGGCCAAGATCAAAAACTCAAGTGACAACACATGCTGGAGAGGTTGTGGAGAAAGGGGAACCCTCCTCCACTGCTGGTGGGAATGTAAACTTGTACAACCACTCTGGAAATCAATCTGAAGCTTTCTCAGACAACTAGGAATAGCGCTTCCTCAAGATCCAGCCATACCACTCCTAGGCATATATCCAAAAGAGGCTCAAGTACACAATAAGGACATTTGCTCAACCATGTTTGTAGCAGCTTTATTTGTAATAGCCAGAAGCTGGAAACAGCCCAGATGCCCCTCAACTGAAGAATGGATGCAGAAATTGTGGTACATCTATACAATGGATTATTACTCAGCAATGAAAAATAAGGAAATCATGAAATTTAGAGGTAAGTGTTGGGACCTGGAAAGGATCATCCTGAGTGAGTTGTCCCAGAAGCAAAAAGACACACAAGGTATATACTCACTCATATAGACATACAGCATAGGATAAACCTACTAAAATCTGTACATCTAAAGAAACTAAGCAAGAGAGAGGACCCTAACTAAAACACTCAATCCCCATCCTGAAAGGCAAAGAGGATGGACATCAGAAGAAGAAGAAAACAGGAAACAACCTAGGAACCTGTGACAGAGGGCCTCTGAAAGCCAGAAGAAGAAAACAGGAAACAACCTAGGAACCTGCCACAGAGGGCCTCTTAAAGCCTCTGCCCTGCAGACTATCAAAGCAGATGCTGAGCCTGATGGGCAACTGTTGGGCAGAGTGAATGGAATTTTATGTAAGAAGTGGGAAATAGGAAGAGCTGGAGAGGACAGGAACTCCACAAGGAGAGCAACAGAACAAGAAAATTTGAACACAGGGAACTTCCCAGAGACTCATACTCCAACCAAGGACTATTCATGGAGATAACCTAGAACCCCTGCACAGATGTAGCCCATGGCAGTTCAGTGTCCAAGTGGGTTGCATAGTAATGGGAAGAGGGACTGCCTCTGACATAATCTGATTGGCCTGCTCTTTGATCACCTCTCCCTGAAGGGGGAGCAGCCTTACCAGGCCACAGAAGATGACAATGCAGCCACTTCTGATAAGAACTGATAGACTAAGATCAGAAAGAAGGAGAGGAGGACCTCCCCTATCAGTGGACTTGAGGAGGGGCATACATGCAGAAAGGGGAGGAAGGGTGGGATGGGGAGGGGTTGAGGGAGGGGCTTATGGGGGGATACAAATGAATAAAGTGTAATTAATAAAAGTTAAATAAAAAATTAAAAAAAGCTTTAGAATAAATTGTATGAGATTCAAAGGGCAGACAGAAGGAAAGCAAGTTTGTCAAAATGTGAAAAATATCCAAGATTACATGGTGTCTTGATTTATAATAGTAGTTATGAAATTTCAAAAACTGCCCACTCTAAAATACTAACATCAAATAGGATAGTACATGGCATGTAGGTTATTTTAATTTTTGCTTTTAGGACATGGGAAATCTATGTATTGAAGTTTTATTTATGTTTGTTTGTTTGTTTCCTTTTGCTTTTTTGAGATAGGGTTTCTCTGTGTAGCTTTGACTGTCCTGGACTCGCTTTGTATAATAGGCTGGATTCAAACTCACGGAGACCTGCCTGTCTCTGCTGTCTCAATGCTGAGATTACAGGTGTGCACCTCTGCAGCTAGCAATGCATTGAAGATTTAAAGGCTGTTATTTTCAGGGTTGGGACTGTGGGGACACTTGGCTTTGTTATATATTACCAAAGGTTAAGTGTGTCAATTGAACACAACTCTTACAAATACAAGAGTAGCTGTCCACACAGATACCCCACAGCATGCTGTCAGTGACCTTTAGCATTTGCATTGTCTCTTTGCTTTTCTCTTTAGGACATCCAGGCAGAAATTGATGCCCACAATGACATATTTAAAAGCATCGATGGAAACAGGCAGAAGATGGTGAAAGCTTTGGGGAATTCTGAGGAGGCAACGATGCTTCAGCATCGACTGGACGACATGAACCAAAGATGGAATGATTTGAAAGCAAAATCTGCTAGCATCAGGTCAGAATACTCTACTTTAAAATAAAACGTGTGTGTATGTGTGGGCCAAGCTTATTAGACTTTTGTATATCAGAAAGAGATAGTCTATCACCAAGGCAACTATATCAGAATTTGTTTAAGATTGAAATCCAAAGTCTGTTTGCTCCCTGTTGGGACTGAGGATGTGTAAGTAGATTGCTTAACCATCGATGAAGTCTTAGGTTCATTCCTCAGCACTACCAAAAGAATAAATTGGTACTTAAAAGTACTTTAAAGTTTTTGCCTCATTATACCCAGTATTCTCTGCTGTTGGTGCCAGGCCATTCACAGATAATCATGTGTTAGACACTACATCAGTAAGGAAGGGAATGTCACCAACACTTGCTAATTGCCAAGTGTTTACCATTATATTATATATCTCTTACTGTGATAAAATCACTAGAGCCATTGCTATCATCCATCCATCCATCCATCCATCCATCCATCCATCCATCCATCCATCCATCCATGTATTTATTTGAGACCATGTTTCACTATGTAGCTCTTACTGGCCTAGAACTGCTTATATAACCCAGACTGACCTTGACCTCACAGAAATCTGCCTGTCTTTGCCTTTCAAGTGCTGGAATTAAAGGCATACACTTTTTAAAGAATAGGCGTCCTATAGCCCAGGTTGATCTTGAGTTTGTTGAGTAGGCAATGTTGACCTTTAATGCTTTATTAAAAACCAAACTAAAACCTTTATTTTTATTATGTGAATGTATATGGCATTTGGAAATGTTTGCACACCATGTGCATAGCATCTGTGGAGGGACAAGTGGAAATTGGATCCCCTAGAACTGCATTTACAGGCAACTGGGAGCTGCTACATAGATACTGGGAGCCAACTTGGGGCCTCAGCAAGAGCTGTGGGTATGCCTCACTTGAGAACTCGTTCTCTCTAGGCCCTGACCTTTAACTCTTCTTCATCCTCATGCTCAGAGTGCTGAGATTGCACTCAAGGGCCATTGTACTCATGTAGAACAATCACTTTCTTTAGTAGTCATGTGCTGTGCAGCAGCTTACCAACATGGTATATGCAGTAGTTGAGCCCACATAACTAGGTTGCTTAACTTATGCTGTAGGGATCTCATGGCATCTCAGCATGTGACTCTGCTGTCATGATAAAACAAATTTAATCAATATAAAGATTGAGGTAATAGGGTCTAAGCAAGGATTTGAATGTAAATTTTATAAAATCTTGGCACTGAATTTTTTTTTCTCTCTCTCTTTCTCTCTCTCTCTCTCTCTGTGTCTATCTATCTATCTTTTTTTTCCTGAGACACAGTTTCTCTGTGTAACAGTCCTGGACTCACTTTGTAGACCAGGCTGGCCTTGAACTCACAGAGATCTGCCTGCCTCTGCCTCCTGAGTGCTGGGATTAAAGGTGTGAGCCATCATCGCTCAGCTTCACCAAGTGTCTGTGTCCAATTTGAAAATTTATCGGGATTAATTGCTTCCTATAGACACTAAAATGGAAAAGTGATGATTCATGTCTGCTTTGGATGAGAGTAAAATTCAGTTCAGTATGGACCTTAGGATCAGTAGTCTGACAAGGAAGCAGCATTGACAAATTACCCAGAGTAATAGGATGGGATTTTTACTGGAATTCAAGCATATTTTAAAGTCACATGCAGTAGATGATAGACAGTTTCTGATGAACAATAAATTAAGGGATATTGACAAAAGAACATATTAGTGAGAGTGATAATCCCAAAGAGGAATGTTGGTAAAAAGCCTCAAATTTGTTTATATCATGTATTGAATATGCATAACCTTCAAACCAAATGACCCCAAATTTGATTCTTGCACTTTACTATTTATTTTCTGATCTTGGACAAATTATTTCACCCTTCTGAACTTTGACAGTTTGTACTATCAGTATTCAACACACTTGATCATCAGGAAGACTAAGTCGGGTGACTTGATAGTTTCTCAGTCTCAGGAGACCCGGGTAAAAGTAGATAGCTGTTTTTCACATATGAGGTTCTGTGAGTGGTTCTGCTTCAGTTGGTGGTTGCAATCCATGCAGTGACTGCCAGAGAACAGAAATCGTCCACTATTATTTGTCATGAATGATTTCATTAAAAATAAATGTAGCATATCCTGGAACATTTGCACTTTTCTGGATCTCTCAGAAAAAAACTTACAACCCCTTGTTTTCTTAGGTATGATGAGTTGTGGCATGCTGTAGTCTCTCCTCCCTATAGCTCCACTCAGCAATCGTGTTTGCATCAGCCACCTATTCTGCTTGTATCAGAGATGGAAGCCCCAGCTCTGCTTATGCTATGTAGATGCTTCGTTTACATCTCTGTTGATTCGCTTGTGTTTTCCATGACTAGATATGTGAAACTAATGATGAAAGAATTTTTATCTTCAAACAAATAAAAAGTAAATCACATATCATTTACAAATGTATATGAGAAAAACTGGTGTATTTTTATAACTGTTGGGCAGTCTTTCATGTAGGAAGCTCAGCTTAAAAATAAAAAGTGGAACAGGGCAGTTTTGGAGGATCATTGCACTTTGGAGAGACACTGTCTTCAAATACTGGTGTTGCCATGTAACAGTTTCGCTACAGTGGGCAAGTTATTGACCCATGTGTGCCTCAGTTTTCTTACATGTGAAGTAAGAATTTCCTCAAAAGGAGTGCCATGCATGTTTCATTTAAGCCATACAAAGTGTCTCCAGGAAGTGGTCCATGTTTTTATCATTATTATTATTGTTATTAATCACTTTGTTTGGCACTAGTTAATTCAAAAGACATGGAAATTCTCTTCCCCAACTGCTTTCATATCTTAGTCACTAGTGTAGGAAATGTTCAAGAAATTCACCAGTAGTGTCTCTCTTAATCGCTGGATTTTGAACAAATTTGAATAAAAGTAGATTCAGGTGGCCTCCTTAAGAGCTCTCGTGCCATGGGAAGAACCGATAGAAGCCAGGTGAAAGGAGATGGCTTAGAGCCTCGATGGCTAATGCAGAATTCCCAGCAGTCGCTATTCAAGGCCGCTCTCTAAAGTGAGACACCCTACATGCAAAAGTGGAAAAGGTTTACTGTACACAACATTCCTCACTGGGCCAGTTTGGGCTCCGCCTTCTTCATTATACATGCAAATGATTTGGGTAGAGTTGCTGTTCAGAACACTTCTTATCTCTTTGGTCTTTGGAGTCCAGCCTGGTTCTCACATTGCTTTATATTGGTATCCAATTTTCTAATGTCTTTAATATTTTTTCAGACTCTTCAGCACTCTCTCCCATAATTAATTGAAAATTGACTTTTCTCTTAATTGCCTGCTTTACTTGAAATGGTCTCTAATAGAGGTTAATTTCCTCCATTTTCCTTGCCTAGAAGCCATTAGAAATACTCTGAATATTAAGCCTGGAATGGACAGTAAATGTAAGGGTCTCAGGCATAAACTGGCCTTGGAGGACAGTCTGTCTGAAAAAGAGTCCCTCCTTCCCTACTTTCTCCTCTCCCTCCTTTTCTGTGTGTGCATGTGTTCATGAGCATGCGCCTTTTCAGATGTATCTGCAGATAGGCACACATACCTGGAGGGCAGAGGTCAGAGCTGTGCATCTTCCTCTATAGCTCTCTACCTTATTCTTTTGAGCCATGTTCTCTCATTGAACCTGGAGCCAGGGAACCCCAGGGATCCTCCTGCCCCCCTTTCCAGTGGTGTGGGTGCTGAGAACCTGAGCATAGATTCTCATGCTTGCATTCCAAGCATTTTACCAACTGAGCCATCCCTCAGCTTTGTGGCTTTACAAAGTTTTGTGTGTGTGTGTGTGTTGGGGGGGACACTAAGGTTTCTTTTGTATTAATTTAGTACTGTATACTTACAATTAGTGTTGTAATTCTGAATTATTTTATTCACCTCCATGCCTATCTTCAAAGGTCTTGTTGTTTTTTTTTTGTTTTGTTTTGTTTTTTGTTTTCTTCAAGCCTCTCTTTTTTGTGGATGACTTAATTATTTTCTGAGGATGAGGCCATTTAACTGATGAGCCCTTGCTCCTCTGAATGGAGACTATTTCTGGAATCTGTATTTCAAATAGTGTTTAGCTTGATATCATTATGAAAGGGAATGTTTCCTTAATAATTTTTTTTTAGAAAGTGGATATTTGCTGCTTATTAATTTTTTGTGTATGCTAAATCTACTGTTTTTTTTAAAAACATATTTGTTTATTTGCTTTATGTCCCAGGTGTGCTCCCTCCCTCTTGTCCTCCCAGTCCCCATTACCTCCTCTCCTTTTCCCCCAGAAAAGGGGAGCTCTCCTCCCCAGCATATCAGATCACATCATGACTGAGCATATCTTCATTCCTGAGGCCAGGCAAGGTAGCCCTGCCAGATGGGAAGTGATCCAAAAGCAGGTAATAGAGTCCATGTTAAAAACAGCCCTCCCCTCCACTTGCCAGCACCCCACATGAAGACTAAGCTGCCCTCATCTACATGTGTGCAGGGGTCCTAGGTCCAGAACATGAATGCTCCTTAGTTGATTTCTCAGTCTCTGAAAGCCCATGTGACTGGGTTCGTTATCTCTGTTGGTCTTCTCATGAGGTTCCTGCCACCTTTGGGTCCTTCTATCTTTTCCCCAACACTTCCACAGGCCCAGAGTTTCGCCCCATGCTTAGCTACAAGTCCCAGCCTCTGTCTTGGATCTGCTGCTGGCTGGAGCCTCGCAGAAGATAGTCATGACAGTCACGTTTGGCTCTTGTCTGCTGCTTCCTGATCCCTGCTCACCAAATCTACTCTTAAGTACTTAAGACATTACCTACTTTAACCATGGTGTGGTCACTGGAACAACTCCCTTAAGCATTACTTTAAAGTCTCTGGAACAACTCCCTTAAGCATTACTTTAAAGTCTTCTGGCTGGCCATTGAGTCTTTCAAATACTAAAATTCAGTCTACTAAATAGCCTTAGCATCTTAAATAAACAACAGGTAGCATTATATATGTCAAGTCAGTACACAAGTTAGCTGAAGATTTAAGATTTCACTTATGAAAATAGGCTCTTAAGATTGCTGGCAGTATTTTATGATCACTTGTAAAACTCGAGTGGAATTATACTAACAAATTCAAGATTGAATGGCATGACTTACATTTTAAAATTAAATTTATTTAATATAAGATTATGTTAATTAAATATCCAGTTATCAGCTTTATGATGTTTAATATAGATCCATCCTAACAAGAGGTTTCAGAGGCCAGGGAAGTTGTCAAATGTAATGGAAACAGAGTTCAAAGATAAAATTCTATCTTGCATTTCTTTTATAAGCCTCTTAAAGCTCTGAGGCACCGTTTTCCAAGTTCTTGGAGAAGATGAGCCTTCGCCATCACCCTTTATATTGCATGTTATCACCTTGTACAGTGCCATTCTTAACCTTAAGAATGAGTTGGTTTTGCTAACTGTATTATAAAATCACAGTCTTTTTCGAAACGTAGCAGAGCAAGGAGGTCCTCTTTCATGTTTACAGCATTCTCTTTCAGGGTTACAAGACTTTCTGGAATGGCAGAAAGGAGCTATGTCAGTCTGGTCACCCATGACCCACTAGTCATAAGTGGCATATTGAATTTTTAAAATGTGGCTAATGTAAATGAGGAACTGAATTTAAATCTTACCAGTCTTAATGAACCTAAATGTATGTTCAGTAGCCACACATCACAGGTACCAGCCGTATCCGATCATAGCTTTGGGGTGTTCTGTAGTGGCTGGATTTTAAGGAGTCTCTGTTTTACTTGGTGAGTCTTCATGCTCATTTTGCAAGCAGGAATAATCTGTTTTCAATGTTATTACCTGATGCATATGTTCTTAGTTACATTAGTTAAGTTTTTTTAAATTTTATTAAAACACAATTTAAATTAAGTAGGCTTCACAATAAACAGAAATCACATTTCTCCCTAGAAGTACAGATTTGAGTCTGTACAGATGTTTTTTGTTGTTGTTGTTGTTGTTTTAGTGCTACAAGAAGTAATATGTCTTTGCCTCCTCTTCACTGACATCCTTATATACTTTAGGAGACTGATCTTGCAAAAGTATTTGACTTGTGTGCAGTGTAAATGAGCAATTTATGTTTTCCCTCTTTCTGCTGTTATTAATCAAAGCCTGGGTTGCTGGTTTCTCCTAGTGGCTGCTTCTGTGTCCTAATACTTAGTAGAGCATCTATTAGATTTCCCATTTTGGGAGTGCATTTGGCGGACTTGAATTTCTCTTCCTTTGACCATATATTGATGTCAGTTTGCCTTTTTGTTTTGGAAGCAGTGTTGTACCTGAGGGATGCTCCATGAACATTTATATTGATAAATGAAAACTGTTTCTTCTTCTTCCTCTCTCTTTCCTCTTGCTGACAGCTTCCTGATTTTTCTTTCCTTTTTCTGTTTTTTGGGCAGGGTCTCATATGTCACAGGCAGTAGCTGAGAATGATCTTGAGCTGTTTATCTTCCTGCCTCTACCTCCTGAGTGCTGAGGTTACAGGCAGGTACCACCTCTCTGATTTATGAGGTGCTGGGGATCAAACTGGACCTTGTGCATGATAAGCAAACATTCGACCAACTGATCTGTGAACCTGTTCTGCAAACTAGTATCTTTTAGCATACACAATTTTCTTTGTTGATGTTTATATTCTGGACAGGATTATGATAACTTGTTTGATGACCATTCCTTTGAAAAAATCACTTTGGTGATTTAAAACAGATAGAAGTATGCATTGCACTCTATAATTATTTTTCTGCCATAGTCAATTGGTAAAGTAAGCTTTTAATGAATTTTTGTCTTCTAACAAGCCTTTATATTATAGTTTTTAAATATCTGGTCATGCAAAAAGTTGTAAAACTTAGGGCTTTGTAAAAACAGATATCATCTAGAAAGGGGTATCTGCATGAAGCAGAATCTATGGTAGATACTATCCAAGGTTAATACTGTCGTCAGTGAAAGGAACTGTTGCATTGCACATATAAATACAAAGAATGAACTGATGCAAATAAGACACTGACAAGTCAATTATTGAAAAATGTTTCTGCAGATAATGAGTTAGGTAAAGCAGTGTTTTACCTGAAAATGCCCAGAATATGTCAGTGACCTGCTGTCTGTAGTGTTGGGACAACTTGAGCTATAAAATGTTCATAGTCCATAGTGAGAGGCCACAACTAAGCCAAATACAAACTGCAGTTTCCCTTACAGGGCCTTCAACCCACTGGCCAGGAAAAAGGCTTTCCTCTTGAAAGATGAAAGAACTGAAATGAATCAGGAACACCAAAGGCTACTACGGAAGCCTGTGCCTATTTGGGCACATGGTAGTAATCTGCTAAGCACACAAGTGCAATGTACTAGAGAATAAGCAGAGCAGGTTTTTCAGACACAGCTTCTGTCCGAGGGGCTCAGGGTTTATTATGGAACGCAGAGGTGCAGAGAAGCACATGGAATTAATGCTTCCATTTTCATTTCAAAGTGTCTTTAGTATCCCTTGTAAAAGTATCACCTTCATTTATGCAAATGGTCCTTCCGGGGCTGAATTCCCTGAACACCATAATGCTTAGTGATCAATTCCAGTATTTCTGTACAGTGAATAGAGTCCATTGCATTGACACAAACATCTGTGTGCTCTCCAGGAAGCATGTAGGACTGGATTATCAAGGAACATAATATGTGGCTTAGTTATTGATTGATGATGAAACCACAGACACTGAAGATACAGCTGAGAAAGAAGAGGTCTGATTTGCACATATGTAGTTTACTCTGGAGATATTCAGCACTTCTTGGTTGAATGGGGACCTGTGATTTTTAGCTGGTTTTTTTTTGTTTGTTTGTTTTGTGGGTTTTTTTTTTTTTTTTTTTTTTTTGCTTTTAACAATGGTTGGTAAGCAATTGCAACAGCCCTGTCAGTTATATATTGTGCAACAAGTATTTTCCATTATGGCTTATGACTCTACAGGGATTTCAATTAGTATAATTGGAATTATTTAGCTGTGCTCTATGAGAAGAAAATTTTTTGTTTATCAGGAAATCTTGCCCCAATTTGATAGGAATACAGAAAAGCTGGAGCTTAAGCAGAATCAGGAACTTGTCAAAACACAGTTTTGCCAAGAGAGGTCAATCCTGGCATCTGTGAAAAAACAGAAATGATAGTAAAAGAAAGAAAATAAAATGATGTTTTATTTGTGTGTGGCGTGTGTGTATTTGCACGGTGCAAATGTGTGTGTAAGTGCATAGGAGGCATGAAGTTGAAGTCCATTGTTCTCTACTTTATTAACTGAGTCAGGGTCCCTGGCCAAACTCAAAGCTCATGGATTTCAGCTATTGTGGTTAGCTTCCTTTGCCTCCTCAGTGCTGCAACCAAACGTAGCTATCATGCCTGCCTGGTTGTTTTCATGTGGGTTCTGGGAATGCTAAGTCCAGTTTTCATGCTTGTACTCCATCCACTGATCTATCTCCTGACTTCTAAACTAAAATGAAATTTAAGCTATACAGTTTTGAGATAATTATAATTTTTTGGACATGTTTAAGAGTTAGAAAGTATGTTTTAGTATTTTATGGCTAACCTTTTGGAATGGGACGTAGAATGTTCAAGTTTGAGTAGTTCATTTATTAGCCAGGTGGCAATGCAACTGTGAGGAGATGGAAAGCTAATTGGCCTTTGCAGTAACTGTATGGAGGCATATAGTGTTTTAAAGCAAACCTAGACACCAGCTTTTACTTTTGCCTAAGAATATTGGACGATAGACTCTGGTTGTTGTGTGTGAGCTGGAGGTGAGCTAAATGAACTTTGAGCCAAGCTTTATGATAATCATGAGATGTGTATCGCTGGAAATAGCACCTAAATGTGACCAATGAGGTAATACTTGTGCTATCGAAAGCAAAACCATTAGCATTGAGACAGAAGTTTAAGTGGAACAGAGGAGCCCAGGAAAGTACTGGGTGCTATGAGTGACGATAGTTGCTGACCCGGCTGCATTGTTTTCATGGCCCTGGTAAAGGATTAGATTTATGGAGGTGAGGATCCTAATACCAACATCATGGTAAAAGTCATCTTACAGGACATGGACTCTAAATGTATGTTCAGTGTAGCTGAAGCTCCCCAAGGTAAGTCATACCTGCACTCATAAAGTCTTTCCCTTTGGAAGATGTTGTGTAATGAGGCGATGTGAATCTCCAACAACCTCAACCCTTTGAACCTGATTGATCCCAGATAGGCGAGACAGTCCATCGCACCAGCTTAGCACTAAGTCTGCATTCCTGGCTGCAGCTATATCTTAGTATTCCAGTGGTGAGAAAAGCTTAGTTCCTTGACTAGCTATATATATATTATACATCATACTAATATATGTATTATAATATATAATATATGTAATAAATATATTATACATGTGCATATTATATATATGTTATAAATAATATATATTTAAAATATATAATGTTATGTTTATTGAAAACCTTATTTATGTATTTATTTTTATCTCTAAATGAAAAAAGCACTGACTGTTCTTCCAGAGGACCTAGGTTCAATTTCCAGCACATACAGGGCAGCTTACAGCTGTGTATAACTGCAGGATCAAGCACCCTCACACAGACATGCATGTAAGCAAAAAAAGTCAATGCGTATAAAATAAAAATAAATAAATTAAATAAATATTTTTAATCATACAAGTTATGTGGTAACCAGTACCTGTCTGTTTGCTGTTTCTCTTTTCTTCTACCTTTTTCCCTGATTTTTTGTTTGTTTGTTTTGTTTTGTTTTGTTGTTGTTGTTGTTCTTTAAATAAGGCCTTACTGTTATCCCCCTGCTTGCCTACATTGCTCTGGCTATGTAGACCAGACTGGTCTTGTACTCTCAGAGCTCTACCTGCATCTGTATCCTGAGTGCTGAGATTAAAGATAAGAACCACCTACCAGGTTCCAAATGTTTTATATGCATTCCATTTCTCCGCTTCCTCTCACTGTGCATTTAGATAAAAATGAGAAAATTATTTGCATCTTTGCATTTAATACGTATATAGTATGTGTGAACTGTCAGAACCTGGTTTGTAACTGTAAGTACATAACCTGGACAGACATAACCTGGATAACCAAGTTTTTTTGGAAATAACTGTTTCTCCCCGGATATGTCTTTGTGCCTCCTGTTTTTGGGAGCGAGCACTGTTTGATCATACGTGGTCACTAGGTTATAGTAGTGTGTATCATTCTTACTGATCACACTTTATGTGCTCATCCCTGTCTGCCAACAGGGCCCACTTGGAGGCGAGTGCTGAGAAGTGGAACAGGTTGCTGGCATCTCTCGAAGAATTGATCAAATGGCTGAACATGAAAGATGAAGAGCTTAAGAGACAGATGCCCATTGGAGGGGATGTTACTGCCTTACAGCTACAGTATGACCACTGCAAGGTAAGTGTGTCACTTCTGGGAGGCCCATTTTTTTTTTAAATCAATTTTGCTAAGTTGAATGGAGTTCCAAAATAATGAAAATCTAAAACTAATTGCCACAGCATCCCCTCTTTTTTAGCTTCTAGTTGTTGGTATTTGAGCATTTTATTTAATTATATTCTTTGCTTCCATTTGTTTCATGTTTTGTGGTTTGTTCACATTTAACTATGAATTTTCACAGTGCAGCCCTCTAAAGGAGAATATTGTTTCTTGTTTATTATAAACTTCATCTAACTTTCTAATAGCTTTCTTAGGCTATCAGTATATTGGGGAAAAAACTTACTGTACAAATAAGTACATATTTTTATGAATGCATGAATGTTTGGATGCATGCATGCATGTATTTTAAAGAGAGGATCTTGCTCAGAAGCCCTGTCTGGCCTTAGGCTTACCATGTAACCTAAGCTGATCTCAGCCTTGTGCTGATCCTTTCTTTGGCTTTGGTCTCCCAGTGCTAGTATTATAGGAATGTGTTGTTGCTACACCTGACTAACTCATACTAAGAAGTCATGGCATCAGAAAGAGTCACAGAGTTGAGCTGGGGTTGGGAGTATGCCTTCAATTGGAGTTCTTTGAGTTTGAGGACAGCAAGGATGACATACTGAGACTCTGTCTCAAGTAAATGAATAAATACATAAATAAAATTGCCAAGTAGTTGTAAGGATATAGCCCAGTGGTAGAGCACTTGTCCAGCTTGTTACAGACTAAAACAAACAAGTAAACAAAGCTGAAACTACCTTGTTAATTAAAATAAAAGTAGAGGAAATCTCTAAGCCATACTTCAGTCCTATATGAAATGAAGATCACAGTGTGAAAGGAAGATCATTTTATGCTTAATTTTCCTAACCTTGGCTCTTTCTTTAAGTTGCATTTTCTTCTACATGGACATCTATCTCTACACACACTTGTGTTTTTATTCTGATGAATGAACAATTAGTCCTGAAATGTCATCTGACATATCCCTTAGTCCTTAAATTTTAAAATATCTTTGACTGGTCTAAGTTCCCTAATGTATTTATATCCTTTTATACTATTCTGTCATAGATTGCATATCATTTAGTTCTATTGTATTTTTCCTGCTCATATGTAGTGTGAATTCTCATTCTGTCTGAACATTTTAATACAACATTATACACTTGTTCCCAGTTGAAAGAGCTACATGCTCCTGGGGGGAGATACCATCTATTTAATAAGATGTTCTAACAGATACTTATAGGACCTTGAATTTTATTTTATTTTGACCTTTGTGCTAAGTGACTAAAATTACTATTTCAGTGGAAAAAGAATACGGTGGAGAGATAACTCTGAGATAGAAAGACAAAGACATTGTTGGTCTATAGAACAACAATAATAGTGGATTTTAAGTTAGTGACTTTGCAAAATCATAGTTCTTTCTCTCTCTGTGTGTGTCTGTCTCTCTCTCTCTCTGTTTGTCTCTCTTTCACTCTCATTGTTTGAGAAAGAGCCTCTATATAGTCCTGGAACTTGTTATGTAGGCCAGGCTGGCATCAAACTCACATAGATTTTTCTGTTTCTGCCCCCTGATAGCTGTGATTGAATGTGTCTTCTACCATGCCCTGTTCTTTTTGTAGTATTCCAGCTTCCTTCTGTATTATGATTATTTCCTTTCAGTGGGTCAGGCGTTGGTGAGGGAATCAAGTAATACCAAGCTTTTCTAATAATACTTAGTGTTCTGCATGTGCAATAAATCCAACTTGTGACCATGTCTTTCAAGCTTTGAATAAAAACTTAGAACCTTGGCCTTATCATACAGTTCCTGTTGGCCCTCCAACTGTGTCTCTCAGTGGTATTGCCTAGCTTTTGGTCCTACTTCATTCTATCCACAGCCTTGCATGACTTATACTGTTTTTAACTCTTTACCCTAGGGCATTGAGTGATCCAGATAATGCTGATAATGATGCTGGTAATAATGTCATTTCCTGCAAGGGTTTATGAGATGTAGGCTGGGTACTGTTCATGTCACTGATGAGTCAGCCCTGAAGGAAAAACAAGTTCTTGTAGCTGGGAGTGTTGCTCAGTAATGGAATGCTTCCATCATGTCCAAGGCTCTTCCGAGACACACAGAAATCAATATATGAAGATGTTGGAGGATTGCTCAGTGGTTAGGAACATGTATGCAGGCTTGCTGACTAGACTAGCACCCATTGCTACTCACAACCCTCTATAACTTAACCCTACTTCCAGGGAATCCAATGCTGTCTTCTGGCCCCACGGGCACCAGGCATGCATATAGTATATAGACATGCATACACTTACACATATAAAAATTAATACAGCTGAAAAAAATAACTAAAAACTCAATTCTTGACTGAGATGTCATAACAGTAAAAAGAACAAAGAGTAGCTGGCTTCTGAATACATTAAGAAAGGGAAAAACAGGATTGGTGGCTGCTTTGAATACAGGGGTTAAAAGGGGAGGGCTCAAGCATGTAACAGGGCAAACTTTGGACAAAGCAAATGGAAAGCAGAAGTATCATTAAACAATGGAAAAATATTATCGAAAGAACAGATGGGACAGAGCATCAAGAGCTTGAGTTTTGGCATGATGGATGGTCTAGGCTTATTAGGAAGTAGGGTATGCAAACTTGAAGTTAAGGAAAGGCTCAGAGTTAGAGAAACAAAAATTGTAATGCACAGATCACCTACATGATTGGATGAAGCCTCATGGGGAGTGATTGTAGTTAAAAAAATGAAGTGTAAGAAATGAACAGTGAGGAACCCAAATTGTACAGTCCTTGAAGATGAGCCGGAGACTGCAGTTCAGAAGCCAGAGAGAGCAGAGTCTAAGATACCAAGCAGCCGAGAATACCAGCTGATACTGCCGAAAAATTGTGTAGAAAGAGGACAGACCATCAGATATTCTGAAGGTAGTCTTAATGCTTGAACAAGAGTAAGGTTAGTGGTATGATGGAATTTGAAGTATGATTGGAGTAGATTCCAGAGAGAGTATGAGGAAAGACAGAAATTTGGTTTTAGTGGTCATGCATTGCCCATTGGGCTGAGTGGTTGTTCCAGTTGGGAGACTGGTGTACTGGGATGGCTTGTAAAGTAAACATATGTTAGATAAAGAAAGGATGTCTATAAGGGCTGTTAATGATGATGCGTAATGCTTTTCTATAAAAGTGGATTGCAAAATAGGGTGAGTAGCAAGGTCCTTGGACAAGAACCAGATGATGGCTTTGAGAAACTGGGGTAGAGGAGGGTCATCTCTGTAGACATTCAGATCAAAGTGAAGAGGAGAGGAAGCCAGTTGTCAAAGTGATGACTATGAGAAGGAAGGGCCATGGTAGCACCATGTAGAATTCTGACCTAGAAAAGATATTTTAACACTCATTCTGGTCATGTGCATTGAACTACTGCTGTGTACCAGCACCATTCCTAGCAGAATGCATATATTCATTCTCATGTTTTTGTATTTGGTTTTGCCTCATCTGCTTTATTCTCTTCAGTGCCACTTTCCTGGCTTAAACTGATGGGTGATAATATATTTGACTACCACTGTTTTACTTTCTGATATGGGTAAAAAAATACACATTAAACTATTTAAGGACTAATGCTATATATGTGTGTGTATGTATGTGTGTATATATATATATATATATGTATGTGTGTGTGTGTGTGTGTGTGTATATATATATATATATATATATATAATACATACCACTAAACTAAGTATTGATTTGTTGAAAAAGTAATTCATAGAGTTTAATAGAAACAAATCACCAGTTATCTATTTTGCTATGGAATATGCTCTGATATAGGGCAGTGTGTGTGGGTTTAGGGTAAAGATTCTGTGCTGGTCATTGCTGATGCAAGGGGATCATCATATTCACTGCTTCACCAAGGGTGACCTTCATACATTCATAACTACATTGATTGATATCACATTAAGCTTTACCCATATGAATTATACAGGCAGGAGAAACTCAAGGGAAGAAATTAAGGCTTAAACCTGATTCTTCTATAGTTTCTCTTTAGGTTGTGTCATTTGCTATTGCCTTGTGAGTAGAGGTGTAAAAATTAGGGATGTGTAGATTTCTTCCTTGCTGTAAGATACAAGAGTGCTTGGTAGATAATCTAGTAGGCATCTGTGTTGATGTGGAGTGCCGGGTGTGCTGGCATGGGTTAAGGAGTAGCAGCTGGCTGTTTATATATGACATGGTGTGTGTGTGAGAGATGTCTGCACAGACCACTGTTCCTGAGGAGATGGTAGGAGAGGGGCAAGAGGAATACCTTCACTTTAAAGCGGGCTTTGTCACTGCCATCCTGGATGACTCTTTGGACATTATAAGGAAATAGAGCAAGCTGGCTGTCTTGTGAAGCATCAGTTATCTCCTCGAGCTCTGAAGGCTGGAAAGTCAAGATCAAGGAGCTGAGAGATCTGATGACTGGCAGGGACTGCTCTAATTCAAGTCTGTCTTTTTCTTTCTTGCATGATGGAAAGGGCTCATTCAGAAGGCCTGAATTCCATGTTTGAAGCTTCCTCCCTCATGCTCTTGTCACTCTCCCAGAGACTATACCTCTTGCTTTTACTGTAGCTTTGCAGTTAGGATCTCGGCATGCAGGTTTTAGGGAACATGAATGTGCAAACCGTGGTAGGCACTCCCACCTCCTACGCAGAATTATTCCAAATGGAATAATGTGAATGACAATAATTTTGAAAAATATGAAGTGCTATAAGGCAGTCTATCATTTCATTCAATTATGTGTATTCTGCCAAAAGCTTCTTTCTTTCCCAACAACCAAGGGTAATTTTTGAAATTATGTAATTATACATATGGTGCAGATGGGTATAATTATTATTAGTTTACATTAATATAAGTACACAGGATTAGATTTAGAGCATAATCATTATGCATTATTACAGTTACAGCATAATTTAAAGAAATGTGTTACTTGTTGGGTTAGGTTTTTTGTTTGTTTGTTTGTTTAACAAAAGTGACTCATGGAGGAAGGATTTGTCTTGATGCTCAGTTTCATATCAGGGAAGGTATGGCAACATTCACAGTGGCGTGAGTGGTTCCTTCCCATGGCAGTGGTAGCGTAAGCTGCATGCTTCTGTCTCAACAGATGGGGAAAGAGAGTGCCCTAGATTGCCACTTTGTTGCTGTGATAAGGACACTTAGGTAAGGAAAGGCATACAGATTACAATCTATTATTTATAGCAGGAAGCCAGAGCAGGAGCTCAAGACAGGACCCTGGAGGCAGGAATTAAAGCAGGGAGAATGTTGCTTCTTGGCTTGCTTCCTCTGGCCTGCTAGCTACCTTCCTTTTATAGCTCTGGCCCACTTGCATAGGGTAAGTAGTGGATCATGTCCTCCTACATCAATTAGCAAATAAGAAAATAACCCAAGGATATGCCCACTTGACAGTCTGGTGGCAGCAGTTACTCCACTTGCATTCTGAGGCTTTTCAAGTTAACAAACCAAGATTTTCCATTACACAGAGAGAGCTTGGGTCTGATGTAGAGCTGTCCTAGGGTGTTCCAGTCCCAGCTACCGGGGGACTGGATAACCAAAAGTGTATTCAAAAGCTTCTAGGACCTCTCTAAATAGCACCACCAGCTGGTGACCAAGTGAGACACATGATTCTATGCTGGATGATGGAATTCAGCCTTACTACCTGTGTATAGTTACTCACCTTTCTTAGGGAGCACCATCATCATGTGAAGAACCCCTGACAGTCGAACAGCAGCAGAGTCAAGCCATCCCCCTAAAGTTAGCCTCTTACAGGTGTATTGCTGGTCAACTTTCTTTTTTCAAGTCCTGTTTTCCCACTTTCACATTGTTTCTATCAAGAGAAGTCTTTAAAACTCAGACTTATTACCAGTTGTTAGAATGTCAAGGGCCGCAGGACATGCTCACTGCATAGAGGAAAATGAGGAGTGCTCCATGGCTTGATGAAATCAGAGCAGCCGCCTCTACTTTTCCTTTCCATTTCCAACAGATTCTCATCATATCCTTATGTGGGCTCAGTGGTTTCTAATACACTGGAACAGAGACCAGACACAGAGCTGTCCTCATGGAAGTTTTGTGCAGGGCACAGCCTGTGTGTTCCCATTTTCTGTATAGCAAGAGTATATCCTGAGAACAGTTCTGATGGCATGTGGAACTGTGAAATGCACACTCACATTGTTTGCTCCGGTTGCTGGCTGTCTGCCCATCCCTGTTTCCCTCACCTTCCATCTTTGTTCTTAGTTACACTGTAATTGACTTTGAATTCATGGACATACTTATTTCCAGATTCCTCTTTAAAGAATTTAGAACTTTCTTTATTGACAGCATTGCACTGCTGCTTCAAGCAGAACATGGATTAGTTTTTAAACAATGTTTTCACAGAAGTGTTTTTAGCAGAGTAGTTTTACCTTTTTTAGGTGTTCTGTTATGAACAAGGTTTATTTTTTTCTAACTACCTGCTTTTTAGGCTTCAGTTTTCTTAAAAAAGTTAAAAAATCTTCCTAACTTCAAAGAACTTTTAAGCCTTCTAGCTTAAAACTATATAATTAGAATCAATCAGAATGTAATCTTAAATAGCATTATGCTCATTTTAGGCACGGCTTTTCAATTCTATGAAATCCCCTTAAAATAAGAGGGGCATATTTTTCCCCTTGATTTGGGATCTCTCTCTCTCTCTCTCTCTCTCTCTCTCTCTTTGTGTGTGTGTGTGTTTTAAGTTCATTCTTTGACAGTTTCGTACATGTACATAGAAGGGGATTGGTATAAGATTTTGAGTTCATTCTCCAGTCTTATAGGTAGAGTAAATTACCTTATTTCTAATGAGATAATACTAATAAATGTCAATAAACAACATAGATATAATGTCTGATGTCTACATACTACAAAGTGATATGATTTTTATAGAAACAAAAATTAAGATGCCGTTTTGTTAATTTTTCCAAGAGAAATGATTTCACAATGATAAGTTTTGAATGCTATATATAGATCAACATATGAATCATTGCCATATGTACGTTCAGTATGGATAAAATAAACATACACATTGACCAGATGTACCTGAAAACCATATGTGCTGTTGTTACTCTGACAAGCCCCTCAGCTTTGAAACGAGATTACCAGTGTTTTCACTATACACAGTTTAAAAAAAATAAAGCTTATGTCTCTGAGTCACAAATGGGCATGGAATTGTTGCACTTAAAACAATTATACAGTTAAGTATATCTATTGCTATCAATAGCTGATGCCAAAGAATCATTTGAATAATTTAATTCAAGTAGTTTTTTTTACTTGTATTATTATCAATTTGTATACGTTAATCCATTGAATATTGATGAGAGTGGTTCTCATCTGGATTTGGGGATGTTACCCATTATTGCTAGCTACACTCTATTGAGTTCTGGCATGTGAGTCTGGGTAGTAGTCCTGGTTTGCTCTTAAATCCCTTTCTTTGATCTAACCTATTTAATCTCTTTACTCCTTCCTTAGTTCCCATCAGCATGTGTAACTCACTTAACACAGTACAAACCTTCACTTAACAGCTGCTGCTGGAGTTCTTTTTTAATGACTTATCTATTTTACTTTCATGTATGTGAATGTATGTGTCAGCTTGTTTCTATGTGTAGCATGTGCATGCATGTACCCCAAGGGTGTTGGATCCCCCAAAACTGGAGTATCATGCACTTGTGAGCCACCTAATGTGGGTGCTTGGAACTGAATCATAACCACTCTTAACTGCTGAGCCATCTCTCCAGCCCTAAGACAGGTAGTTATTTATTATTGTTGTTGTTTTAATGAGGAGTTGCAGTTTCTAGCATATAGTTTCTATTGCTTTAGATCTGCTTCTTTTTCTTATTTTTTCTCTTTGGCTTCTAGGTTGTAATACCACAATTTCTATGTATTGTTTAGCATATTGATGACTTAACAGATACTTCAGACTTCTCAGGAAATTAGATGGAATTATTGAAATAAGAGTTTTGAAATTTTGCCAAGAAAAATATTAGGAGTTATTTTTTTCTTTTAAAAATTCTTTTATGTTAGTATACAAATAATGGAGTTAATCATAGCATTTTATCCATATGTCATTGTATCTTACATTTACCCCTACTCCTTATGTTTTTTAATCTCATCTTCCCCACAGCAGCTTGTCAAGAGAAAGTTAATACCAATGTGCTGCCTTGCATTGACCTATCGAAAAATAATAGTAAATTATAATCATTTTGCCATGAGTGAATATTTTAATGTTGCTATAATCTTAAAATAAAGGACTAAAATCAGTAGGTATCATTTCACATTTGCATCTTATGACTTGATTTTTTTCTGAAGTCTGTTTTTTTAATTAAATTTTTATTTTTTATATTAATTACAGTTTATTTACTTTGTATCCCAGCTGTAGCCCCTCCCTCTCTCCCTCCCTCCCTCCCTCCCTCCCTCCCTCATCTTCTCCTATGCCCTTTTCCAAGTCCATGGGTAGGGGAGGTCCTCCTCCTCTTCAATCTGACCCTAGCGTATGGAGTCTTATCAGAACTGGCTGCATTGTCCTCCTCTGTAGCCTGGGAAGGCTGCTACCCCATCAGGAGGAGGCAGTCAAAGAGCTAGCCACTGAGTTCATGTGAGAAACAGTCCCTGATTCCCCTTACTAGGGAACCCATTTTGATACTGAGCTGCCATGGGCTACATCTAAGCAGGGGTTCTAGGTTTTCTCCATGAATGGTTCTTGGTTGGAGTATCAGTCTCAGATAAGACCCCTATGCCCAGAGCTCCTTGTGGAGCTCCTGTCCTCTCCAGGTCTTCCTGTCTCCCCCTTCTTTTATAAGATTCCCTGAACTTTGCCCAAAGTTTGACTATGCATCTCAGCATATGTTTTGCTACCCTGCTGGGTGGAGACTTTCAGAGGCCCTCTCTGATAGTCTCCTGTTCTGTTTCCTGTTCTCTCCCTTTTTGGATGTTCGTCTCCTTTGCCTTTCTGAATGAAGATTGAACATCTTACCCAGGCTTGTCCTTCTTGCTTAGCTTCCTTATCTGTACAGATTTTAGTATGATTATCCTATATTACATGTCTAGTGTCCACTTATAAGTGAGTATATACTGTGTGTGTCTTTCTGCTTCTGGGATAGCTCACTCAGGATGATTTTTTCTAGATGCCACCATTTGCCTGCAAATTTCATGATTTCTTTGTTTTTAATTGCTGAGTAATATTCCATTGTGTAAATGTACCACAGTTTCTGTATCCATTCCTCAACTGAGGGGCACCTGGGTTGTTTCCAGCTTCTGGCTATTATGAGTAAAGCTGCTACGAACATGGTTGAGCAAATGTCCTTGTTGTGTACTTGAGCATGTTTTGGATATATGCTAGGAATGGTATAGCTGTGTCTTGAGGTAGCACTACTCCTATTTGTCTGAGAAAGCACCAGATTGATTTCCAAAGTGGTTGTACAAGTTTATATTCCCACCAGCAAAAGAGCAGTATTCCTCTTTCTCCACATCCTCTCCAGCATGTGTTGTCACTTGAGTTTTTGATCTTAGCCATTCTGATGGGTATAAGGTGAAATCTCAGGGTCGTTTTGATTTCCATTTCCCTGATGACTAAGGATGTTGAACATTTCTTTAAGTGTTTCTCTGCCCTTCGATGTTCCTCTGTATTCCATTTTTTAATTGGGTTACTTGATTTGTTGCTTTTTAACTTCTTAAGTTATTTATATATTCTGGATTTTAGCCCTTTGTCAGATATAAGGTTGGTGAAGATCCTTTCCCAGTCGTTTTGTTCTGATGACAGTGTCCTTTTTAGTTTCATGAGGTCCTATGTATTGATTGTTGATCTTAGAGCCTGTGGTATTGGTGTTCTGTTAAGGAAGTTGTCTCCTGTGCCAATGAGTTCTAGGCTTCTCCCCACTTTTTCTTCTAACAAATTTAGTGTGTCTGGTTTTATATTGAGGTCTTTGATCCACTTGGACTTTAGTTTTGTGCAGGGTGGTAAATATGGATCTATTGACATTTTTCTATACATAGACATCCAGTTAGACCAGCACCATTTGTTGAAGATGCTGTCCTTTTTCCACTGTATGGTTTTGGTATTGTTGTCAAAGATCGAGTATCTGTAGGTGTGTGGGTTTATTCTGGGTCTTCTGTTCGGTTCCATGATCCTCCATTCTGTTCCTATGCCAGCACCCTGCAGTTGCATATGCAGTTTTTAATTTTCAGTTTACACTTTGTTTTCACAGCAATGCATATATTCAGTTATGCAGAGGTAATTATCAGAACTCTAACACACTTTCCCAATAAAAATGTATGTTGGTTTTATAAAAGCCAATCACCAAGAATGATTAAATTGCATGATTCAGGTGTCATTTCCTAGTGTGTGTCCTTTCCCTCAGGGTTGCGTTTCCCCTTGCCTAACTCAATTTAATTTCTTATATCCAGACCTCATTATATAAGAATCAGAACATTTGGGCCTTAAACCGAATTGCCAAGATACGTAAGAAAATTTATTCATTAAAGTAACAGATTTTAAAGTCTTTAACCCTCTACCAGGTATGATCACACATGCCTTCAAACCCAGTACTCAGGAACCAGAGGCAGATGGATCTTTGTGAGACAGCCTGGTCAGCCTGGTCTACATAGTGAGTTCCAGGCTGGCCAAGGCTGCATAGTGAGACTCTTTCTCAAAAACCAACAGACTACAACAAAAATGAAATGTCAGTGCCTCCTTGTTAAATTTGGGCCCTGTGCATTTGCATGTGTGTGTGGTGCTGTTCTGCTATTAATTTCAGACTGCCTATAAACCTGCACTCTTGAGGTCTTGCTGAGTGTTACGAGTTTTTTTTTCTTGGGTGGTAAATTGGTCATTTTCTAATTGAGTTGAGGCCCTCCCATGCATACTTATTCTGCACATCTGAGTGTGTATATCTGTGTGGAAGCCAGAGAGTCCTTCCTTCTCTTCCTCCCTCCCTCCTTCCATCTTTCCTTCCTTCCTTTGTTCCATCCATCCTTCCTTCCCTTTTGCTTTTCTTTCTTTCTTTCTTTCTTTCTTTCTTTCTTTCTTTCTTTCTTTCTTTCTTTCTTTCTTTCTTTCTTTCTTTCTTTCCTTTTTGAGACTCAGTCTCTCACTAGCTTGGGTGGCTGGCCAGTGAGTCCTGAGGTCCCATGTGGCTCCCCTCCTGGACTCTGAGATGATAAGCATATGCACCACTGTGCTTAATTTTGACAAAGTGGATTCTGGAGACCAAACTCAGGTCCTCGTGTGTGCAAGTCCATTGCAAGCACTTCACAAACTGTGCTGTCTCCTCAGCCCCATTGACTAAAATTAAAAAGAAGAATTCTCAGTGCCCTCTGACCTTTGCATCCTGTATTGCTTTCCTTCTCAGAAACACACTGGCCCCTCCCTGTCTGTTAGTAGAGCAGTTCCCAGTGTGCAGCTTGAACCAGCAGCTTTCTAAGGGAACCTTCCCTACTAGCTTGGCTAGATTTGGGGGCAATAGATGAAGCCTCACTCTCCGGAGCTGGGGCTTGCAGAGTGTCTATGTTCAGAGGGATAGGAGGCAGCTTAATAGCTGTTAGTCCGGCGATGAACTAAAGAGTGAGACCATGCTTTGGCATGAAATAGCCTTCTCTGCAAGGGAGAGATTATAGTATTTCTGCCCATGGGCCACATATCTTCTTGCTGTAGGCATTTTGGCCCTCCACACAGTGGTTGACAAAAACCTCCCCTGCTTTAAATAAACATGGGCCCACTGAAGGGCAATAAGTAAATAAGCAGAATGAAAGAAGGAAGAAAAGAAAGGAGGGAAGGAAGGAAGAAAGGAAGGAGGGAGGGAGGGAGGGAGGGAGGGAGGGAGGGAAAGAAGGAAAGAAGGAAGGAAGGAAAAAAGGAAAGAAGGAAAGAAAGGGCCTTCTATGAAGCCAGCCACCTGCTTTCTGGTGAAGCACTCCTAGAATCTATATGGCTTAGTGACAATTTCCTTTGTCTGGCAGCTCATTCTTCTTTCCACTTCTATATTATGTATGATGGTTGACATCCTGTGTTACATCAGTCTCTAGAGGGTCAGTATTTTCACAAGACTCATTGCCTGGCAGCAGGATTGGACTTGACAAGAAGGAATGATAGTCACTGTCGAAGCCCTGTACTAGGGACATGGACACACAGCCTGAAAGCATAGATACATGGCTTTGTCCTGTGGCTGATAAGGAAAGGCTTTGAGAAGCCCTGGAGTCCATGAAGTAAGACGTCCCTAAAGAATGTTACCCAGATGACTGCTGTGAGAATCCTGCATGTTAGAGACTGATTCTTAGAGTATGTCCTCCCTGTATGTCAGGGGTTCTCAAACATCCTCATTCTGGGACTCTAATACAGTTCCTCACGTGGTGACCCCAACCATCAAATTATTTTTGTTGCTACTATAGTTTTGCTACTTTTATGAATTGTAATATAAATATTTGTATTTTCCAATGGTCTTAGGTGACCCCTGTGAAAAAGTTATTTTACCTCCAAAAGGGTTGTGACCCACAGTTTGAGAAACAGCGGTTTAGCCTAATCTTGAGAACGAAGCTCAAAGAAAAGGAACATGATGAGAGAAAGTACTAGTGGATTTGCTGAGTTAGAGGGATTCAGGTGTGTGGGTGTGGGTGTTGGTGTGTGGGTTTGTCTGTGTATTTGTGTTCAACAGGGGGAAGGCTGGCTTTTCACTGAGTAGTTGGAGAGTCCTGTCCTGCTCTTAGCATTCATGCTTAGTATTCCAATTTAGCCTTTATTTTTTATGTCAGTGGGGTGGAACCAAAATGAATTTATACATTTAACTTATCATTTAGGGGCAATAACCAAAACTTTTACAGCACTGTGTACTATGAAGGAGAATTAAAAGAATTTTTTGTCTGCATACCAATGGAACATAATGCTATTCTCTTTTCTTCTTATATTTTTATTAGTGCTATCAAATTTAATGACTCTCTGCCCTTCTTTGCTGTCATACAAAATGACTTAGATCCATACATTCCGATTTAGCTTTGAAAGCAAGTTGGGAGTAGAAAAGGGAGTAAATTATTTTCTAGCAGATTCTCCTTATGTTTGTACCATTTTTTTTTCCTATTTCTAATCTCTAGTAAGCAATGAAGTTCTTTTGAGAACCAAAGAGGCCAGATATGCCAACACTGCCTCTAAACTGCTCCAGCTCAGATGCCCTGTGTTCAAGCTAGCTCCTAGGGCACCTATGTGGTCCCACCAGGTCAGATCATTAGAAGGACTCCCCATGTTTTGTTGAATGCCTTGTTCTTATACTGAAATTCCTAATATTCCAGTAAGTGGCCCTGTGGTTTTATTTTGCCTTGAAATTTGCTTTTTTATAGTAAGGTATGTTTGCAACATGAACATTTATGTAAGCTGGGCATCAGTGGCACACCCCTTTAATCCTGGCCATTGGGAAGCAGAGGTGGGTGGATCTCTGTGAACTTGAGGCCAGCCTGGTTAGTTCTAAGATAGCCAAGGTTATACAGAGAGAGCCTGTCTCGGAAAAAAAACAAAGACCAACCAACCAACCAAACAAGGAGACAAACAAACCAAAAGAATATTATGCTCTGACAGATATAAACAATAGTATTTTAAAAATAATAAGACTCTCAAACATAATGCAGAGATCTTATGTCTGTTCAAGTCAGCCATGATGCTCACACTGAGTCATGTGCCTCTTGATGAAACTTGTGGATGTTAGTGTTGGCAGAGTCTTGGCCTGTGGCCTCACCTTTCCTGGTGACTCACCAACTGTTCCCTGTACTCCCTGTGTACTTGACTTCTAGGGTGCCATGCCATCCTGACTTTCTTATCCTTCATTGCAGCTCCTTCTTTTTTCCTTTCTGGTCCATTCTCCAAAGCTCTTGTAAAAGCAGGATGCACTAGGCCATGACATTGTCTCTGTACTCAGCCTTTCCTGGGTTTAGACTCCATTTGCAAGGCAGCCACTCCCAAATTCATGAATGTGTTGATGTGTCACCTCAACAGTGACCCTAATCCTGCACATCATATGGACAAGCTGAAAGCATTGCAGAGTTAGCTTCTGAAACAGTCTACGCAGACTCCTCCACCTCACTTGGTAGAAATGTGATTTCAGCTGCTTAGGTAAAAAAAGTACCCCACCATCTTTCTCATTTTAATGTGTTAGGGAGTCTAAGGTCTCTTGTTAAGGTACAGAATCTGAACTGGCCGTTTGTCACCTTTTATCTATCTCTGGGGTCCCCAGCACACCAGCCAGTATGTTCCGGTTAAAATAAATTGAACTCCGCAGTAACGGACACAGTCTCAAAAGGCCTGCAAAGCCTGTGATTCCCTTATGCCTCCCGCGCACACCTTGCTCATCTCAGCCCTTGCTGTTTCTTCTCCCACACTGGTTTCAGCCATGCTGGTCTCTTGCTGTGATTTCAATCACAGAAACATGCTGTGTCCTAGACTGCTCTTTCTTGGAATCTTCGGAGTTAACTCTCTGCTGCCTATCAAGGTGCTGAATGGCACCTTCTAATGAAATAGCCATCCTGGCAGCCTTTCTCATCTCCCTTCTTTGTTCTAATGTGTTCACTTTCCAACACAAAATTCTTTTTGTACTCATAGTTCCATATACTCAATAAACATTTGTTAAATACTCCTAAGCAAATATCTCTTTGGATAGATTCCTTTTAAAACCTTTATGTCTATAAAATCCTTTTTACTTGTTCATTTACCAAAAATCACATTTACAAAACACGTGTGTGTGTATCTATCTATCTATGTATCTATGTATCTATCTATCTATCTATATTGGTAAAGACAGTGTGTCATTTATGTATGCCAGTCAAGTATCAAGCTTGCAGTATAGCTGAGGGTGACCCTGAACTTCTGATCTTCTTGCCTGTACCTCCTCAGTGCTTTTACAGGAGTGTGCCACCATACCCATGTTATACTGAACTGGGCATTGGACCTAGGACCATGTGCATGCTAGGAAAACCCTCTACCAACTTAGCTGTAGCCTCAGCTCCTTTTCCGTACTTTAAGTACGGGAATCTTTAAGAAAAATTATACTTTCCTTAAATATACAACAACATCAACAGCTAGAGATAATTTTATGTTGATTAGGTGGAAGAGTTGGAGTATAAGAAAACCCATTAGCACAGTTATATGTTAACATGTATTGGTGAGGGGGATTCTTTTCTCTCCATGTCAGGGTTTTGCCATGCAGTCCATATTAGCATTGAATGTGTGGCTGCCTCTGCAGTGGCCTCCCACTGCTGAGAGTATGAGTGCATGCCACCATTCCCAATCAGGAAGTCACCTTTTCCCTGTCTTAATAGTGCCTAAATGCTTCAACTCAAGAGTTGAATTGGAAAGTCCTGTATATTAGATGAGAGGGAGTAGACTAGCAAGTCAGGATTGTTGAGATACCTTCTGGAATATTTATTTTACCTTCTGTGCAGAATGTTATCATATTGTCCCTTGAATATATTCCTTAAACATCAGATATGCCTTAAAAGTAAATATGCTAAGATCTCCAATGAACATAGGCATTTAAATGTATAGATTCTCCGATTCAGTAATTGTTGTGTATCTCATTTGATAAATGAATCTAGCCTGAGAGAAATCATTGAAGGAAAACAGTGGAAAAGTTGTATGTTATGCCATAGAAATGAAACAGTGGCTTCGAATACACACTCTCCCTTTTATTTTATAGGTTTATTTTTAATTATGTGTTTGTGTATGCATGCGTGTCTGTCTGTGGGTATGTGCTGAGTGTAGCTATCCACGAAGGCCAGAAGGGCTGTCAGATAGAGTTACAGGTAGTTATGGATCACACAGTGCTGGTGCTGGGTAGAGAACTGGGGTCCTCTGGAGGAGCAGCAAGCCCTTTGGACACTGAGCCATCTCTCTGCTCCCTGTATCTGTAATTGTTACTAGTATGTTATTTAAAGTTATAATTTGTTCACCAGTTCTGTTGTACAGCCTGGAGACTATAGTTAATAACAATGTATTACATTCTTGAAAATTGTTGAGAGGGTGTATTTTAAATGTTGTTATAAAAAGTTGGAAGTATATGAGATTGCATATATGTCAGTTAGCTGGAGTGCTATTCTGCAGTTTATTATTTTGAAATAAAGCATTATAGAAGATATATGTATATATTTTTCTTTCTCAAAGAAAAATAGAGAAAATAATTTAAAATTTTACATTAAAAACTATTTTCAGTGATTTTTTTGCAGTGATTAATGATCTCTCTATTAAATATTCTTATAGCTATAATTTTCAATCATGAAGATAATATGTTCCAGATGTTATGAAATCATGAACAACTGGGCCTGGGTTATTCAAGCTTGCATCCTCACATTCTCAGGAGCTAGAGCAGGGGGATCACACATTTAAGTCCTGTCTGGGGTATGATACTCAGTGCATTTAAGGAGAAGTAAGTGAGATCTTGCCTCAAAATAAAACACAAAAGCTGGCCAGCATTGTGTCTTCGTGGTAAACGTCTTGCCAGATTCCTACAAGTCCCTGGTTCAGTTACTCACACTGCAAAAAAGTGACAGCAAAACAAAATAAACAAAATCCTGTCTACTATCTTCCTTGAGAGCAGCAGTTCTCAACCTTCGTAATGATGCGACCCTTTAATGTAGTCCTCATGTGGTGATAACCTGCAACCATAAAACTATTTTTGTTGCTATTACATAAATGTAAATTTACAGTTGTGAATCGAATGTAAATTTCTGTGTTTTTTTCATGCTCCTAGGGAACCCCTGTAAAAGAGTCATTTGATGCCCCCAAAGGGGTCATGACCCACAGGTTGGGAACTGCTGTTCTGTAGCAAACTGTTCCCATGGTGTGATTTCCTTCTTGCGTGTGCACCATTCTTAGTTTGAATGGGATCCGTGATTTTTATTCTGTCTCTTACCTTTAGACTTCTGTCATGTTCATTTTCCCACACGATTCCTCTGAGCATTAGAGTAATTTTTCAAAGTTATATAGTGATCTCTAGTGTGGCCCTGCCATTGTGGATTTAAGTAATTTTCAGGTGCTGGATATTTAAGTTGCTCTCAACATTTTAAAGTCATAAATACTGTTGCAATGCACCTTTTTTTATTTGTAGCTTTTTTCTTGGTTTATTTTCTTAGGCTCTATCCTCAAAGGTGAAATTCTTGTTTCACACCATGTGGCCACAGTAATAACTTTATCGATTGCCAGCTTGGGTTTCCTGAATGATGGAACCAGTTCCCTCCTCTAGAAAGTATGGCCGCTTCAGTGCTCTCTTTCTGTGTTCCCTCACTTCTGTTCCTCGCTTGGTGGGCTTGCATTGTTAGCATCCAACCTCTGGCATCCCATGATAGGTGTGGGAATTTTGGAAGTAGTTTTCAGATGCTACAGGTCTGGCCCAAGCTTCTCTTTTTTTCAAAAAGAATAAAGAGGAGAATTTGAAAGATTGGTTTGATTTAGCTTTGTCTAGAATAACAGGGAGAAAGTTGTCTGTAATTTGTTGAACCTGCTGGGCAGGGAGAAATTTGCCATTTATATCACATGTGATGTGGTCTAGTTGATTTCTCAGTACCCATAGCTTTACTTTGCTGTTTGGAGCAGATTTTGATCAAAAAAGACTAAATTTATTTCTGTTCTTTCCAAGAATTTAAATGCGTTGCAACATAGTTTTATATGTACTAAATATTTTAACTTAGTTTTGGAGAGTCGCAAAGTTTCACATTCTTCCTAATTAAATGACTTTCACATTAGAAGAAATATTAACTTCTGTTTTTCCTGTTCAAGGAAGATTGGTGTGTTGGTGAGTTCTCCCAGCTATAACAAAACACTTGAGGAAACCAAGTTAAAAAGTAGAAAGGTTTACTTTGGTTCATGATGTAAGAGGTGCCAGTTCATTGCCCTAATATTTTAGGCATATGGTGAGGGGACATTGTCACAGTGGGGCATGCATGATGGGAAAAAGCTGCTTGTTCCTGTCTCATCCCAGTATAATGAGTCCCAGGTTCAGGACTGAAGGGGACTTTCAGCAGACTTTCTTCACCATTCTAGCTCCTCTCAGAACCTGTTTTCTTAGGGAGGGACGTGCAGCCTCTACATGTTGCTGCCTTTGAGAATAACTGATGGTACTGTTTGTTTAGCAGCAACGTGGCCATTACACCAAGCTGATGCTATTCTCAGGATGAAAATGAAGAGCTGTGATTGACATGTGTAGATTCTGACCTCACCAAGCCAGTCACTTTGTATACGACTTTATCCCCTAGTTCCAGGCCTTTTTACTAGGCTCTAGCAGGTGGAAAGAAATGTTCCCTGACCAATAATCCACTGTGAAGAATATCCTGCTGCCTGGAACTCTGAGAAGTAGTAGCGGCTATGATTCTTCCCTGCTGTTTTAAGTGCTCAGGGACGTCAGGAAGAAGAAGGGTGTCTCTCTTAAAGAAGGATGTTGAACTCTAGATATTGTGGTAGGAGAGAAATCTGTGACCTGGGTGACAAAATTCTGGTACAGTCAGGCTTTCATCTTAGGCTCTGTTTCAGTAAGCACAGAGAAGACATGAAACAGGCTACAGTGTGAGATGGCTTTACTCTCAATTATTCACTCTTTGAGCTCATTCACATGTTTTTAAACACATAGTTCACATGAAAAATCCAATGCGAGATGCCTCAATAGTTAAAGCATTTGCCTGGCAAGTGTGAGGACTAGAGTTTGAATCCCCAGAACTCAAGTAAATGACAGGTGGGTATGGCTGGGCGGCACATCTGTAGTTTCAGCATTGGGAAAAAGACAGATGATCTTCAGAGCAGGCAGGTTAGTGACACAGGCTCAGTGTTTGATTGAGAAATGATATTGCCACAGCGAATAAGGGAGGAGAGTGATGGAGGGATCAAGAGTGATTCTTCACTTCAGTCTGGAGCTCCATATGGATGCTTACACATATACACATGTACCTAGGCACATGCAAAGCATACATACATACACATGTACATATGTATATATACATATATACACATCTATTCACCACACAAAAGAGAAAATGCAGAAAGAAAAGAAGAAAGGAAGGAAGCAAGGAAGGAAGGAAGAAAGAAAGGAACGAAAACAAGAGAGAAGTACATATGCTTTTGAGAGACTCATGTGTTTTAAAAACTTGCCCTTCCTGCCTTCTTTGTGTATCTGTGCATAGTAGGGTTCTTGGTTCTTGCTTGTGCTTCTCAAAGCCTCGTGGCGATGGTTACATTCTGTCATTGTCTGCTTTTTAAATTCTAAGTGTCTTGTAATCTGTGACTATGTCTAATCAATTTCTTTATATTCCATATGAGATTGATGTGTGTTTTAACTTTCTTATTTGGGTGGAAAGCTCTATAGTTCTTTGGTAGCCCCATAGCTTAGGAGGCAGTAGAACTCCCTATGAGACAGGTTTTCATAGTAGCCTAAGCTGGCTTAGAACTTGCAGTGTTCCTGGCTCAGTCTCTGGACAGCTGAGACTACTGCACCCAGCTAAGTGGGTTTTATTTTTTATGGTCACAATAATTTTTGTAACCTCCCTTTACTACTGTTGATTCTTGAGGGGATGGTGTCTAGTAAACATTTTAGAACATTCAGGTTTTAAAATCCAGTTTCTGCTTTCCTTTTTGAAGTTATCTTGAGCTATTTTGAGGTAATCTTCTTCCTTGTTCCAAATGAATCTTGTCTACTATAAGTAAGCTAAAATTTATTTTTACACTGGTTTACTCTGGAGAATATTAAGGAATTCCCACATATTTAATAGAATGGTATGTTAGTTTATTCACTCTTCCTTTAACAGAGTTCCCGAGAGTAGGCAATATATAAAGAAAAGTAGTTTATCTCATTGTTCTAGAGGCAGAGCTGTATCTAGTGAGGTCCTCATACTCCATACATGCCTGTGACAGCAGGGGTGGGACAGAGGCCATTACCTGCTGTGCAGTAGTTGGACCTTATGAGGATTTATCAGATTCTGGGCTAACCTTTCCAGTCTTGCAAGAAAGACATTAGCCCTTCTTAAAGCCTCATGTTCCAATCCTACTTCACTAGCAATCAGTCTCAATGTGAGTGGTAATCATGCCTGTGGAATGTGTCATAGGCAGTGTAACAAGTTGGCATACAAGTGTGCTTCCAGCTCAGTGGTCAAGCTTTGGGTGGCAGAGTCACCAGGTGTCTGCAACACAGGGAAGTATGTGCTTACCAGATTATCTCTCCTGGCAAACACAAAGACTCAAGGACTAAAACATTTTTACAAAAGCAACATCCCTGACTCTTCCTCGCTTGGCATAACTTCACCTCTCTCTAGGTAGCCTCCACTTGGACATGCCTCACGGCCTATGAAATGCCTTCTTGGACAGCTGCAGGGAAGATCACCAAATCCAATCCACTGGTTTCCTTTCTCCTTGTCCTGTGGACTAGACTGTTCGAGTAATAGATTCTGCCTTCCTCTAAAGCTGACATGGTTGCTCTTGTCATCAACTGATAGAGTATAGTTCTCCATTCTCATTAGCCGGCTACTGCAGGAGACAGAAGCTTAGTCACACAGGGTGTTCGGACAGACAACAAGGTACAAAGTGTAGAAGGAGTGAGAGGATCTATTGTATCACTTAATATGTTAATATGCACTTGAGATAAACTGTTACACACATGTGCACACACACACACACACACACACACATATATATATATATATATATATATATATGTTTTATAAATATACTACAGAGTAACTAAAAAAGAAACATCACCTGCAGGATTTTTGCTGATGTTTTTACTTTAAGAACAAGATATTTGTATATCATTAAATTTATCCCATTAAGTGTTAGCTTTTGGTCCATTTACTAAATTGTATGAGCACCATTGATTCCTAAGTTTAGCATTTCATTACCTTCGAAAGATTGGAGCAAAAAGTACAGTCTTAGCTTTGGCCTTTCTGTTGCCAAAGCTTGATGGCCTGGCCAGACTGCATCCTCTGTGAATGCCACATGGGGCAGGTAGTATTTTATAAGCCAAACTTGTAAACTTGAAAAGTACGCATACTGGAAGGGTACATTCCAGGAGACTAGCAGAGCACCCCCACCCCCACCCCGGTACCTCCAGCTGCTGAGCGCTGTGAGCCACCATGCAGAGGCTGCACCCAGGAACTGGAAACAGCCAGGTTCCTCCGAGCAAATGCAGGGGAGTTGGGCCATCATCTAAGAGCTGGGCAACAAAACTGGAAATGGGTATGCTGCAGGGAAGAGTGCTGTGAACAGACCAAAATTAGGCCTCATTTGCTCCGGATGGCTGGTTCTGAAGTGCATGGCTGAAGCAGAGCTTAATGTCAGATCTTAGCCTTAGGTAGTTCAGAAGGTCCCCATCTTTCTACGAGATGGGAGATTTTAGCTTATCTCTCTTGCTGAGATAAAATTATCCCCTCACCTCAAATAGTATCTGTAAGGGTTTTTATTTAGTTTTGCTTTCCCTGTCATGGTTACACTCTCAAAAACTGAGAAACTTTTTTTTGTTGTTAATTAAGATGTGTTGCATTTTAAGTAGGTAGGAATGACCTAGGTCTATTTCTTCTCTGACTTTTTTTTTTTAAAGCATTGGTTTAAGAGGCTTGTGAAGATTCTTTTTGTATACTGTTGTTTTCTCTTAAGTACCAGTGTCTCGCCTTCATCTTCCCTTGGTTATGTTTACCATTTACAACACCCAGGTTGTGTTCCTCTTTGTAAGCTCACTGGACTCAGGCCCCCAGTGCATAAGGACTCACAGATTAACCTAGAAGCTTACTGGTGGCTGTCCAGGGTGGAACTTGCCTAATAGAGTTTATTTGATTAAGTAATTGCGTGGCTGAGTACTTTCAAGTCAATCTAGAAATGGACAAGTTGTAAGTAGACAAGAAAGAGCAATCTCCCTGCCTCAAAAAATACCCCTTGAATTTCTGTACTGACACATTTTCTGTAAGCTGATCAAAACCTCGGGAAGAAAATGACTAAAACCATTTATGTCTCTATATTTATTACTTGATGTATTAAAATTTATTTTCATGAAAAAGAACTCCTGCCTCACCTCCATCCCCTCAAGCCTCTAAACCTGCAGCTACTGATCTACTTCCTATCTCTGTGGACCTGACTGCAAGCAGTGAGATCTCACACTGTAGGCTTTCATCTAAATCATTTCGTGGAACACATTTGTCGGGTGTATCCAGTGGTAGCCTGTATCAGTCCGTAACTCATTTTCCTTGCTAAGCTCTGTCATGCAGCTCTGCCATGTTTTGCTTGTCCACTTGTCAGTGGATGTATGTTTGGTTAGTCCCTTGGTGTGGCTGTGACGTCATGCTTTTATGAACATTCACATGGGTATTTTTGTGTGTACAGATGTTTTATTTTAGGTATGTCTAGGTGTAGGATATCTAGGATGCAGGAAACTGTTTAGCATTTTGAGGAACCACCAAATTAAAGCAGCATACAATTCTATCATCTCCCAAGAGTGTGTGAGGGTTCAGTTTCTCACATCTTTACCAAAGCTTGTTATTGTTTAGAAAGAGCATTGTTTTCAGTAAAAATATAAAGTCATTAACATAAAAAAGTTCCACTTAGATTATCTTATACTCATTTAAGGTGGCCCACAAATGAGTCACGTGATAGTAGACACTGGATGCCACTTTGTAGCTTTGTATACAAAACAGCTCATTGAACCCTAATTACTTTATCATTAATGTTCTCCAGGTGCTAAGGAAATGCAGGTTTTCTTTTATGTCGAGTGATTACATGTATAATGCAGTTGAAAGTTAAATCTCTTATTGAATGCAATTAAGTAAAATTGAAATAGAACACACTGAATTACAAAATTAAAATTTGAAAATAGAGAATGAGCACATTTAATATATGTGGTTCTATGGGATATTATAAAGAGAGCTAGTCTTAGGGTCAGAGCCCCAGCATTTTATTTTTTTAAGGTGGATGCCCCCTGTCCATGCCTGCTGTACTACTTACCCTGGAATATCAAATCAGTTTACCAGATGTTCCCTAGCAAACATTCACTGCACTGCACGGTGTTTTATAACTGTTTTGTTTTTAAAACTTTGACAGCTTGTAGTTTAATGTGTTTGAGAAATGCAAATAAACTATGGGAGAGTCCCTAACACTCAGATTTGGTTTTATTAATCTAGGAGACCCAACAATATCGTTAAGAAAAATATGTAAGTCTGAAGTCACTTCCTAACCCATTTGTCTGGCTCTTCATCGGCTTGTCCGTCATCTGTCCTTAGGTTTCAGGTGCACAGAAGATCAGAAGATGTGGTCTTCTGCCTCCACCTCTGCCTGTTTCTTGAGCCCCAGCTACTGCCACATATGAAGCTAAAGCTGTGTGCTTCCCCTGATATGCACACTGGGAATCTTTCCTCCTATGGCAGGTGCCTGATTCTTCCTGGGAGGAAGACCTTCCTCTCTTAGTCACACCCAGATGAAGCCCACTGTCATGAGGAAGCACATCAGTGCCCAGCTCAGTGCTTGGCTCTGTAGTATAAGATCCAGCAGTACCAAGAATTTTCAGAGTATCTAAGAAAGACAATACATACTGTACTTGCATAATAGAGGTGATAGGTCTGGAAAATACAAAGACAGAAACAGAATAATAGGACCAGGAAATGTAGGAAAAGGGGAAAGGTGAATGCCACTGTAGCAGAAGGATAGCAGTGTGAACCTCCATTAATGGTCAGGAGTGTCTGCAGTGGCTGTCTGGGGAGAATGCTTCCTGAGCACAGCAAATAGCCAACTGACAAAATTGCTCCACTGTGAGAGTCTCCATGCATAATTGATAAAATTCCAGCCATGTGTGGAATTGATGAGTTTGGTTTCTCGGTTGTTTTTCTGTAGACAAACATTTATTTTCTATTTGAACTTGGGAGAATCTAAAAATAATTCTAAGAGCAGTTCTTCTTTGTCCCCTTCCCTCTGATAGCCCTTTTTCCAAGGCACTTGTGGACTGAATACTTATGAATGGTCAGGCAGAAATGCCCCAGCTTCAGTCATGAGGGTTACCTCTCTTATATTCCCCACCACAGCATCTTGAGTTTACCCTGTGGGACAGCTCCCCATGAGCAGTTTCTTGTTCTTGTTCTGGAGGCCCAACACTGTGTCTGCTCTTCCTCATGTCTATTGGTGTGTTCTGTTCTCCCTTTAGCAATATCTTTTAAATACTCACAGTGATTTTCTTCCTGTTGGACGAGCCAGGGTGAAAGGATGGTCTTCTAGGACCTCTGTCTTTTCTTCAGCACCTGGCATTTGAATGGTTACATTTCTGGCATGTCCCTATCCAAAGGAAAATTTCAGCAGAGCCTGTATTATCATTTTATGAATCTTCACTGCTCCTGTATTAGCTGGTTACACTCAGGTTTGGGATATAAATGCTCTTGACTACTAAAATAAAAAAAAGAACATGTTTGCTGTTTTGCAAAAAAGATATAACACAATGTGATATTTTCATACCATCATTTTATATTTATTTGTAAGTAGTTTTGGAAGTAACTACTAGGAATACTTTTGCACCTCTAGATCTCTTTCATCTAAATATATAATAATCTCTTATTAAAAAAACATGGATCAGACCCATAAATGTTATGTATGTCTCCAGATTTTGAAAAAAAAATCTCCTTTTTCTTATTCTCTTCTGACTTTTTTCTTTCCATATATTAAACCTGTAAGTGTCAGAAAATAGATATGTTTTATTTCATGGAACTGGGACACCTTGAGCTGTGTTCCCTGAACAGGAAGTTGAAGGCTGTGTGTTTCCTAACATGGTCATTTCATACTCATTGATTGGGGATGTTGCTGACCTGTGCTCACTTCACTGTCAGGCGTCGATGTGATAAGTGTTAGGAAGTGCACAGAAACATGTCTGTGGATTTTTAGAGGAAGTTTTTGTTCCCATCTGTATCCTTGTATATGATACCTGGATTGTAGATTGCTTATTTGGTATGGGGGTGAGGGTCTTGCTTTCATTCTTTTATTTTCATCAAATAATTATTGTGCATGGTCTAAAAGTCAAATAATCTTTGACTGTTCTTATCCTGGCCGTCTCCTCCCTCTTCACCTGTAAAGCCCTGTTTGCTTTGTTCCCACAACTCTTTATATGATGATTATTCTGGTACTTCTAGGATTATTTTTTTCCACTTCTCTATTTTTTCTGACTATGGAAAATGAGAATTTGGCCTCCAAATAACCCCTCATTCTAACACAGTCATGCCAAACACTATTAAAACATTTAGTTATATCGGAAGGAGAGACTTGATTCTATAATGACAAGGAGAAGTGCTGTAGGGAAGAAAACCCCCCTGCATTTTCATAGTGCATTGCCACTGAATGCTATATAAGCAAATTATTAGGGCTCAGAGATGTGGCTGTGTATGACTTTAAAGAAGAACAATGTCAAAGAAGCCTTATGAAAATAGTAGAGAAGACATCTTTACATGTTGGTGTCTTATCTCTTGAGTGAGTTTGGTTGTTCTTAAACCCTTGTGACTTAGAGTCCTATTCACCAAACATTTTTTAGAAGCAGGAGCAAAAAAAAGTTTATCCTACTTAAAAGAATAATGTGCTAAAGACAAGTTGTTCTGAGAGTCCCAGATGTGCATGACAAACCTCACCAGGGAAAAACAGTAATTGGCTCAGCATGAGAGATGGGCGGACTGTATTTTAAGATAATTGGGGACCTTCTTTTTATGTGTTCTCTTTAGTTTAGTTTTGATTTCACATATTTTAATTTGTTCTTATCTCTTAATTTTTTTCTCAGTGTATTCTAAAGAACATAAAACATTTCTGAGGACCTCATTACTACATGTGAAATTATCTTTTCTGTATCATTGATGCAATTTTTCTTGTCAGTCTTAAGAAAAAGTGTCTTTGAGCAGGCTATTATGATTTAGCAACTCCACACAGTGGGGATTCTCAGATCTCACTTTCGGTAAATGCAAATACAATGTAGCTAACTCCTGGAGATGAATGTCTTAGAGTCCCTCCCTCCTCCATATTCTTCCCCTCAACATAGACAGCATTTTCAGGAACCTTTGTTTTGGCTTTATTTGTGCTTTTTATTGTTCCTACTTGTAAAACATTTTCACTCTGAATGTCAGCTTAAGCCACTTCCTCTGCAGCTTCAGTCAGAAGTGGTCAAGCTGGACACACGCCTGACCTGAGGGGGCTTACTCATTCCACTTCTTTTTCCTTTCGAAAAGGTTCTGAGACGTGAGCTAAAGGAGAAAGAATATTCTGTGCTGAATGCCGTAGATCAAGCTCGAGTTTTTCTGGCTGATCAGCCAATAGAGGCCCCCGAAGAACCAAGAAGAAACCTGCAATCAAAAACAGGTGAGACTGGTTCTTTCCTATGTCAAAAGAAACTCATGTTTTAGGAGGAAAAACAAAACGAAGCAATAATAACAACAATAAAACAAAGACCAAACAAACAAGCAGCAATTTTCTTGCAGCATCAAGCATGGAAAACTAACAACCTGTTATATGTGTATATTTAACTTAAAATTGAAATAGAAAGTAAATATCTTATTGGGAAATGCCAATTTACCACATAGTAAATTTAAGTGGAAATTGGGATGTATATTGCCACCAACATATCATTATTAACTTTTGCAGTGTTGCTAGTAAAAGCTTTCTGATATATTAAAAAACAAACATGCAGAGCTGGAGGCATGCCCTAGCAGTTAGGAGCACTGGCTGCTTTAGCAGAGGACCTGGGTTCGAATTTCTGCATGCACATGGGGCTCACAAACTTCTGTAACTCCAGTCCCAGGGATCTGATAGCCTGTTCTAGCCTCCGAGGACACCAGGTACATACACGGTATACAGACATACGGGCAGGCAAAACACCTATATATGTCATAAAAAAGTAAATAAATCTCTTAGAAAATATGGTGTTCAAAGTATTTTTCCATTATTCACTTTGCACAGGAAAAGCAGGCAGGCAGAGTGCCTCACTGTGTCTAGCAGTGTGGGTCCCAAGCAGTCATTACTTATAAGGGGATGCAGTGGGAACCCCGCAACACACACACTGTGCATTCAGTGTCTGTACCACCGTAAATTACCTTTTATTTTCTGTTCCTGCTCCCACTGTCTGTGCACAGCCTGCTGGGAACCCAAGTCAGGTGGAGGTGCCCACCTCTTATCAAACTAAATCACTCACAATGATCATTTTTGTCTTTGAAAATTAAGGACTGAGGATGAAGAAGAACTGCTTGGCTCTTTGCTTCACATGGTTCCATATCTGTGAATCCATTGAAATTATTAGGAAAATAACTTGCATCTGTATTAAGCATGTACACACATTTTCCTCTTACCATGATTGAATAAAAACCTTCTCGGGGCAGTTCTTTCTTTACCCAGCATTTGCATTATTTTCAGTGTTTTAAGGAATCTAGACATGATATAAAGTGTATAGAAGGCTGTGCATAAGCTATATGCAAATACAATGCCATTTCATCTGAGAGACTTAAACCTCCACTGTTCTTTGATCTCTTATTAGAGATGACTGTTCCCTGTTACATTTGTATTAATTACACTCCCAGAGCATGCACATGTGTGTGCAATTCCTTCCCACTGCTATTAAGTCTGGGTTCTCAGCCTTTTATGTATGATCTTGGGTTAGTTTTAGGCAGAGTCAGCTTCTGCGTTTCTTTTTTCATTCTGTTTGTTTGTTTCTCATTGACATCTCTCACTGATAGCTCTGGTTGCATTAGAACTCACTCAGTAGACAGGCTGCCTTGGAATTTACAAAGATATACCTGCCTCTGCCTCTCGAATGCCAGAATTAAAGATTTACTCCACAGTGTCCAGCTGCCATCCTTACTTTCTGTAGCACGCGTCTCACTGTGTTTTTCTGTCCTCTGTCTGCAACAGCTGACATTCCTCAGGCATTGTCTGCTTTCCACTTTAGTCTGTTCTAAATGATGACTCTCAGAATCCGATTCTGTTCTTCTCCTGTTGAAACGTCCTCACTAATGTTCCATTGCATACTGGAGAAGTTCTTGGATCTAGCATGACATTTAAAATTTGTGTAATCCAAGCTTTCCTATGTAGTCTTAAAGCCTCTTTAATATTTCTTCTTACCATTGTCATGGTTGAGTGATTGTGGAACTGTATTGTTATGGTTATTCTACATAAACTTATTCTGTCTGTTTCCTTAAAAGTCCTTGCTAAAGAATTTTTTTAGAGAGTTCTGATGTCCTTTAGATGTAATGTTTGAATGGATAAGATCCACAGAGGTGAACCAGCCCAGATGAAGGAAATTACCTGTCTGGATCCAGCCTGCTCTCTTCAATGCTCCAGATGCTGCTGTAGGCTTTTTCCCCCGTTTTAAAGATCCCCTTTTTTACCCCGAGTTGAATTTTCCAATTTAACATTATGAGTCAGTGGGTTAGATTCATAAAGAACTCTATATATAAGGTCTGAAATCAAGAACTAGGTGTTCTCCTCCAGGAATGTGTTTATGAGACAAACAGTTAATAATCATTTACCGCCAAATTATAGAGAATACTTTGGGAGAATTCATCTTGTGAGAACTTGTTTTTCTTCTTGAGTCCCTAGGCAGAACTGCCTTTGTGAGAAACAGGTGGTGAGAGTATGGATGGATGATGGGTTATTGACTTTTGAGATGAAATATAAGCAGACTCCAGCTACATAGAGCAAATGACCAGTGTTTATGGAGCTCATTTCCTGTGGCCATCAACTGTCTCCTGCTGCCTATATCTACTTTCCCTACAATTCTTACTCTTGCCTAAAAAGTTCTATCATTCAGGTTGTTTAGCCCCAAATTCTTGGAATGACTATAGAATTCTTTATTTTCATCACCAAGTCCAACCATGAGCAAGTCCCATCATTGCTACTTTGAAAGTACACTGGAATCCCTTTCCACTGCATGCTGTTCCAAGCTGACACTGCCTCTCACTTGGATTATCTAGTGACCTTTCAGCTTGGCTCCCTCCTCTGACCTCCTTTTAAGATACTTTCTTCCCAGCAGCCATAGGGAGCAACTGAAAATGTGAGCCAGTGAGTTCATATGCGACTCCTGGGGCCCCTGCTGCCGGCTCTGTTGTCATTCTCAACCAGCTGTTGCTCCCATTCTCACCCTTATTCTGCCCTATTGTCTACACTGCTAGTTCTTGAACATTCAGAGTTGCTCCAGTCTCTAAGTCTTTATATGCCTCTTCCTTCTCCCTGGAGCATTCCTGCTCCTCTCCCAGATCCCTGTGCTTACTGTTGCCACTACTACCTCCTCCTTCTCCCACCCTTCCCCCTCTTTTCTCCTTCTCCCCCTACTCCTTCCCTCCCCTTCTAGTTGCATGTTCTTACTTAGTTCTTCCCCAGTGTCTGCTGCTACAAAGTCTCCCCTCTGTCACTCCCTTTTCTGCATGTCCTAGTGTTTGTTGTCCAGCTTGTTCTGTACTATACTTGATCTCTTTGCCAATTGTACTCTCATGCCTTTGCTTCCTCCCTGGAGGAGTAGAAGCTCCATGAAGACAGAACTTTTTTCGCTGGGTACTTTAAAAAGTGTGTGTGGAAGTCACAGGTCAACATGGAGTTATCTTCCTCAATCATTGTCTGCCTTGTCCTTTTAGAGTTCCCTACTAGAAATGATGCTTACCAATTTGACTGACCAGCAAATTGAGAGGTCATCAGTGTTCACTGCCACGGGTATGCGTACTACATTTATGTATGCACAGAATCAGGCCCAGATTTGTAATGCAGGTGCTGGGATCTGACCCAGGTCCTCATGTTTCAGTAGCACTCACTTTCCTCACTGTCCATCTCCTTCACTGATGTGTTTTGTAGAACCTGACATGTGATAGGTGCCTCTTAAAGTTACTGAATGAAGGAATGTGTCAGCAGAATATCTCTGGGGATAGATGAGACCCCAAGGCACATTTTGTAAGAAGGATTTAGTATAGTTGCAAATGAAACCTAACACAGAGAGATAAGAAAGAAAGCAAACACCACTACCTCCCAATACTATGTGTGTGCCCAGGGCCTTGGTTGTACACCAAAGGACAGAGACTTCAAGGATCAGACTGGAGAGAGCTGTCCCTGAGCACGGTCTTGAAATGAGGGGGGAGAAAGTCATCCATGGTTGCCTCAGCAGTTATCTAGGGGCGATGTGAGAGTATCGGAATATGCTGGGAGGTGATGAGTTATTTAGGCTTGTTGTCAGAGGTTTGTGCCTAGATAAGATGAAGATAAGGGAGTGTGTGTGTGTGTGTGTGTGCGTGCGCGCGCGCGCCTATGTGTGCATGCGTGCCTCTGTGTGTGTTTATATATGTGCCTATGTGTGTCTCTGTGGGCCATTGTGTCTTTGCATATATGTATCTGTGTGTGTATGTGTCTGTATGAATGTTGTATATCTGTCTGTGAGTCTCTGTCTCTCTCTCTCTCTCTCTCTGTGTCTGTATGTGTGTCTGTATATGTCTGTGTGTGTATCTTTCTGTATATGTTTGTGTGTTGACTCAGACTTTTGGGAACCTGGAAAGTTGGACAGAACATTTCTCTTCATACAGTGAGGAAAATGCTATTATAGTTTCACACGTTCAGTCCTGGGAGAAAAGTGGTTCACATGCCCATGGTACTCGCTTCAAGTCTTGCATGGGGCCACCTTTCTTGTCTTTTTGCCGCCCTAGGACTTGGCAGGAAAGTGAGGGAGGATGTTGAAAGTGAGATGCTTTCGTAGCGGTACCAACTACTGCCTGTCATTAAAGCGATATATGCTGTCGGCTCTCCTTGGTAGTCAGCCATTTAAGAGTTTAAAAGACACTTCTGTAGCTTCCTTGCTTTGCTGTTAGACTCAGGATATTGCTCAGGTCCAGTTTTAAACTACCACATCTGGGAGCTGGCAAGAGAAAAAAATGATACATCAGTTTAACTTTACTAGTTTTTCTTTTTTGGGGGTGGTGATGGTGGTTTGGTTTTGTGAGTTACCAGTTTACAACCCAATCCTTCCTTAATATTTTTTTTTCTGTAATGGTCTTTGATTTTACCTGCTGCTAAAAGTAAATGGAGGAAAATTATCCATAATAGCTTTTATCCTTTTGTTGTTTACTGTGACATGCACAACTGCTCTTAGAAGCAGACACTGTTTGAACATTAGTCATTCCACGAGATACTGAAGCACTCAGCGTTGGGGGGGCATTCGTGCTAGCCCAAACCATATTATGGCTTTTCAGTTCTATTTAATAAGCAGTTTCTGAATATACTCTGTGCATTTTGCCTTAGGCTACAAGGTTTGATCGATCTCTTTTTTCCTCCATCATTTTTCTCTCAAATGTCTTTCTCTTGCAAGCTCCATTCCCTTCATTTCATTTTTCTGTTGTCAATTTTATTAATAATTACAGTGTTGCATATATGTTTGAATATTTGAAAAGCATTATGCTGTGCGGGTGTGCACATGTATGTGAGTTGGAGGCCAGAGGTTAACCTTGGTCTTCTGCAGTTGCTCTTCTTGAAACAGCGTCGCTCATTTTTTCCCATAGCTCTTGATTCAGCTGTGCCATCTGGCCAGTGAGCCCCAAGGGTCCATATGTCTCTGTCTCCGTGCCAGTAGGGTTACAGGCATGCAGAACCACACCCAGTGGTTCTGTGAGTTCCAGGGATTGGATTCAGGTACACATATTACTTACCAAACCATCTCCCCAGCATCCAAATGAACCATCTAAAGCCCAGAATTGGTATTTGTTTAGAATGGGATTTAGGCTGCTCCTGTTATGGAAGATTGAATAGAGACTTGGCATCAACTTTTCTGTCTGACCCTGTCTCATGCTCTCACTCTTTGTTCCATGCTCGATATCCACTGGGCACCAGACTTATGCTCTTTGCAGCCATGAGCTGCCTTGTCTTACTCTTGGCCTTGGTTTTTCCAATCATAGTCCCTCTACTC